>NC_091471.1:2194848-2794848 GCF_036971445.1 Narcine bancroftii | reverse complement strand
CATCGGTGTTGACAACAGGGACAGCTCCAATACTCACCTCTGCCCCAGTAGCACGTCCAGGATCAAGTTCCAGGGAGCCGCGGGAGTCCTGACAGCAACCGGCATTGAAACAAATAGACCAGCTGGCAGGTGCAGCGCTGCTTTAGAAGAGATCTCTAATACCGGCAGCTGCAGCAGCGGTGGGGGTGGGGGGAGGGTGGTGACCAGAAATCTACAAGAGATGAAGACAGGTCCTGTGGAGCAGGAGACCCAGAAAGAGAACTCTGGTAAAGAAAAGCCAGCAGGGGGGCTCCAAGCCCCTCCCTGCAAGATGTTATTGACAAGATGGGGCAAATGGAAAGCAGGCTCTTTGGAGTGGTGGATGAAAGAGCCCAAGACAGGGGGGAGGGGAGCTAGACAGGGTCCAGAGCATCCTATCTGGGCTAATGGGTAGGGGGGCTGAGATGGAGGAAGGGGTGAGCCAGAATGAGGAGACTATAACCAGTATAAGTAATAAGGTGAAATATTATTAAAGAAAAGGGAAAATGTTTGGAAAAAATGGGACGCCTTTGAAAATTTTAGCAGAAGAAATAACATTAAGATAGTGGGGTTAAAAGAAGGGGTGGAAGGGCAGAATCCAACACATTTCTTCCAAACTTGGATCCCTAAGGTGCTGGGTAGGGAAATGCTGGGAGAAAAGGTCGAAGTGGAAAGGGCGCACACATCTCTTTTCCCCAGACCTGGTCCTGGACAAAGGCCGCGATCTGTCCTGGTGAGACTACTATGTTACCAGGACGGAGAAAAAATACTGGGGATGGCAGCAGTGAATGAGAAAAGAAGAGGGTCCCCCCACCAGAGGTAGAAGGCAACAAATTTTTTTTTCTACCCAGATATTAGCGTAACCCTCCCGAAAGCAAGAAAAGCATTAGAGCCAGCTAAAAGATTAGTTAAACAAAAAGGTTAAAACTGTATATTGAGGTACCCAGCCACCCTAAAAGTATCATTGCCGGGGATACAAGAACATTTATTGCAGGCCCAAAGGAAGTGTGTGAATTCGCCAAAGGTTTACCTGCAGTGGGAAACATAAAGGAGAGTAGAATTTGAAGGAAAGATGTTCTAGGTTATACTGATATATTGTCTTACTTTTCTTGGTATTTAAATCGTTAAAGTACAATTTTTTTTAAGAAAGGGTCTAACCCAAATAGCTATAATCGTTTTATCTGTGACTTTTCCTGGGGAGCTCGGGTAATGGAGAGGGGATTAAATGGGTGCCGGTGGCACAACCTTTTGTGATGGCAAATGGTTGACAGCCGAAGGAGGTTGTCAGCAAAACGGAGGGAAGGGTGGATGTAGAATGAGGCTGATGTTGCATTCGGAGGGTTACATGGGATTAAGGGGAAGTCTGACTGCGAACGTCTTTTGCACTTGGTTTCATGTTGTTCTGCTCAGTTATTTGAATTATTGTCTCTGTTTCCCCCTTGTTTTTTATTTCCTTATTCTCACGGCTCGGGTGGAGCAGATCAAAGGTCGGCTGGTAAGAGGTTTGGAGGTCTCCACGCAATCAAATCCCTCCTGTGTACTGCCAACAATCCCAACCCACATGAAAGGTTGTTTCCCTTCACTAGGAAGACTGCACTGGGGACTACGCTGCCATCCTGATTGACGTCCCCTGCTCCTGCTCCAGAAGCATGTGAGGAGCCATAAGTCTGACCCACTGGTTGAGTGGGTCCACCTCCTCCACGCCAACCCCCAGTACCCCTAGGTGGCGAACCCAGATAGGTGTGAGGACACTGTGTCTGTCCAGGACCTGGTGCGCACGTGGGAGACCCCGAGACTCAGGCTGACCAACCAGTACATCCACCACCCCATGACATACCATGTCACCCTACCCCAGCCTCCACCCCAATGGTCTCAGTTCAGTCACCAGACACCCCACTCACCGACAACAACCAGACCATCCAGGAGTCAACAGCTGAGCCACAGCCAGATCTACGACGGTCACAATGGCGGACAAGACCCCCAGACAGACTGAATTTGTGATAGACGTGGAACCCACTTCCCCCCGCCGGACTTCTTTTAAAAGAGGGTGTGAATGTGATGGAACCACTGTTAATTCTGTTTGTATGTGTAGGACTAGCCCGCCCCTTGCCGATTGTACCCAAGGCCCCTCCCCCTTGATTCCCCTGATAAAGGCCACACCATAACCCCTCACCCAGAACAGGCTCGGGCCTCAGGTCAGCAACATGAGACATGCCCTCTGTTTATGGTCATGAAGGCTGATCAGTCAGGGAACTTCTACACTAGTGGTCCTCAACCTTCACTTCCCACTCACATCCCACTTTAAGTCATCCCTGTCCCATCGGGGCTCTGTGATGAGTAAGGGATTGCTTAAGGTGGGATGTGAGTGGGAAGGGAAGGTTGAGAATCACTGCTCTAGACCCAATTGTTACTGAAATATTTTGCTTAAGAAATATTGGCCCATTTCCTTTGGAGTTCTGAAACCGTGCACATAACGAGTCAATGAGGGACGATTAAAAGAGTCATTTTTAAATGTTTTCTTCCCACCCACATCTCACCTTAAGCAATCCCTGACTAATCACAGATGGCATAGAGGTTACTTAAAGAGGGATGTGAGTGGAAAGAGAAAGATTGAGAGCCTCTGATCGAGTCCTTGGAATTATTGACAGTGCATCAATAAAGCAGCGAAAGAGGAAACGAAGGGAACCTCGCAAAGAAACTCTGAGCTTAAAAAAGGTTGATGTGAACGTTAAGCAAGAAGCTCCTGATCCTGTAAAACTGGAAACCAGGATTTTGCAATTGTGCCAGCACTTTCCACAGGGAATCATGGACCAAGTTATTCAGAATGATGTGCCACAGGTTGAGCTGCGTTGGAGAGCAATGGTCATCAATGGGCTTCTGTCTATGGGCCAGCTGGCTTTGCCAAGGGACACCGCTGACCTCCTTTACTGTGTAAAGGATTCCCAAACTGCAAACAAAATGGAGGGACCTGACAACCAGGAGAAGCTGGTTTATCACATCATGGAAGATGCTGGAAATAAAAGAATATAGAGCAGAGATATTCGATACAGCAGCGACCTCCCACCAACAGAAATCAACAAAATCTTAAAGAACACAGAAAGCAAAAAAGGTAATTAAAGCGGTGAGGTCAGCGGCTGCTTCGAAGAAAAATCTATACATGTTGTACAGCCTGTAGCCAGACCGATCGGTGACTGGTGGAGCTTGGCCACAGTGACTAGGACTTGGAGTCAGAATTTGTGGAAGTGACGGACCAATTGTCTTCAAGTTCTAACAAAATAAGGCTGAGGTGCACAGGAGGGTAAGCAAAGTCATGTGGTGCAAAGGAACAGTTCATTGGCTCCATCTCATGAAGTGTGGGAATTCATGAGTGAAATGGGGGTTGGCGAGGCGGACCTGCCAATGGAAGGTAGAGGAACCACTGTGAATACTTAATGTACAATGGGAAGACAAGTCTAGCTGCAAAGGAAGGCCCTGTTGGCAGGGTGGATGGGCAAAGGAAGCTGTAAATCCAAACATCCAGCGCACTGGACTGATGAGGGCACCTTGTGGGATGTGCCCAGTATTTGATGATTGCCACGAAGGTGGAGACATTTCTCCAGCAGTTTGTCGAAACGTGATGAAGTGGCGAGAGTTTAACTAAAGGAGTTATTAAGCTTGGACGATGAACCATTTAGAGTGTCAGGAGCATGCTCTCATAGTGTCCTTTCAAACCTATTCCATGAACCCCTCTAGACATTCATTCTGAATTGGTCATACAGCTTCTCATTACATTTACTAGAATGGAGACAGAGTTTTACAGTGGACAAACCTCTGGAAATGTGCTCGGGCTGTTCTTCATCCTCATGGGGGTGGGGGGGGGGGCGGGTGGTGACACCCTCCAGTACATTTAGAAGACTTGGTGCAGGGACTTGCAGACACTATTAAGTGCCTCTCGAAGACTATAAGCTGCTTCCTTAAAGACTTTGATTGTTCCCACATGTTTCCATTTCATACATTTTAAGGTTCGTAGGGCAGGATCGACAGTTACTGTGATTAGTGGAAGTTATAGTCACATTCTCTGTAGGGTTAACACGGTTAAATTTAACTTTATATTTATTTACCAGTAGGTACAAAATAGTTTGAGGGGGAACAGAATTGTGGGAAAGGGAATGTGGGAGTCATATGCGCTTGACGTCAGATACACGGAGTTGCGTTGTTCGGCGAGTTTCCGTTTGGCGGTATCTTCAAATGAATAAAGACACAAGTAAATCCTCTTTCGAGTGATGTTATTTCCAAAGGTCAAAAACATGACCACCCCAGGAGTGTGTGATGGGACGGTGTGGAGGGAGAATCACTCTGTGTCTGACCCCAGGAGTGTCTGAACCCGGGAGTGTGAGATCGGACAATGTGGAGGGAGCTTCACTCTGTGTCTGACGCCAGGAGTGTATGATGGGACGGTGAGGAGGTGTGATAGTACAGATCTATCACCAATGTACATAGTGTATATAGTTACTGTATCTAGACTGTGCTTACAGCGATTGGCTGAGAGCTAAGCCACGCCTATTATCTGCGCCTTAAAGGGTTGTGTCCCTAGCCAGGTCGGATCATTCCGGACTGGTCGGCCACCTGTGAAGAGCTCCGGTCTTTTGCTAATAAAAGCCTTGGTTTGGATCAACAAGTCTTTGGTTCTTTCGACGAGCTCTACAGGAGGGAGCTTCACTCTGACCCCGGGAGCGTATGATGGGACGGTGTGGAGGGAGCTTCACTCAGTGTCTGACCCCAGGAGTGTGTGATGGGATGGTGTGGAGGGAGCTTCATTCTGCGTCTGACCCCAGGAGTGTATGATGGGACGGTGAGGAGGGAGCTTCACTCTGACCCCGGGAGCGTATGATGGGACGGTGTGGAGGGAGCTTCACTCAGTGTCTGAACCTGGGAGTGTGAGATCGGACAATGTGGAGGGAGCTTCACTCTGTGCCTGACCCTGAGACTGTGTGATGGGATGGTGTGGAGGGAGCTTCACTCTGTGTCTGAACCCGGGAGTGTGTGATGGGATGGTGTGGAGGGAGCTTCACTCTGTGTCTGAACCCGGGGGTATGTGATGGGGCGGTGTGGAGGGAGCTTCACTCTGTGTCTGAACCCGGGGGTGTGTGATGGGGCATTGAGGAGGGATCTTCACTCTGTATCTGAACCCGGGGGTGTGTGATGGGACGGTGTGGAGGGAGCTTCACTCTGTGTCTGAACCCGGGGGTGTGTGATGGGGCATTGAGGAGGGATCTTCACTCTGTATCTGAACCCGGGGGTGTGTGATGGGACGGTGTGGAGGGAGCTTCACTCTGTGTCTGAACCCGGGGGTGTGTGATGGGGCATTGAGGAGGGATCTTCACTCTGTATCTGAACCCGGGGGTATGTGATGGGGCGGTGTGGAGGGAGCTTCACTCTGTGTCTGAACCCGGGGGTGTGTGATGGGGCAGTGTGGAGGGAGCTTCACTCTGTGTCTGAACCCGGGGGTGTGTGATGGTGTGGAGGGAGCTTCACTCGATGTTTGACCCTGGGTGTGTGTCACAGATCTAACGTTGCAGAGAACAAGCTGTAAGTGGCCGCTGAGCCTTTGTGACCTGCTAATCCCTGTAGATTTATCGTCCTCAACCACTTGGACCCGGCTCTCTCCAACACATTATGGTTGGAGTGGTTATTAATCCGCTCGGGCCTTACACGGACAGAGAGCCTGTGCCCAGGGTTAAAAATAACCAGCCATAATTTTAGCTGGCAATGGGAGGGTGTATTGAGTGACAAGGTTGGTGCCTGTTGCAGGATGTGGGGCAGCAAACATGGCCAATGCTGTGGATGGACCTAGTCCAGGGCCTCATCCTGTTCCCCAGGAAGGGTTGGCGTCATGGACTGGGGTTTTGCAGGCACTCATCCCTAAATGAGTTATTGTGCCCTCACCCACTAGGGGGTTGTGGACTGCACTGGGCGACGCCTTCGGGTCACCAAATGTGGCTCTGTCTCCATGTGCTATAAGCAGCGTGTCTGTCTGTTATGTGGTAAGGAGAGGGAAATGTGTCGGCGGCGCACGGAGCAGGTTCATGGCTCTCTCCCCTCCCCCCGCTTAGTGAGTTCTTGAATGTCAGGCTGTGCACCCGCCCCCCCTTCCCCCACGGTTACCCTGATGCCCCTTGATTAGACTTGTTTTGACACCGACTCTGACCCCAGGGTTAGTATCACTGCCTGTGGGCAACAGTTCCTGGTCCTGTCCACACAACCTGCCAGCTCAGAGGCCCACCCTGCCCTTATTTTTATAAATATACAAACTTTATTCAAACTACATTACAAACACAAAACAGTCCTCCAAGAACCACCATAACGTGGCAACAAAATGTGACAGACAGTAATTATGACCACCTCTCTGTCACACATCAAATTAAAACACGATTTACATCATCTACCACACACACGATTCCCTAGGGGACCCACCGTTCCCAGAACTTGGCCACTGTCCCCTCGGATACCACATGTTCTTGCTGCAACACTGCCCGGGCCCGGACGTAACCCAAAAAGACTGGCAGGCAGTCAGCTCTCCCCACCCCATCGACCATCCACTGCCCACCGCCCGCCATCTCGACCTGCGAATGGCCAACCCTAACAGCACCCTGCAAGGAGAACCACTGTACGCCCGGCCCCCTTCTGCACCGGGCAGCATAGATCAGGAGGGTGGAGGCTAAAGTGCAACCAGAGGTTGAGGGGCAGCCCCTTCAGGTGGGCAAAGATGGGGCTGCCACCTCTCGCTTACTCCACGAATATGTGGTACCCCTTCTCCTCCTGGCCGCTGACTTGACAGGTGGCCACGGTGTGGGTGAACTGACTCAGAAAGCGGTTACACGGCACTGCTCAGTACAGCACTCTCCACCACTGGTCCCCGATGTAAAGGGGGAAGACTCCTGCATACTGGGGGTCCCACTTGATGCTGGGCGGTAAAATGACTGCCACTGTCAAGGGCGAGGAAATGAAAAGTGTACAGGGGAGCCTTTATAGGAACCACTTTGGCGCATCCCGGACCGGCAAAGCGCCACGAGGTGGCTTACGTTATCCCAGACCGGAGCAACCTCTGCAAAACCCATAGGTTTTTAGGTCCGATGAGCACTCCCGGCTGATCACAGCCGGGACTGCTCCACCCCACGGAACCCTCCCGACACCCATTGCTCTGGGATGGGGACCACCCTCTCCGACAGACAACGTGCCCCAGACCCACATCAACTCCTGGTAAAACATGGGCAGCTCCACCATCATGGCACAACTGATTTTTGCTACTGGGAGCCACGTGCTTTCCCATAGACATCGTCCCTGGTGAAGGAAGTAGGTGGCCAGCTCGTGCCACCGCGGAGGGTGCTCAGTGAATATCTATGTCTGCAGAGCCCTGAGACGAAGGCTTCCAACTGGTTTGTACACACTGACCGCCCTCCTGAATGGACAGACTCAGGACCACAGCAGAGACCCAGAGCCTTGTTTCCACCAACTTCTTCTGGGTCGTGGCAACAGAAACTGTGGGTGGGACCAGGGTGACCAGCCGGTACCACAGCATCAAGGCCACCAATTGGTTGATGACCAGCCCCCTACCCCAATAAGAAATTACATGGATGAAACCTGACCAGAACCCCAACCACTCAGAGACCTTTGCCTCCAGGTTGCACCAGTTCTCCAGCCAGGACTTCCCAGTTGCACTCAGGTAGATCCCTAGGTAGAGGAAATGCATAGCACTCCACTCAAAGGAACATATCTCCCCAGGCAGGGAGTCCACCTGCTACCGTCCCACCAGAAGGCCAGAGCACTTCGCCCAGTTTACCCTGGCAGAGGATGTGACCAAGAAGACCTCCAGGCATGCATGCATCCTCTGCAAGTCATGGGGTCAGTGACCATGAGGAGACGACCTCCATCTCTGACTCACGCAGTACCAGACCTGTCAGCCTCTTCTGAAGGAGGCTCAGGACAGCTCTAGGCAGATAGAATACAGTTGCCCCAACATGGGGCACCCCTGATGCACCTCCCCCCCCCCTGCTAAAGCAAAAAGGTGACATTGAGGACCCATTGACCTTGACGAGACACTCTGCCGCAGCGAACATTAGTTGGATGTTCGGGTCCTGAGAAGTTAACCGTGATCCACTCTGTCAAAAGCCTTCTCCTGTTCAAAAGAGAGAAAGGCAGCTGATAGACCAACCTCATGGGACAGTTGGACCAGGTCCCAGACAAGGTGGATGTTGTCCTGAATGGACCGGCTGGGACTCTGTGGGATTGGTCAGGGTGGATCACTTGAGCCAGTCACCGGACAAAGACCTTGTACCTTGCGCTCAGGAGAGATATTGGGCACCAATTCTTCAGGCAGTAGAGATTTCCCTTGTTTCCTGACTCTCCTCCAGGACCCTGCAGAAGTCCCAGAAGGCTCTGAGGAATTCCACTGTCATCCCGTCCAGCCCCAGAGACTTACTGCCCCGTAGCTGGTGAAGGGCTCCAGTCAACTACAATTTTACTAGCTTATTCCCTAAACGATGGAAGCGCTACTCAAGCCTGGTATGCTACTGATAGATCCTCTGTCCCCCGACGCAGCTGAGGAGTTCATGTCCTGGCTAGACTGCTCCCAGGCCTACCTGAATGTGACCAGGGATGTCTTCCACATTGATGAACTCAGGAGGTCCACACTCATTTGGAGGGTAGGAATGAAAGGGTATGCAGTCATCAGGGACTGCTCTACATATGATGCTGCCATCAAGGTGTTGAAGGCTCGGTACCTGAAGTCACAGAACGAGGTCCTAGCGAGGCACCGACTCGTTCTATGTCACTAACAGCCAGGTGAGACCATCGATGACTACCTGCTGGATCTGTGGACGAAGGGTGCAGGTACAAAATGACTATGGGCCACATTCATGAGGAAGAACAGATTCGGGACTCTCTAGTCATGGAGGTCCGCTCGAGGTACATGAGACAGCGACAGCTTGAGTCGAGTAAGAAGGACCAGGTTAGCCACGATGAACTGGCCAAATTGCTAGAACAGGTCAACCTCAAGAACGATGACCTCGTAGTCAGTGAGCTCACTCACCCAGGTGAGCCCTTCCAAGGATCAGCTGCTCCCGCTACCCCAGCCCTAAAGGCTGCCGCTTCCCATGGGCGGGAGCACTTTTTCAGCGGCAAGAGCTAGCAACCCTTATCTCATTGCCCACAAAAGACTCAGTGTGTTCCAGCTGTAGCAAGAAAGGGCATTGGGCGAGGGTTTGCTGTGCGAACGGAAACCCAGGGAAGTCCGCAGCCTGCATCGCTCCTGGATCCGATTCCAGCCCCAAGCCATCTGCCCTGAATTCACCCGTTGGAACAGAGGGTCTGTTGCCTCAGGTGCCCTGTGAGCCATCCCCAGTCAGGGCCTCAGGGCATCTGGTTCAGGAGGAAGGTGCATCCCCTTCCACTGTTGAGCTGGAGACCCAGCTTACCTCTCCTCCCTCACAAGGAGACCAGGAAACCCAAGGAGCCCAAGGCCCCCCAGTGCTAAGGTGCTCCATTGGGATCTCCAAACCCCCAGACTGCTTAAATTTATGAATATAAATTTGTAAATAACTGTATATTTTTTTTACCACTTGTTTCTGAACCCATGTTCTCTTCCTACATTCACAGACCCTAAATTCGATAGGAAGGGGTGAATGCGGTGAACTGGGATTCACTGGTAGGGAATTGTGCTGATGGCTGGCCCCAGCTCCCAGCTCCGCCCCCACCTGCCCACATATAACCCTGGTTTCCCACCTAAACCCAGAACCCTTCCGAAGACGTCTGTGAGACCCTACCCCTAGTTCCAAGCTAATAAAAGTGTTTATTCTCCCTCCAGTTGTGAGAGCTTTTATTCACGTTACACTGAGCCATGGTTCATATCCCTCAGCATCTAAACCTGTGCCCTCACATACACATCTCGTGACCTCTCAAACTGCAGATCCCTCAACACCTCCTCCTCCTGGTAGCCTTGCCGAAGGAGCGAATCTTCAGCAGGGCCCCAGCTCCCACTTGAGCTGCTCGATCTTGGCCTTTGGTTGATACTCCTTATGTGAGCCTTGCCCATGTCCCACGAGAGCCTGAGGGAGGTGAACCTTCCCTGTTTCCACCTTGAAGTCACCCAGAAATGACGAAACGAATCCCGAAATCGGTGGTCATCCAGCAGCCAGTTGTTAAAATGCCAGTTTGCGGACCCCGACCGAGTGGCAGCAGACTGAGCACCGCCCACACCAGACGGTGGTCCGAGCACACATGGAAACAGCCAACACACAGGAGGCATGTGCTCTGGAGATGTACAGCCGGTCGATTTATGAGCCTCCCTCTCCTCCATCCCTCCTTGAATAAGCATGAGTCCGGATGTAGGTTCCGCCAAACATCGACCAGATGAAAGGAACCCATCAGCTCTCCCAGCAGCCTCACCGAGGCAAGACTGAGAGCTGGAATGATCCCTGACTTCTAGGGTGCAATTAAAATCCACCCCCCCCAACCCAAAGATGACACATTTGGCTTGGCTTATAGAAGTGAGCAGCGCAGACACATCCCGGAGAAGGTGCTCCTGCGTTGGGCCAGGCTCAGGGGCGTAAACGTTGACAAGGTGCAACGGTACACCATCCTGATGCACGGCCAGATGGAGAAGACAGCCTGGCATCAGCTCCTGAACTGTCAGGATATCAGGTTGGAAGATTGGGGGCAACAGGATAGCCACCCTACTCGAAGTAGAGCTGAGGTGACTAGTGTAGACCACCCCACCTCCTGCCATTCCAGAAGCCAGGTAGATTCCTGTCCTGGAACGGCGCGGATCTCCAGCAGGAAACTCATTGCATATCTCCTAACACTAAGGACTGATAGAAGGTGGGACCTGCAGAGAGACCCTCTTCTGCTGTTGATGGTAAACTTCATGACAAGTCACTGGAGACTCCACCACCAGAGCCCTGGGTAGAGGGTAGAGAGCTCCTTGCAGAGCCTCCCTTCACCATAACGTCAGGCAGTAAGACCTGCAGGAGCAACTTGAATTTGCACCACTCAATCTTGGTCAAGTCCCCAACTATTGGAGGACGTTATGGAGGGACTGAGCAACCCCAGGGAGATCCGACCAGCAGGCAGCAGGCAGCAGCCAGCTGCTTTTTATTATCTCGACCAGGGGTGCTCCAGGAACTCCTTCTCCTCCCCCACAGTGACGGCTGTGGACCCAGAATTGGGGCCAGCTCTGCATCAAAAGAGTCCTCCTTACTGTATCCCATGTCCTGTTCCACCTCCGGGCAGGCAACCCCACTGGCTGATGTGCCAGGCCCAGTCTGCGTGGCAGCAACTGAGGGAGACCCTGACACTCCTTGATCCAGGACCCAAGGCACGGCAGGGCTCGTGCCTCCTACACCACCATTCCCCAGGATGGGCGACTCACACCCTCCTGGAGTCTGAGCAAAGGACTCGTGTTGTCTGAGTCACGCCTGCCTCCTCATCCTGGTCACCCTTCTTCACGGAATGGGCTGGTGACCCACGAGCTGAGCGGACAGGTCATGCGGGGGTTGTCTGTCCCTCCACAAGACCCCTTGCCTCGATAAGTCTATGTAGGTATGGCAAGAGGAATTGAACTGGTTGGCTACTGGATGTGCTACTTAAACCCATAGACACTTTCTGTGATTTCAGCTGCCTCGATAGAGTCCACCATCTGAGAAACCACCCCACTGGGTGACCCTTCTCCCTCAGGTAACCCCTGGATTCTGGACGTGCAGCCTCACCAGAAAGTAGGTCCCTTCCCTCCTGCTCAGCAGAATCCCTCACCGACTCCAGAGATGTTTGGTCAGGAAGTGCAGTCCAAAAGGTGGCCAAATCACCACACTCATGTGGCCCTACCACAACAGGCCCATCCTCTAGCTCTGGGAAGACACAGTCCATGCACTCGGCCTTTCCCTGAAATCTGAACCAACTTTATCAAACCTCTACTGTGCTAGGACCACAGTCAGTGAGAATTGATAAGAACCTCTCCTCCACAATCTCCATCAGTACCGGACCACCCCAGGGGTGTGTCCTTAGCCCCCTGCTCAACTCACTTTACACCTATGACTGGGTAGCTCAGTACGACAATAACACCATCTACAAATTTGCCGATGATACCAGAGTAGTGGGTTGTCTAAACAAAGGGGATGAGTCAGTGTACAGGAAGGAGATTGAAAACTTGGCTGAATGGTGCATCAACAACAACCTCGCACTCAATGTCACCAAAACTAAGGAGCTGATTGTTGATTTCAGGAAGGGAAAGCTAGAGGTGTACGATCCAGAGATCATTGGGGGATCAGAGGTGGAGAGGGGGAGCACATTTAGGTTCTTGGGAGTCACTATCTCGGAGGATCTTTCCTGGACCTAACACCAATGACATCGTGAAGAAAGCACATCAGCACCTCTACTTCCTCAGGAGTTTGCGGAGGTTTGATATAATACCAGAAACCCTGGCAAATTCCTACAGAGCTACATCATGGTCCGGTATGTGAACACCAATACCCCTGAGCGTAAAGCTCTCCTAAAGGTAGTGAAAACAGCCCAGGACATCACAGGCAAACCCCTCCCCACCATCGAGAACATCTACAAGGAACATTGTTGTTGGAGAACAGCAGCAGTCATCAAAGACCCACACCACCCAGCATATCCTCCGTTCTTGCTGCTGTCACAGTGTCAGTGCCACAAAACTCGCATCACCAGGTTCAGGAACAGCTGCTCCCTCTCCACCATCAGACTCCTCAACGACAAACTCAATCAGGGACTCATTTAAGGAATCTCCCTTGTGCATTTTATTGAGTGATTTTCTTTATTCTCTCTATATTGCACAGTCAGTTTGTTTACATGTTTACGCTGTGTACAGTTTATTTTTTGCACTACCAATTAGTGGTAATTCTGCCACGCCCACAGGAAAAATGAATCCCAGGGTTGTATATGATGTCATGTATGTAATGACAGTAAATCTGAAATCTAAGTGTACTGTCCAGGAATACAGAAGGTTACCTGACATTGCACAGTACTGGAACTGCAGGGCAGAACTATCAGTGGTTAAAGACATCATCTACAAAGGAAGCAAAATCCTTATCCCAAAGAGTCTGAGAAAAGAGATGCTAAAAAGGATCCATGGAGGACATCTCGGAATCGGAAAGTGTAAGAAAAGAGCACGAGAGGTGATGTACTGGCCAAGAATCAAAAATGAAATAACAAATGAAGCATCAAACTGTACAATATACCTGAAATATCAAGCAAGCAATCCTGCACACACTGCACCATACAGACCTTACCAGAAGGTAGACACTGACCTATTTGAATGTCAAGGGAAGGACTATCTTGTAGTCACAGACTATTACTCCCTGTATCCAGAGGTATGTAAACTGAACACCACCACTGTAGATGGTGTAATAACATATGAAAGCCATATTCTTCAGACATGGAGTGACAAGCGAAGACTTCACAGACAATGGACCCCAGTTTTGAAATTTAAAGTTCCAACAATTTGCCAAAGAATGAGACTTTGTACCCACCACGACAAGTCCTCATTTTCCACAGTCCAATGGTCTAGTAGAAAAATCGGTACGGACAGGCAAAAGACATTGGAACGTACTTCTATCAGAGCACGCTAGTATACCGCACAATGCTGCTCGAGTATGGTATGTCACCAGCTCAACTCCTTATGGGACGTAGGCCAAGATCAAACTTACCCATTCAGGTAAAAGAGGGGGAGAAAATGAGGAAGTTCTAAGAATAACAGAAAGAAAATCAAAAGTATTACTTTGACAGAGGAACAAAAAACCTACCAGAATTCCACACTGGTGACCAAGTAAGGCTAAAAGAGAAAACAAACTTATGAACTCAGAAGGGAACTGGGCGTAGTGAAGTCCAGCCAAGATCATGCACCATTGAAGACAGATGAAGGTGCTGTTGTGTGAAGAAATTGTCGAGATCTTCAAATGGGACCAGTTACAGTAGATGGAAAGACGGATACTGTTGAACAACCTGAATTCACAGCTGAGAAGAGATCGTCTGAGGCAACAACTCAGATTAAAGGACAATCAATCAGGAGATCGTCAAGACAAGTGAATCCTCCTAAGATACTCATCGAGCAAATGTGAAGACTCCTGTTCTAAGATGAAGTGGTGCTATCTTATTCACTCTTCAAGTTTTAATGGATGTAAATATGACCAGAGAACAAGTTTAAAAAATGTTAACAATGTTGATAATAATGAAAATGTAAGTTTCTGGTTTAAAGTTAAAATTGCAAGAGTTGTACAAAGAAAACATGTTCGTTAAAAGTAAGCTATTATTGTTTTAAGAAAGGGAGATGTAATGACAGTTATCATGTTTGCACGGCCACTAGCAATGCCTTACTGTTTGATTAGACTTGGCTGGTAGCAGGGGGCTGACACACAGTATGCAGATCTGGAATGGAGACTTGCAGCCTCATGGCCTGATGGTGCAGTTTACAACAACTTTAAAGTAAAGAACCTTTTCCTCCATCCATGTGTTGATTTAAGAAATCAGACATGCGGATACAAGATGAAACAGACTTCTATGTGTAGACGACAATTTCTATTTTCTAGTAATCTTCAATTTCAAAACGTCTTCTTTTAGGAAACGTAAGGCTCGATATTCTGAATTTCAATCTTAATAAACCCCAATAAACCAAACTTCTTAATTGCAGCTTTCTTTCACTTGGCTTCTCGGACGAAGATTTATGGAGGGGTAATGTCCACGTCAGCTGCAGGCTCGTTTGTGGCTGACAAGTCCGATGCGGGACAGGCAGACACGGTTGCAGCGGTTGCAGGGGAAAATTGGTGGGTTGGGGTTGGGTGTTGGGTTTTCCCTCCTTTGTCTTTTGTCAGTGAGGTGGGCCACGGGGGTGGTACCAAAGGATTGGAGGGTGGCGCATGTGGTTCCTCTGTTTAAGAAAGGGTCCAAATGCAAACCTGGGAATTATAGGCCTGTAAGTCTGACATCTGTGGTGGGCAAGTTGATGGAAAGTGTTCTGAGGGATGCTATTTACAAATTTTTGGAGGTACAGGGATTGATAGGGAGTAATCAGCATGGTTTTGTCAGGGGTAGATCATGCTTGACAAACCTGATTGAGTTCTTCGAGGGGGTTACAAAAAAGGTTGATGAAGGGAAAGCTGTGGATGTTGTCTATTTGGACTTTAGTAAAGCTTTTGACAAAGTTCCCCACAGGAGGTTAGGAAAAAAGGTGGAGGCATTAGGTATAAATGAGGAGGTAGTGAAATGGATTCAGCAGTGGTTGGATGGGAGGTATCAGAGAGTAGTGGTAGAAAATTGTTTGTCCAATTGGAGGCCGGTGACTAGTGGAGTTCCTCAGGGTTCGGTCCTGGGTCCACTATTATTTGTTATATATATTAACGATCTGGATGTAGGGGTGGAGAATTGGATAAGCAAGTTTGTGGATGACACAAAGATTGGTGGTGTTGTGGACAGTGAGGTAGATTACCGTAGATTAAAAGGTGATTTAGGAAGGCTGGAGGTGTGGGGTGAAAAATGGCTGATGGAATTTAATACAGATAAGTGTGAGGTGTTACATTTTGGAAAGGCAAATTTAAATAGGTCATATGCATTAAATGGTAGGCTATTGAGGAGTGCAGAGCAACAAAGGGATTTAGGAGTTGTGGTAAATAGTACCCTCAAGACTGATACTCAGGTGGATGGTGTGGTGAAGAAGGCATTTGGAATGTTGGCCTTCATAAATCGGAGAATTGAATTCAAGAGTAGGGAGGTTATGATGAAATTGTACAAGGCATTGGTAAGGCCAAATTTGGAGTACTGTGTACAGTTTTGGTCACCAAATTATAGGAAAGATATAAACAAAATAGAGAGAGTGCAGAGAAGGTTCACGAGAATGTTGACAGGATTTCAGGGTCTGAGTTACAGGGAAAGGTTGTGCAGACTGGGGCTTTTTTCTCTGGAGCGTAGAAGGTTGAGAGGGGACTTGATAGAGGTGTTTAAGATTTTAAAAGGGACAGACAGAGTAAATGTGGATAGGCTTTTTCAATTAAGAAAGGGGGAGATTCAAACTAGAGGACATGGTTTAAGATTGAAGGGGGAAAATTATAAAGGGAACATGAGGGGAAATTTCTTTACGCAGAGGGTGGTGGGGATGTGGAATGAGCTTCCGGCAGACGTGGTCAAGGCGGGATCATTGGTTACATTTAAGGAAAGACTGGATCGTTACATGGATAGGAGGGGACTAGAGGAGTATGGACCGGGTGCTGGTCAGTGGGACTAGGAGGGTGGGGATTTGCTACGGCATGGACTAGTAGGGCTAAACTGGCCTGTTCTGTGCTGTAAGTTGTTATATGGTTATGGTTATATGGCTCTGTGGTCTTCTTCAAAGGAGGTTGCTGCCTGCCGAACTGTGAGGCGCCAAGATGCACGGTTGGAGGCGATATCAGCCCACTGGCAGTGGTCAATGTGGCAGGCACCAAGAGATTTCTTTAAGCAGTCCTTGTACCTTTTCTTTGGTTCAACTCTGTCTCAGTGGCCAGTGGAGAGCTCGCCATAGAACACGATCTTGGGAAGGTGATGGTCCTCCATTCTGGAGACGTGATCCACCCAGCACTGTTGGGTCTTCAGCAGCATGGATTCGATGCTTGTGGACTCTGCCAGCTCCAGTACTTCGATGTTGGTGATGAAGTAATTCCAATGAATGTTGAAGATGGAGCAGAGACAGCGTTGATGGAAGCGGTCTAGGAGCCATAGGTGATGCCGGTAGGGGATCCGTGATTCGGAGCCGAACAGGACCGTGGGTATGACACGCAGATCTTTGTGTGTTTCTTCAGGTGGTTGTTTTTCCAGACTCTTTTGAGTAGTCTTCCAAAGGCGCTATTTGCCTTGGCGAGTCTGTTGTCTATCTCTTTGTCGATCCTTGCATCAGATGAAATGGTGCAGCCGAGGTAGGTAAACTGGTTGACTGTTTTGAGTTCAGTCTGCCTGATGGAGATGAGGGGTGGCTGGTGGTCATGGTGGGGAGCTGGCTGATGGAGGACCTCAGTTTTCTTCAGGCTGACTTCCAGGCCAAACATTTTGGCAGTTTCCGCAAAACAGGATGTCATGCGCTGGAGAGCTGGCTCTGAATGGGCAACTAAAGCGGCATCGTCTGCAAAGAGTAGTTCACGGACAAGTTGCTCTCGTGTTTTGGTGTGGGCTTGCAGGCGCCTCAGATTGAAGAGATTGCCATCCGTGCGGTACCAGATCTAAACAGCGTCTTCATTATTGAGGTCTTTCATGGCTTGTTTCAGCATTGTGCTGAAGAAGATAGTAAAGAGGGTTGGTGTGAGGACGCAGCCTTGCTTCACGCCGTTGTCGATGGAGAAGGGTTCGGAGAGCTCATTGCTGTATCTGACCCGACCTTGTTGGTTTTCGTGCAGTTGGATAACCATGTTTTAACGTAGCTTTAATGTAGCTTTAATTCGCTGATATAATGTCTAAACATTTTGCATAATTTTGAATTGATTTTCATAGCAATGAATAAATAAAGCATTTGGTTATATTACAACCTCTGATGTCATCATAACTATGATAACTACAAACAACAGTTTTATCCTTAAAGGGATGGTCATAAAATTAATTAAAGTAAAAACACAAGATTTTAACACCCGGGCAGCAGGTACAGGAGACTGAAGCCCAGCACCTCTGGGTTCAGGAATTATTTCTCTCCAACAGCCATCAGGCTCTTGAACCTCCCCCGTTACACTGATCAGGGTCTGACCCGACACCACAGAAGGACTGTTCGCACTAATGCTCAGCATAGATAACTGTAAATATTTATTATCTGACTTTTGTATTTATTGACTTTTTAACTCCATCAAGGATTTTGCTGCATTTTCCACCTAATTACACCCAAGTAACCTACACCCCCAGTACAGATTCAAGGGTGGGAGGAAACCAGACCCCCCCGGAAGAAACCCACGAGGTCCCTGGGAAAATGTACAGACTCCTTACAGAAAGTGCGGGATTCGAACCCCGGTCCCTGGGGTTAACCGTGCCACCCCCTCCCCTGCCCCTTAGATGTCTTTGTCGTAGTTTTTTCAATGAAGTACTTGTTCAGCTGCAACAAGTCAGAATTTTGATGCATTGTACAACTTGATAATAAACTCATTATAATGATCATATCTCAGCATCCCCTCCCCCAACGGAGAATTTCAGTGATATACAGCCATGATCAGTCTCCTCTGTTCCCTGTCTGTTCAAAAGTCTGTCCAGAAGCCTCTTAAACATGACTGTTGTGTCTGCTTCCACTGATGCCCCTGGCAGCCCGTTCCAGACACCCTCCCCTCTCCTTTAAACTTTATCCTCCGCACCTCAGATGCATATAATCTAGTGTGTGGCATTTTTATCCTGGGGAACAAGATTCAGACAGAAACTTCTGTCAGGTTTCCCTCCCCTCAGCCTCCCACGTTCCAGATAAAACAACGCAAGTCTGTCCAACCTCACCCAGAGTCTGTCAAAAAGAATTCACTGCCCTGGCCACTCTTGGCTCTGGGGATGCACTGAGACTCTCCACCTACCGTTGTCTTTCAGCACCCTCCCTATACCTCCCTCAGAGAGGGAGCTCCCAGAGACTGCAGGCCATCCTCCTTGCCAACACACACCCTCGTGGGGCAGCCCTGCCCCATCACTGAGGGAGCAGTCGTGAACCTGTGGCTATCGCCGCCAGTCAGAGACGAAGCCATTCCCATCATGGCAGCTCCTCATCACCCTAGAGCTGCACTGGAACAGCTGGAAGGGTTTGGGAGAGGTCCATCTCCTCACTGTGAAAGGACAGATGTCCCTTCCTCCTCTCCCCTCTCTTCCTCAGACTCTCCATGTTTCCTCCCTCACTCCCTACCCCTCATTCTGCCAAATGGCCCTAGAATTTCCACATTTTCCCCCCCTCCCCCACACCATCCCTGAGCCCCAGCCTAGCCAGATTCCTCTGGGTTCTCTGGGAGAGGGCTCTGGGCACACACCTTGGTTCCTACCTCTGGATGGGGTCTGCCCGCAATGCTGGCCTGTGCACCCTTCTGCTTCCGTTGTTCTTCACTCGGACTTCCTTGATCTGCGAAATCTCCTTAACCTGTTCCATCCTCCCTGTGATGGAGGTTCCTGGAAACCTTCATGAATCCCTGCCGGTTTGCTGGAGCACCTCTGCCTCCTGCTCCGACCGAGATTTGCTCCAGTTGTGACCCTTTCGGGTTGTATATCTCTGTGCTGACTGTGGCCTTTTGGGGCTGTATATATCCAGTCCAACAGTGCCTTGGTCCAACTGGCACACTCCGATGGGGACACACTCCGACTGGCACACCCTGACAGGAGCACAGTCTGACTGGCACACACCTACAGTGGCACACACCGACTATAGCAAACTCCGATGGTGGCGCATTCCAACGAGAGCTTGCCTCCCCTGGTCCCTGTGAGTTTGAGCAGCCCTGGGAGCCAGGAGCAGAGTCTCAGCCTCAGTGAGGAACAGAGCAGGGTGTCACAGATCTTGGGAGCAGCCTGCCTCTCCCCTACTCCCCACACCTCTTCAGACAACAGCTGCGTCTCTCTGCTCAGAAACTATTTAAGCTGCTGGCTACGGGCAGGCTTGTAACATGAGAATGAGCTGTGCCAGGCAGCCAGCAGCCTGCTCCTTCCTCACAGAGGGAGATCATGGACACAGGCCCTTCGGTCCACCGTCCCCTGCCGACCACTCGTTCAATCCCACACTGATCCTGGGGGGACAGGCAGGAATCTGCCGACACTGGAAAAATAAAGGGTTCTAGACCAAAACGTCGACCGGATGCTGCTGAGTTCCTCCAGCAGATTGTATTTTTGCCAATTAATCCCATTTTCTTCTTGTCACCCTATCCCCTCCCCCCACAGGTATCGCCCCCACACTCATCAGCATTGCAAGCAGGAGCCCATCTAGTCCTTTGTGAATTACTTGCTGAAACTCGGATGTCTCATCGCCTACTCCTCGTCCAGACTATTCCCTCTCAGATGTCTGTCCAATTCCTTTGCCAGAACCCTGTTCAATTGTTCCCCAATCTCTCCAAGTCAGTTCCTGCCTCATTGACCCCTCAACCTTAAACCTTCATTGCCAGACTGACCCTGAAACCCCACTTCCCAATGAAAGTTGCGTGGATCTGTCAGTCTTTAGAACATAGTACACTACGGCACAGTAGCTCGTGTTGTCCCGGTGTTTAAGAAAGGCGCCAAGAGTAAACCAGGTAACTATAGGCCTGTGAGCCTTGTCATGATAATGAATATGCATGATATGTATTAACCTGACCGGAAGTCAGATGGTATGCACTGGAGGTGAAAGGTGCAGGATGATGAAATAAGGGAAGCAGGAAAATAAAGACACTGAGATGTTCAACTGGTAAAGCATGTGGTGATGGTGTTATTAATTTCACATTTCGGGCCACAAATGTGACATTGGCGACGAGGATAAACATTTTGGATTTTAAATGTGATAAACATTTTGGATTTTGAATCGGTGGCTTTGAGCTGGAAGGTTTTCTTCATGGCAGTCACAGGAGCTGAATTTCTAACACTTCGAGGTGATCCTCATTTTGACCTGACGGGTGATGCAAACACTGTGAGTGTGAAGTGGAAGGCATGGCCGGAAGAATTTGAAGCCTACGCCGACAGTCGTGGCCTATTTCTCGATAGCAGTACGGCGGAACAGAAAGCGCAGCGGAGGGCGTTACTTCTCTTCACCGCAGGACCCGCAGTTCGGGAAACTTTTAAGATGCTTTTGAATACTGGAAGGAAGGAGGAATACCAGAAAGCCATAGATGCTTTGAATGCACACTATGTGGTGACACCGAATGCTACATTTCAACGCCATTTGTTTCGCAAAACAAAACAAGAAGACAGAGAAACGGTTGCCCAGTACGTGACGAGATTCCGACAATTGGCTGTGGGATGCAATTACGTGGTAGGTGATGTGGACAACCAGTTATTGGATCAAGTTGTGCAGCACTGCAGATCAGACAAACTCAGAAGGCGACTGCTGGAAAAATGGGGTGAGTTGAAACTTACCAATGCTTTAGCAATTACTGCTACATTAGAGACTGTTGAGGGGCAATTTCATACCATGAAACTGAAAGACAACTCAAGCCAGCCCAGTAAAGACAAAGTTGGTCAACAAGTAAATAGGCTCTCGCATAGCCATAGCCAGCCAAGAAATATGCCAACACATGACTTGGAGTGTTACAGATGTGGAAACGGAGGTCATTTTGGAAAAGACCCATGCTGCCCAGAAAAAGGCAAAGTTTGTAGAAAGTGTGGAGGTAAGGACCACTTTGCAAAGAAGTGCAAAAGCAAGTCAAATGCAAACCTGAATAGGAAGAGTACAGCTTCTAAGGGCGAAGCTTGGGGGAAAGGAAAGTCTCCTGGGCAGAAAGACACTATTCGCCATATAGAAGGTGACCCAGAAAGTGACGATGATGATGACAACCAGGATGGGCAGAAATACTATCAGTTTACATTGAATGATGTACATCATGAGAAGGTCCCAGTGATAATTGGTGGTGTGACAGTTCCGGTCATTGTAGACTCAGGCAGTGACAGTAATGTAATTGACCGACACTTATGGGAGAAATTGAAAAGAAAAAAGATCATTTGTACATCAAAGAAGTGTTCAAAGAAACTGTATCCATACACAGCAACCAAGCCATTGCAGACCATTGGATGTTTCACTGCGACTGTTGAAGCTGGTGACAAGTACACCGAAGCAGAGTTTGTTGTCATAGACGAGAGGGGAGAACCATTGCTGAGTAGACGCACAGCGCAAGACCTGGCAATACTTCATATTGGAGCTCGTGTCAATTCAGTTCAGTCATATGAGGATATGAAGCAAGAATTCCCCGCAGTTTTCCAGGGAGTAGGAAAGCTGAAAGGTCGACAACTAAAGCTAGCAGTGGACAAAACGGTCAAACCCAAGGCGCAACCAGTGCGCAGAACTCCATTTGGACTTCGTGGGAAAGTCGAGGCCAAAATCAAAGAGTTGATCGAGCAAGACATTATTGAACCTGTAGAACATTCAACACAATGGGTCAGCCCAGTAGTGATCGTGCCCAAACCAAATGGTGACATAAGACTGTGTGTTGATATGAGGATGGCCAATGAAGCTATAATTCGAGAACGACACCCCATACCAACAGTGGAGGAAGTACTTCAGGAGTTAACTACCAGTCAGGTGTTCTCAAAAATTGATTTAAAATGGGGCTATCATCAATTAGAGCTGGACCCAGAATCCAGGGTCGTGACAACATTTGTGACTCACTGTGGATTGTACCAGTACAAGAGACTATCGTTCGGCATCAATGCAGCTCCTGAGATTTACCAGTACGAAATCTATCGAGTGATTCAAGGCATTCCTGGAGTTGCCAACATTTCTGATGACATCATAGTCCATGCGGCTACAAAGGAAGAGCTTGACAGACGGTTGAGGTGTGTGCTATCCAGACTACAGGGGGCAGGCCTTACCGTGAATGGAGACAAGTGCCAGTTTGGTGTCTCAGAGATGGACTTCATGGGACACAGGCTTACACGGGAAGGACTGAACCCAGCTGATGCCAAGGTGAAAGCTGTTGCAGATGCACGTGAACCCCAGAATGCAACGGAGATGAGGAGCTTCTTGGGATTGGTTAATTATTGCGCAAAGTTCATCTCTAATTTTGCTACACTGGCAGAACCACTGAGGAAACTAACCAGGAAAGGTGTACCATTCCATTTTGGCTATGAGCAGAAGGAAGCATTCACAGCTCTGAAACAAAGTCTGACGAATGCTGATATACTTGGGTATTAGGATCCGGCTGCACCAACCAAAGTCATAGCGGATGCTAGTCCTGTTGGTTTAGGAGCCGTGTTGGTCCAGATGCGTGATGTGGGACCAAGAATCATTGCCTATGCCAGCAGATCTTTGACAGATGTGGAAAGTAGATATTCTCAGACAGAGAAAGAAGCACTCGGACTTGTATGGGCCTGCGAGAGATTCCATGCATATTTGTATGGCATTGAATTGAACTCATCACGGACCATAAACCATTGGAGATGATCTATGCTGCCAGGTCCAAACCGTGTGCCAGGTTAGAACGATGGGTGCTCAGACTCCAACCATACAAGTACAGAGTAGTTCACATTGCCGGGAAAGCAAACATTGCTGATCCGCTGACCAGATTGTTGAAAGATGGATGCCCACAAACCAAGTCAGAATTGGGGACAGAAGTAGAGTTTTGTATGCTTCGTAGCTATTCAGTCAACACCGGAAGCTGTAACAACGAGGGAAGTCGAGAGAGAGTCCGAACATGACCCAGAGCTCATGGAAGTTAGAGAATGTATCCAAAGTGGACAATGGGGCAAGTGCATTCACAAGGCATATGTTCCCATTAGAGATGAACTTTGTTGCATCGGGCAGTGTGTATTGAGGGGGTGTAGATTGGTGATACCACAGAGACCGAATATCATATCATTAGCTCATGAAGGACACCTAGGTATTGTTGGTACCAAGCAAAACCTCAGGAGTAAAGTATGGTGGCCAGGTTGTGATAAAGACGCAGAGAAATTTGTCAAAAACCTGCCATGGGTGTCAACTCACAAGTAGGAGTAATCCTCCAGAGCCGAATCGGAGTACGCAACTCCCGACAGGACCGAGGATCGATGTAGCTGTTGATTTTCTCGGACCTTTACCAACTGGTGAGACAATCATGGTAGTGGTGGACTACTACAGCAGATACTATGAGTACGTTGTGATGAGGTCAACGACCACTGAAAAAACAATACAAGCATTGGCAGAGATCTTCGCGAGATATGGATTGCCTGTTACGCTATACTCTGACAATGGTCCACAGTTCATCTCAGAGACATTTGCTGAATACATGAGGACCACAGGTATCCACCATCATAAAGTAACTCCTAAATGGCCGCAAGCCAATGGGGAAGTAGAGAGACAAAATCAGTCCATCGAAAAACGATTACGGATTGCTCATGCAGAAGGACAGAACTGGAGAGAAGCATTGCTATCCTATGTAGCTGTCTATCGGGCAACGCCTCATGCAACCACAGGAAAAATTCCAGCAGAAGTACTTTTTGGGAGGAAAATCCACACAAAAATGCCCGAAATAAAGGAAATCAGGGACAACCAGGAGATGAGGGACCACGATGCTGAAAAGAAGGGAGCAGCAAAGCTGTATGCAGACTCGAGACGTGGGGCCAGGTACTCAGACATCATGCCTGGAGATAATGTTCTTGTGAGGCAAGAGAGTGGTGGTAAGCTAGACACACCTTATTACCATCAACCCTACACGGTTGTATCCAGAAGCGGCAGTATGGTGGCAGTCAAGTCTCCAGCTGGAGTCCTGTACAAAAGAAACGTGTCTGGTGTAAAAAAGTACCAATCCAGAGTGACACCGAGTGAAGTGGTTGGAAGTCCAATATGAGATGCTCAACCTGATGGACCAGATGATGTTCCAGAGGTAGTTACCAGCATTCCCGATGAAGTGGCCAGAGTACCAGAAACACCAGAGGCCGCAGCGAGCAGTGTTTTCGGTGCTGAGGGTGAACAACCAAGTTGCGACAGTAGCATTGCAGGAAGGCCAAGACGGGACAGGAAACCACCTAAGCGATATGAAGATTTTGTGCCATATTTCTAATCGTGCTTGCATTATCACGAAAGTGAAAGTTTGTGATAGATGAAATGAGTTTCAATGAAGCGCAGTAATGTTACTCACCAAAGAAGAGAAATGATAATGGGAACATTTGGACAGTGATTTGATCAATACATCATAAAGTACATGTATGAGTGCTGTATGAAGTGCATTTTGTTTAGTCGACTATTTGGTATTAAATGAAAAAAAAACAAAAGTATTGGAATTTAAACATGGGAGGTGTATAAATTTAAATGTTTACATTTTGCATATGAGGTGAGCATTGTATTAGTATAATTACAGAACAGTTGAGCTATTATATTACATTTGGTTATAACATGTTTATGTTACATTTTGTGAAGAGGGAATTTGTAGTTTTTGTTTTGAATTTGAAGTTGTTTTGTTGGTTCAGAAGGCAGAAAAATGCTATTGATAGTGTTAAAGTGTTTACATTTAAACATAAAGATATAAAGTTTATTTCTGGTGAAAGGAGGGATATCATGATAATGAATATACATGATATGTATTAACCTGACCGGAAGTCAGATGGTATGCACTGGAGGTGGAAGGTGCAGGATTATGAAAATAAGGGAAGCAGGAAAATAAAGACACTGAGATGTTCAACTGGTAAAGCATGTGGTGATGATGTTATTAATTTCACATTTCGGGCCACAAATGTGATAAGCCTGACATCAGTAGTAGGTAAATTATTGGAAGGAGTTCTG
Source organism: Narcine bancroftii (assembly GCF_036971445.1). NCBI lineage: Eukaryota > Metazoa > Chordata > Chondrichthyes > Torpediniformes > Narcinidae > Narcine > Narcine bancroftii. The sequence continues at coordinate 2,769,452 of NC_091471.1, read as the reverse complement.
AAAGATAGGATATATAGGTATTTGGACAGCCGTGGGCTGACTAAGAACATTAGCATGGTTTTGTGCATGGTAGGTCATGTTTAACAAATCTTGTACAGTTTTTCGAACAAGTTACCAAGAAGCTAGATGAAGGAAAGGCTGTGGATAATGTCTACGTGGATTTTCAAGGCCTTCAACAAGGTCTCACATGGGAGATTAGTTCAGAAGGTTAAGACACAAAGTAACCATGGATTTGAAATTGGCTGTGTGGGAGATAACAGAGAGTGGTGGTGGGTAGTTGCTCTCAGACTGGAGGCCTGTGACAGGTGGGGTGTCTCAGGGATCTATATTGGGACCATTGTTGTTTGTTGTTTGTCATCTACATCAATGATCTGGATGATAATGTGGTGAACTAGATCAGCAAATTTGTTGATGACATTAAGATAGGAGGTGAAGATTTTCAAAGCTTGCAGAGGGATCTGGACCAACTGAGAGAATGGGCCAGTAAATGGATGATGGAGTTTAATGCAGACAAGTGTGAGGTGATGCATTTTGAAAGGGCAAATCAAGGAAGGATGTACACTGTAAATGGTCGGGCACTGAGGAGTGTAGAGGAGCAAAGAGATCTGGGGATACAGGTACATTGTTCCTTGAAAGTGGCGTCGCAGGTGGACAGGGTTGTAAAGAAAGCTTTTGGGATTTTAGCCTCTATAAATTAAAGTACTGAGTATAGGAGTTGGGATGCTAGGATGAAGCTATTTAGGACATTGGTGAGGTCAAATCTGGAGTATTGTGTGCAGTTCTGGTCGCCAAACTACAGGACAATCTTGATAGTAAGATTGAAAGAGTGCAGAGAAGATTTGCTAGGATGTTGCTGGGTTTTCAGGAGTTGAGTTACATATATATAAAACCATATAACAATTACAGTTCAGAAACAGGCCATCTTGGCCCCTCTAGGCTGTATCGATCTAAGTGATCTCCTCTAGTCCCACCTACCTGCTCCCTGTCCATAACCCTCCAATCCCCTCACATCCATGCACCTATCCAACTTTTTCCTTAAATAACAAAATTGACCCTGCTGCAACCACCTCTTCCAGAAGGTCATTCCACTCAACCACCACTCTCTGAGTGAAGAAGTTCCCTCTCGTGTTACTTCTAAACTTTTGCCCCCTAACCCTCAACTTATGACCCCTCATTCCAATCTCTCCTACCCTCAAGGGGAAGAGGCTATTCACATCTACTCTAACTATTCCCTTCATAATTTTAAATACCTCTATCAAATCCCCCCTCAACCTGCTACGCTCCTGTATAGATTTTTAAAAATGTTTTTATGTTTTTAAATCACCTCTCAACTTCAGACAAGAGTCCATAGTATTGAATATCAGGTGAGTATATTGTCTGACCATTCACCTTTAGTTATGCCAGTTTTACTGGAGGATGAGCAAAATATAGGTTCTAGTTGGAGGTTTAATGCAGCATTGCTGAAAAGGAAAGATTTTTGTGACTTTATAAGGCAACAAATAAAACTTTTTATGGACCTGAATTAACATTCTGTAACTATTACGTTTATGGTATGGAATTCTATGAAGGCTTATTTAAGAGGACAAATAATAAGTTATACGGCTAAGGTTAAAAAAGAATATATGTCGGGAAAAGGAAATAATAAAGATGGAAAAAGAATGACAAAATCAAGGGAATTATGAACAAAGTAAAATACTGGATTTCAAGAAATTGAAGCTTAGTACAATAAAAACAGATAGAGAGGGATATAAGACGAACCCGACAAAAATATTATGAATTGGGCGATAGAGCACAAAGTTTTAGCAATGGCAATTGAAGAATGAACAAGTATCGAGAACAATAGTAGCTGCAAAAGAGGATTCAGGTCATCTTACTTACAAAACACAAGATATTAATGATTTTGCAGGCAGAGGCAGAACAGCTTTGATCTCAGAGTGGGAGGGAGTGAAACAGAGAGGAGAGACACGGACTTTGGTTCCAGAGGAACAAGCTGGCAAACTTTGGGAGACTGCCTGGTCAAAGGAGAGGATTGGCTGTCTGGTGTTTCCCTTGGAATAGGTGAAACAAAAAAGAAAGTGATTATTATCTGAGAACCCTGAAAGGGGGCAAGACACTGGGGTGGCTGTCCTGGAATGAGAAAACTCTCTCTCTGAAAACCAGCAAGAACCCTCCTGACTGGTAACCATTTACCTGTTAAGCACCAAAGCCTGGTGAACTTTATTCATGCTAACTTCTGTGCACAGTACAAGAATGGCCTGAACCAGTGAGATTAAACTGTGAACCAAAGAACTTTTCTAAACTTATATACACATTACACATATGTGCGCAGTCAATAGAGATAAGTTGGTTTGATTCTGTTTTCATGTTCAAAGGTAGTTAAAAGCAACTTTTGTTTAAGTAACCCTTTGTAATTTCCTTCTGAAATTGGTAGTATTTCACTTTTATCCCAATTCACTTTATATCCAGATAAGTTACCATATAATTCTAAACAATTTTGTAAATAAATTAAAGATTGATCCAGATTAGTTAAATATATCAAAACATCATAAATTAATCTTGTCCAATCCTTATACTGTAATATTCTCATTCTGCCTGATAGCCAGAGCTAACGGTTCAATGACCAACACAAATAGGGCTGGCAACAAAGGACAACCTTGATGAGTTGAACGCATTAATTTAAAAAAGGAAGACGTTTGACCATTTGTCGCCACCCTTGCTACAGGATTATTATATAATGCCTTCACCCAACCAATAAATAAGAGTCCAAATTTATATTTCACCAAAACTTTAAATAAAAAATTCCATTCGACCCTATCAAAAACTTTTTCAGCATCTTTGGCTTGGCTTCGCAGATGAAGATTTAAGGAGGGGGTAAAAGTCCACGTCAGCTGCAGGCTCGTTTGTGGCTGACAAGTCCGATGCGGGACAGGCAGACACGGTTTCAGCGGCTGCAGGGGAAAATTGGTTGGTTGGGGTTGGGTGTTGGGTTTTTCCTCCTTTGCCTTTTGTCAGTGAGGTGGGCTCTGCGGTCTTCTTCAAAGGAGGTTGCTGCCCGCCAAACTGTGAGGCGCCAAGATGCACGGTTTGAGGCGATATCAGCCCACTGGCGGTGGTCAATGTGGCAGGCACCAAGAGATTTCTTTAGGCAGTCCTTGTACCTCTTCTTTGGTGCACCTCTGCATCTAATGATACTACTATTGGTAGGTTGGGTTGCTGACGTGAAGCATTGATCAATGAAACCACTCTAAGAATATTATCCAAAGCATACCTATCTTTATATGATATAATGATGTCTTTACCAAACAATAAGGCCCCAGATGAGGATGGGTTCTCTCCAGAGTTTTATAAAGAATTTAAAGAGTTATTAATTCCAATATTTATGGGGTTGTTATATCAAATAGATTTTTGAGACTTACCTGAATCATTTAAAACTACTTTAATAACAGTTATTCCAAAAAAAGGGAAGGATCCTTTGCTTCCATCTTCATATAGACCAATTTCACTATTATAAAATTTTGTCCAAACTAATAACTAATAGCTAATAGATTAGCTAAATGTTTACCTAAATTGATTAATATGGACCAAATAGGTTTTATTAAAATAGAAGGTGAGTGGATAATATTGTTAGATTTTAAAATTTAATAGATATGGCTCAGAAAAGGAAAACACCATCAGTGGCTTTAGCTTTAGATGCAGAAAAGGCTTTTGATAGATTAGAATGGGATTACTTATTTAAAGTCCTGAAGGTTTTCAGAATTCCAACAAATTTTATTAATTGGATAAGAGCATTATATAATTCTCCAAAGACTAAGTTGATTACAAATAGACAAATATCAAAATCATTTTTGTTGGAAAGATAATCTGGACAAGGATGTCCATTAGCTCCTTTTTTATTTGCATTAGCATTTGAACCTAATGAGATTGAGGGCTTTAAGATATATGATAAAGAACATGAAATTAGTCTTTTTGCAGATGATGTAATATTATATCTTACAAACCCTGAAAGCTCATTACAAAAAGTAAATGATCAATTGGCAGAATATGGGTTAGTATCAGGTTATAAAGTAAATATTGATAAAAGTGAAGTGATGCCAATGATCAAGACAGACTATGTTCAAGTTAAGAAAAGGATAACATTTAAATGGAAGATTAGTGCAATTAAATATTTAGCAATGAATGTTGATAAGAATTTAAATAATTTATTTAAATTAAACTACATACCTTTATTAAAGAAGATTTATTAAGATGGAAAGATTTGCCAGTTTCTTTAATAGGAAGGATTAATTGTGTGAAGATGAATATCTTTCCTTGAATACAATACCAATCTTTACCAATTTTTGTACCAATAATATTTTTCAGGATTTATATTAAAGGGTAAGAAGATTTGGAGGGATAAAATGCCTTGGATAGCATTGGAAAAATTACCATGGAAATTTGATCAAGGAGGATTTCAATTGCCTAATTTTAAAAATTATTATGAAGTGGCTCAACTTAGATTTTTGTCTTCTTGTTATCAGACTGATGAAAAGATTACATGGGTGCAAACTGAAATGAGTAAAATTGGAGAAAGTAATTCTGAACATATTTTATATAAATGGCATGAGAGATTTGTTAAAAGGAAAATCAGATCCACCAATTTTGAACCATATACTTAAAGTATGGAATGGAGTTCATGTAGAAAGAGGAATGAAAAATTATCAGTGGCTAAAATAATATTAAATCAAAATCCTTTAATTCCTTTTATGGTTAATAATCATTATTTTGATGTTTGGTATAATTGTGGGATTAAAAAAAAGGAATTTTTTTCGGGATCCTTTTTTCCTTTTTTTTTACTTTTGACCAATTGAAAGATAAGTATAGCATATCACATTATACTATTTTTTCTTATTATCAACTTGTATCATATTTAAAAAGAAAGGGAGAAATTTTAAATTAGCAGAACAAAGTCCATTTGAATTTCTAATAACAGATATGTTTATTGAAAGATTTATGACTAATATGTATATTAAATTTCAAGAGACTATTCAGAAAAAGGATTTATTCAAATCCAAATCTAGATGGGAAAAAGATTTAAATATACAGAATCAAGAAGTACGGTTAAAATTATGCTATGAAAGTGTAACAAAACTATATAATGGTAGATATCAAATGGTACAATTTAATTTTCTATATCAATTATATTATACACCATACAAATTACATGCACTTCGTTCGAACTGCAGATCAATGTTTTAGATGTAATTAAGAAGTAGGATCTTTCTTGCATGCAGTGAAAAGGTAGATACATTTAGAAATGATATAAATATTTTGTTTTGGACAAGTTTTGAGGATGAAATGCAAGAGTATTTTTATTGGGAGATATTTCCCAATTGAAGTTTGATATTTAATTCCAGCTCCTCTTGTTCTCTCCATGGCCTCATGTAGATGAAGATCACAAGCTTTTCCATCTCTGCCAAAAACCTGGATATCGTTCACGATGCCAACAGTATCTTTACCCCCTCTGTAGGTCTCCTCGATCTTCTGTTGTAACCCGTCCTGACTCACCTTTAGGCTGAAAGGTGGTTGCAGGGACTTGTAACGACCAAATGGAGCATTGAACACTGTTAGTACTGTTGATTCCTCATCTAGTACCAGTATCCATTCTTTCCGCTGAAAACTTTGGATCATTTTAGTCTGCTGTGATGTCTTCTAGTGTCGGTGTTGGGTAGTGGCCCCTTTTTATTGCTGGGTCCAGACAAATTCTCAAGAGGCCATTTGGTTTTTCTTTGACCACTATGGAATTTACCCAGTCAGTCAGCCAGTCGCTTTGGCTGTTGTTACAAGCTCAGAGGATCCCAAAACCCAGCAGCAATAGATATTCACCAAGACAAATGGTTACTTAGACAAAAGTTTCTTTTAATTATCTTTGAACATGAAAACAGAATCAAACTTTAACTTAACTTCACCTAACTTAACCCCCTTCTAATTCTAAGTGTACATGTATGTAAAGTTCAGAAAAGTTCTTTGGTTCACAGTCCAATCTTACTTCTCATTCCTCCAAGTTCACTGGTTGCAGGCAATTCTTAAACTGTGCACAGAATTTAACATTTATAAAGTTCACCAAGCTTTGGTGCTCGAAAGGTAAATGGTCATTGCTCAGGAAGGTTCTTGTTGGTTTACAGAGAGAGTTTTGTTGTACATTTAGTTCCATCAGCCACTTCAGTCTCTTGCTGACGAAACTTGCCCCGTCAAGGTTCTCCAGATAATAACCTCTTTTTTTCACGTCACCACAGAATTCTTTTTCTGTTTCTCTTATTCCAAGTGAAACATTAGACAGCCAGTCCTCTCCTCAAGGGCTTTGACCAGGCCGTCTTCCATATGGGCTTTCCATAAGCTTGCCAGCTTGTCCTGTTCCAGTCCCAGCCACTTCTGCTGGCTTTAACACTTGTACAAGTGATCTGTGTGTGTGTCTCTCTCTCTCTTTCACACACACACACACACACACACACACACACAGACACACACACACACACACACACACACACAGAAAAGCCTGTTTAACTCTATCTGCTTTCAAAACCACTTCACCCTCTTACAACACATCCAGACAGAGGCGGCTCCGACAAACTCTTTCAGTTGTTGCCATCTGTAAACAGCAATCATTTAGTGAAGTCTCGGGGGCATGGCAAGATGGCATAGAACCAAGACGTGGGTTCCGTCTCTCCCTGGAAAACTAATAAATGTCTGAGTTTTATAAACTTTTTATAACCATATAACCGTTTACAGCACGGAAAAAGGCCATGTCGGCCCTTCAAGTCCGTACCAGTTCACTTGAACAACTCCACTAGCTCCTCCGCAAACTCCTGAGGAAGTAGAGGCTTTTTTCATGATGCCACCGGTGTGTTGGTTCCAGGAAAGATTAAGTTTAAAATGTTCATCAGATGTGTTAAAAAGTGTTGGGGCTGCAAGAAACGAGGAAAGGAAAAAGACAGAAACAGAAAAAAGTTTAGTTAAAGTTGTTAGTGAAAATGAAAAATCTGGGCAGAAGAAGCATTAGGATCAATTAGGTATGGAACCCAAGCCACATAGGATGTCCCTGGATCAACTTGCTAGAAGATCAACGTCTCAGAGGATTCGGCTGGTTAAAGATGGCGCTGACGTTAGCCAGGATGCCCATGGAAGCAGCACCGTCAGCATGGCCGGGGTGGGGGGGGGGGGGGCGAACCGACCGGGGTCGCTCAGGGGAGCGGGCGGGATAGCACTGTAGGCAGCATTTCACATCGGGCCCAATGAGCATGCGCCTGACGTGGCATTTCCAGGGGGTCCTGGATCACTTCCGTGCTGCGGGGAGACCTGCTCCATGTCAGCCCAACGTTGGACAGAGTTCAAACATGCAGAATGGCAATTAAAGAAGATTTTTGGTACCTGAAGATGAGGAAGAACAAATTGAATACCTGGATGAAGAAGAAGATGAAGAGCTGTTATTGATGGCAGCTGAAGCAATGGAAGGTTGGCCCAGAACTACAAAAATGGCTTCTCCTTTTAAATCTGTTGCTTCACCTACTTCTAATCTTTCGCCTGGACATGATGTGGTTACAATGTTTGAGGAGTTAACAAAACAGAATGAAAATATTATGGTACTGGTTTTTATAATGTTGATGAACAACTTGTGGATGTGAAAAGTAAAATATCAGACGTATGTGCAGAAATTGCTGCTATGAAAGAAGATCTTAATAAATGTTTGATTGCGGTGGATAAAGTACAAGAAAGATGTAAGAATGTGGAAGATAGAATGGATCAAGTGGAAGAATCAGTATCTGGGTGGGATATGCAGGAGAATTTGTTGATGCAAAAAACTGGTTCTCTAAAAAATCAAAGTCAAAGGAATAATGTAAAGATAATTGGACTTCCAGAGGACTTTGAAGGTCAAGACCCTATGAAATATTTTCATAAATGGATTTCAGAAATATTAGGGGTGGAAGCATTTCCAGATGGATTGGAACTGGACAGGGCTCATCGAGTGCTAAGAAGAAAGCCTTTTCCAGGGCAACCTCCAAGGGCAGTTTTAATTAGATGTTTAAAATATCAAGATGGTGAGATGATTTTGTTTCTCGTGGTGCAGAAAGCTCGAATTGATCAGAATCCAACAATGGTTCAGGGCAGTAGAGTTTTCTTTTATGCAGATTTAAGTCAGGAGGTTATACAGCATCGTAAAGAGTTTAATCAAGCTAAGACGGTGCAATGAGATAGGTAGATGACATGGTGTAATAGTGAGAGACCATCTGGGAAATAGCGATCATAGTAGGATTGAATTTCTCATTCAGATGGAAGGGGAAAAAGTTAGATCTAAAACTAATATATTATGCTTAAACAGGGGTGACTACCATCGGATGAGGGAAGAATTGGGCAGAGTGGACTGGGAGCATAGGCTCATTGATGAAACAGTTGAGGAACAGTAGAAGATTTTCAAAGAAATATTTGGTAATGCTCAACAAAAATATATTCCGGTCAGGAAAAAGGGCAGCAAGGGAGGGAAAAATCAACCGTGGTTAACAAAGGAAATAAAGGAGAGTATAAAATGGAAGGCACAAGTGTACAAAGCTGCAAAGAGCAGTGGGAAACTGGAAGATTGGGATAACTTTAAGAGACAACAAGGGGTTACAAAGCGGGTAATAAGAAATGGGAAAAAGGATTATGAAAGTCAATTGGCACAAAATATAAAAACAGAAAGCAAAAAATGTTATAAATATATAAAACGGAAGAGGATGGCCAGAGTTAACATAGGACCCTTGGAGGATGAGAAAGGAAAACTGGTAGCAAAAAATGAGGAAATGGCCGAGGCATTAAACAAATATTTTGAGTCAGTCTTCACGGTGTAAGACACATCCAGCATGCCCAAGTGCAGAGTTAAGGATGTGAATGTTGGGGAGGGCCTTGATAAAATAGTTGTTACAAACGAAGTAGTGATGGAGAAACTAATGGGACTAAAGCCAGACAAATCATCTGGTCCTGATGAGATGCATCCAAGGGTTCTGAAGGAAATGGCAGAAGTTAGAGTTAATGCATTGGTGGTCATAGACCAAAATTCCTTGGATTCTGGGCAGGTCCCGGCAGACTGGAAGACAGCAAATGTCACGCACTTTTTTGCTACCAGTTTTCCTTTCTCATCCTCCAAGGGTCCTATGTTTAAGAAGGGATGTTGGCAGAAGACTGTAAATTATTGGCCAATTAGCTTGACGTCTGTAGTTGGAAAAATGCTTGAAGCCGTCATTAAAGATGAAATAGTGAAACTTTTGGAACGTAAGGGTTCAATCAGGCAGACGCAGCATGGTTTTAGACAAACTTGTCAGGATTCTTTGAGGATATAATGGGTGCGGTGGATCGAGGGGAACAGGTTGATGTTGTATATTTGGATTTCCAGAAAGCGTTTGATAAGGTGCCGCACAAGAAACTTCTCAGTAAGTTACAGGAAAGTGGAGTCCGGGGAAGTCTATTGGCCTGGATTGAAAATTGGTTGTCTGACAGGAGGCAGAGAGTCGGGATAAATGGGAGTTTTTCAGGTGGGCAGAGAGTGGTAAGTGGGGTGCCGCAGGGGTCAGTGTTAGGCCCACAACTGTTCATCATTTACATTGATGACTTGGAGGAGGGGACAAAATGTGGTGTAGCCAAGTTTGTGGATGACACCAAATTGAGTGGAAGAGCAAATTGTAATGAGGATGTGGAGAGTCTGCAGAGGGATAGAGTTAAGCTGGATGAGTGGGCAAAGGTCTGGCAGATGGAGTACAATGTTAGTAAGTGTGAGGTTATCCACTTTGGCAAGAAAAATAAAAGAGCTGAATATTATTTAAAACTACAGCATGCTGTTGTGCAGAGGGACTTGGAAGGGCTTGTGCATGAATCGCAAAAAGTTAGGTTGCAGGTGCAGCAGGTTATTAAGAAGGCAAATGGAATGTTGGCCTTCATCGCTAGAGGAATTGAATTCAGGAGTAGGGAGGTCATGTTGCAACTGTATAAGGTACTGGTGAGACCGCACCTGGAGTACTGTGTCCAGTTCTGGTCTCCATATTTGAGGAAGGATATACTGGCTTTGGAGATGGTCCAGAGGAGGTTTACTAGGTTAATCCCTGGGATGAAGGGGTTGACTTATGATGAAAGATTAAATCGTCTAGGATTGTATTCACTCGAGTTCAGAAGAATGAGAGGAGATTTTATAGAAACATATAGGATTATGAAGGGTATGGATAGATGTAGGAAGGTTTTTTGAGCTGGCCGGGGAAACTAAAACGAGAGGACACAGTCTCAAGATTCGGGGGAGTAGATTTAGGACAGAGATGTGGAAAAATAGTTTTTCCCAGAGAGTAGTGAATGTTTGGAATTCTCTAACCAGGGAAGTGGTTGAGGCTGCCTCATTAAACATATTTAAAATTCGGTTAGATAAATTTTTACATGATAGCGGAATTAGGGGATATGGGGAGAAGGCAGGTAGGTGGAGTTAGGTCATAAATTAGATCAGGCATGATCATATTGAATGGAGGAGCAGGCTTGATGGGCCATTTTTGGCCTACTCCTGTTCCTACTTCCTATGTTCCTTGTGGAAGAAGGGTTACAGGTCGACATTTAGATATCTAGCTGTTCTGAAAGTGTTTTATGGGCCGTCTCAATTTAAATTGTTTGAGAAAGCTCAAGATGCTTTAACTTTTGCCAATTCTTTACCAGATAATAAGCTGACTTTTGATCAGTCTAAGAAGCGCCAATTAATGTTCCTAAAGTCAAGAATGGTAACGGAAGTGAACTGCAGAAGATGGAGATGCTACAGCTGATTGAGGTGATGGAAGACATTATAAAGCAACCTGGACAATAAATTCATTTGGTTTTTTTTCTATTATTTTTTAGAAGTCTTTCAGGGGAGAGGCAGATGACCCCGCTGAATTCGAAAGTCATTTGCCACTAGTGGTGTTGATCACACCCGGTCGGAGAGGGGGGCACTGCTTTGCAGTTTGTGGGGGAGGAGGGGGTATTTTTTTTGTTTTTTTTTTGGTCATTAAGTTTGTTAGTTGGGGGGTGTTTTTTTTAATTTAGGGGATTTTTATTAGTTTTAGAGGGGGAGTCGATTTTAATTGTAAGAGTTAATTTTGTTAAGTGCCACTCTATAGATGATAATGAATAATTTGAATTTTGCAACATTTAATGTTAATGGGTTAAATCATCCGATAAAACGGAAACTTGTTTTGGATTATATTAAAATACTGAAGGAGGATATTGCATTCTTGCAAGAAACTCATCTAACTGAGAAAGAACATTTGAAATTGAAAAAGAGTCTGGGTAGGACATGTGATTGCTTCATCTGTAAATTCTAAGGCCAGAGGAATAGCTATTTTGGTAAATAAGAAGATACTGCTATTTTGGATTCTTTTTTTTGTTAATGCTGATAGGATTTTGGTGGTGAACTGTAAACATTTTTCGGTAGCCTGGACTTTGATGAATGTTTATGTGCCAAATGAGGATGATGAAGTATTTATTACAGAAACTTTTTAAAATTTGAATCAATCGAATCGGAATATTTTAGTGGGGGGGGGGGGGAAATCTTTAATTGTTGTTTAGGTCCTTTGTTGGACAAATCTCCAAAGACTTTGAAGAGAACTAAAATGACCAAGAGAATTATTCATTTTTTTAAATTTTTCACACTATGAACCATATTGTCCAAAATGCACATAAATCTTTCCCTCTTGAATATACACAGTGTCATTTTCTCCTATTTTTCCCCCCTCACTTCCCTCCCTCCTTCCCACCCCCTCCCCATCCACTCAACGTTCAACATATATGATACATTAAACCCATTAAACAATGTCGTCACACAATGAAAATAAACAAGAATTTTGTGTCTTCTACTTTTACACTGGGTCCGTTCATTTTGTCTTCTTCTCCTTCTGTCATTTTAGGTGGTGGACTTTTCTATTGTGTTCCATGTACGGTTCCCAAATTTGTTCGAATACTGTGATGTTATTTCTTAAATTATATGTTATTTTTTCCAATGCAATACATTTATTCATTTCCATGTACTATTGCTGTATTCTCAGGCTATCTTCTGATTTCCAGGTTGACATAATACATTTTTTTGCTACAGCTAAGGCTTTCATAATAAATCTTTTTTGTGCTTCATCCAATCTGAGGCCTAATTCTTTACTTCTTATATTACTTAGAAGAAAGATCTCTGGGTTTTTTGGTACATTGCTTTTTGTGATTTGAGGGTGTTATTAAATCAATATGGTATACTATCTGGTTCTAAGTTAATTGGGGGAAAAGTGAAATATTGCCGATATTGGATGTGGATTATTTAAACTGTAGACAAATTACTAAATTTAAATGGTTTAATAAGATTAAATATTTAGGAGTTATAGTTAATAAAAAATATCAAGATTTATATAGTATGAATTATATATCTTTATTGAATAAGATTAAACTTGATTTACAAAAATGCAAAGATTTGCCATTAACTTTAATTGGGAGAGTAAATTGTATAAAAATGAATATTTATCCTCATATACAATATTTATTTCAATCTATTCCATGTATGATACCGAAGAAATTTTTAAAAGAATTAAATAAAGTAATTCGCTTATTTTTATGGAAGGGTAAATTGTCTAGGGTTTCAATTAATAAATTAACATGGTGATATGATTGGGGAGGACTTCAATTAACACATTTTCAAAATTATTATGAAGCGGCACAGTTGAAATTTATTAATAGATTTTTTGATGTTCAGCAACTCCAGTTTGGGCTAAAATTGAACTGGATCAAATTTTTGAAAAAATGATCCAATTTATTTATAAATGGAACTGTGGCGGCTCACCGCAAGGCAGGCGAACCGGCCCCACTTGTAAGCCACGCGGCGGGGCAGCCAGCCAAAATGGCGCTATCATGGGTTTCCCTTCCTTCCAGCACGGAGCTCAGAAACCCGCGCTGGGGGACCACGTGACGTCCGCGTGACATCAGCGCCCTTCAGCGCGGTTCTTAGCCAGGTCTGGGCTGGGAGTATAAGTGCAGCCCAGCAGCCTGCAATATACTAGTCTGCTCACTGAGCTCAACCTGTCTGGTTGTGTGTGTTCTTGCAGGAGCAGTGTAGCTGCCGCTACAATTCGTGACCCCGACTGGTTCAAACGTCTTTGAACCCATCATGAGCGAGCCTGGGATCAGCGCTATAGCCGTGAAACTGCCTGAATTCTGGGTTCAGGAGCTGGAGACCTGGTTCGGCCATGTGGAGGCTCAGTTTCACCTCCGCTACATTTCATCCGACAGGACCAAATTCTACCATGTGGTCACTGCCCTGGACTAAGCCACCGTCAGATGCGTGGTGCACCTTGTTCAGCACCTACACGCTGAGGACAAATACGAGACAATCAAGCGAGTGCTTACCGGTTCCCTCGGATTATCTAGACACCAGCTTGCCACTCGGATGCTGCACATCGACGCCCTGGGGGACAGGTCCCCGATGGAGCTGATGGACGAGATGCTCACGCTTATGGGTGAGCACACCAACTGCCCACTTTTCGAGCACATCTTCCTCGACCATATGCCCGGGGACATCCGGCCGCTGCTGGTCCAGGAGATCTTCACTGACCTGAGGAAGGTCCCCAAGAAGGCCCAGGAGCTATGGCTCGCACGATTCCCAGAGGGCTCAGCGGTCCAGCAGGTCATGAGGCATTGACATGACCGCGCCAAGCCTGCCCCTAGCGCTGCGGTAGAGCACCCGGCCCCTGCAGGGGCCCCCAACAGCAAAACCAAGGCCACAGCATCCGCTCCAGGCCTCTGCTTCTACCACCAGTGCTGGGGAGCCAAGGCTCGGAAGTTTTATCAGCCCTGCTCGTTCCAGGGAAATGACCAGGTCGGCCGCTGTTAATGGCTGTGGAGGCTGGCCAATGACACAGCCTCCTCTACCTGTGGGACTCAGTCAGCAGCCGGCGGTTCCTCATTGACACTGGAGCCCAGATCAGCATCATCCCGGCCACGGCTGTCGAGTCCAGGAACTGACCTCATGGACCTTCCCTCCGTGCAGCCAACGCAAAAGCAATCTGGACATATGGAGACAAGACAGTCCACTTCCAGATTGGCCAACAGAATTTCGCGTGGAGGTTCACCGTCTCATCCCTCCCAACTGCCATCCTGGGTGCAGACTTTCTCCTCGCACACGAGCTTCTGGTGGACATTCGAGGTAGGCGCCTGGATGAGTTCTCAACACTCTTCAAGCCACAGTTCTCCGCTGCCTCGCTGCGCCACGGGGTGTTCCACCACATCCCCACCCAGGGCCCACAGGTTCATGCCAAGGCACCCTGGTTCCTGCCTGACAAGTTCCAGGTAGCGAAGGAGGAGTTTTTGCACTTGTTGAAGCTGGGGATCATTTGGCGGTCCGACAGCCCGCGGGCCTTGCTGCTCCACTTGGTCCTGAAAGCCTCCGGCGGCTGGCGTCTTTGCGGAGACTATCGATGGCTCAACAAGGCATCCCTCACATCCAAGATTTACGACCAACCTGCATGGTGCGAGGGTTTTCTCCAAGGATGACCTGGTGCTCAGATATCACCAGATCCCGGTGCACCCTGAGAATGTACCCAAGACGGCCATCATCACCCCCTTTGGCTTGTTCGAATTCCTGTGCATGCCATTTGGGTTCAAGAACGCCACTCAGACCTTTCAATGCCTCATGGACTCTGTGGGCAGGAACTTGGATTTCATCTTTATTCATTTGGATGACATCCTCGTCACCAGCAAGGACCGGGCACAACATAAGGCCCTTCTACGTGCCCTTTTCTCCCGGCTGGCCGACTTCAGCCTTACCATCAACCTGGCCAAGTGCCAGTTCGGGAAAGAGTCCATGCAGTTCCTGGGCCATACCATCATGGGCGAAGAAGCCATGCCCGCCGCTGTGAAGATCACCGCTATCAGGGAGTTCCCACGCCTGGACAGCCTTAAAGGGCTGCAGGAGTTCGTGGGTATGGTCAACTTTTACAATCGCTTCATCCTGGGTGCTGCACATCATGCAGCCGCTACTCGCCCTCATCGCGGCCAAACACAAGACGCTCACTTGGAACCCAGAAGCCTGCGACGCATTTGAGGCCACCAAGGACGCCCTCACGAAGGCCACTATGCTCACTCACCCACACACCGACCTGCAAATGGCACTCTCTGTCGATTCCTCTGCCACAGCTGTCGGTGCCGTCCTGGAGCAGCAGGTGAATGGACATTAGAAGCCGCTGGCATTCTTCAGCCGTCTTTCTATCCGCCAGAACGCAAGTATAGTGTCTTCGACCTTGAGTTACTGGGCATGTACTTGGCGGTGCGGCATTTTTGCTATTTTTTGGAGGGGAGGACTTTTCCCATCTTTGCTGACCACAAACCCCTCACCCAGGCGCTCATGATGGCAAAAGATCCCTGGTCGGCCCGCCAGCAGCGTCATCTCTCCTTTGTGTCGGAGTTTACCACCAACCTTCGGCACAAGGCGGGGAAGGACAATGTGGTTGCCGATGCACTCTCATGACCAGCCATCTGCGAGCTGACGCCCGGCCTCGACTTCGACCAGCTCGCCCGGGACCAGGAATCTGATGAGGAGATGAGGGCCTTCGAGACCGCCATCGTGGGCCTGCGGTTCTGAGACCTCCCAACTCCGAGCGGCGAAGGCACCATCCTGTGCAATATCTCCTTGGGCACCCAAGTGGTTCCCCAGCAGTGGCACAGGCAGGTCTTCCATTATATCCATGACCTTTTACATCCGTCCATCAGATCCATGGTCCAGATGGTGCCAGGACGGTTCGTATGGCATGGGCTGCGGAAGCAGATCGCAGGCTAGCCAGAACATGCACCCATTGCCAGACGTCCAAGGTACACAGGGACACCAGGGCGCCCGTACAGGAGTTCGAGCACATCCGGGAACGATTCAGCCACATTCACGTGGACATCGTAGGGCCCTTACCCATTTCCCAGGGCAACCGTTACCTGTTTACGGTGGTGGACCGCACCACTCGCTGGCCCGAGGCGATCCCAATGTTAGACGCCTCCACCAACTCCTGCTCCTGAGCACTGTTGCATGGTTAGGTCACCTGGTTCGGTGTCCCAGGTCACCTCACCAGCGATCGGGGTGCCCAGTTCACATCTGCGCTCTAGGCACAACTCGCCAACAGGTTGGGGATCCAGCTACACTGCACCATGGCCTACCATTCACAGGCCAATGAACTGGTCGAACGTCTGCACCACCACCTTAAATCGGCCCTCATGGCCAGCCTCACCGGTCCCGACTAGGCGAATGAATGCCTTGGGTGCTCCTGGGCATCCGCTTCACTCCCAAGGAAGATCTGCAAGTATCATCAGCTGAGCTGGTCTATGATGCACTGCTGGCACTACCTGGTGAGTTTGTCAATGCACCTCACAATCCCCAGCGGCCGCCGCACGAACTACTTCCACACTTCAGGGCACATTTGGACTTGTTCAAACCCCCACTGCCGCCCAGGCATGGCACCCGCCCGTCTCACGTTCCCGCCGAACTGTTTCCGTGGAGTACGTTTTCGTTTGGCGGGGCCTGACCGTGGCACCTCTGCAGCGACCATACAAGGGGCTGTACAGGGTTGTAGAGCATTGCGGCTCGACGTTCATGCTGGACATTGGCGGCAGGCGGGAGCTGTTTACCATGGACAGGCTGAAGCCAGTGCATCTCGATCCTACCAAGCCCGTAGTCATTGCCCAGCCCAAGAAGTGAGGCCGCCTGGTGAAAAAGGACATTGGCACCAGTTCTTGGGGGACTGTGTGGCAGATCACCACAAGGCAGGTGAACCAGCCCTGCTTGTAAGCCATGGTGGGGCAGCCGGCGAAAATGGCGCCATTGGGAGTTTCCCTTCCTTCCAGCATGAGGCTCAGAAACCCGCGCTGGGGGACCACGTGATGCCCGGGTGACATCAGCGCCCTCCAGCGTGGTTCTCAGCCAGGTCCGGGCTGGGAGTATAAGTGCAGCCTAGTAGCCTGCAATAAACTAGTCTGCTCACTGAGCTCAACCCGTCTGGTCGTGTGTGTGTTATTGCAGGACCAGGTGTAGCCGCCGCTACAGAACCCTTTATTATTATGGAATTATAAATTACCTGTATTAAGACATATATTAAACATTTGGTATAAACAGGACCAACTTATAGGTTCTAGAAGGAAAATTTAGATTAAATCACTGCTATATCAGAATAGATTAATTCTGTTCTCTTTAAATAATCTTTATTTGAAAATCTGGAAACTGAAAGGAATTGGTATTATACAAGATTGTTTTGAGGCGGGTAATTTTTCCACATTTACTAGATTACAAGAGAAATTTGATATTTCTGCAAATTCTATTTTTGCTTATTATCAAGTCCGAGATTTTTTGTGAATACAATTTAGTAGGGATTTAATTTTACCAAGTCAATCTAAATTTGATGTTTTAATGGCTAGTAAGGAAACAAAAGGATTTATAATGGATATGTATAGGCTATTGCAAGAAAAGATGGATAAAGTTGGGTTATATAGAATAAAAGAGAAATGGGAGAAAGATTTAGATGTTGAACTGTCTTGGGAGGAATGGTGAAATCTGTGTACTGATAGTGTTACAAAATTAATTAATGTAAGATATAGTATGGTTAATTATAATTATAAAGCTCTTCAGCGCTTGACGTCCTGTTTTGCGGAAACTGCCAAAATGTTTGGCCTGGAAGTCAGCCTGAAGAAAACTGAGGTCCTCCATCAGCCAGCTCCCCACCATGACTACCAGCCCCCCCACATCTCCATCGGCCACACAAAACTCAAAACGGTCAACCAGTTTTACCTATCTCAGCTGCACCATTTCATCAGATGCAAGGATCGACAACGAGATAGACAACAGACTCGCCAAGGCAAATAGCGCCTTTGGAAGACTACACAAAAGAGTCTGGAAAAACAACCAACTGAAAAACCTCACAAAGATAAGCGTATACAGAGCCGTTGTCATACCCACACTCCTGTTCGGCTCCGAATCATGGGTCCTCTACCGGCATCACCTACGGCTCCTAGAACGCTTCCACCAGCGTTGTCTCCGCTCCATCCTCAACATTCATTGGAGCGCTTTCATCCCTAACGTCGAAGTACTCGAGATGGCAGAGGTCGACAGCATCGAGTCCACGCTGCTGAAGATCCAGCTGTGCTGGGTGGGTCACGTCTCCAGAATGGAGGACCATCGCCTTCCCAAGATCGTGTTATATGGCGAGCTCTCCACTGGTCACCGTGACAGAGGTGCACCAAAGAAGAGGTACAAGGACTGCCTAAAGAAATCTCTTGGTGCCTGCCACATTGACCACTGCCAGTGGGCTGATATCGCCTCAAACTGTGCATCTTGGCGCCTCACAGTTTGGCGGGCAGCAACCTCCTTTGAAGAAGACCGCAGAGCCCACCTCACTGACAAAAGGCAAAGGAGGAAAAACCTAACACCCAACCCCAACCAACCAATTTACCCCTGCAACCGCTGCAACCGTGTCTGCCTGTCCCGCATCGGACTTGTCAGCCACAAAAGAGCCTGCAGCTGACATGGACATTTACCCCCTCCATAAATCTTCGTCCGCGAAGACAAGCCAAAGAAGATCATCAATTATATTTGACTCCTGAGAAGTTGAAGAAATATGGATTTAGTTTAATGGATATGTGTTTTAGATGTGGAGAAGAGATAGGTACATTTATGCATTGTGTATGGACATGTAAGAAAGTTAAATCTTTTTGGGAAAAAGTTATAAAATTTTTGAGAGATTTATTTACAATCGATTTGCAAATGGACCCAATGATGTGTTTATTGGGATATATGAATGTGGTTATTTCGGGATTGTTTGACAAACCGCAATTGGCATTTTTGCGGCTAGGTTTAGCAGTTGCAAGAAAATGTATAGCGATAACTTGGAAAAATGATGTGGAACTGTATATACAAAGATGGCATAATGAACTCCAATCGTGTCTGTTTTTTTTGGAAAAAATAACATAATTTATGAAATAATTATTCTTTTTTTGTTAAAATATGGAGTTTATATTTAAATTGTATGGCTATTGATCTTAAATAAAAATTATACAAAGAGTTGGTACATTGATTAATTAATTTTAAACGTATAATTTTTTTATATATATAAGGTTCCGGGGGTGGGGGAGAGTTAGGATAGAGTAGTTGTTAGTGGGAGGAAGGAGGGTTGCGGGATATTACTATTACTTTTTTAACTTTTTTGCTTTTATACACAACTGTATTTCGCATCTTTGTATTCTGTTTCTTTGTAATATTTTATAAAACTCTTAAATAAAATTTTCAAAAAAAAATTTAGTGAGCATTCGTCAAAGCTCTTGCAAAAGCTGTTGGCCCCGATATGTCTAGCATTAACAGAGCTCCAGTATTTCAATTAAGATCTGTTTTAAAGTGTTTGTATGTGACCTACTCTAACAAACCTTTCCCAAGTTATCTCCCAAAATCATATCTATATACATACTCAGTCACAGTGTGACTTGCATCCTTTCCATGTCCTTTAGTTCTTGCTCCAGCTTCTTCTTAAGATGGTACTTTCCTTAGGGCCTGGCTGACTGGTTTGCAGTTTGGATCTATGGGGATGTGATATTCAGTCTTCAAAGCATCCAACTGAATCATCAAAGCATTCTGGGTTCTTACTCATGAGCTCAGCCTTGTTTGTGACTGGAGGTCAGTTCTCCAATGGAGTGTCTCTGTTGATCCTTTAAGATATCTTATTCATCTGGATCTCATAATTGACAGAGATCTATTGCAACTCCCGGCAGCCACCCAGACCTAGAATTACAGGGCTGTCTGCATCTTCACATAGAATGTACAGAGGATGTTCTTTCCCTTAGGGCAGCTATTGATCTTAGCTCCCCCTAGCTGCTTGATCATGGGTCCACCATAGACCGTTAATGGGACATTTGCTGTTTCCAATGCACCATCTTTTGGATACCCTTTGATTATGTTCTCTGGAAAAACCTGGCAGTAGAGTCTGAGTAGAAGGATGTTGCTTTGTGATCCAGTCTCCTGCTCCATCTTTAGGTTAAATATCATAGGCTCGTTCTGGATTGTCCTCTGTATTTGGATCCTTGTGTGCAATTCGCTTCCTTCTTTCATCTCACCCGACATCGAGGGAAGGTGTCCAGTCCAGTATCTGGGTGTCAGAGTCCTCATTGTTGTTTCCTTTTATGTGGTGGATCTTCTTCTTGTCTTTTCTCTTCACTGGTATTATTGTTTTCTTCATACCAGACTTGCACATCTTCATCCAGTGGTTTTCTTTACCATAGGCTCTACATTCAGAACCGTACGGGGAGCATTTGTTTTGGCCTTGGAAGGGCTTCGAAGGCTCTGGCTGTGTCTATAGCTTCGGCTGGCTTCAAGCTATCCTTCCCAACAAAAGACTCTAACAAACCTTCGGGATAGACACTCCCCCATATTAGTTGATCAACCGATCTTTCCTCTATATCCTTAAATCTGCATTTTGCAGCAACAATTTTTCGTCGAGTGAGGAAGTTATCAACAGTTTCATCAGTCTCTTGCATTAAGCCTTGAAATTCATAGCATTTAATTCTATGATTAGACCTGGGCTCAAGGTGAGAAAAAAACTTTGCAAATATCTGCTCTGGATCATTTTTCTCCCCCTCTGTAAGCTCCCAGCTATTAACTAAGTCAAGGCCTCGCTCCCCTGTCCAGAGAAGTAGATAACTGACCTTCTCCTCTTCTGTTGCATTTTTAAAATAGATTTTGAATGTAAATTTCACTTTGCTGAAACTTTTTAAATGATTCCAGCCATCACTGGGTGAACTGCTGTTACTCCAGCCATTTTCTTTCAGTAATGTTTCTGCTCTTCTTTCCCTACATATTTCAATGACTACATATTTCAATTGTATGGCTTTATTCCTGTTATCTTATACTGCTGCCACCATGTTATGTCTCTGTTACTTAGAGAAAATATTACAGCGGTGCTTAGGCAGGAGAGATTAGAGGGTTCGTCAAGGGAGGCTGTATGGGTGGAATTGAGAAATGGGAAAGGGGTAGTCACACTTAAAGGGGTGTATTATAGACCACCTAATGGGGAGCAAGAACTAGAGGAGCAAATCTGTAGGGATAGCAGATATTTGTAAGAAGCACAAGGTTGTGATAGTGGGAGGTTTTAATTTTCCAAATATAGATTGGGAAACCCATTCTGTGAAAGGTCTGGATGGATTGGAGTTTGTAAAATGTGTGCAGGATAGTTTTATACAGCAATACATAAAGGTGCCAACTAGAGAAGGGGCAGTGTTGGATCTACTCTTGGGGAATGAGATAGGTCAGGTGACAGAGGTATGTGTTGGGGAGCACTTCGGGTCCAGTGGTCATCGTGCCATTAGTGTATGTCTAAATGAGTGAGAACCGGAGTGAACATAAACACCAGAAACCTCACTGGGCCTTAGGTCCAGATTTATCCATTGTCAGGACCAGGATTTATTGCCCACATCTTATTCGATTGGAAGAGGCAGTGGTGAACCATCATCCCTTCTGGTGAAGGGGCTGTTGGGGTGGAAGTTCCAGGACTTGAACAAATGAAGGAAGAGCGATATATTTCCAAGTCAAGGTGGTGTGATTCCTAGTGCCTCTTGGAGTCCATTGGGATTTGGGTTTTACTTGAGGAAGCCATTAAGAATTATATGGAGCCATTGAGAATTAGAGCAACGGTGCTCATGAAAATGCTTTCATAATTTAGCAATGATATTATGTGTTAGCAAATACCTTGCAGATACTTTCTGTACCCTTTGCATGAAAGGTTCAGGTTTTTTTCCACAAATTCTATCTTTTATTTGTTACTTACAGATGTTATGACACATTTGACGATGGACCCTGCATATAAAGCAGTAAGATGGTGACTTAAAGGAGGAGAGGGCTGCTTTGGGGCATGGTCCAGAGGGGCTACAACATGATGTGGCTGGCAAGTTGCTCCACAGGAATGGGAGGGACTAGCAATCTGCCGCAGATGGGTTTAAGTCTGCTTGGCCCCAGTTCTTCATGTTCAGGATACCGGCCACACTTGGAATTACTTTGGTCCTTTGCCCCATTGGAAATAAACTCTGGGAGGTCCTGAGTAGTGAATCCAGCAGTGATAGGCAGTTTCAACCTCTTTACGGAAAGGGAGCCAGTGCTTGGCTGCCTGCCCGTCACTCTCCCGGGTGCTACCACACCACTGCCATTCCCAGGGCCCAGCTGCCGGCCTCTCCTACTGTTGTGCCTACCTGGGATGGATCTTTCCCCAAAGTGTGCAGCCTGGAACACCAGTGGTCTCAGGATCTGGTTGCCGAGTGGTCGACAGGTCTTAGTTTCTGGATCCCCATCCACAAGCTGGAAGACAGGCCTTGTCTGGTGCTTGTGGAACTGGCTTGGTTCCAGCTTCTTCACTGAGGTGACGTTCCCAAACTCATCGAAGGTCATGCTGTTATTTGATGGCAGGCGGCTCTGTTGAATCTTCAGCACATTCTGGAGAAAGGGAGGCATCCAATAGGCCTCACAGGGAAGTTGGGGCACTTCAGGATCTACCTCAGAAGCTTGTTGGTGAGTCAGGTCTGATTCTACCTCAACCAAAGTCTTGCTGATGTTCTGTGATTTCCCTGTGCATGGAAGGTATCTTGTGGCCTTAAAACTGTGGCTCTTCCTGACTGTGGTGGCTTTTAGTGGAGTCTCAGGTTCCTGGGGTGAGAGAACAGCAGGATTAGCAGTTCAACAGAAGGGTTACACACCTGGATTGTTGTGTTTCATCATGGGAAGGACATGAATGCTTTTGGGAGGAGTTATTTGAATGGTTCCAGGAAAACTGGAGAAGCTGGGGTTGCTTTCCTTCAGCAAGAGAAGGTTGAGTGGAGCGTGAGCAGAGGTGTGGAACTTTATGAAGAACTTGGGCTAAAGGAGGGGAAACTGTTTCCCATGATTAAGGAATCAGTTCCCAGAGAGCTAGGAAATAAAATAGAAGTGCAGTCAACTTTCCATTAGTGGCTGTGGAGAGAGATGGTGATGGTAGAAGATGAATCCGGCCTTTTAAACTCGTGCTGCCCAATTACACCCAGACTAACCTACAACCCTGTACATTTTGGAGGATGGGAGGAAACTGGACCATCCAGACAAAACCCATGAAGACATGGGGAGAACTTTCAAACTTACAGACGGCATGGCCACTGGCACTCTTAACAGCATTGTGCTAACTGTGCCACCCATTAAGTTATTGACCTTTCCTCAGGAATGTTAGATCTGTTGCTCTCTCTCTCTCTCTCTCTCCACAGATGTTTCCAGACCAGTGAGTATTTTCTCATTCGGACCTGAGGATTGGGAGTAGTTTCAAGTTCAGAGAAGAGGACAAAAAAGATTAATTGTAGAGGGAAGATGGAATATCTTGCAATAACATGCAATATGGTTTCTTCACCAACCTATCTACCTGTGTTGTCACTTTCAGAGTATGAAGGACTTTGAAACCAAGATCTCTCTGTTCTTCAACATTCCTTAGCACCATCCCAATTATTGAGTATGTCCGATCTCTTTAAATTTGCCACCAACGCGAAGCTAGGTGACAGTGTGAGGTGGAAGGAAGATTCAGGAGGCAATGTTGAATCTAATTCATTACCTCTGAAACTTCCTGACTAACCTCCCATGTGGGATCTTGTCAAAGGCTTTACTAAAGTGTAGACAACATCCACAGCCTTTCCTTCATCAACTTTTCTGGTAACCTCATCAAAAAAGATTGGTTAAATATGACCTACCACGCACAAAGCCACTTTGACTATCCCTTATCAGTTTCTGGCTATCCAAATAACTGTATATCTGATCTCTTAGAACACCTTTCAATAATTTACCTACTATTGATGTCAGGCTCACCGGCCTATATTTTCCAGGGTTACCTTTGGAGCCACTTTTAAACAACAGAACAACGTGGGCAACCCTCCAATCCTCTGGAACCACACCCATGACTAAGGACATTTTAAATATTTCTGCCAGAACCCCTGCAATTTCTGTACTTGCCTCTCTCAAGGCTTTAGGGAATATCTTGTTGGGCCCTGGGAATTTTCTCACCTTATTTGCTAAAAGACTTGGACACATGAGGCAAGTAGACAAATGGACAGCAGGTGGAATGGTAATAAATGTGAGATTCTCCACTTTGGGGCAACAGCAGGAAGGCAGATTGTTATCTGAATGGTGACAAAAGAGGAAAAGGGAAGGTGGAACAAGACCTGGGGATCATGGTGCATCAGTCGAGGGAGGATGGAATGCACGCACAGCAGGCAGTGAAGAAAACAAATAGATTGTTGGCTTTTATTGCAAGATAATTTGAATATAGAAGTCGAAAAGTCTTAGTGCAATTGTACAGCACCTTGGCAATCCCAAACCTTAAGTGTTGTGTGCAGTTTAGGCCTCCTGATCAGAGGAAGGAGATTTTTTGCCATTGAAGGGGTGCAGGGAAGGTTCAGCAGACCAATTGCTGGGATGGCGGGAAAGACCAGACTGACCAGGGTTATACTCACTGGGATTTAGAAGAATGAAAGGGGATCTCATTGAGACATATAATGCTCTGGCAGAACTATACAACTAGACTACGACTAGATGCAGGAAGGATGTTTCTAATGTTGGGGAAGTCTAGAACAAGGGAGTCACAGTCTAAGGAGAAGAGAGAAGCCATTGAGGACTGAAATAAGGAGAAACTTCTTCAGAATTGTGAATTCATGGAATTCTCTCCTCTAGAATATTATTGAGGCTAGTTCATTAGATCTATTCAGAAAGGAGTTGGATTCTCATGTAGATAGGGTGGTGAAGAAGGCTTTTGGTATGCTGGCCTTTATAAATTATAGCATAGAACATAGGAGCTGGGACATGATGTTGAGACTGTTCAAGGCATTGGTGAGGCCAAATTTGGAATATCGTGTGCAGTTCTGGTCTACAAGATATAGGAAGGTAGAGAGGGTGCAGAGAAGATTTACTAAAATGTTGCCTGGATTGCAGTATCTAGAATATGGAGAAAGAATGAGTAGACTGGGTCATTTTTCAATGGAGCATAGAAGGTTGAGAGGGGATTTGATGGAGGTACATAACATTATGGGGAAATAGAAAGAGTAGATTTGAATAGGCTCTTATCCTTGAGGGTAGGTGAGATTGGAACATGGGGTCATGAGTTAAGGGTTAGGGGGAAAAAGTTTAGAAATAACATAAGAGGAAGCTTCTCCACTCAGAGAATGGTAGCTGAGTGGCATGACCTTCCAGAAGAGGTGGTTGCAGCAGGGTCAATTTTGTCATTTCAGAGGAGGTTGGATGAGTACATGGATGTAAGGGGGTTGGAGGGTTATAGGCAGGGAGCAGGCAGGTGGAACTAGTGCAGTTCACTGAAATCAGTGCGGACTAGAAGGGCCAATGTGGCCTGTTTCCGTACTATGGTATATGTTATATGGTTATATGTGGCCCAATTGGTAAAAGGGATCAGTGGTGTGGAGATAAAGAAAGAATAGGGGACTAAGTTGCATGATCAGCTGTGATTGTATTGAATGGTAGAACAGGCTGAATGGCCTTCACATACACCTAGTTTCTATGTTTACCCCATTTGACTTTCCACTTCTATCCCTTCCCACTATCCACCACCCCATCAATTTGCATGTCCAGCACAAACCTACAAATCATTCCTCCTGTACTACATCCAAGTGGTTCATATAGATCACTAGCAAAGGTCCCAGTACTGATCTCTGGGGTACATCACTGGTCACAGACTTCCAATCAGAGAACTATCCTTCCATCACGACCTTTCAGCCACTTCTGAATCCACCAAGTCAGCTTGACTTGGATCCCATGTGCTCGAGCCCACTGGGGTTTTGGTCAAGTGGCTGACTAAAGTCCATATAGACAACGACTGCCACCCTGTTCTCATTAATGTCTCTGTAAACACAGTACCCAATCCCCATTGTCCCCCCTAAAGTGGAACCCCTGGCCTCCCTCTTTGCAGAAACATCATGCAGTACCTGTTCATTTACTGGAGAGGCTTCCTCAAGCTCTGGTTCCACTTGCCCCACATTCTGATACAACCCCACCAGCTGTGTGCAAAGTGCAGCCGTAGGCTGTGGCCCTTCGAATCCTTGCTGTTGGCCCTCACAAGCTGCTCCACTACCAGCTGAGGTGGGTGCTGTTGGGCTGCGAGCCTGGCCTTCTCCCATTTCAGTGCAAAGGCTGTCCCCTGGGTGTTCCTGCCAGAATCCATAATTGAAAGCAGAAATTGGTCATTGAAATATCTTCCATTTGTCAGTCCAAGGGCAGCAGTTGTAGTCAGTTCAGACTTCACGGCAAGAATCTTGGACCCTCGGGTTGGATATGAAGATCCATGGGAACTGTGAACTGGTACCCAGTAGGATTATAGGAGAAGGATGATAGAGAGAGTAAAGCAGTCCTTCAATCCACTGTCCATGCTAGCCTTACACCAATCCCAGCCCAACCTGCTTTTCTCTCCCTCCATTCCTATCAATTCTCCTTGGATCTGACATCTCAATGACACCTTAGGTCAAATTAATCTACATCCCCACACATCTTTTGCATATGGAAGAAAA
This sequence comes from Narcine bancroftii, assembly GCF_036971445.1. Classification (NCBI taxonomy): domain Eukaryota; kingdom Metazoa; phylum Chordata; class Chondrichthyes; order Torpediniformes; family Narcinidae; genus Narcine; species Narcine bancroftii. Next base: position 2,742,884 of record NC_091471.1, on the reverse strand, counting down.
CTGGAGGACTTGGAAGTCGCATTTAGAACGTGTAAACTTTAAAGACAACACTAGAGGTTGGTATCAAGCTGTGAGGCAGTGCTGTACTGGCTGCACCACTGAGCTGGCCATGAGGTACACTGGGAAGCTGTGGGAGGGAAAGTGGGACAGTGGTGAGACGGAGTTCTGAGGAGATGGAGATACTTGGGGTGAGACTTCCTCAATGCTTCGTTATCTCTTCCTCTCTGAAATGTGTGTGGTCGTTCAATTCAGTCGTTTAAAGAGGGCTGACATAATCAGGGAGAACCCCTACTACCCCACAGATGGCATCTTTCAGCTGGTCCCATTGGGAAAGAGATACTGGAGTAACAGAGCCAGCACCACCAGGCTGAGGAACATCTACCCCTGGGCAGTGAGAATGGTGAACGACTGCTAAAACAACTCCGCTACTCTACGATTTATTGATAATATTTATTTTAATATATGTACAAATGCAGTATATCAATACAATGCTGGAGGAACTCAGCACGTCAAGTAGTACATTTTGATGAAATATATACCTTAATGAAGGGCACAGGCCTGAAATGTTTCTTTATTACATTGAAAGGACACTGACTGACCTGCTGAGTTTCTCCAGCTTTATGTTTTTACTTCAACCACAATGTCTGCAGATTTTCACGTTTTTCTACATAAGTAGTGTGTATATTATCTGTAAGTCTTCTGTTTTTACTACTCTGCACCATGGATGCTCTTTCATTCATTTATACTGGTACAATTGGATGACAAATAAACTTAACATTTATCCTCTTACACGTCACGATGGTTATTGCTTCACTGTCCTGCAACCAAAGATCCTTGGGTTGTGGGCATGCCTGACACCGCTGGCATTTTTTTGGCAATCACCAGTCACCCAAATGTTGAAATTCAGTGTCTGGAGTGGACCATTAATCTGACAATGGACTGGAATCGCAAATAGGCTCTGGATTATCAGTGGTTACTGAACATGTAACTACCTTGCCCTGAGTAATGGGCAGGCAGTGGTTAATTTTACCCAACAAAACAACAGGAAGCCATCGAAGCAGATGTCATGCCTGATACCAGAGCCAGTTTGGATTTACCTGTTTCTCCAGAGCTGCTGTGGTCGAGGGTCTCACCACTGGCACCGAGCCCTGGGCCCAGGAGTCTGTGACATTAGCTTTGGGCTCCCTGTCTTCCTGCCATGAATGATCGAGGGTAACATTGCTCTCACCAGGGTCATAGGACAAGAATTGCCACTCGATGATCTGCAGGATAGCATCCTTGGCCTGAGAGATGGTGAAAGGAAGCAGCTATAGGAAAGATATAGGAAAGGTGAGTTGATGCAGCCACCCCTTGAAAACCCATGGTCAAAAGCAGAACAGATTAATACAGACAACTGTTACGAGCCCAAAGGACCCCAAAACCCAGCAGCAAAGGATATTCACCAAGTAGTTACTTAATCAAAAGTTGTTTTTAATGATCTGTAAACATGAAAACAGAATAAAACTTTAACTTATCTCTATTAACTTAACTAACCCAAATTAACCCCCTTCTAAACTGCCTCAGGATCTTCGTGATGCCACCATCATCACCCTGTACAAAAACAAAGGCGAGAAATCAGACTGCTCAAACTACAGGGGAATCACGTTGCTCTCCATTGCAGGCAAAATCTTCGCTAGGATTCTACTAAATAGAATAATACCTAGTGTCGCCGAGAATATTCTCCCAGAATCACAGTGCGGCTTTCGCGCAAACAGAGGAACTACTGACATGGTCTTTGCTCTCAGACAGCTCCAAGAAAAGTGCAGAGAACAAAACAAAGGACTCTACATCACCTTTGTTGACCTCACCAAAGCCTTCGACACCGAGAGCAGGAAAGGGCTTTGGCAAATACTAGAGCGCATCGGATGTCCCCCAAAGTTCCTCAACATGATTATCCAACTGCACGAAAACCAACAAGGTCGGGTCAGATACAGCAATGAGCTCTCTGAACCCTTCTCCATTAACAATGGCGTGAAGCAAGGCTGTGTTCTCGCACCAACCCTCTTTTCAATCTTCTTCAGCATGATGCTGAACCAAGCCATGAAAGACCCCAACAATGAAGACGCTGTTTACATCCGGTACCGCACGGATGGCAGTTTCTTCAATCTGAGGCGCCTGCAAGCTCACACCAAGACACAAGAGAAACTTGTCCGTGAACTACTCTTTGCAGATGATGCCGCTTTAGTTGCCCATTCAGAGCCAGCTCTTCAGCGCTTGACGTCCTGCTTTGCGGAAACTGCCAAAATGTTTGGCCTGGAAGTCAGCCTGAAGAAAACTGAGGTCCTCCATCAGCCAGCTCCCCACCATGACTACCAGCCCCCCCACATCTCCATCGGGCACACAAAACTCAAAACGGTCAACCAGTTTACCTATCTCGGCTGCACCATTTCATCAGATGCAAGGATCGACAATGAGATAGACAACAGACTCGCCAAGGCAAATAGCGCCTTTGGAAGACTACACAAAAGAGTCTGGAAAAACAACCAACTGAAAAACCTCACAAAGATAAGTGTATACAGAGCCGTTGTCATACCCACACTCCTGTTCGGCTCCGAATCATGGGTCCTCTACCGGCACCACCTACGGCTCCTAGAACGCTTCCACCAGCGTTGTCTCCGCTCCATCCTCAACATCCATTGGAGCGCTTTCATCCCTAACGTCGAAGTACTCGAGATGGCAGAGGTCGACAGCATCGAGTCCACGCTGCTGAAGATCCAGCTGCGCTGGGTGGGTCACGTCTCCAGAATGGAGGACCATCGCCTTCCCAAGATCGTGTTATATGGCGAGCTCTCCACTGGCCACCGTGACAGAGGTGCACCAAAGAAAAGGTACAAGGACTGCCTAAAGAAATCTCTTGGTGCCTGCCACATTGACCACCGCCAGTGGGCTGATAACGCCTCAAACCGTGCATCTTGGCGCCTCACAGTTTGGCGGGCAGCAACCTCCTTTGAAGAAGACCGCAGAGCCCACCTCACTGACAAAAGGCAAAGGAGGAAAAACCCAACACCCAACCCCAACCAACCAATTTTCCCCTGCAACCGCTGCAACCGTGTCTGCCTGTCCCGCATCGGACTTGTCAGCCACAAACGAGCCTGCAGCTGACGTGGACTTTTTACCCCCTCCATAAATCTTCGTCCGCGAAGCCAAGCCAAAGAAAGAAGAAGAAGGAAAAAAATTTAAGAAAAGTTCTTTGGTTCACAGTTCAATCTCACTTCTTCTTCTTCCAAGTTCTCTGGTTGCAGGCAATTCTTATATTGTGCACAGAATTTAAGGAGGGGTGGCACCTTCTGCGGCCACAGGGGAACGTGCCGGGGGGGGGGGGGGGTGGAGTTTTTCATTTGGGCCCTCTCCAGCCGGATGGCATTAGCATCAACTTCTCTGGTTTCTGCTAACCTACTCTCTTTTCTCCCTCCCTTCCCTCTGTATTCTTTCCCTCAGCTCTCCACCCCTTCTTTCTCATTGCATCTCGTCATCTCTCCTCTCCCTGCTTGCTGCTGTCCTCCACATATTACCTCCTGCCTTTGGGACCGTGCTCCTCCCCCTACCATTCCGTCATACCCTTTTATTCGGACGCCTGCTGACATTTTTCCAAACCTTGATGAAGGCCTCAAGCCTGAAACATTGGTTCTGTATCTTTATCTTTGCTACATAAAGTCCACTGTTTTACCTACTGAGTTTCTCCATCATTGTGCTTTTACTTCAACCACAGTGCATGCAGACTTTCATGTTTTCCTACAATCAGAAGAGAATTAGCTGCTGGTCTCAGAGAATTAGACTCCTGATGATGGAAGCTTGAGCAGACAATGAGATACTGGAGGAACTCAGCAAGTCAGGCAGTGTCTCGACGCATAACTTTGACTGACCTTCTCCGCCAATGGACACTATCTCATTCCATGCACCCATACTTGCGCTTTGAAAATATTTAAAGATGTTGTTAAATATTTCCCCTGTCACCTTAAACATATACACTCTAGTTTTAGACCCTCCCTACCCTGGGGAATAGAGAGTGACCATTCAAGTATCTGTGACTCTCCCCAGTGCTGCTGAGCTTTCATTTTACCTGATTCTCAATGTAAAGATTATAGCACTGGTCCAGGGCTTGGCTGACAATGTCTTCGATGATGTCCATAATGTTGTTCTCACCGTCTTCAGCTGCCACCATGGACTGCCAGTCATTCTCGGTGAACCGGCCTGGCACAATGTCTACAAAAGTAGCCGGAGAAGTGCTGGCAGGATTTGCCGTGGTCCGGCTCTTTTCCAAACGGGTCTTTGGTACGGCTGATCGTGACATGAGACCCTGGGGTTGAAGCAAATGCAGAGATTAGATCTACAGGCAGCACATCGTGTGAAAGGGCTGATCTTTCTGGCACGGGCTCACAGAAACAGGATCCCTTCACATAGATCAGCTGGGTTGATGGGGGAGTTGTGGCTAATCCCCATGGTCAGGGTCTGGAGATCAGTGGCCAGGCCTATGTTTATAGTCCTTCTTTAACTGCCCCTGGGATGGTGGAGCTGAGCCACTACCTTAAACTGCAACAGTCCTGATGAAGGAGCTGGTGCAGGGCTGATGGGGAAGGAACTCTGGGATTTAGACCTAGGGATGTTGAGGGACCAGTGATGAATTCAAGACAAGGTATGTGAATTGGAGGGAGGAATACCCTCAGAAGAAGGGAGACCAGTGATTTGGTGGGCAGAGACTGGGAATATCCTCATTCCAGGTGGGAAGGGAGACCCAGTGACCCACTCAATCTGTGGGATTGGATATCCAGGGAACCCCCTCTCTCCGTGTTTGGGGATTGCCCCTCTCTCCAGAATCAGATTTATTCTCATGAAATTTGTTGCTTTGCAGCAACAGATTGGTACACAATTACTAAAATTTACAATTCTGTAAATACAAGATTTTAATAAAGAAATAAGTAATGCAAAACAGAAAAAATGTGAGGTAGTGTCCATTGGTGCATTACCCATTCAGAAATCTGCTCTTGGAGGAAGAGAAGCTGTTTTTGTAATGTTGAACGTGTGTCTTTGAGTTCCTGTACCTCCTCCCTGACGAGGAGAGGGCATGGCCTGGGTGGTGAGGGTCCTTGATGATAGAGGCTGCTTTCTTGAGGCACTGCCTCTTAAAGATGTCCTTAATGGAGTGATGCCGTTGGCCGAGTTTATTACCCTCTGTAGCCTGTTCCTGTCCTGTGCATTGGCACCTCCAGACCAGACAGTGATGCAACCAGTCAGAATGCTCTCCACACCTGTAGAAACTTGCAAGAGTCTTTGGTGACATGCTAAATCTCCTCAAACTCCTCACAAAGTATCGCCACTAGTGTGTCTTCTTCATGATGGCCTCAGGATAGATCTTCACAGATGTTAACACACAGGAATCTTAATTTATTACCCTCTCTACTGCTGACCTATCAATGAGGACTGGTTTGTGTTCTCCTGGCCTACTCTTCCTGAAGCCTACAATCAGTTCCTTAGTTTTACTGATGTTGGGTGCAAGATTATTGAGACACATCTCAACCAACTGACCTATCTCACTTCTGGATTCTTCCTCATTGCCATCTTTGATTCTGCCAACAATTGCCAAATTTGTAGATGCAATTTGAATTGAGCTTAGCCACATAGTCATTGCTCCTGGTCAAAGGTTAGTGAGGGCATGGTTGCTGCCTGAGGGTTGGCTGGGTCCGGCGTAGCCGTGGCAGGTGTTGGAGTGGGCAGCAGGGTGTTTATCTGTATGTCTGTTCATGGTGGTGGGGGGGGTGGGGAGTTGTCAGGTGGGTGTGGCCTCGAGCGCAGCCCTCACACGCAGGCGTCCCGGATCAGTCGGCCAAGCATGAGTGGGCTAGCTCATGCAGGACCCCCAGATAGGCATCTGCCGTCTCACTTGGTTGATGGACCCTGATGCTGAGCAGGTTACTAGGCGTAGACCATGTTTGTCGGGGGCTTCTACATGCACTCCAGGATGGCCATCGCAGGTTCATAGTCCGTGCAGTTCTTGATGGCCTGGAAACCTTATGGGCCCAGCTTGGTGCAGAGCACCACAAGCCGTTTCTGGGAGGTGTTGATCACCTCAGCCTGCGTTAGGATGATTGCCTCAATCACGTGCCTCCAGATCTCGAAGCGTGTCTGGGCATCTGGGTGTTGGGGTCGATCTCTAGGTTCCCGATCGTCAGAAACTTCTTGGCCTCTCTTTAAAATTTTACTGGAATAAATTGTGGTGCGCTGAGGTAGCAACAAGCAAGCACAAAACTCAAAAGACTGTACAACAGGCTTTATTCCAGTAAAAGTCTGAACACCAGTTCAAGTCTTGGTGGCTCCCATGTGACTGGCTCAGGAGGGGCCAGCTCAGGATTATATTCGGGTCAGCTGATTGACAGCTGGCCAGGTGGAGTCTGCACCTTAGGTGGCCTTCCTGCAGTGGGCTGGTGGTTGTATCACCACAGGCAGTGCCTTTGCTTCATTGTTCATTCAGGATTCTGATGGCAGCAGGGAAGAAGCTGTCCTTGTGCCACTGATTGCTCGTCTTCAGGCTCCTGTACCTTTTTCCTGATGGTAGCAGAGTGAAGAAGGCATGGCCTGGGTGGTGGGGGTCCCCATTCCACTCACTCTGTGGGAATGAACCCCTGTGCACCTCACTCTGGATGATGGAGACCCCATCCCCCTCGAGTGGGAACCTGTCCCCCTCACTCTGGAGAGTGAGATTCTGACCCCCTCACTCGGGGGGAGTGAGACCCCACTCTCTCACTCTGGAAGAGTGGGAACCTGTCCCCCTCACTCGGGGGGAGTGAGATTCTGACCCCCTCACTCGGGGGGAGTGAGACCCCACTCTCTCACTCTGGAAGAGTGGGAACCTGTCCCCCTCACTCGGGGGGAGTGAGACCCTACCCCCCTTCACTCTAGGGGAGGGAAACCCCACTCTCTCACTCTGGAAGAGTGGGGGACCTGTCCCCCTCACTCGGGGGGAGTGAGACCCTACCCCCTTCACTCTAGGGGAGGGAGACCCCACTCTCTCATTCTGGAAGAGTGGGGACCTGTCCCCCTCACTCAGAAGGGAGTGAGATCCTGAACCCCTCACTCGGGAGGAGTGAGACCCCACTCCCTCACTCTGGAAGAGTGGGAACCTGTTCCCCTCACTTGGGGGGGAGGAGGGAGAACCCATACCACTCACTTTGGGAGAGTGAGATCCTGACCCCCTCACTCGGGGGGAGTGAGATCCCGAACCCCTCACTGGGGAGGAGGGGGAGGGAGAACCCGTACCACTCACTTTGGGAGAGTGAGATCCTGACCCCCTCACACTGGTGGACTGAAACCCAGAGACCACCCCCTCCCACAGATGGGGGTCACGGTAACCTTTACAGAATGGACATAGAGCCACGGATCCCCTCACAAGGCAGTCAGTCTCCTCACAGGGTGGGCAGGGACCCCCTCACAGGGTGAACAGGAATCCCCTCACAGGGTGGGCAGGGTCCCCCCTCACAGGGTGGGCAGGGACCCCCTCACAGGGTGGACGGGGACCCCCTCACAGGGTGGACGGGGACCCCCTCACAGGGTGGACGGGGACCCCCTCACAGGGTGGGCGGGGATCCCCTCACAGAGTGGACGGGGACCCCCTCACAGGGTGGGCGGGTTCCCCCTCACAGGGTGGACGGGGACCCCCTCACAGGGTGGACGGGGACCCCCTCACAGGGTGGACGGGGACCCCCTCACAGGGTGGACGGGACCCCCTCACAAGGTGGGCGGGGACCCCCTCACAGGGTGGACGGGACCCCCTCACAGGGTGGACGGGGACCCCCTCACAGGGTGGACGGGACCCCCTCACAGGGTGGACGGGGACCCCCTCACAGGGTGGACGGGACCCCCTCACAGGTGGACGGGGACCCCCTCACAGGGTGGGCGGGGACCCCCTCACAGGGTGGACGGGACCCCCTCACAGGGTGGACAGGGACCCCCTCACAGGGTGGACGGGGACCCCCTCACAGGGTGGACAGGGACCCCCTCACAGGGTGGACGGGACCCCCTCACAGGGTGGGCGGGGACCCCCTCACAGGGTGGACGGGACCCCCTCACAGGGTGGGCGGGGACCCCCTCACAGGGTGGACGGGACCCCCTCACAGGGTGGACGGGACCCCCTCACAGGGTGGGCGGGGACCCCCTCACAGGGTGGACGGGACCCCCTCACAGGGTGGACGGGACCCCCTCACAGGGTGGGCGGGACCCCCTCACAGGGTGGACGGGACCCCCTCACAGGGTGGGCGGGGACCCCCTCACAGGGTGGGCGGGGACCCCCTCACTCACACGCTCTCAGGGCTGCGTCCTCCCGCCGTCTCCTGGCAACTGCCACGCCCACTACGGCGTGACGTAACGCAACTGTTCGCGGTGACGTTGTGGAATGTTCTGGAGCCGGTTTCTGTCGCCATGGAGCCGGTTGCAGGCGGGTAAGTGGCGGAAGGACAGGCCTGGGGTTGGGGGGGGGGATATGAGGAGGGAGGGGTGAGTGATTGCGGAAGGGGAGGGGGAACGGGGGCGGGGGGGGACTGGGGTGGGGAAGGGGGGGCGGGGGGGTGACTGGGGTGGGGAAGGGGGGCGGGGGGGACTGGGGAGGGGAAGGGGGGCGGGGGGGTGACTGGGGAGGGGGAACGGGGGGCGGGGGGGTGACTGGGGTGGGGAAGGGGGCGGGGGGGTGACTGGGGAGGGGGAACGGGGGCGGGGGGTGACTGGGGAACGGGGGCGGGGGGGTGACTGGGGTGGGGAAGGGGGGGCGGGGGGTGACTGGGGAGGGGGAACGGGGGGCAGGGGGGTGACTGGGGAACGGGGGCGGGGGGTGACTGGGGAGGGGGAACGGGGGGCGGGGGGTGACTGGGGAGGGGGAACGGGGGCGGGGGGGTGACTGGGGAGGGGGAACGGGGGCGGGGGGGTGACTGGGGAGGGGGAACGGGGGCGGGGGGGTGACTGGGGAGGGGGAATGGGGGGCGGGGGGTGACTGGGGAGGGGGAATGGGGGGCGGGGGGTGACTGGGGTGGGGAAGGGGGGCGGGGGGGTGACTGGGGTGGGGAAGGGGGGCGGGGGGTGACTGGGAGGGGGAACGGGGGCGGGGGGGTGACTGGGGAGGGGGAACGGGGGGCGGGGGTGACTGGGGAGCGGGAACGGGGGCGGGGGGGCGACGGGAGGGGGAACGGGGGCGGGGGGGGTGACTGGGGAGGGGGGGCGGGGGGCGGGGGGGTGACTGGGGTGGGGGGGTGACTGGGGAACGGGGGCGGGGGGGGTGACTGGGGAGGGGGAACGGGGGGCGGGGGGGTGACTGGGGTGGGGAAGGGGGGCAGGGGGTGACTGGGGTGGGGAAGTGGGGCGGGGGGGGACTGGGGTGGGGAAGGGGGGGCGGGGGGTGACTGGGGAGGGGGAACGGGGGGCGGGGGGTGACTGGGGAACGGGGGCGGGGGGGGTGACTGGGGAGGGGGAACGGGGGGGCGGGGGGGTGACTGGGGAGGGGGAACGGGGGCGGGGGGTGACTGGGGAGGGGGAATGGGGGGCGGGGGGGTGAGTGGGGTGGGGAAGGGGGGCGGGGGGGTGACTGGGGTGGGGAAGGGGGGCGGGGGGTGACTGGGGAGGGGGAACGGGGGCGGGGGGGTGACTGGGGAGGGGGAACGGGGGCGAGGGGTGACTGGGGTGGGGGAAGGGGGGCGGGGGGGTGACTGGGGTGGGGAAGGGGGGCGGGGGGTGACTGGGGTGGGGAAGTGGGGCGGGGGGGGACTGGGGTGGGGAAGGGGGGCGGGGGGGACTGGGGAGGGGGAACGGGGGGCGGGGGGTGACTGGGGAGGGGGAACGGGGGCGGGGGGGGCGACGGGAGGGGGAACGGGGGGCGGGGGGGGTGACTGGGGTGGGGAAGGAGGGCGGGGGGTGACTGGGGAGGGGGAAGGGGGGCGGGGGGGTGACTGGGGAGGGCGAACGGGGGACGGGGGGTGACTGGGGAGGGGGGGCGGGGGGGGGGCGACGGGAGGGGGAACGGGGGGCGGGGGGGTGACTGGGGAGGGGGAACGGGGGGCAGGGGGGTGACTGGGTGGGGAAGGGGGGCGGGGGGTGACGGGTGGGGAAGGGGGGCGGGGGGGGACTGGGGTGGGGAAGTGGGGCGGGGGGGGACTGGGGTGGGGAAGGGGGGCGGGGGGGACTGGGGAGGGGGAACGGGGGGCGGGGGGTGACTGGGGAGGGGGAACGGGGGGCGGGGGGGTGACTGGGGAACGGGGGCGGGGGGGGTGACTGGGGAGGGGGAACGGGGGGCGGGGGGGTGACTGGGGAGGGGGAACGGGGGCGGGGGGTGACTGGGGAGGGGGAATGGGGGGCGCGGGGGTGACTGGGGAGGGGGAACGGGGGGCGGGGGGCGACGGAGGGGGAACGGGGGCGGGGGGGGTGACTGGGGAGGGGGGGCGGGGGGCGGGGGGTGACTGGGGAGGGGGAACGGGGGGCGGGGGGGTGACTGGGGTGGGGGAACGGGGGGCGGGGGGGGCGACGGAGGGGGAACGGGGCGGGGGGGGTGACTGGGGAGGGGAACGGGGGGCGGGGGGTGACTGGGGAGGGGGAACGGGGGGGCGGGGGGGCGACGGGAGGGGGAACGGGGGCGGGGGGGGGTGACTGGGGAGGGGGGGCGGGGGGCGGGGGGGTGACTGGGGTGGGGGAACGGGGGGCGGGGGGTGACTGGGGAGGGGGAACGGGGGCGGGGGGGCGACGGGAGGGGGAACGGGGGGCGGGGGGGTGACTGGGGTGGGGGAACGGGGGGCGGGGGGTGACTGGGGAGGGGGGCGGGGGGCGGGGGGGTGACTGGGGTGGGGGAACGGGGGGCGGGGGGTGACTGGGGAGGGGGGGCGGGGGCGGGGGGGGACTGGGGTGGGGAAGGGGGGCAGGGGGTGACTGGGGTGGGGGAACGGGGGGCGGGGGGTGACTGGGGTGGGGAAGGGGGGGCGGGGGGTGACTGGGGAGGGGGAACGGGGGGCGGGGGGTGACTGGGGTGGGGAAGGGGGGCAGGGGGTGACTGGGGTGGGGAAGTGGGGCGGGGGGGGACTGGGGTGGGGAAGGGGGGGGCGGGGGGTGACTGGGGAGGGGGAACGGGGGGCGGGGGGGTGACTGGGGAACGGGGGCGGGGGGGTGACTGGGGAGGGGGAACGGGGGGCGGGGGGGTGACTGGGGAGGGGGAACGGGGGCGGGGGGTGACTGGGGAGGGGGAACGGGGGCGGGGGGTGACTGGGGAGGGGGAACGGGGGGCGGGGGGGTGACTGGGGAGGGGGAACGGGGGCGGGGGGTGACTGGGGAGGGGGAATGGGGGCGGGGGGGTGACTGGGGAGGGGGAATGGGGGGCGGGGGGGTGACTGGGTGGGGAGGGGGGCAGGGGGGTGACTGGGGTGGGGAAGGGGGGCGGGGGGTGACTGGGAGGGGGAACGGGGGCGGGGGGGTGACTGGGGAGGGGGAACGGGGGGCGGGGGGTGACTGGGGAGCGGGAACGGGGTCGGGGGGGCGACGGGAGGGGAACGGGGGCGGGGGGGTGACTGGGGTGGGGAAGGGGGGCGGGGGGGTGACTGGGAGGGGGAACGGGGCGGGGGGGTGACTGGGGTGGGAAGGGGGGGCGGGGGGTGACTGGGGAGGGGGAACGGGGGGCGGGGGGGCGACGGGAGGGGGAACGGGGGCGGGGGGGGTGACTGGGGAGGGGGAATGGGGGGCGGGGGGGTGACTGGGGTGGGGAAGGGGGGCGGTGGGTGACTGGGGAGGGGGAACGGGGGCGGGGGGGTGACTGGGAGGGGGAACGGGGGGCGGGGGGTGACTGGGGAGCGGGAACGGGGGCGGGGGGGCGACGGGAGGGGGAACGGGGCGGGGGGGGTGACTGGGGAGGGGGGGCGGGGGGCGGGGGGGTGACTGGGGTGGGGGAACGGGGGGCGGGGGGTGACTGGGGAGGGGGAACGGGGGGCGGGGGGTGACTGGGGTGGGGAAGGGGGGCAGGGGGTGACTGGGGTGGGGAAGTGGGGCGGGGGGGGACTGGGGTGGGGAAGGGGGGGCGGGGGGGTGACTGGGGAGGGGGAACGGGGGGCGGGGTGGTGACTGGGGAACGGGGGCGGGGGGGGACTGGGGAGGGGGAACGGGGGGCGGGGGGGTGACTGGGGAGGGGGAACGGGGGCGGGGGGTGACTGGGGAGGGGGAACGGGGGCGGGGGGTGACTGGGGAGGGGGAACGGGGGCGGGGGTGACTGGGGAGGGGGAATGGGGGGCGGGGGGGTGACTGGGGAGGGGGAATGGGGGGCGGGGGGGTGACTGGGGTGGGGAAGGGGGGCAGGGGGGTGACTGGGGTGGGGAAGGGGGGCGGGGGTGACTGGGAGGGGGAACGGGGGCGGGGGGGTGACTGGGGAGGGGGAACGGGGGCGGGGGGTGACTGGGGAGCGGGAACGGGGGCGGGGGGGCGACGGGAGGGGAACGGGGGCGGGGGGTGACTGGGGTGGGGAAGGGGGGCGGGGGGGTGACTGGGGAGGGGGAACGGGGGCGGGGGGGTGACTGGGGTGGGGAAGGGGGCGGGGGGTGACTGGGGAGGGGGAACGGGGGGCGGGGGGGCGACGGGAGGGGGAACGGGGGCGGGGGGGCGACGGGAGGGGGAACGGGGCGGGGGGGTGACTGGGGAGGGGGGGCGGGGGGCGGGGGGGTGACTGGGGAGGGGGAATGGGGGGCGGGGGGGTGACTGGGGTGGGGAAGGGGGGCGGGGGGTGACTGGGGAGGGGGAACGGGGGCGGGGGGGTGACTGGGGAGGGGGAACGGGGGCGGGGGGTGACTGGGGAGCGGGAACGGGGGCGGGGGGGCGACGGGAGGGGGAACGGGGGCGGGGGGGGTGACTGGGGAGGGGGGGCGGGGGGCGGGGGGGTGACTGGGGTGGGGGGGGTGACTGGGAACGGGGGCGGGGGGGGTGACTGGGGAGGGGGAACGGGGGGCGGGGGGTGACTGGGGTGGGGAAGGGGGGCAGGGGTGACTGGGGTGGGGAAGTGGGGCGGGGGGGGACTGGGGTGGGGAAGGGGGGGCGGGGGGGTGACTGGGGAGGGGGAACGGGGGGCGGGGGGGTGACTGGGGAACGGGGGCGGGGGGGTGACTGGGGAGGGGGAACGGGGGGCGGGGGGGTGACTGGGGAGGGGGAACGGGGCGGGGGTGACTGGGGAGGGGGAACGGGGGGCGGGTGGTTGACTGGGGAGGGGGAACGGGGGCGGGGGTGACTGGGGAGGGGGAATGGGGGGCGGGGGGGTGACTGGGGAGGGGGAATGGGGGGCGGGGGGGTGACTGGGGTGGGGAAGGGGGGCGGGGGGGTGACTGGGGTGGGGAAGGGGGGCGGGGGGTGACTGGGGAGGGGGAACGGGGGGCGAGGGGTGACTGGGGTGGGGAAGGGGGGCGGGGGGTGACTGGGGTGGGGAAGGGGGGCGGGGGGTGACTGGGGTGGGGAAGTGGGGCGGGGGGGACGGGGGACTGGGGTGGGGAAGGGGGGCGGGGGGGACTGGGGAGGGGGAACGGGGGGCGGGGGGGTGACTGGGGAGGGGAACGGGGGCGGGGGGGGGCGACGGGAGGGGGAACGGGGGGCGGGTGGGTGACTGGGGTGGGGAAGGGGGGCGGGGGGGTGACTGGGGAGGGGAAGGGGGCGGGGGGGTGACTGGGGAGGGGAACGGGGGGCGGGGGTGACTGGGGAGCGGGAACGGGGGCGGGGGGCGACGGGAGGGGGAACGGGGGCGGGGGGGGTGACTGGGGAGGGGGGGCGGGGGGCGGGGGGTGACTGGGGTGGGGGGGTGACTGGGGAACGGGGGCGGGGGGGGTGACTGGGGAGGGGGAACGGGGGCGGGGGGTGACTGGGGTGGGGAAGGGGGGCGGGGGGTGACTGGGGTGGGGAAGTGGGGCGGGGGGGGACTGGGGTGGGGAAGGGGGGGCGGGGGGTGACTGGGGAGGGGGAACGGGGGGCAGGGGGGTGACTGGGGAACGGGGGCGGGGGGGTGACTGGGGAGGGGGAACGGGGGGCGGGGGGGTGACTGGGGAGGGGGAACGGGGGCGGGGGGTGACTGGGGAGGGGAACGGGGGCGGGGGGTGACTGGGGAGGGGGAACGGGGGCGGGGGGGTGACTGGGGAGGGGGAATGGGGGGCGGGGGGGTGACTGGGGAGGGGGAATGGGGGGCGGGGGGGTGACTGGGGTGGGGAAGGGGGGCGGGGGGGTGACTGGGGTGGGGAAGGGGGGCGGGGGGTGACTGGGGAGGGGGAACGGGGGCGGGGGGGTGACTGGGGAGGGGGAACGGGGGGCGGGGGTGACTGGGGAGCGGGAACGGGGGCGGGGGGGCGACGGGAGGGGGAACGGGGGCGGGGGGGGTGACTGGGGAGGGGGGGCGGGGGGCGGGGGGGTGACTGGGGTGGGGGGGTGACTGGGAACGGGGGCGGGGGGGGTGACTGGGGAGGGGGAACGGGGGGCGGGGGGTGACTGGGGTGGGGAAGGGGGGCAGGGGGTGACTGGGGTGGGGAAGTGGGGCGGGGGGGGACTGGGGTGGGGAAGGGGGGGCGGGGGGGTGACTGGGGAGGGGGAACGGGGGGCGGGGGGGTGACTGGGGAACGGGGGCGGGGGGGTGACTGGGGAGGGGGAACGGGGGGCGGGGGGGTGACTGGGGAGGGGGAACGGGGGCGGGGGGTGACTGGGGAGGGGGAATGGGGGGCGGGGGGGTGAGTGGGGTGGGGAAGGGGGGCGGGGGGGTGACTGGGGTGGGGAAGGGGGGCGGGGGGTGACTGGGGAGGGGGAACGGGGGCGGGGGGGTGACTGGGGAGGGGGAACGGGGGGCGAGGGGTGACTGGGGTGGGGAAGGGGGGCGGGGGGGTGACTGGGGTGGGGAAGGGGGGCGGGGGGTGACTGGGGTGGGGAAGTGGGGCGGGGGGGACTGGGGTGGGGAAGGGGGGCGGGGGGGACTGGGGAGGGGGAACGGGGGGCGGGGGGGTGACTGGGGAGGGGGAACGGGGGCGGGGGGGGCGACGGGAGGGGGAACGGGGGGCGGGGGGGTGACTGGGGTGGGGAAGGAGGGCGGGGGGGTGACTGGGGAGGGGGAAGGGGGGCGGGGGGGTGACTGGGGAGGGCGAACGGGGGACGGGGGGTGACTGGGGAGGGGGGGCGGGGGGGGGGGCGACGGGAGGGGGAACGGGGGGCGGGGGGGTGACTGGGGAGGGGGAACGGGGGGCAGGGGGGTGACTGGGGTGGGGAAGGGGGGCGGGGGGGTGACGGGTGGGGAAGGGGGGCGGGGGGGGACTGGGGTGGGGAAGTGGGGCGGGGGGGGACTGGGGTGGGGAAGGGGGGCGGGGGGGACTGGGGAGGGGGAACGGGGGGCGGGGGGGTGACTGGGGAGGGGGAACGGGGGGCGGGGGGGTGACTGGGGAACGGGGGCGGGGGGGGTGACTGGGGAGGGGGAACGGGGGGCGGGGGGGTGACTGGGGAGGGGGAACGGGGGCGGGGGGGTGACTGGGGAGGGGGAATGGGGGGCGCGGGGGTGACTGGGGAGGGGGAACGGGGGCGGGGGGGTGACTGGGGAGGGGGAACGGGGGCGGGGGGGTGACTGGGGAGGGGGAACGGGGGCGGGGGGGTGACTGGGGAGGGGGAACGGGGGCGGGGGGGTGACTGGGGAGGGGGAACAGGGGGCGGGGGGGTGACTGGGGAGGGGGAACAGGGGGCAGGGGGGTGACTGGGGAGGGGGAACGGGGGCGGGTGGGTGACTTGGGAGGGGGAGAGGTTGAAGGGGGTCGGTGATGGGTGGAGGTGGGTGATTGGTTATGGGGTGAGGGGGAAGCGGATGGAGGTATGAGATGGAGTAAGGGTTAGGTGATGGGGTGAAGAGTGGGGTAGACTACCAATTCACTTAATATAATTATTTATAGAGTGTAACACCAATCTTTTGCATATATGGCAGCCAAATTCTTTAAATTATATGTAATCTTTTTCAAAGGTATACAACTTCATATTTCATTATGCCATCTGGTTGAGCTTTGTCATTCCCCATTTTTACCTCACCTTAATTTTTTAATTTTTAACTTTTATTATTGTTTGATTTTTTTATGTGTATTTTTATATATACTTAGATTTTGACCAAGTATATATTATACTACTGTGTTTTAAATCATAATCTTTTTTATATTTAGTGTTTATATTTTTAGTTGTAGTTACAATAATTAGGTCATAATTTAGTTATAAGGTAATGTAAAATTAATCTATTATTTTCTTTTTCTTCTTTTTTCTTGCCTTTGGGAGTTTTTCTCTGAGGGAGTGAGTGGAGGGGGAGAAAAAATTATAAAACAGCATGTATTGATTTTGATCTATAGCAATTTGGCTAGAGGGAACTACACGATTAGTTACTAGAGTTTAAGACGTGGTACAGTAAGTCAGGTTGCAACAAGATGTTAAAATGTTCACCATTCAGATGGAGAAGAACCCCTAATCTCCAAGGTTGTTGTGAATAATACACACCACCATTCACAAGTCAGGTTCAATGACTCCCCATGGAAAGTCCACTGGCATTAGAGAGAGTATGGACTGCGCAGTCACAGTTCACAGCTTCCCGAACTCTGGCATTGGCCGCTACGAAGACCAGGACAAAGCAGCCTCTATAGTCGCCACAAGGCCATGGTAGAGCGTCTCTGAGTCCTTCATTTCCAGCTCGGCTCTGCAGCTCATGGTTACACCTGGATGCCTCACTGGCTCTGCTGCTCCAACTTTGGTCCTCATCCTTCAATGCCAGGAACCTCAACGATGACCCGAGGAAGTCTGAAAACCACCGGACCACCACGACATAAGCGGCTCGACCCTTCTGCTAGGCCACATCTGGAATGAGGAGATGGGTGTTGAGGAAATTGCTTCATGGACAAAGAATGTGTTGTGCACTACTTGAGGGAATAAGATTCAATTTATTGTCATGTAACAAAAACATTGTAATATTATAAGAAATTGCCATTTGTCTGTCGTACGACAGACAGATTTGCCACTGACAGAAATTGCCTGAAGCGCCTCTTACAGTCAGAGAAAGAGAAGAAAAGGAAAGAGTCTCAGAGTCAAAGTGTGTCTGTCGATTCACCTCCAGCACTCCTGCAGCCTTTGCAGCCACACAGAGTCCAGTTCAAACCATCGGCTATCCAAGCTCCAGATCTGAACCACCAAGATCAGAAACCCTTCAGTGCCCTCAGCACCCTCTTGCATCCTGGTTCTGATAGGGTACCCTTTCAGCTAGCTTTGAGCCAGTCTCCAGTACCATGCTGCCTAGTGCAAGCCCCTTGATCACAATCTCCAGCAGCCCACAGCCCACATGGGTTTCTCTTCTCAAGTCACCAACAGCCCACTGCCTGTGTGTTATTCAGCTGTAGAACCCCTCATGGTCCGTCGCTGTCTCATGGGTTGTGTCCTCTGCTCCTCCTCAGTTGGTGGGCGGGGGGGGGGGGGGGGGTGGTGTTCTCCCTGTTTTCTGTTTCCCCAGAGTGATCATGGCTGCTGCCGATCATAAGTGCTGCACAGACCCCACAGTTGAAGAATTTTAAATAAAACTACCATCGGTTCCTTTAACAGACTGTTTGAACCCCGCAGGAGCTCTGTGTCTCTGCTCCCTGCTTTCCGTGGGTCCACACCAATGGCAGCACTGACATTACAGCAGCTCCGGAAGCGATACCAATTTGCATATCCTTGGGAGTTTGAAAAAAAAGCAGTTTCAAATTTCAGTATCAACAGGTTCATTCATTTTGTGATACCTGGGCCCAACTGTTCTGCAATGTATAGTAAAAGTCCAAAAATCCAGATCGCCCGAAAATTTAGATTTCTTGACAATTTAGAATCCAGAAAATCTGGACTGACCCATTCCCCCAGCAGTCTGGATTTTAGAACTTTTGCTGTATATTTATTTGAGGGAATCAGGCTTGCTTTGGGGTGGGGGGTGAGGTGGCAGAGGTGATGGGGAGACGATGAAGCTGGGTTACTGTTAGCTGAAGTGATAAAGAGGCGCTTTGGAAATATTGAGGCAGGTAAATGAATGGGCAAGGGGATGCCAATGTGAAGGTGTCCACTTCAGTGGAATACATAGAAATGCAAAATTTTTTTTTAAGAAAGATGAGAATTGAATTGAAATGTCTGCAGATGCTGTGATTGTAGTTAATACACAAAAGTGCTGGAGAAACTCAACAGGTCCTACAATGTCCATAGAGGCAAAGCTATATAACCCACACTTCAGGCTTGAATTCTGCCTGGCCACAGGAAAAAGAATTATATTTAATGATTAAGGATTATATTTGATGCACCTGAACAGGAAAAAGAATTATATTTAATGATTAAGGATTATATTTGATGCACCTGAACTGTTGTGTATTAACTGGAGATTGGAATGCATTGTTTACAGGGGATGTCCTTGTGAAGACAGGAAGGCAAATAGTATGAAAACCTTTAGAGCAAGAGGATTTGAGTGCAGGAGTAGGGGTGCCATGATTCAATAATTTCTTGGTTTGGTCTTCGTACTAAATTGACAAGATGTGTGAAAATTGGACACAAGGTAGTGAATTGAAATGCACAACAATGACAGGATTTAATGGAATTGTGCAATGTCAGGAACCATAGGTTCCTGTCAGAAAATAAGATGAGAGGATTCGGGGCAGAGGTGATAGGGAATTGAACCTGAAATTCTTCACTTAAGAAATTTGCAGAGAGAAACTTGTTTACTGAATTTATTCAAGTCAAAGATCAATCGACTTTAGGGTGGCTGTGATTTTATTGACTGCCAGAGTAGGCACAATGGACTGAATGCTGTACTCCTATTTCAGGTGCTAATGTCTGCAAGAGACCAGTGTGGCTGTGCATGGCAGGCCACGAGGTTAGACAGTGGGTGACTGTGGATGTGATCTGGGCCTAAGACAAGACTGGGGAATAAGGTGTTGGAATATTTCTTTAGCTGGTTTAGCAACATATTTAGTTTGATAATTGCTCCTGTCAGGCGCCTTGAATCATTTTGCAAAGATAAAATATATAAATGCCAATGAGACTGGGATGTTACACGACCACTGCACAAGACGTTGGTGAGACCACACTTGGATATTGTGTGCAGTACAGATCAGCCAGCCCTCTGGTCGTTTAGATATCAATAAGCTGGAAAGGGTGCAGAAAAGATTCACAAGTATGTTATCAGGACTGGAGGGCTTCTATTGTAAAGAGAGGCTGGAAGGACTGGGACTTTTTTCTCTGGAGCATGGAGGTTGAGGAGTGATCTTACACAGTGGTGCAGTGTGGAAACAGTCCCATCACCCTAGCTTGTGCACACTGACCAAAATAGCCCACACACTGCTCATCGCACCTGCCTGCATTTGGTCCATATCTCACAAAAGCTACCCTATCATGTATCTCAAAATGTTTCCTAAATGTTGTAATAGAACCTATCTCAACTACCTCCTCTGGTAGCTTGCTCCATACACCTCCTATCCTCTGCATTTTTTTAAAAAAAGCTACCCATTAGGTTCCTATTAAATCTCCACATCCTCCCTCCCCTGACTCACCTTAAACCTGCTCTCTAGTTATCGATTCCCCTACTCTGGAAACCTTCTCTGTGATCACCCAATCTACTCCTGTCATGATTTTGCACACTTCGGGCGATAAACCCTCATCCTCCTGTGCTCCAAGGAATAAAGCCACAGCCTGCTATAGCTCAAGCCCCTGAGTTTTGGCAACCACATCTTTCCTGTATCACGGTGATACAGTTCTCCAAAAGGGGCTTCATGACCTCTCAGTTTCTGTATTGACTGAATGAAGACCAAAGCACTGAAATCTTTTTTGACCATCCTATCGACCTGTGATGCCACTTTTAAGGTACATTAAATTCTGATTCACAGTCAGGCCCTTTGGCCAATAATGTCGTTCTGACTGATTCAAATCTACTCAACAATCTAAAAATCTTCCCTACCTCACACCCAGTACTCTCTATTTTGCTTGTAGTCTTGTGCCTGTCTTAGAATCATTTAATTGAACCAACCCAAAGATGGCAATGTAATTCAGGCACCCTTAAATTTTCTTCGCCTCACTTTATGTAGATGCCCTTTGGTATTTGCTACTGTCATCCCGGGAAAATGGTGCTGGCTGTCCACCCTAACTATGCCACTCATAATCTTGTAAAACTCTGTTCAACCAGCAAGAACAGCAGACATAATTCAAAAGGATTAAATTTACAATACAAGTCTGATTATCTAAAATGGTTGGGACTGGGCCTATTTCAAATAAATATTATTATCAGAGAATTGGTCATTTTTAAAAAAAACACCCAGTAGCAACAGCAAATCATTTGTAACGATGTTTATACAACAAACAAAAAGGGAAGGCTTTTTAAGCATTAAAATAATGTTTAATTCTCACCAAAAATATGCTGGCCATGGCTGATCACTGATACTTCCCCACCGAGGCCCCGCTCATGGCAGGAGCCCGAGAGTACTTCTCCTGCCTGGGAGCTTGAGGTTCCAGAGGCCGTCATGAGCCGGAGGTCCGCTGCTGCCGGCGCTGGGAACCTGAGTTCCACTGCTGTTGCCACCACTGGGAACCCGAAGAAGGCTGCTTCCGCCGCTGGAAGCTCGAAACTGGCTGCTGCCACCACCGGGAGCCCGACATCTTTGGTCAATTCACCACCAAAAACATTTTGGATAAATGAGGATTTCTAATTTGTTTTGTATATCCTCATTTATCCGAAATTAAAACAAATTCGGTTAACTGAGGATTTTGGAGAATCTGATTTTTGGATAATTGGAATTGTACTGCATTAATAACTATTAACAATATAATGTCTATACTCAATAAACCCCCTAAAGTATTCTATAACAAATGTACAGATATAATTTCTTCATAAACAGTGTGCATGTAAAAATAAACAGACTATTACTGTCTGCCCAATATTCAAAAAGAGGAAAATTCCCCCAAAAACCCTTGGTTAGTCAGTCACTTAAGTCAGTTCAAAAACATTCCACAGAACTCTATTCCAAAGCTCAATGTCAAATTTTATTTCCCCAAACTGAATAACTAAAGGACGTCGTATTGAATGTTAGAGAGAGAAATGACTGATGTTGAGTTGCTGTAGGCTTACAAATTTTTTTCAAGGCCCCCATAAGATGACTTCCCACTGTTCTCAAATTGTGGATTTTAACACTTCATGTACTTTCACACTTCTCTCCAGTTGGTCTCTGCCACTCCAACTGCCTTTCTGAATGTTCTATTCTCTCTGTCTGCATAGCTTGACCAAGCTGCACCACAAGTCACAAAGAGTTCCCAGCTGAATTTCATCCTTTATGATGACCGTCCACAGTCCAAAAGGTCAGTCCATAACACTTCTCACCCATAAACATTTGGTATGCAAGAACAAAATTTTAGTAATTAAGATGTCACAGCCATAATATAAAGCAAAATACTATGTTTAATATACAAACACACAGTAGCTAATTTCATTTACAGAGTTTAGCATGTAGAAAGACAATCAGCAACCACATTATCCTTTCCCTTAATTTATGTATCAAATCATATTCTTGTAAAATCAATCAAGTGTCTTTTGTTATTATTAATTTTACGCAAAAAAAGGGATTTTGAATAGTATACACCATAAGCAATTTTTGAGCTGTACAAATGTAAGCATCAAAATGTTGTAGAGCCAACACGAGAGCTAACAACTCTTACTCGATGGTGGAATAATTCTTCTGATGATCATTAAACATCTTCGAGAAGTCGGGAACAGGATGGTCAATATCATCATTTTGACCTCAGTAGTGGGTACGTTCATGGAACTGTGCATAATGAAGAAGGTTTTTAAAACTTGCAGAGGGATTTAGGTCAGTTAGAAGAGTATATTGAAAGATGGCAGATGGAGTTGAATGCAGATAAGTGTGAGGGTTACAGGGTCTAAGTTTTAGGGAAAGGTTCAATAAGTTGGTCTTTATTCTTTGGAGAGTAGTAGGTCAAAAGGGGATTTGAGGTATTTAAAATTATTAGTGGTATAGATAAAGTTGACGTGGAGAGACTTTTTCCTTGAAAGAAGGGCAGAGAGGACATGAGTTGAGAGAGGGGGCAAATGTTGAGAGGAAACATGAGGGGGGACTTCCTGACTTAAAGAGTGGTGGGTGTGTGGAATGAGCTTCCAGTCGAAGTGATGGAGGCAGCTTGATATTAGCATTTAAAGAGAGGTTGGATATGTATATGGAACGGAATGGAGGGTTACGGGTTGAGTAGGTCTGTGGGGTAGGTGGGAGAAAGTGTTTGGCATGGTCTGTTTCTATGCCCTCATTAATTTTAGACTTAACTTCATAAGGTCCTGAAAACCTAGCCCTAAGAGGATTTGAATGTGTAGGAAACAGAACTAACATTTTGTCACCAGGTTTAAAATGTCTCATCCTTGCCTTACGATCAAACCATACTGTTGATTGGCCTTTAAATTCTCTTTCGCCATTTCACAAACTTTATTCAATCGATCCTTAAATTTAAAGTAATAATCCAACAAATTTAAATGCACATCATTATTAACCCACTGTTCCTTTAATAATATTAAAGGACCTCTCACCTCATGTCCAAAAACCAACACGAATGGACTAAAACCAAGTGTTTCTTGGACAGACTTCCTCACTGCAAATAAAAACAAATGAACCTCTTCATCCCAATCCTTTTCATTCTCAAAACAATATGTTCTCATCATGTTTTTCAGGGTCGAATGGAACCTCTCCAAGGCCCCTTGACTCTTTGGATGGTATGCAGAAGATACAATCTGCTTAACTCTCAATTCATAAACCACTTGTTGGAATAAGCCTGAGATAAAATTACTCCTTTGATCTGACTGAAATTCTCTTGGCAGGCCAACCAAGGTGAAAAACTTTAACAAAGTCTTCACAATTGCCTTTGCTTTAATGTTTCTCAAGAGGAATGGCTTCTGGAAACCTTGTGGCTACACACATAATTATCAACACAGTCCAGAATCACTTTTGAAAAAGGCTCACTGAAAGCAGGGATAGGTTGTAAGGGTGCTACTGGGGGAACCTAATTAAGTTTACCTACCACCTGACAAGTGTGACAGGCCTGGCAAAAGCTTACAATATCCTTCCTTAAACAAGGGCAATAAAATTATTTCAATTTTTTATCCATAGTTGTCTTCACCCTCCACCCCCCAAGATGACCACCGAAGGGTGTGCTATGAGCCAAAGTTAAAATTACATCTCTATAGGCTTTAGGGATCACATCCTGCTGCACTACTGCCCAATCTTCACTGACAGGAGCATCCTTTGGTCTCCACTTCCTCTTCAATACTCCATCTTTGACATAATAACCCACTAGCACTTTCTTAATCTCCTCATCAAAGAGTGCCTTATCCCTCACCTTAGCAAGATCAGGATCTTCATTTTGCCTTGCTATCAACTCCTGTCTGGATAGCAACCAGCCTTAGGTTTACTATCAGTGTTTGGGTCTAATAAAGAAAATTGCTCATCCTTTACCAGATCATTTCCATCTAAATGCTGTTTTTGACTATCACAGACGTTATTTTCTGTTGAATCATTTTACACAGCCTTATCTGCATTGACATTTCTTGTAGACCTTGCCCTTATTATAGCACAGGCTGGGTAATTATCAGGAACCCTCTTCTGTCTCATCAATGATTAGCTTAGCTGCCATTCACAACTGCAGGAACAACCTCCCGCCAATGTCGAATGTGAACACTATGCTGTCATGCCGCAAAACCTTGAGAAGTCTTTCATGTGGCCTTCATCGTGGAGGGCCCTGTCATTGCCAGTGGACAAATGCATGCTCTGCCGAATGCAGGTCTTCAGGAACGTGGGAAGGCGGATCGCCATGGCATATCGCTGGAGGAGGACTTTGTGCAGTCATCTGGTCACAAAGTCTCTGCAGAACGTTAAACCCATCAAAATCTGTGTCAGTCGAAGTGCGGGTATTCTGGAACAGCTAGAGCGCCATCATATACCATTTCCACTGATGAAGCGGGCAAATCTTCCTTTGGCGCAGTCCTTATCCCCCGTAGAACCCAAGACATATGATCCATCTAATTGGAGCCTATGACTCTGGGTTTCAAGGTGAACCTAAGGTGTTTGTGGAAGTGTTCAACCCGTTCGACTGTGGGTGATAGGCAGTGGTATGATGTTATTTGTCTTCCACAGAAATCTGCCAAACCAATCTATAAAGATGATGTAAACTGGGCCCCATGATCTGACATGATGTGGGTGGGAACACCAAATCTTGCCACCCAGTGGTTGAGGAACGCCCGGGCACAGATAACGGCATTACTGGCAGGTAGAGGCTTGGCTGCCGGCCATCGTGTAAGATAGTTGACCACAGTGAGCAGATACCTCATGTCCCTGCTTACTGGTAGAGGACCAACGAAATGGACGTGATCAAACCGATGCTCCATATTAGAAAGGTTCTGTACTGGGGCCTTTGTGTGCCTATGAATTTTCGACTGCTGACACGCCACACAGAACCTGGCCCACAGTGTGAGATCCCTTCTCAGCCCATGTCAGATGAATCTCGGGGACACAAGGTGCACATTGGCTCTAACGGAAGGATGGGAAAGGCCATGGATGAAATCAAATAGGATTTCTACCAGGATAGTAGTAGACTGGTGCAAGTGTCACCCAATAACCTGGAGCTCTGTGTGGTTGAAAATATATCACTTTAAACCCTGTGATTGCAGTCCGGTAACTTTGCACTTCTTGATCTGCCAACTGGTCTTCAGCCAATTTCGCAACATCGAGGCTACTAAGTGTGCAGATGGATGGTTGGGACAGTGGATCAGCCACAAATTTTGTCTTCCCCTCCAAATGCTGGATGTCTGTGGTGAATTCTGAGATAAAGGTAAGTGCTGCTCTGGCGGTCCACAGATCAGAAATCTTGAAGGCGAATGTCAGAGCCCTAAGGTCTGTTTAGGCCGTAAATGGCCTGCCCTCCAGCATTTATCAGAAATGCCCCACCACCAGATAAAGGGCCGACAGTTTCCTATCAAATACACTATATTTGAGTTCCGGCGGCCTGAGATGCTAAAAACGGCTAGAAGGCGCCAATGACCTTGAATGAACGGATCCAACACAGCACCGACAGAGGCATCCGCAGTGAGCGCCAGTGGGGCCGAAGTATCAGCATGTGACAGCAATACAGCATCTGCAAGCGCAGCCTTGGCTGCCTTAAATGCAGAGTTGGCTTCTGGGGTGAAATGAAAGCCCTGGAGCAACGCAAACAGAGGGTGCAATATGCAATATGCAAACAACAGCCAGAATGAAAAGGTCACCGTACCCAGAAATTCCTGAAGCCTTTTCACTGTGACTGGTCTGGGGAAGCGCTGGATGGCATTGACCTTCTGTGGAAGGGCTTTGCCCCCTCAGATGTTATATGATGTCCCAGGAAATCAATGGCAGTGAAGCCGAATTGACACTTAGCGTGGCTCACCATGAGGCCATATTCTTTCAAACGCTGAAACAGATGAGACGAATTGAGTTTGGGCGACTGAACATCTGGGCTGGCAATGAAAATATCATCAAGGTAGATAAACACAAAGTCCAGGTCTTCGCCGACGACATCCATCAGCCGTTGAAAAGTTTGGATCATGTTTTTTGAGGCCAAACGCCATGTGCAAAAACTCAAATCGGCTAAACAGTGTGTATATGGCTGTTTTTGGAATGTCTGCTGGGTACACTGGAATCTGGTGATGTCCTTTCACCGGATCCACCTTGGAGAAGACCTGACAACCGTGAAGGTGAGCAGCAAAGTCCTGTATTTGTGGGACAGAGTATCTGTCTAGAACTGTAACAATTCAAGTGGTAATCACTGTATGGACACCAACAGCCCAATTGCTTCGCACTGTATGCAAGGGTGATGCCCAAGGGCTATTTGAATGTTGGGTGATTCCCATTTCTTCCATGGCTTTAAACTCTGTTTTAGTTTAAAGATATGTGTCAGGTGGGAGTTTCCTTACCCTGGCATGATAAGCAGCCCGTAGTTTTGATATAATGTTCCACTTCATGGGCTGTTGAGGTGCCGTGAAAACTGGTGGCCAAAAGTGAGGGGAACTCAGCCAAAGTGCAGTGTCTGGAGCATTGACTCTGAGAGGGGCAAAGGAACAACTCTGGAACACCAGGTGATTTATCGAAACCCTAACCCTAACCCCCAGAAAGAGGTTCAATGTTGGAAACCTGCAGTCAGACGAAGCGAGAGGAAACTTCCAGGCAAACCTCAAAGCAAAGCTCGACGATGCAACCCGCCTCACGGACCCGTCCCCTGAAACCCTCTGGGATCAGTTGAAGACTACCATACTGCAATCCACTGAAGAGGTACTGGGCTTCTCCTCCAGGAAAAACAAGGACTGGTTTGACGAAAACAGCCAGGAAATCCAGGAGCTGCTGGCAAAGAAGCGAGCTGCCCACCAGGCTCACCTTACAAAGCCATCCTGTCCAGAGAAGAAACAAGCCTTCCGTCGCGCATGCAGCCATCTTCAGCGCAAACTCCGGGAGATCCAAAATGAGTGGTGGACTAGCCTCGCCAAACGAACCCAGCTCAGCGCGGACATTGGCGACTTCAGGGGTTTCTACGAGGCTCTAAAGGCTGTGTACGGCCCCTCACCCCAAGTCCAAAGCCCGCTGCGCAGCTCAGACGGCAAAGTCCTCCTCAGCGACAAGATCTCCATCCTCAACCGATGGTCAGAACACTTCCAATCTCTTTTCAGTGCCCACCGCTCAGTCCAAGATTCCGCCCTGCTCCAGCTCCCTCAACAGCCCCTAAGGCTAGAGCTGGATGAGGTTCCCACCCTGGATGAGACATATAAGGCAATCGAACAACTGAAAAGTGGCAAAGCAGCAGGTATGGATGGAATCCCCCCAGAAGTCTGGAAGGCTGGCGGCAAAACTCTGCATGCCAAACTGCATGAGTTTTTCAAGCTTTGTTGGGACCAAGGTAAACTGCCTCAGGATCTTCGTGATGCCACCATCATCACCCTGTACAAAAACAAAGGCGAGAAATCAGACTGCTCAAACTACAGGGGAATCACGTTGCTCTCCATTGCAGGCAAAATCTTCGCTAGGATTCTACTAAATAGAATAATACCTAGTGTCGCCGAGAATATTCTCCCAGAATCACAGTGCGGCTTTCGCGCAAACAGAGGAACTACTGACATGGTCTTTGCCCTCAGACAGCTCCAAGAAAAATGCAGAGAACAAAACAAAGGACTCTACATCACCTTTGTTGACCTCACCAAAGCCTTCGACACCGTGAGCAGGAAAGGGCTTTGGCAAATACTAGAGCGCATCGGATGTCCCCCAAAGTTCCTCAACATGATTATCCAACTGCATGAAAACCAACAAGGTCGGGTCAGATACAGCAATGAGCTCTCTGAACCCTTCTCCATTAACAATGGCGTGAAGCAAGGCTGTGTTCTGGCACCAACCCTCTTTTCAATCTTCTTCAGCATGATGCTGAACCAAGCCATGAAAGACCCCAACAATGAAGACGCTGTTTACATCCGGTACCGCACGGATGGCAGTCTCTTCAATCTGAGGCGCCTGCAAGCTCACACCAAGACACAAGAGAAACTTGTCCGTGAACTACTCTTTGCAGACGATGCCGCTTTAGTTGCCCATTCAGAGCCAGCTCTTCAGCGCTTGACGTCCTGCTTTGTGGAAACTGCCAAAATGTTTGGCCTGGAAGTCAGCCTGAAGAAAACTGAGGTCCTCCATCAGCCAGCTCCCCACCATGATTACCAGCCTCCCCACATCTCCATCGGGCACACAAAACTCAAAACGGTCAACCAGTTTACCTATCTCGGCTGCACCATTTCATCAGATGCAAGGATCGACAATGAGATAGACAACAGACTCGCCAAGGCAAATAGCGCCTTTGGAAGACTACACAAAAGAGTCTGGAAAAACAACCAACTGAAAAACCTCACAAAGATAAGCGTATACAGAGCCGTTGTCATACCCACACTCCTGTTCGGCTCCGAATCATGGGTCCTCTACCGGCACCACCTACGGCTCCTAGAACGCTTCCACCAGCGTTGTCTCCGCTCCATCTTCAACATCCATTGGAGCGCTTACATCCCTAACGTCGAAGTACTCGAGATGGCAGAGGTCGACAGCATCGAGTCCACGCTGCTGAAGATCCAGCTGCGCTGGATGGGTCACGTCTCCAGAATGGAGGGCCATCTCCTTCCCAAGATCGTGTTATATGGCGAGCTCTCCACTGGCCACCGTGACAGAGGTGCACCAAAGAAAAGGTACAAGGACTGCCTAAAGAAATCTCTTGGTGCCTGCCCCATTGACCACCGCCAGTGGGCTGATATCGCCTCAAACCGTGCATCTTGGCGCCTCACAGTTTGGCGGGCAGCAACCTCCTTTGAAGAAGACCGCAGAGCCCACCTCACTGACAAAAGGCAAAGGAGGAAAAACCCAACACCCAACCCCAACCAACAAATTTTCCCCTGCAACCGCTGCAACCGTGTCTGCCTGTCCCGCATCGGACTGGTCAGCCACAAACGAGCCTGCAGCTGACGTGGACTTTTTACCCCCTCCATAAATCTTCGTCCGCGAAGCCAAGCCAAAGATATGGAAAGAAGAAAGAAAAAGAAGATATGGTGTCATGGGCTAGCCAACCACATTTCACATCCACCAACAGTTCATGTGCTCTGAGAAAGTCCGCTCCAAGGATGGCCTGACCAACTAGCGATCATACAGTTCCAGTGGAAGATCTCGCTTTCCACACAGATGGTAACCTGGTGTGTGCTGAAAATGGTGATGGACGTTCCGTTGGCTGCCTGCAATGGGGCCCCCTTGGGCCTGTGAATTTTCTCAAAGAACAAGGGCGGCACGAGGCTGAGCTTTGCAGTTGTGTCAATCAGAAATTCTCTCTGGTCACGGCGGTTGCACAAGTACAGAAGCCCAGTTCGAGCGCCAGCTGCTGAGGCCACTAACAACGACCAGCCATGTCGTTTCCTGTCTGTCCTCCAGACAATTGGCTGGTAAGTACATGGAGGCACACACCTTTGGGCATTTCTTCCCCAGCGGAGGTGATAGAAATACCACTCTCTTTTATCAGGATGGTCCGCCCTTTGGTTGTGCTGCCACCACCAGAGGTGCTCACGGTTCTGGAGATGTACAGGGTATTGGAACAGCACCTGTCCTATATATCGGCTGCATGTGCACCATGCTGTAGTGGGGTGTGCCATACAGCGTATCAGCCTCCTGGGTGACTGTGTGGGTTACTGAAGTCCATTACAGTGATGTTAGAGGAGACATGTACTGGGAGTTTGGACAGAAACAGTGTCTCAAATAGAAAACTCACCATTAGAGTGAGTGCAATCATTTCAATCATAAGGTCCAAGGGGCTTTTGTCACCCAACTCTTGCATATTCAGGACCTGAATACCATGCTCGTGCTTGATGAGCTCCTGTATGTCCAATAAAAATCGACAGGACTGCATATATTTCTATTCCGCTGGTAAGTTGTCAAGATACCGGCTCACCTTCACAGCTATAGCGGAATTTAGGATGTTAACCACGTGCCAGAATTTGGTATCCTCAGAGACAATGCCTCTCCGGTTAAATTGAACCGCAGGAGATCTTTTCAGACAGCAGTCCTATCTGCGGACTACTCTTGCATGTGGTCAAATTCTGATTTCGTAATTTTAAGATGGTTCGGGAGTAATCATTGAGCCTGCGCTACAACCGGAGGACCCTGATTCTCTCTATGGTGAGTTACTGTATGTTTAATGTCTGCATGAAGATATGATGGGGTCAATAGGCAAGGGAAACACTTGAACAAGGCTCGGAAAGGGCAGGAACCAGGTGGAAGGCTTGGTAGGCATTGCAGAGACGACAAATGCAGCTCACTTGAATACAAGAGTGCCAGTCCACGACGCAGCGATTTTTCAAATCCACCAACAATGAAAAATGACAAATCTGCTCCCAAAATGGAATTTTCCCCATTTGCAATCGTGAAAACCAATTGAAAAGGTTTCTTGAGACTGAAATCCAACATGAGTGATCTCTGGCGATATGTTTGAATATGAGAATCATTCATGGCTGAGAGAACATATGATACAGGTATATTGGGGTGTCTGCGCTTCTCCATGGTTGGAGGGATCACAGAAATCTCTGGACTAGAATTGACAAGAAATTGAACATCCGAGAGGTGTCTGGGTAAAAGACCACGACCAACATGCCCATGGGCAGCAGTTACCTCTACTGCTGGGCCAGGTCATTTCACAGCTGCCGTTTGTAGAAGTCGCAAGGTGGCTGACAGGGTGGCACAATAGTGGTTAGCGCAATGCTGTTACAGTGCCAGCAATTGTCCTGTACTGTCTGTATGGAGTTTATACATTCTCCCCGTGTCTGCATTGGTTTTCCTCAGGTGCTCTGGTTTCCTCTGTTACGAGCCCAAAGGACCCCAAAACCCAGCAGCAATAGACATTCACCAAGGCAAGTGGTTTTTAAAACAAAAGTTATTTTTAATCAACTTTAAACATGAAAATAGAATCAAACATTAACTTAACTCTATACTTAACTAACCCAAATTAATCCCCTTCTAATTCTAAGCGCATGTGTATGCGATGTGTGTGTAAATTCAAGTAAAGTTATTTGGTTCACATTTCAGTCTCACTTCTTCCAAGTTCTCTGGTTGCAGGCAATCACCATTTAACCTTGTATAAAGTTCACCAGGCTTGGTGCTTGAAAGGTAAATGTTTACCGCTCCAGGATTTCCACAACTGAGGTACCACCACTAGTCACTTCAGGGTCTTGCTGATGAAACTTGCCCATCAGGGTCTTTTAGATGGTAACCTCTTTCTTGAAGCTACCACAGACTTCCATTCCTGCCTCTATTTCAAGAGAAACATCAGACATATAGCACTTCCAGCCATCTACTGCTCTGGAACTTGCTTTCATCAGTTTCAAACAGTTTTCCCTGGATTGCACTTTTCAGTTACTTGTCGGTGTCCTACACACTGACTGACTGAGTGAGCTGTTAACTCAACTCTCTCTCTTTTCCAACTGAAACTCCAAAGAGAGCATGTGAATCATGTCTTGCAAATCCCCCACCTTCCTGAGCAAAGCAATAGGAGTTCTTTCTTCTGCTCCCATCTGTTGTTAGTTAAACAAAATGCAGAAGTGACCTTTCGATGAGCACTTTGCAGAAAGGGTACTGATAGATAGCATGACTCCAGCAAGACAATGGTCAAGCCTTTTATGACTTCAGTTCAATTAACCAACTTGTGAGAGGTGCTTACATTCTCCATAGATCTTGCAATGTGAATTATTTAGTCTTTCAAATAAGATCTGTTTTAAAATGTGTGAATGTATGTGACCTGATAAATTCTCCCCAAATATTAATATCGTTACACTATGCTTCTCCAAATGCATTTAAATCCTGTCCTTAAGAATCTTCTCCAATAGTTTGCCACTACTGACGTAAGGCTCAGTGGTTTATAACTCCCAGGAGGGAACTTCATTTCCGTCTGCAATCCTCCAGTACCTCCCCTTTGTCAGGGAGGGCTCAGAGATCATTGTCAATGCACCAGCAATCTCTTCCCTCGCTCCTGGCAGTAACCTGGTGAATATCTCGTCTGGTCCTGGGAACATCAATTGGATTGCTTTCAAGAAGATCCAGCATTTCTTCTTTTGTAACCTCAGCAATGCTCTAGCACTTAAGCCAGTTCTATACTGACCTCACATTCACCAAGGTCCATTCCCCTGGTGAACATTGAAGCAAAGTATTCATTTAGGACCTCCCCTTCTTCATCTGCACATACGAAACAATGTTGGAGAAACTCAGCAAGCAGGTCAAACACTACTTTATGTAGCAAAGATAGATATGTGTCGTGGTTTGTCGAATACCAAGAATGACTAGGAGATGCAGTAGATTCTTCAAGAAGTTTTAAACTTTTATTTGCAAACAAAAACTGTGGCATTCGAAGAACTAGTCACTGACTGCCCACAGAACAGCCTTTTTATATTATAGTCTGCACAATTCATTCCTAACCACATACCTTAGCAGTACGTCATCCTTTGGCTCGCCACCATTATTTTCATTATTTTCCACCCATTAATCTAATCATATTTTGAACCACGTGTTTCATCCTATCCTGCCATCTACTACCTTATCCTTGACTCTTTCAATGTGGCCTAGTGTAGTAAATACATAATGAATTGTTAATTTTGTATAGTGTGAGTAAATTGTTACATAGTAATGGATTAATGAATTCATGTGGTTTATTTTCCATATACGTAACCAATGTGTTGAGCTTGAGCCCTTCATCAAGGGATGAACCCACATCATCTCCATTTTCTGTTCATCTGCCCTGGCCCCCTCAGGCCCCAGACACAAAAAAACCCAGGATTCCCTTGTCCTCATCAACCACCACATCAGCTTCATAATTTCTGTCCCCTACAACATTATCCCAC
This sequence comes from Narcine bancroftii, assembly GCF_036971445.1. Classification (NCBI taxonomy): domain Eukaryota; kingdom Metazoa; phylum Chordata; class Chondrichthyes; order Torpediniformes; family Narcinidae; genus Narcine; species Narcine bancroftii. Next base: position 2,710,405 of record NC_091471.1, on the reverse strand, counting down.
CAGCAGACACATCGTCCCTTCCCTTCTCTTCCTCAGGAATTGCTCCCTCCATGACTCACTCGTCCACTCCTTTCCTATTAATCGCCCTCGCAGAGCCCACTCGAGCAACGATTTGTGGCCCCAAACTGTCCTTCCAAGTGAACCTGGAACACTTCTGCATCCGTGGGACTCGTCTACTGCATCTGCTGCTCCCATTGTGCTCTTCTCTACATCCGAGAGACTGGACGCAGACTGCGAGATCACTCTGCCGAGCACTTTCACTATGTCTGCATCAGTCCCAGGAATCTCCCATTGGGCAACCATTTTAATTCTGTGCCCCACTTCCAGGCTGACATGTCTGCAGCTGTTTTCCCAGATTAGTAGTGCTACTTTCCACAACCCCCACCCCAATTTCTTTTACCTCCATTGTTAGAGGCTGGTGAGCCTGTTGTCAGTAGTAGGTAAGGTGTTCTGAGAGAGCATATACAAGTATTTGGACAGCCAAGGGCTGATTAAGGATAGTCTGCATGGCTTTGTGCTTAACAAATCTTAGAGTTTTTTTGAGGGGGTTCTCAGGAAAGTAGATGAAGGAAAGGATGTGGATATTGTCTACATGGACTTTGACAAGGTCCCACACGGGAGGCTAGTACAGAAGGTTCAGACACTAGGTATCCATGGAGAGGTTGTAAACTGGGTTTGAAATTGGCTGAATGGGAGAGAACAGAGTGGTGGTGGATGACCACTTCTCAGACTGGAGGCCCGTGATAAGTTACCTAGATCCATGATTTGGTTGATAATATAGTAAAATGGATCAGCAAGTTTGCTGATGACACTAAGATTGGACGTGTTGTGGTCAGCGAGGAAGTCTTTCAAAGCTTGCAGAGGGGTCTGGACCAACTGGGAGAATGGACCAGAAAGATGGGATTTAATGCGGAAAAGTGTGATGTGTTGCATTTCAGAAGGAAAAACCAAGATAGGGCGCACAGTAAACGGTCGGGCACTGAGGAGTGCAAAGGAACAAAGGGATCTGGGAATTCAGATACATAATTCCCTAAAAGTGGCGTCATACATAGACAGGGTTGTGAAGAAAGCTTTTGGCATCTTGGCCTTCGTAAATCAAAGTATTGAGTATAGGAGTTGGGATGATATGGTGAGGTGGTATAAGACATTGGAGGAGCCAAATTTGGAGTATTTTGTGCAGTTCTGGTTACCAAATTACAGGAAGGATATCAGTAAGATTGAAAGAGTGCAGAGAAGATTTACTAGGATGTTGCCAGGTCTTCAGGAGTTGAGTTACAGGGAAAGGTTTAACAGGTTAGGACTTTATTCCTTGGAGTGTTGAAGATCGAGGGGAGATTTGATAGAGGTTTAAAAAATTGACAGGTATAGTCGGAGTAAACATGATTAGGCTCTTCCCACTTAGATTAGGAGAGATAAATTGCTTCAGGGTGAAAGGAGAAATGTTTAGGGGGAACATTAGGATCAACATTTTCACTCGCGAGTGGTGGGAGAATGGATTGAGTTACCATCTGATGTCGTAAATGTGGGCTTAAACATGGATAGATACATGGATGGGAGAAGTCTGGAGGGTACAGGTCAGTGGGACTAGTATGTTTTCAGCACAGACTAGAAGGGCCAAATGACCTGTTTTCTTTGCTGTAGAGTTCTATGGTTCTCAAGGCTGTCATAACTGAAGGGTGGTAGTGGGGATGAGCTCCCATTGCTGCACAAATGCTCTTCATAGCATGTGACTCAACTGCCTCTGACCATCAAGTCCAACTCCTGGCCTTCGCATGAGGCATAATTCTTATGCCCGGCGGAGCTGTTCTCACTGATAGGAGAAGGGGCAAAGGTGGACCACTAGCGCCTTGGAACCAGTTGCTCTTGGCAGATGGGGCTTGTTAATCACAGATGGTAACTCATCTATGAGAGGGAAAACTCTGATTTCAAACCTCTGCTTCCTTGTGACTATACCTACTCACGGGAAAGGCTTTGAGAGTAAATGCTGAGGGAAAAATCTAGAGGCTGAGTCTGGAACACAGCTGACTGCTGTACCTAGCACTGGCTTGGCAGTTCCTGCGATGCGGCTGCCACCAACCTGCATTGACTTTCGTTGTTCATTGGACCTGTCATTAGCGTGGAGAGGGGAGTCCCACTACATGGGCCACAGACAGGTCTTTATATCAACTCTCTCCTGCTTTGTGCCCTGGAGAGACTACTTACAGTGTCTACCAGAGGCACAGTAACCTTGGTCAGTGATGGGGGCCACAGTGTTCTGTGGTTCATTCCAATCCCCTTTAAAATGTCTAAATCCTGGCACTGCACCTATTCAGCCAATCTCATCCTTGCGGCAGTTTAGTCTCTGTAATGGCCACAACATTGTAATTTCATATGATTTAACAAATTTAAGGTGGGAGGGGCCAAAAGATATGTGAATTGAGAAACTGGTGAGACTGTCAACTGCATGGGCGCTACTCCTGATAATGAGCCAGGCCGGGCAACAAATTGATGTTAGCTCAATTGATATTCAAACGTGATAAATACTTTTGACTAACAAAATTATATGAGATGTAGAGGTTTTCAAAAAAAGTGGCAAATGCTGGAAACAGGCTACAGCTGTCAAGAGACCAATAGGGGTTTACTAGGGAATATTACCCGTGCTCCTCCACAGAAGCAGAAAAAAAATAGAAAATAACTCTCAAGGTGACCAGTGCAAAAATAAAGTGACAATAATATTATATTGTCCCTTTGTGGTATCAAAGTGTTTCCTGAAAACTATTGCAAAGAAACTGTTCAGGTGCTGGTCTTCAGGCTTCTGTCCCTCTGCCTGAAGGGAGCAGTGAGAACTGGTGGTGACCAGGGTGATGGATACTTTATGATATTGGCCGTCTTCAGTGCAGTAGGTGGGAGGTTGAAGCCTGTGATGAACTATGTTTTTCTTTACCTTCTGTGACCAGTGAGAGAGAGGTCTGTGAGGGGCAGCCAGGGGTCACTTTTCAGAACTGAAAGAGTGAAAATGATGAACTTTAGATCAGTATCCATCAATCTGTGAGAGTCCTAAGGAAGTTTGTTTTTTGTTGTTGCAGGATGTACAAGAAGGAGAGGAGTATTCAGATTAAGAGCAGCGCCTCTGCTCTTTACAACAATCTCAGCGTGTTGCCTTTAGTGCACAAGAGCCTCACTTACTTTGCTGTCATCCATGGCAGTTTGGTGAACATGCTGAGTGCCTCGGCTGATGGCCTGAACTTCTCTCACAGGCAGCTGCAGTCCAAGGAAGGAGGCATGGTGCATGGTACATCCTTGATCATGCAGGTACGGCTGCTCTGATTAATTTTCTGCCATGGACAATGAGATGAGACAGTTCCTTTCTGCATTGGATGCAGCCCTGGAGTCTCTCCTTGAACACAAGATGGAGGAGTCCAGTCAGATCCCTTACCCTACTTCACTAGTCAGCTGATCCAATCTTGACCCAATGTAATCTCCCTCTGTCCAAAAACCCCAGGACTCGCATGCAACTTAAATATGGGTCACTCTTCACCTTGAAGATAGTCAGTGTCTAGCGCAGCTATTTGGCATAGAGAATTTCAAAGATTTACAGTATTTTTTTTATTTATTAAGAAACAGTAATTCAAAACTGTATGATTTACACACACACACATATATGTGTCACATTTATCTGATAATGTGACATTTTCCATTTTCTTCCTATCCCTCCTTCCTCGCCTCCCCCAAAATTAAACACAAAAAAAGAAAGATAAAAGGGTGTCATCTGGTTATTAGGCAATTTTTATTAACTCAGTGAATAATAATATATCATATTTTAATAATATATATTGGTAACATACATTAAAAGTTGGAGGTTTGAATATGGCGATCACCAATGAACTTTATATATGGTTCCCAATTTTTTTTTAATTGTCCAAAATTATCAGTAATTTTTTTCTAGTGGAAAACAGCTATCTATTTTGCTATTACCAGCGCTATATTTTCAGAGATGTTTTCATTTTCCAGTTTGTTACTATACTTTTTTTTTTGCTGCAGAAACATTTATCTGATAATTTGGAATTCCATTCTTTAAATTTTGAGGTGTAATATATAATCTTTGTAACAAATTATATTGTGTCGCAATGATACTGAATCTTTATGTTATTTATCATCATACCACTACACATTACATAATTCAGACCAAGTCTTGTTTTTTATTTGTATATTTAAATCCTCTTCCCAATGTTGCTTTGATTTGAACATTTCTTTATCATTTTTATTATTTTGTAATTTGATATACATATTTATAATAAATTTTTTAACTCTTCATGTGTCTGTAATTATATATTCAAAACAGCTTGACTCAGGCAGCCTTAAACGGGTTCCTATCCTCCTTTTAAATATGATTTTAATTGATAGTAGGAAAATATTGTCATTCGCTATTTCATATTTATTTTTCAATTGATCAAATCTCATTAAAATGCTACTCAAAAAACAATCTTTTATTCTTTTAATTTCTTTTCTTGTCCATTCATTAAGAATGTATTGTTCATTGTAAAGGGAATTAATTGATTTTGCTTTAAAAACGTGTTTGATAGTTGATAATTTACCATCAGTTTTTCTAAATGCATATGACTCCACATTTTTAATATATGATGTAATATTGGTGTATTTTTATTCCTTACTAATTTCTCATTCAGAAACATTCTCTTCTAATTTATATAGCTCTATCTTGTTCTTGAGCCAAGCCATTTTTTCCCCTAATTGATAGAAGTTTGACAAAAATTTTAATTGAGCTGCTTTATAGAAGCTTTTAAAATTTGGTAGTGTTACGGAGTCCAGAGGACCCCCAAACACCAGCAGCAATGGATATGCACCTCAACACAGGGGCACTTCAACAAAAGTAGTTTTTAATTATAATTGAACAAGAAAACAGAATTAGACTTTAACTTATTACTATCAACTTACTTAACCTACCTAACGACTCAATTCCCCCCTCCCCCCTCTAATACTAAGCACAGGTGTGTGTAATGTATATTTAAGATTGGAAAAGTTCTTTGAATTACAGTCCAATCTCACTGGTTGCAGGCAATTTCTTGTTTTGTGCACAGAAGTTAGCATGAACAAAATTCACCAGTCTTTGGTGCTTAACAGGAGGGTTCTTGCTGGTTTTAGAGAGAGGACATCCGCAACTGATTCCTTCTCAATCAGTCTTGCTGATGAAACTTGCCCCCTTCAGGGTTCTCCAGATGATCCTCTTTCTTTCAGGTCACCTTTCAGACCGCCAATCTCCTCCTTTGACCAGGCAACCTTCCAAAGTTAGCCAGCTTTGTCCTTCCGGAACTGATTTCTGCCTCCTCTCTGTGTTTCACACCTTCCCTCTCTGAGAGCAAAATCATTCTCTTCTGACTGCAAAGATCACATGCTCTCCCAGGCAAGCTGCTGTCGATACTTTGTTGCCTCCTGCGAAAAGCATTCTGCAAAAGTCCTGCAAATATTCTGTTTTTAAAATGTGTGTTTCTAAGCTGCTTTTAACAATTCCTCCCAAACCATCTCTAAATACTCTGTCACAATAGCTGCAAACCCCCTTGTTGATATGACCATGTTAACTTGTCACTCTTGATTTCTTACCCTTCCATAGAAATTTTCTTATTAATTTATTCCATTTTTGAAAAAAAATGCCTGATAAGGGAAAAGGTAATGGTTGAAAAAAAAAACTGTAATCTCGGAAATAGGTTTATTTTTATACAGTTTTACCTTCCCTATCAGAGATATAAGTGAGTCTTTACATTGTTCTAGATTGTCTTGGATCTTTTTTAATAGTATTTGATAATTTAATTTAAATTATTGTCTATTGTGACAGATTATGTTGTGCTTGTATTGTATATAGATATGTTTTTGGGAGATACATTGGGGCAAGTTTTTTTTTCGTGTCAGTCACATACAAACACCAAAACAGATCTCATTTAAAATACTGGAGCTCTGCTCAAGCCAGACAGGGCGGCTCCTGGGGGCCTTTGCAAAACTTTGGGGAGTGCCCAAGAGACTTTACTAATGGATTGTTATTTTGAAAAGCAACAGATGAGAGAGATTGGAGTAGTTAGGAGCTGCAGGTTGTCTGGAGTGCAGCATGCTGTTCTCAGAAGGTCATGTGGTTTTGAAAGCAGAGAGAGTCAAACAGGTTTTTTCTCTGAGTGAGAGAGAGATCAGTTCTGCAGTTTTACAGTCAACAGCAGCAGCTGGGACTGGAACAGGACAAGCTGGCAAGCTTGTGGAAAACACCAATTTTGAAGACAGGTTGGGAGTTGTTAGTTCAGCCTGGTCAAAGCCCTTGTGGTTCATACAAGAGGAGAGGACTGGCAGCCTAATGGTTTACTTGAAATAAGAGAATCAAAAAGGAACTCTGTGGTGACCTGAAATAAAGAGGTTGTCATCTGGAAAACTCTGATGAGGCAAGTTTCTTTGGCTAGACACTGAAGTGGCTGATCAGAAGGAATCAGTTTGTGTCCAGGAGCAACAAATCTCCCTCCGAAAACTGACATAAACCTTCCTGAACGATAACCATTCATCTTTCGAGCACGAAAGCCTGGTGAACTTCAGAAATGTTAAATTCTGTGCACAGAATGAGAATTGCCTGCAACCAGTAAACTTGGAGGAATGAAAAGTGAGATTGGACTGAATCAAATAACTTTAAAGCACATACACGTGTGCTTTTAATTAGAAAAGGATTAAGTTAGTTTAGTTAATAGTAATAAGTTAAAGTTTGATTCTGTTTTCATGTTTAAAAATAATTAAAAGCAATTTTTGTTGAAGTAACCATTTGTCTTGGTGAATATCTATTGCTGCTGGGTTTTGGGGTCCTCTGGGCTTGTAACATTTTTGGGGGGCTCATCCTTTTGGATTGAAATTTGGAGTTTTGGGATCTTAACCTTTGGAGTTTTTGTGATTTATTAGTTAATTGTTTTTTTTCCAAGCTAATTTAAAGTTTGTGTGTGGAAAAACAGCAGAATGGATGTTGATATATTTTTGTCACAACCATCACCTGCAGAACAAGAGAAAAGAGGAACTGATGGTTATTTCTAAGGCATTAAAGCTGACTTAAGTCAAGCATTAGATGAGGAAAATACAAATACAGAGGATATAAGTGAAATATATAGGTGAGGGAAAATTTGTTGAGAAGGATAGATGTTTTGGAGTTGGAGAAACAGGGTGGAAGAGGAGAGAAATGGAGGGTGTTGGAGGTTGAGAAACAACATATGAGGCAGAGGAGCTGAAAAACAAAGGGAGGAAATTGAAAGGGACAGGCTGTTTCAATTAAAGAAGTTAAAAATTGAGACGGAGGAAAGTCAGAGAATTGAGAAGGTAACTCCTGGGGAGAAGTTTTTGGCTTGAAGAGAGGTAAATCTAGTTCCTCCTTTTGATGAGGGAGATACAGATACAAATTTTCAGCTTTTTGAAAAAGTTGCTCAGGAGCTCAAGATGGCCCCTTCTGCTCCAAAGTGTATTGAGGGGAAAAGCACAAATTGCATCCTCTAGCTTGACTGCAGAGCAAGGGGCAAATTATGATCCTGTTAAACAAGCAGTATTGAAAGCTTATGAGTGGCTCCAGAAGCATATAGACAAAAGTTTAGGAGTTTGGAGAAAACATGGAATCGATCTTGTATTGATTTTGCTCTGAAGAATCTGTATGGTTTGACCGTTGGTGCACCTCAAAAGGAATAAATAATGATTTTGACAGATTGAGAAAATTGATATTAATTGAGGAAATTAAAAGATGTGTCCCAAATGAGATTAAATTATATCTGGATGAGAGAGATGTGGGGACATGGCAGTAAAGGGCTAAGTTAGCAGACAAATTTGCTGATTCACAAAAATAAATTTCAGATGAATAAGCGTGTTCAGAGGGTTAATGTGGAACAGGCAAGTAGGCCTGAAATTAAGTCTGGTGAAAATGTTAAGAAAAAAGATGAAGGTAAGGTGGGAAAGGGTAGAACCTCTGCATTTGTATGTCATTTTTGTAAGAAACCTAGTCATGTTATTGCAAATTGTTTAGTGTTGAAAAAGAGACGAGAAAAGGAGATTTTACCAGAACCATGTATTCAGACAGATGTAGTTAAGGAGCGCAGATGTTCCAAACCAGGTAAAGGTGTCATGGATGTTTTCAAACCTTTTGTGTCCGAGGGCTTGGTTTCAGTAAAGGAGGGAGAATCGCAGGTTCCAGTTAAAATTCTTAGAGATACTGGGGCTGCTCAGTCATTGTTGTTGGAAAAAGTTTTAATTCTTGATCAAAAGACTGACACAGAGGAGAGAACTTTGATTAAAGGTGTTGGAGGTGAGGTAGAGGCACTATCTCTTCACAGCATAGTGATGAATTCAGAATGAGTTAAAGGACCTGCTGTAGTGGGAGTAATTTCAAAGTTACCCATACAGGGAGTCTCATTTTTATTAGGGAATGATTTGGCAGAGGATAAAGTTGGGTCGGTTTTTAGATTAACGAATCAGCCTAGTAAGGATGAGGTTGAGGAGGATGGTGAGATATATCCCGCATGTGCTGGAACAAGGTCTTTGTCTAAGAAAATGATGACAGCAGAGGAAGATCCAGTTGATAGAGACTTACTCAGACTTCTGAAATAGTCTTGAAAGAGCAGGTTACACTTAACCTATCAACACTAAGTTGCTTACACCATCCCTCCCCACTCCACCAACCTAATCTAAGTGCAAGTGTGTGTGTGGATTCCAATGAGTTCAGTGGACTCTGCGAAATGATGTTACCGAAACTTTTGTCTGGTCAGACTTCCTTTATTTTGCAGAATTGTGAGTTATCTGCACAAAGACTCACAAAGATACTCTCTCTATAAAGGCTGGGAGAGACGGACCTCGTGTTTCACAGCTCTTTCCACATGGGTGGAGTTACATTTGGCCCAATCAAAAGCCGCTTTCAGGTGGCCACAAAGCCTGACTGTAAAGCCACACAAAATATTCCTGTGTGGTTGTCGGGTGGCTATCTGAAACTGGAAAAGCCAGCCAGGAGGGTTACTCACCTAACCCTTCTCCGAGAGGTATAACTAGCCTGCTTGGAGTATTGATTGTGGCAGCTGAAAGCAGCCAGGCTGCCGGGGACGGGCTGATGATGTCGCGGTGACGTCGTCAGCTATCGACTCCAGACAATCGAAGCCAGACTAGACTTTTTTAAATTTTATTTCGTACCCTCTCCCGCTGCCGGTCTTCCCCCCCCCCCCTCTCCTGTTGACGCTGCTGGTCTTCTCCCCACTCTCCCGTTGACACTGCCAGTCTTCCCCCCCACCCCCCCCCCTCACCTGCCCAACTCCCACTGCCAGTCTACACCCCACCTGACTCCCGCTGCTGGTTTCTCCCCCACCCACCCTTGCCCTTCTGACTCCTGCTGCCGGTCTTCTCCACCCCTCCCCAGCCCAACTCCCGTTGATGCTGTCAGTCTTCTCACCCCACCCCCCGCCCAACTCCCTCTGCCAATTTCTCCCCCCAACCCTCGCCCTCCTGACTGCCACTTCAGGGGTGCGGGAGGAAGGGAGACCGGCAGCGAGAGTTGGGTGGGCGAGGTTGAGAGGGGGTAACTGGCAACGGGAGTCGGGTGGGCGAGGGGGGGACCGGCAGTGGGGGTCACGCGTGCGAGGGGGTGGAACTGGCAGCGGGAGTCATGTAGGCAAGGGTGGGAGAGGTAAACCGGCAACGGGTGTCGGGCGGGCGGGGGGGGGGGGGAACCAGCAGTGGCAACGGAAGTCAGGCAGGCGAGGGAGGAACCAGCAGCGGCAACGGGAGTCGGGCGGGCGAGGGAAACCGGCAGCGGGAGTCAAGTCATCCCCGAGTTGTTTGTCAGTCATGCCTTGACGCACTGCAATGACGTGAGGTCAGCACCTATTCAGAGTAGCCGGCTTTCACTGCTAGATGGCTAGCAGTCAGCTGGCACATTTAGGTGCCAAAAAGCCGTCCATTCCGTGGCCACTTAAACGTGCTAGCTGAACTCCTCTAGCCTTGCCTGCATGCGCCTAATTTTCTGTCATAACACCTGAAAGCGCTAAAAAGTTTACACAATACATTTTTACCCAATGTAATTGCTACTAAGTACAAATTCCATTGCTACAGATGATTGACGGCCTCTTATCAGACCTGCTCATTGATTGGTTCAGAGTAAATTCCTATTAGTCCTCGCCTTGCCTGCCTTACTAGAATGCTGCAAAATCTGGCAACACTCTCACTAGCTGTTAACCCTTTCCTTTCTTATGTGTAATATGTTTTCAAGAACGTCCTTTTTACTGGCTAATCTTAAATCCTGTGCACAGAATCAGATAGTCATTATATTCAAGCAAACCAGGCAGGAAAGTTTACCAGGCAGGAAAGTTGTGGAGGGTTACAGAGAGATGGTAGTTGCTTGTTGGACACCCCAAACAGGAGTGTTTTCCAGAAGAAACTTGTCTTCTTTCCAGGTTCTTCTCACAGAGTTCTTCTCCACTTCACCACACCAGGAAGACTAGCCACCACTCCTGATTTCCACGGAGAGTACACTCAGGCTACCATATTAGAACTTTGCCCAGTCTTAAAAAGTCCAGCCTTTTCTCAGACTGCCTCCTGCTGTCTCCCTTCTCACTCCCTCCCCTCCTGATGTTCCAGGCACTGTTTCTTTTTGTTTCAGTTTGCAAATGTGGCAATTTCCAGGCTTTACCAAAAAAACGCATGGCCCCAACTCTGCAAAAGTTTCCGTTTCTGGGGTGTGCTTGCAAATGTTGCTAAAGCCCAGAACTTTCTGTTTGCACCTGCCTTCGGACTTTGCAAGACATGGTTCTGTCTGTAAAATGCATGAAACCTAACAGCTAACTCAATTCTAAATCCCTTTTATAAGCATATATTTAATTAACCCATTGCATCACACTCCAAACTGGACGTCTTTCAATGGCAGGTTTGTGATTGCAGTCCGATAAGCATTTGCTTCACGGTCATGTTCTTGGGTCACAGCCAAAGTTGTGTAGTCAATACCTTGACGTACAGACCAAAACCTCATGTGGAGCAGAATGGGAAAGTTCATCAGCTACTGCATTGTCATTTTTGGAAATATGTAGTATTTTTGTGGAGAATTCTGAAATGAATGATTATTGCCGTTGTTGTTGAGGTGACCAGGGTCTACGATCTTGGAAAATGCAAATGTTAAGGGCATAGTAAAATGAACATAGTAAAATCTCTGTCATCCAAAAAATAATGGAAGTGTCAAAGATATAAGTAAATGGCCAAAAGCTCCTTTTCAGAAACACCAAATTTTTTCCCTGCTTCACGAAGGTGGCGGCTGAAGGATGCTAACGGTTTCCATTGCCCGATGACATATTGATGAAGTGAACCTCCTACGGCCATGGTGGAAGTGTCTGTAGAAAGGGCGGTGGCTGCATTTAAAACTTGATAGTTGAACATAGTGGCATGAGTCCGCAGATCTTTTGTCTTCAAGAAAAAAGAGCATTGCTGCTCTCTTCAGTCCAATGGATGTTTCTGGCATTTCTGGGCAGTAAATCAAAAAGAGACTTCATGATCTGATATAAACTGTTCGTGGAAGAAACCGTTGGTACGTGTGGCCACTGGAATCACAGTGGACATGATGAAATAACCACACAAGGTGATTCTTCAGTGAATCAAACAGATTTACTATTCAGAATGCTCGCAACCATTTAAAAGCCCAAATCATGTGCCTGACACGCATTGACCTCTTTACGCACTGATGTCACGTAGCCATTTCGATGCCTTCTGGGAGTTGTAATACTGCCATAGCGTCACTACAGGTAAACATTTACCACTCCCAAGAATTTCTGCAGGCTTTTAATCATAGCAGGTCTTGAGTACTTGGTAATGTCCTCAACTTTGGATGGTAGCGAAGTCATGCCTTCCTGAGCTGTATTGTTCTATATTATGTGGGTTTAGATTGAAAACTGAAATGTGTAAAAAGGAACATCAGGGAGAAAAGGCCTGCTGCTGTGCCATAGTGTTCTGTGGTTCTAAGCCTCTGCCATTTACCCTAACAGTAAGAGATGGTAAGAATATGGAATTCACCTCTGGGTTGATCAGTTGCCTCCACTACATTCCGTATGCTAAATCTACTCTTGCCTCTTTCAGAACAATGAAGAGTAGTTCACAAAGCCCCTCTTACTTGCCCTGTCAAAGTGGCAATAAGCTAATATAGTAACATTTTGAAAATTCAATATCTGATTACTACCATAGAATGGTACAGCAAAGAAATAAAGCCAATCAGCCCTTCTAGCCTGTGCCGACCATTATTTTCCCAGTCGCATTGACCTATTCCAACTCCATAACCCTCCAAACCTCTCAATGTATCTATCCAATTTATTCTAGAAAACTTAAGATCGAGCTCGCATTCACCACATCAGATGGCAGTTCATTCCACATTCCCACCACTCTTGAGTGAAGAACTTTCCCATAATGTTCCCCTTAAACCTTTCCCCTTTCAGCTTAAAACTATGACCTCTTGTATTTATCTACCCCAATCTAAGCGGAAAAACCCTACTCACATCCACTCTGTCTATACCTCTCATAATCTTGTGAACCTCTATCAAATCTCTTTCATTATTCTTTGCGCCATGGAATAAAGTCCTTGCCTGTTCAATCTTTCCTGAAGATTTCCAACTCCTGAAGACTTGGCAGCATCCTAGCAAATCTTCTCTGTACTCTTTCAAAATCTTATTTTTTGTATTTTTTATTTAAGAAAATTGTATACTTTTCTCCCCATCCCCCCTCCCACGCAAAAGTAAGAAAAAGAAAGAAAAGAAAGAAGACTTCACAGGCTTCTTTTATATACCTCCACGGGACAGGGTGGGACATCATTATGAGTTTGCCGCCGATCCACAGGACCGGCAGGTTTAAATTAAGCACAGTGAGAGTCCCACGCCTTCTGGCAGGAGACTCAACAAACCAACGTGGTGTTACTCGGCATGCAGCACCGCACACGTGCGCTCCATTAAATGGGTGAGTACTCAGTTGTCTGTCCTATGGCTTTGTGTGCCAGCTGAAGAATCGAGCCGGTGACGGTTTGCAATACTGCACTGTACGCCCACTCGACCTGCTATACGACCCCCCCCAGAACCGTCGCCAGAAACCAATACACCTCTAGATGCCACCTGAGCTGGAAAAATGTTTCACCAGTGGCTCCAATGTTCTGAAGCATCCATGCGAATGAACAATGTTGTGCAAAACGCAGTGAAAATGGACCATCTTGTGGCCCTCCTCGGAGAAGCACTCTTCTCTGTGGTTAGAGAGACAGCTGTCTACCAGAATGCAGTGAATCTCTGAACCTGTTATGATATGGCCACAAAACACTTTGTTTGCAAGACATCAGCTTCACACGCGAAAACAACAAGCTGAAGAGAGCAAAGGTGCTTTCATGCTCACATTAAAAGGGCTATCCAGACCCTGTGCTTGTGCTGCTGTCATGGCCGAAACCCACCGAGAATCCTTGAGCTGGACGCATTCACAAGTGGATTGGAGTCGGGGTACATCAGGCAACGTTTACTGGAGACCCCGGGCCTGACCTTTATTGCAGCTCTACAACAAATGAAGATCCTTAATTCTGCACTACAAGGTGCTAAAGCCCTTGAGAAAGAGAGAGGTGCTGAAATGGCACCCCCAAGACCCTCCCACGGCGAAGATTCACTGCTGACCACCACTAAACCACAGTGTGAAGGCCGCTACAGAAGATGTCCTTCTGTGGTTTGGTGCTACATGTTTGGTCTCAGTGCCCCGCGCAGCAAACCAATTGTGCTAACTGCGGGAAGTGAGGGCACTAGGCCAGAGCCTGCCATGCGCAAGAGTCCTTGTCTAGCTCATGCCGTGAGCTGAAGAAGAAGAAGCGCTCAAAGTACTACTACTAAGCAGGGGCACCGCCACAACACTGCAGTGTTGACCTGGAGAGCTAATGATTCATCAAGCTCTTCTCCCTCTTCCCCTTCCAATTAAATCATGAGGAACAGCCAGTGATGAGGCAAACGCCGACAGATTACTGCTGCAGGGACACCCTATTCTAGCGTCCATGATGACTAATCAAGATGGAGCCCACGACCTGAAGCATTCCATATGAAGGTGGAGGTAAATGGGGAGCCTATTTATTGACTGTTTGATTCGGGCAGTACAGACAGCTAAATTCACCCTACGACCACTAGCGCCCTGAATCTTACCTCTTATCCGTCGAAGTGCATAATTTCTATGGCTTGTTCTGGACTAAAACAAGATGCTGCGAGTTGTAAAATAACCCTGCAGGTACCGAGAAATGAATTAACAGACTTCAAATTGCACGTGCTCCCCAGTCTGTGTGTTCTGGTGATTTTAGGATTAGATTTCCAATGCAAATGAAAAGTATCATATTGGCATTTGACGGCCCATTACGATTGATCACGGTACCCCAAGAAGCAGTTTGCGGGTTATCGACTCTAAAGATTAAACCTCCACGTCTTTTTTACCAATCTAACCCTGGATTGTCACCCTATAGTTACAAAGAGTAGGCGCTGTAGCAAAGAGGACAGACTCTTTATTAAGAATGAGGTGAGACGTTTATTCAAAGAAAAAACCTTTGAACCCAGTACAAGTCCTTGGCGCGCACAAATTGTAGTTGTCAAAAATGGTGCGAAACCTAGAATAATCGTGGATGACAGCTAAGCTATAAACAGGTTTATGTAAGTAGATGCTTATCCCCTGCTTCGTATCTCAGACAGGGTAAACCAGATTGCACAGTCCAAAATATGTTCCATAATTGATCTGAAATCAGCTGATCATCAGGTGCCTATTCCCAAAGATGAAAGGCAGTTTACCGCTTTTGAGGCAGATGGCAAACTTTTCCAGTTTAAAAGAATCCCTTTTGCAGTTACCAATGGGGTATCCATCTTCCAAAGAGAGATAGATAAACTAGTAGATACTCATAACTTACAAACCACCTACCCTTATCTGGACAATGTTACTATATGTGGCAAAAACTTAAATGATCACCATCAGAACTTACAAAAGTTTCTCCAGGTGGCCAAGCATCTGCACTTAACCCTTAACAATGACAAGTGAGTATACCGCACTAAACACCTGGCCATACTAGGCTATGTAGTGAGTAAAGGAAAGATCAGCCCTGACCAAGAGAGGATGAGACCACTCATGGATCTACCCCCACCTGTGACACAAAAGCCCCTCAAGTGTTGCCTGGGGTTTTTCTCCTATTATGCTCACTGGATGCCCAACTATGCAGATAAAGCACAGCCACTGTTTCAAATGACTAGTTTTCCCTTGTCTGAAGAAGCCCTCTGTGCTTTTGAAAACATCAAACAGGATATAGCCAAGACGACCATGTTAGCTATTGATAAGGATTTACAATTCCAAGTGGAATCGGATGCATCAGATTGGGCCTTAGCAGCTACACTAAACAAAGCTGGTAGACCTGTGGCCTTTTTATCTCGGACATTACACGGGCCAGTCTTAAGAAATTCCTCTATCGAAAAGGAAGCTCGAGCAAATGTAGAATCCATTCGCTATTGGAGACACTTTTTAGCCGGAAGGAAATTCACATTACTGACTAATTAAAAATCTGTCGCCTACATGTTCAACACTAAATTGAGGAGCAAGATCAAAAATGATAAAATCATGCGTTGGCGAATTGAACTTTCTACTTATGATTACGACATACTCTTATCGCCCAGGAAAATTCAATGACCCTCCAATGCACTTTCTTGCATGACCTGTGCGTCTGCAACTAGACCATTTAAAATATCTTCACAATGAATTATGTTACCCAGGGTTACTAGATTTTATCATTATATGAAGCCCCTCACTGGAAGACATCAAGAAACTAACTAATGAGTGCAAACCGCGCTATTATAAACCTTCCGCTTCCATGTTGATTAAGGTGACTAGATCATTTGAACACCTCAGCGTAGATTTTAAAGGACCATTACCCTCAAATAATAAGAATACTTATTTCCTTAACGTAATTGATGAATTCTCTCACTTCCCACTCGCTATACCATCTGCTGACTTTTCTGCTAGTTCTGTTATTAAATGTCGATATGATTTTCAGTATTTTCGGTTATCCTAACTTTATTCATAGTGACAGAGGGTCAGCTTTCATGAGTTCTGAACTTAGGCAATACCTTCTTGGTACAATCTGGAAAGCTATCACTCTAGCGCTAAAATCAAAAGGTCTCCCCACCAGCCGTTGGCAAGAGGTGCTGCCGGAAGCTTTGAACTCTATCCGTACTTTGCTTTATCCAGCTACCAATGTCTTTTTCTTTTCCCTAGAAAAGCAAAAACTGGATCAACTTTGCCGACTTGGCTATCTAAACCCGAATATCCGCTTCCCATTTAAGTTTAGATCTATCCTAACCCTTTTTATCCATACCATCCTGTAATATTTGATACATAAATGAAATATAACCCTTCTCTGGTACCTTCATAAGAAAAGTCTCAAATTTAGTCATTTTAGGTAAAATCATATCTCTACCAAACATACATTTTACCAAAGATCGAGTTTGATAATAAAGAAATAAAGAATTTTATCAATACCAAAATCTTCCCTCGTCTGATTAAAAGATAAAAACTTACCCTCTTTAAAACAATCTCCCAAATTTTTCACACCTTTAAATCTCCAATGCAATAAACTTTGATTATGTATTGAAAAATAAATTAGTTGATTATTATACAACGGAGTCAAAGCCAATAATTTACCCCTAGAACCTATCATTTTATTTTTCTTGATCCATAACTTCATTAAATGTTTTAGTATAGGCACATTATATTGTTGTAACAAATTTATATTCCACCTAAACAAAAATTGATGTATTTCAAATTCAGAAATACTTGCCATCTCAATTTTAGCCCAACTAGGAGGCCGTACCAAATCCATCAATGAACTAATAAATTTAAGTTGGGCTGCCTCATAATAATTTTGAAAATGTGGTAAACGTAGACCTCCAAACTCATATTTCCAAGTTAATTTATTCAAAGCTACTCTTGAAAATTTACCCCTCCATAAAAACTCCCTAACCATTTTATTCAAATCTCGAAAAAAAATTTTATCAAGTAAATACGGAATAGATTGAAACAAATATTGTATATGTGGGAAGATATTCATCTTAATTGTATTTATCCTTCCCATTAAATTAATAGGTAAATCTTTCCATTTAATCAAATCAGTTTTAATTTTTTTCATTAACTGACACAATTTAATTTATATAAAGATTGATAATTAACATTCAAAATTATACCCAGATATTTAATTCAATCAGACCACTTCAAATTAATACTATTCTTATAAACTGAATAATCTCCTTCACTTACCGGTAATATTTCACTTTTTTCCCCAATTGACTTTATATCCAGAAAGACATCCATATTGTATTAAACATTCCTTCAAATGTAAAAGTGACTGAGCTGGGTTTGTTAAATACACCAATACATCATCAACAAATAAATTAATTTTATACTCCTCGTCTAAAACTTTCATACCTTGTATCTGTGTATTTTGTCTTATCAACTGTACTAAAGGTTCAATCACTAACGCAAACAAAACTGGTGATAAAGGACAACCTTGACGAGTTGATCGAGTTAGCTTAAAAGATTCTGAAATCAAGCCATTCGTCAATACTCTAGCTACCGGTTTACTATATAGAGCCCTAATCCAACCAATAAAAGAAGGACCAAACTTAAATTTCTCCAAAACTTTAAACAAAAAATTCCATTCAACTCTATCAAATGCTTTTTCTGCATCTAAGGATATCACCATCGGGTGATCTAAAGATTGTCGAAATCTATTAATCAAACTAATTACGCGCAAAATGTTATCTGAAGCATATCTATTCTTTATAAAACCTGTTTGATCAATATGAATCAACTTTGGTAAAAATTTAGCCAATCTATTCGCTAATATTTTAGCTATTATTTTATAATCTACATTTAACAATGAAATTGGTCTATATGAAGATACTTTCAAAGGATCTCTATCTTTTTTAGGAATTACTGTAATTAAAGCACTAGAACAAGACTCAGGAAATTCATAATGTTCTCCAACTTGTCTTAATACATCCCCAAACACTGTAGATAAATCATCATAAAAAATTTTATAAAATTCCACCGAAAATCCATCATCACCAGGTTCGGCATTTCCAGGAGAGCCATTTTAATTTCCGAATCAGTAAACGGTTCTTCTAACTCCTGTATATCTCCATCCTCTAATATCGGTAAATTCAACTGTGTTTAAAAAAAAAAAATCAATCGATCCAGTTTCCTGTTTTCCTTCAGATGTATATAACTTTTTATAAAATGAATAAAATTCATCATTAATCTCACAAGGTTTCTAAGTAATAAGAGAATTCTGCCTTATGTGTTTTCTCTCCCCAATTGTAATACCGTTGTTTAGTCGTATTAATCACACATTCAAATTGATAAGATTGCAAAGTATTATATTTCAATTTCAGCTTAGATAATTCTATTTTATGATCTTCTGTAGCATCTTTCTGAAATTCCTTTTCTAACTCATCAATCTGTTTCTTTAATTCAAGACTCTGATTTCATCGATTCTTTTTTAGTTTAGAAGTATACTAATTATTTGTCCTCTCAAATAGGCTTTCATAGCATCCCATAATACAAACTTACTTTGAACAGAATTAGAACTTTCTTTCAAAAAAAATTAATTTGTTTTTTCAAAAAATCAATAAATTTCATATTTTTAACAACATAGTATTAAATCTCCAACGATAAGCTATTTGAATTTTCTCAGAAGTTTCATATGTAAAATATAACAGAGAATGATCTCAAATCACCCTTTTATATTCCGCTTGTTGTATTTTCCCTTGTAAATGTACCGATACTAAAAAGAAGTCAATCCTTGAAAACGATTCATGTCTAGATGAATAAAAAGAAAAATCTTTCTCTGTCCGATTAAGATGGCTCCAAATATCTACTAAATTAAGATCTTTCATCAACGCTTGGACCTGAATTGCCATCTTGGA
The DNA here is from genome assembly GCF_036971445.1 of Narcine bancroftii. Taxonomy (NCBI): domain Eukaryota; kingdom Metazoa; phylum Chordata; class Chondrichthyes; order Torpediniformes; family Narcinidae; genus Narcine; species Narcine bancroftii. The sequence goes on along the minus strand of NC_091471.1, from coordinate 2,691,434 downwards.
TTTTTTAAAACTTTCTTCGGAGATTTATCTAATAAAGGTTCCAAAACACAATTAAATTCACCACCAACTAAAATATTATCATTAGCCTGACCCAGACATAAAAATGCATCTGAAATAAATATTTCATCATCTGCATTAGGAGCATAAATATTAAGTAAAGTCCAAAATTCACGAAAAATCTTACAGTTCAAATTAAGAATACATCCTGCCTTTTCCTCCATTGATTGTAATTCAAAAGATAAATTTTTATATATCAAAATTGCTACACCTTTAGCTCTAGAATTAAATAAAGAATATACATGCCCAACCCAGTCCCTTTTTAGTTTCACGCTTTCCTTCACATTCAAATGTGTTTCTTGTAAAAAGGCAATATCAATTTTCATTTTCTTAATGTATGCCAAGACTCGCTTACAGTTTATCGGATTATTTAATCCTTGAACATTAAAAGTAGCAAACCTCAACTTCGACATATCTCTTCTTTGGCTTGGCTTCGCGGACGAAGATTTATGGAGGGGGTAAAAAAGTCCACGTCAGCTGCAGGCTCGTTTGTGGCTGACCAGTCCGATGCGGGACAGGCAGACACGATTGCAGCGGTTGCAAGGGAAAATTGGTTGGTTGGGGTTGGGTGTTGGGTTTTTCCTCCTTTGCCTTTTGTCAGTGAGGTGGGCCGACATATCTACTATTATTACTAAATACCAATAGTATCTTTATATAAAAACTCAAATCAACGTATATAGGCCCTCCAATTTAAAAAATCACAAATTAAAAACCAAAAAAAATTAAGATTAAAAAATAATAAAGAAAAAAAAGAAAATCCCCCCCCCCCCAATAAAAACTACCAAAAGGTAGTAATCCCCTAAACAAAAATTGGGTGTGGGTCACCCACCAGGGGCTGATGACTAGTAAAGAACTTAGTGCAAATCTCTCCCTCCCCAGCCAACCAGTCAATAACATCAAAATATCATAATAACAAAATAAAAAATAGAATAAGAAAATTCTTCTTTTCATCCAGAAGATTCCAATCTTGAAGATCCATTTCAGAAGAAGGTAGACTCTTTCCATTCCCGTTTTTCCCATTTCTGCCATTTCTTCCATTTCCAGAGCAACCAGATTTTTCTTTAGGAGATAATGATGGACTACGTCTTTGTCCTCTTATATCTGGCAATGAATTAGCAAAAATCATTGCTTCACGATCAGTTTCAAAAAACCGAAATTAATAGTCTCCATAAAACACCTTCACTGCAGGGTAACGAAAAGTAACCTTTACGTCACAAAACTTCTTTAGCTGGATTGAATCGACCTCAACGTTGAATGACCTCTTGACTCAAATCAGGATTTAAAAAAAGACTCTGCTATTCTGAATCAATAATGGGGTTTGTCATTGTCTCACATTTTGTACTGCAAGTAGAAGTATTGCTTCTCTGTCCAAATAACTCAAACATCGAATTATTACCGGTCTCGGTGGTTGCCTCGAGAAAAAAATTCTTGCCCTAATATTTGCTGAATCCAGTCTTTAAAGAAATGAAGAGGATCTTGTCCTTTTATACCTTCTGGCAAACCAACAATTTTCACATTATTCCTTCTGCTTTGATTCTCCAAATAATCTATTTTTATTTCTAGCTCCTTCTCACATTCTCCTAATTCTATGATTGATTTTTCCACCTTCAACACTTTTTCTGTGTTAGAAATCACTTGTTGTTTATAGTCCAAAAAAGCAGTCTGAAATTTTTAAAATTCTTCATAAGATGCCCCCACACGTGTCTTAACCATATTTATTTCTGAACTTATACCAGCATTCATTTGAGCCATTTCATTCATTTGAGATGTCAACAAAGGTTTTATAACAGCTTGAATAACTTCATTTAATTGCATACACTGTGATTCAGTAAAGCTCAGCTCTGCTATCTCTGATATAATGGCAGAACAAGGTCACTGCAGCTCCTGCTGCAACTCAACAGAAGGCATTTAAAAATTTTTACTGTGGGTCTCGACTCCCAGTGACGGCACCCCGACTTCCTCAGGGACTCGCCGCTGGTCTCCCCCCCGAATCTCGTTGTTTTTTCATCAGTTCACGAAGAAAAACGATTTCTTCAGATTGAAATGCTACCTGATGCATTTCCAACAATGGAGTCGTCTTCCTTTGTGCTCCCTCCATTGAAATCGAAAGGCTTTCCAAATCGGGGTCTACTTCTTGGGAACACGCACCTTCTTCCGGAGAACGGGTAATTCCAGCGCTATCCTTCACTTGGTGAGTAATAGGTTTTTTTTTCAGCCCCCACAGGCGATCTTTGGGGTTTAGACAATGAAGAGATTGAGCCTGAGGCTTTATCAAGTCGTCTAGGCCCCAAATCTTCAGCACTTCGATAATGTAACTTCTTATGAACTTGAGGTTTAGTCTTTTTACCATTAGTGGCCATAATAATTCCTTAATACTTTAAACTAAAATTTTAAAAGTTTAAACTTGAAAACAAAGGGTTAAAAACAGGTATTTAAAAGTCTGGCCAGAGAGATCGAGATTACACATCTAGACTCTATGCCATCTTGCCACGCCCCCTACCTCAATGTCTTGCTGATGAAATTTGCCCCATCAGGGTTCTCCAGATGATAACCTCTTTCTTTCAGGCTAGCACGGAGTTATTTTCTGTTCCTTTTATTCAAGAGAAACATCAGACAAATAGCACTTCCAGCCATCTGCCACTCTGGAGTTTGTTTCAGTTCCAACAAACTTCTGCTTCTTTCAGCTGTGACTGTCTCTCTCTCTCCCTGAAAATCCTTTTTACTCTCTCTCTTTGCAAAACCCCCCTCCTTTTCCAGCAAACAATAGGAGTTAGTCTTCTGCTCCCATCTGTTGTTTTTAGGTAAACAAGAACCCAGGAGTGACCTTTGAGTGAGCACTTTGCAGAAAGGTCAGAAGTCTTGTAAAAATGTTCAACACAGACGACCTGTCTCCAGTCATTTCATGACATCATTTCAATTAGCACCTACTTGTGAAATGTGCATAGCATTCTCCATAGTTTCTGTAAAGTCATTGAATATGAATTCGTCAGTATTTCAAATAAGATCTGTTTTAAAGTGTGTGCAGGTATGTAACCTACTCTAATTTTACCAATTTATCTCCCAAATACATTTCCAAATATTCTTTCAAACTTAACCCTTTTTTTATTTCATGTAATCAAATCAAAAATGTAAGATTACAAAAAATTTCCATTAGTCCAGACAATGATCTGTCATGAGCAGAAATTGCCCAGTGTAAGGATGCTCTCGATAGAAGTGCACACTTCTATTGTTCCCGTTAAACTGATCGGAGCCAATCCCCATGTTCTTTCCCTTTAAATTGACTGGAGCCCCTCCTTGTGCTCCATTTAAACTGACCGGAGCCCATCCCCAGGCTCCATTTTAACTGATTGGAGCCTGTCCCCATGTTCCCTTTAAACTGACCTGAACCCGTTCCCATATTCCCTTTAAACTGATCGGAGCCAATCCCTGCTTTCTTTCTCTTTAAACTGACCGGAGCTCATCCCCGTGTTCCCTTTAAACTGAGCAGAGCCCGTGCCTATGTTCCCTTTAAACCACAGGAGCCTGCTTCTGCCCTTCTCTCTCTGAATGTTATCTCTGTGTAAATGTATGAGTTGTACATTGATGATAACTTTCTTTGGCTTTCCCCAGGTGTCTTGGTGTGTCTTGCCTTCTCGAATTCTCCTCGTATTGGCTTCGCAGCAGGGCATTCAGGTATGTGGAGCAGGGCACAACTGAAGATCTCACTAACTGGAGAATGGATTGTTTTAGTGATCCATGGTGATACGACTGTCAAATGAAGTCAATAATTGGTGATTTTGGAACTGGTATTTATCATTCTCTCTACATATACAGTTAAACTACAGGCGTCCCAAAAGTCACTGAAAGATATGTAGATAGATTATGGAAAGATGTAAAACACAACAGGGTTGTTGCAGTGGGAGATTATAATTTACCCAATATTGATTAGGGCTTACTGCCAGAGGGTTCAATAGGCCAGAATTTGCCAAATAACGTCCAGGAGTGTTTGGTGAAGCAGGATGTGGATAGCTCAATTAGGAAGGGGTGGGGGCACACTAGACCTTGTTTGACAAAGTAGCCCAGCTAGCTGGTGAGAGATTCAGTGGGAGGGCCTTTTGAGAACAGTGACCACTAATCCTTGAGTTTCAAGATAGTTACAAATAAGGATAAGCTTGGGCCTTGTTTATATTAAATTTAGGGAGGCTAAATTACGACAGGATTTGACAATAGCTAGAGGGAGTAAACTGGGAGCAGCTGTTGATGGGCATATCTAAAACTCTTTTGGAGTTGTTCAAGGACCAACTAATGAAACTCCAGTATAGTTGTGTGAAAGAAAGATAAGGATGAGAAGGAAAGAGAACCTTGGATGTAGAGAGAGGTCATGACCTTAGTAAGAAAAAGGCATGAAAGTTTTAGGAAGCCATGGAGGGATATAAAGAATGCAGGAAAAAGCATTAGGGCCTAAAGAGCCAATGAGATGTCCCTGGTGAGCAATATTAAAGAGAACCCCAAGGCATTTTAAACTTGCATCAAAAACGAGGATGACTAGGGAGAGGATAGGACCATACAGGAGGAAGTCAGGGAAACTCGACCCAGTCCTCATTGAGGCCTCGGTAGTGGAGAGGGTCAAGAACTTCAAATTTCTGGGTGTCAATATCTCCGAGGATCTGTCCTGGAGCCTCTGAGTTGATGCAATCAGGAAGAAGGTTTGCCAGCGGCTATACTTTGTGATGTGGCTGAGAAGATTTGGTATTTCACTGAAGACACTTGTAAACCTTTACAGGTGCACTGTGGAGAGCATTCTGGCTGGTTGCATCACTGCTTGGTATAAGAGGCACCAGCTCTCAGGGCAAGAATGAACTCTAGAGGGTTGTTAACTCAACCTGTGATGCCATAGGCACCAGATTACTCCATTGAGGACATCAAGATGAAGCGGAGTCTTAAAAATGCAGCCTCTATCCTCAAAGGGCCCAGGCCAGGCCCTCCTCACTCTGCTACCATTGGGGAAAAGGTCCAAGAGCCCAAAGACGAGCACTCAACGACACAAATGCCATCAGATGCCTGAATAATCAATGAACCAAAGACTCTGCCTCATTTTTCATGCACTTATCTTTTTTGATAGTAATGTTTTAAGGTGGTTATAGTATGAATGTTTACACTGTGATGCTGCCACAGACCCCAAATTTCATTCCTAGAGATTCTGATTCAAACTCAAAGGGAGTTTATGAATGGAGTCAGGAAGTGGGCAAGGTGTTAAATTAATACTTTGCACCGTGCAGGTTATGGACATTGATTGGGAGTGTAAGGAAGTGGCAGAGCGTAGTGGGCACTTGGGGTGCATTTCCAGTAGTGGTGGTGGAAGCTGGAACAATAGGGACATCTGAAAGACTCTTGGACAGGCACATGGACACATGAAAAGTAGAGAGTTAATGGTGTAAGGTGGGGAATGTTTGTTGAGTGAGTAGGTTTCTATTGGTTGCACAACATTTTGGGCTGAAGGGCCTGCACTGTGTTGTAATTTTCTATATTCTAAGTGCAGAAAGGAGAAACCATGAAATTACAGGCCAGTAATCCTCACATCAGTGCTGAGTAAACTATTGGACAGAATACTTAGAGGTGGAATTGATATGTATTTGGAAAATAATGGTCAAATAAGGGCAGTCTTTGTGAGTGGCAGGTCACATCTTACCAATTTGATTGAGTTTTTGAGGAAGTAACAAAGGTCATTGATGAGGCTGACACAGTGGGTGTTGCCTGTGTGGACTTTGGTGAGGTAATGGACAAGGACCCTCAAAGTAGGCTGATTCTGATGTATGGGATTTGGGGAGTTGGATTCAAAATTGGCTGGTTCATAGAAGAGAGAGGGTAGTGGTGGAATGCTGTTACTCTGCCTGGAGGCTTGTGACTGGTGGAATTCTGCAACGATCAGTGTTGTGACCCTAAGGTTTGTGATGTACATATATATTTGGATGAAAAAAGAAGTTGGGTGGGTGCATACATTTGCAGATGATACAAAGATGAGTTGTGGAGAGTTTTAACGTTAATGGCTTGAACAGAAAGGTGAAAAGAAAGAGTCTTGGTATGCTTAAAAAAAATTGGAGTGGATCTGGCTTTTCTCTAAGAAACACATTTTAGAGAGCAGGAACACCAAAAACTAAAAAAAGGATGGGTGGGCCAGGTAATAGCCTCCTCATTCAGCTCAAAATGCAAGGGGGGGGAGCGTGGTGATATTCTGAAAGGGTGGTTAAGAAGGCATATGGTATGCTGGCCTTCATAAATCATCGCATAGAGCAGGGGTGTCAAACTCAAATTCACGGAGGGCCAAAATTAAAAACTTGGACTAAGTCGAGGGCCGAACTAAATATTTATTGAAAATTTTCAACAACATCTGCATGTTTTCTCTTCTTTCAACATATGTAATGTTAAACTTTTTCTTATTAAAATAAATGTTTAATAATAGTTTTGGATAAACTCTTTCCAGAAGCATTAACAAATGAGAAATAAAATATTCAATAAACAATATTTCTCTATAGAGGATTTGTCAAATGTTGCTAGTGTGCTGTCGAATAGTAAAATCTGAGGGCTATTGAGAATGTGGGAGAAGTACATGATTCCTGAAACAATCAAATGGGTGACTGATTGTGGGCATGAACTCTAGCAGGGTTATTTGCCACTTTTCAAGTTTTATGCCTAATGAGCTTGTATCCAGGTGCAGGACCATTTTTAACCAGGAATATATTTATCACTGTGACATGAAACTATTGGAAGATCGTTTTATCCTGAGATTAAAGTTCATAATACTTACTCAGGCCTGTGTGCGGGAGGGCGGGGTTTGCGGGCGATCAGGTTGGACAACGACAGAGCGGGGGCATCGGCTCTCGCTGCAGGGCGGCATCTCGGTGGATCAGCGGCCCCATCACCGTGAGTCGCGGGTCGGCCTGCGGCAGGGAGGGGGAGTGGGCAACGGTCCTGGCGAGGTCAGGCCCCCCTGAGTTTCTCCCGGACCTCCCTAGACCTGCTGAGTTTCTCCCGGAACCCCCTTGATCTGCTGAGTTTCTCCCGGACCTCCCTTGACCTGCTGAGTTTCTCCCAGACCCCCCTTGACCTGCTGAGTTTCTCCCGGACACCCTCCCCTTGACTTGCTGAGTTCCTCTCGGACCCCCCTTTACCTGCTGAGTTTCTTCCGGATCCCCCTTTGACCTGATGAGTTTCTCCCAGATCCCCCTTTGACTGCTGAGTTTCTCCCAGACCCCCCTTGACCTAATCCCAATTCAGCCCACGCCACTCCCGAGATTGGCGGGGGGTTCCACCCTACCTGCCCGACCAGCCTCGCTTTCCATGTGCACTCCGGGCACCCGCCGCTGGTCCGGTGGAAAGGTGCAGGGCGGCCGGCGCCCCCATCGCCCGGCGGGGAGCCCCAATCTTCCCTCCGGCGTCCCGACTCCATCTGCAGCTCCAAAAAACGCTGTGCCACTGGGGTTCCGGGTGCTGGGAAGCAGCCTTGGCTTCCCCTGACACCGGCCAGGCCGTGCTGCGGTGGGGGGGTGGGCGGGGGGACACGACAGCGTGTTTATAAAACCACCCACCACTACTTTTCAAGGACCAGGATTTTTCTCTCTCACCCTGGGACACAGCAGTTACTGTGCATGCGCTATACTGGCGCGGCGGCCAGCGGGCCACCTCTAATACATTTTTGATATGATCTTGCGGGCCAAATATAATTATATTGGCCCGCGGGCCAGAATTTGACATGTGTGGCATAGAGTTTAGGAGCTGGGAAGTGATGCTGCGACTGTTTAAGGCATTGGTGAGGCTAGGTTTGGAGTACTGTGGTCAGTTCTGGTCTCTAAATTATAAGAAGGATAAGGTGGATGTTGCCTGGCTTAAAATACGTAGAGTACAGAGAAAGATTGAAGAGACTGGGATTTTATTCATTAGAATGTAGATGGTTGAAAGGGGATTTGATAGAGGTATTTAAAATTATGAAGGGAATAGATAGATTAGACGTGACTAGACTCTTTCCCCTGAGGACAGGGGAGGTTGGAACAAGAGGGCATAAGTTAAGGGTAAGGGGGCAAAACTTTATGACAAATGTTAGAGGATACTTCTTCACTCAGAGAGTGGCAGAATGGAATGATCTTCCAGAGGAGATAGTTGCGGCAAGGTTCTTTCTGTCATTTAAGAGAGGTTGGATGTACACATGAATATGAGGGGGTTGGAGGGATATGGGTGGAGAGTGGGAGAGGGGAACTAGTGGCGTTGTTCAAGTGAACTGGTGCAGATTCGAAGGGCTGATATGGCCTGTTTCCACGCTGTAAACTGTTGCATGGTTATATAAGAGTGTTCGAGTGACAGTGCAGAATGTGATTACAGACAGAACAGGAAGATTTGTAATGGTACATTGCCAGATATATTCAGAATCCTGGACCTTAGTAAATGTGAACACCCCTAACTTTGATGATGAAAAGTTCATGCAGGACATTTTCCTGAGATTGCCAGAGGGAAAGGAAAACATTCTAGTTGGGGGAGATTTTAATTTTTCTCTGGATCCTGAAAAAAATAACCAAAACAAAGGTGGCGAGGGCTACCATTGACAGTATGAGGGAGCTGAACTTGATAGATGTGTGGAGGCGGAAACATCCGAGGGCAAGGGATTATTCCTTCTACTCAAAACAACATGACTCGTACTTGAGAATAGATTTCCTGGCTTCAGCTCATGTAGAGGGTAGGATCATGGAGGGTGAGTACACAGCTCGACTTCTCTCAGATCATTCATCCCTGACATTAACAATAGAAATGCCAGATAAGCATACAGATACAGCATACAAATAGCATCTTAGTACGTTGCTGTTAAAGAAGCTGGAGTTCTGTAGTGTTTCGGAGTCCAGAGGACCCCAAAAACCAGCACCAATAGATCTGCACCACAACATAGGGTCACTTAAAAAAAACTTGTTTTTAATTATATTTGAACAAGAAAACAGAATTAAACTTTAACTTATTACTTAACCTACCTAACAACTTAATCCCCCCTCTTATACTTAGCGCAGGTGTGTGTAATGTATATTTAAGATTAGAAAAGTTCTTTGGATCACAGCCCAATCTCACTGGTTGCAGGCGATTCTTGTTCTGTGCACAGAAGCTAATATTAACAAAGTTCACCAGTCTTTGGTGCTTAACAGGCAAAGGGTTACCACTCAGGAGGGTTCTTGCTGGTTTTCAGAGAGAAATTCCTTTTGTCCCAGGATTCTCCAGATGATCCTCTTTCTTTCAGGTGTTACAAGCCCAAAGGACCCCAAAACCCAGCAGCAATAGACATTCAGCAAGACAAGTGGCTTTTAAAACAAAAGTTATTTTTAATCAACTTCAAACATGAAAATAGAATCAAACTTTAATTTATCTCTATACTTAACTAACCCAAGTTAACCCCCTTCTAATTCTAAGCGCACGTGTATGCGATGTGTGTGTAAATTCAAGAAAAGTTATTTGGTTCACAGTTCAATCTCACTTCTTCTTCCAAGTTCTCTGGTTGCAGGCAATCACCATACTGTGCACATAATTTAACCTTGTATAAAGTTCACCAGGCTTGAAAAATGTTTACCGCTCAGGAAGGTTCTTGTTGGGTTTGCAGAGAGAGATATTTGATGCTCCAGGATTTCCACAACTGAGGTACCACCACTAGTCACTTCAGGGTCTCGCTGATGAAACTTGCCCATCAGGGTCTTTTAGATGGTAACCTCTTTCTTGAAGCTACCACAGACTTCTATTCCTGCCTCTATTTCAAGAGAAACATCAGACATATAGCACTTCCAGCCATCTACTGCTCTGGAACTTGCTTTCATCAGTTTCAAACAGTTTTCCCTGGATTGCACTTTTCAGTTACTTGTCAGTGTCCCACACACTGACTGACTGACTGAGCTGATAACTCTCTTTTCCAACTCCAAAGAAAGCATGGGACTCATGTCTTGCAAAACCCCTACCTTCCTGAGCAAAACAACAGGAGTTCTTTCTTCTACTCCCATCTGTTTGTTAGATAAACAAAATCCCCAAAGTGACCTTCCTGTTTGGCAGAAAGGGTACTGATAGGTAGTATGACTCCAGCAAGACAATGGTCAAGCATTTTTTATGACTTCAGTTCAATTAACAGCTACTTGTGAGAGGTCATATTCCAGAGATCTGCAATGTAAATTCTTTAGTCTTTCAAATAAGAAAAATGTGTGAATGTATGTGACCCTACTCTAAATCTTTATAAATTCTCCCCAATATTAATATTGTTACACCTCCCTTTCTTTAAAGGAATTTTAACTCGTTAAAATTCAGTAATAACTAAACTGTCTTTAAAACCTCTAAAAAAACAATTCACAATATATACGTCATAATAAAGTAACAATGTTGACAGCATTTTATACAAGATAAAATTTAACATCTTGATAGACAGTCCACTATTATTATTTAAACCTCTGATATGAACAATTTGCAGATTATATTCTTGTAATATCAAACTCCACTTTAACAATCTTCTGTTCTTGTTCTTCCTTTTATTCCAAAACACCAGAGGATTGAGGTCAGTAGATACCACAATTGGTTCTTGAGAGGTATTAAGATACACATTAAAATTCTGCAAAGATAACACAATTGCCAATAGTTCTTTTTCAATAGTGGAATAGTCAGTCCCTTTGATGAACATTGAATTTCTTTGAAAAGTAGACAACTGGATGGTCGATTTCATTATGTTTTTGCAATAAAACTGACCCTGCTGCTATTTCACTCGTCTCCACTGGTACAGAAAAAGGTTTATCAAAGTCAGGAGATTTTAACACAAGATATCCTTTAAGTTTTCCAAAGCTGTCTGACACTCCTTAGTCCACACAAATTTCTCCCCTTTCCTCAAAAGGTTGGTTAAAGGAAGAACAACCTCAGCAAAATTTCTGCAAAACTTCCTATAATATCCTGCCATTCCTAAAAACCTTCTCACTGCCTTCCTACCATTGGGAATAGGAAACTCAGAAATTGCATTCACTTTTGCTTGAATAGGTGCAACTTTGCCATGACCAACTATATGACCCAAGTATGTCACAGTGGCATTTACAAATTCACTCTTCACTAAGTTAACAGTTAACTTTGCTTTGGATAATCTTGCAAACAATTTGTCCAATTCCTTCAAATGTTCTTCCCATGTGTCACTTTTTGTGACCAAGTCATCATTATAATCATCTGTTTGTGTTAACCCTTGGATTAGTGAATTAATCATCCTTTGAAATGTTGCAGGGGCATTTTTCATGCCAAAAGGTAACACATTGTACTCATATAAGCCTCACAAGATTTTATTTCCATAATCTCATGATCCACCACTTCCTCCACTCTGACAACAGCCAACACCTCTGATACAGATTGTTCTCCACTACCATTATTCTCATAATAAGATTTCAACATATTTATGTGACAAACCTGAGTTTTATTCCTTCGATCTGGAGTGTTAACAACATAGTTAACATCATTCAGTTTTGATTTAACTACGTATGGTCCAGAAAATCTAGCTTTCAAAGGATTGTCATGTGTTGGAAACAAAATCACAACTTTACTTCCTACCTTAAAATTCCTCACTTGAGTTTTCCTGTCAAATAAACGCTTCATTTTACCCTGAGCCATTTCTTGAGCTAAAGTCCACACTTTTTGTAGCCTATTCTTAAACTTAGAAACATAATCCAGCAACTCCATCTGCACATCCTCATTAACCCACTGTTCCTTTATCAACATTAAAGTCCTCTAACCTGATATCCAAACACAATTTGAAAAGGGCTGAACCCTAATGACTCCTGCACATCCTCCCTTGCTTCAAACAACAATAAATGAATACCTTCATCCCAATCTTCTCCATTCTCCATACAGTAAACTCTCATCATATTTTTAACGGTAGAATAAAATCTTTCCAAAGGTCCCTGAGTTTCAGGATGGTACAAAGATGAAGTGATCTGTTTTATTCCCAACTCATAAACTAACTGTTGAAACAACCCAGACTTAAATTAGATCCTTGATCACTCTGGATTTCTTTAGATAATCCAAACACTGTGAAAACATTTTCCAGAGCCTTCACCACCGTTTTAGCTTTAATATTTCTTAATGGTATAGCCTCTGGAAATCTTGATGCTGTACACATAACTAAGTACTGGTTACCAGACTTAGTTTTTGGCAGGGGACCTACACAATCCACAATAATTCTAATGAAAGGTTCCCCAACAACAGGAATAGGTTGTAATGGAGCCACTGGAGGACCCTGGTTAGGTTTCCCCACAACCTGACAAAATGACACTTCCTGCTCCAATTTACAACATCCTTCCTCAATCCAGGCCAGAAAAATTGTTTGAAAATCTTATCCAAAGTTTTCTTCACCCCAAGATGACCACCTAAAGGAGTACCGTGGGCTAAATTTAAAATTTCATTCCAGTAATTTTTAGGAACACCACTCTTCATTAGCAGGAATATCAAGAGATCTCCATTTTTCCAATCTCCTTTTCAGTTACTGTTTTGTTTGCTAATTCAGCAAGACTTTCATCTGCTTTCTGCTGCCAAATTAACTCTTTCCTTGACAAAGAAAAATCCTTACCCTCACAATTACCCTTCTCGTTCAAAACCATTTCCAGGATATATCCCACAATTCTCTTCTACCTCATCTTTCCTCGGCCTGCTTGTTAAATCTCAAAACTGACCCAACTTTATCTTCTGCCAAATCATTCTCTAATACAATTGAGACCCTTTGCATGGGTAACTTTGAAATTACTCCTTTAACCTGCTGCTTTGCCACTTTTCATTTGTTCAATTGCCTTATATGTCTCTTCCCGGGTAAGGACCTCATCCAGCTCTAGACTCAAGGGCTGTTGCGGGAGCTGGAGCAGGGCGGATTCTTGGACTGAGTGGTTGGCACTGAAAAGAGATTGGAAGTGTTCTGACCATCGGTTGAGGATGGAGATCTTGTCGCTGAGGAGGACTTTGCCGTCTGAGCTGCGCAGCGGGCTTTGGACTTGGGGTGAGGGGCCGTACACAGCCTTTAGAGCCTCGTAAAAACCCCTGAAGTCGCCAATGTCCGCGCTGAGCTGGGTTCGTTTGGCGAGGCTAATCCACCACTCATTTTGGATCTCCCAGAGTTTGCGCTGAAGATGGCTGCATGCGCGACGGAAGGCTTGTTTCTTCTCTGGCCAGGACGGTTTTGCAAGGTGAGCCTGGTGGGCAGCTCGCTTCTTTGCCAGCAGCTCCTGGATTTCCTGGTTGTTTTTGTCGAACCAGTCCTTGTTTTTCCTGGAGGAGAAGCCCAGTACCTCTTCAGTGGATTGCAGTATGGTAGTCTTCAGCTGATCCCAGAGGGTTTCAGGGGACGAGTCCGTGAGGCGGATTGCATCCTCGAGCTTTGCTTTGAGGTTTGCCTGAAAGTTTCCTCTCACTTCGTCTGACTGCAGGTTTCCAACATTGAACCTCTTTCTGGGAGGAGTCACGTGATGGAGTAGTGGCCGGACGGAGAACTCCAGCCCTCTCCAGAAAAGTCGGGAAAAACAAGAGAAAATACAAAGGCACAGTAACAAAAGTTAAAGAAAAGTGAGTATAAAGGTGGAAAGAAGATGGAGACAAAAAAAGAAAAATCAAAATCAACGGAAAGAGAGGAAGAGAACACAACGGAGGAAAAAGGTGAAGGCCTTACCTGTCCGAAGAAGCCCGCTGTGGAGAGAGGAGCCCGCATCCACAGGTTGGTAGAAAAAGAACTACAACAATGGCTCGCAGAGCCGAGTAAAAGTGCGCAACCGCGCATGCGCGAGGAGTCGCGCATGCGCGATGTGCATGAAAAAAAACCACACCGACGGGAGGGGGGACCAGCTGGGGAGTCGATCTCCACAGCCGGCAACGACAGCTGCAGAACACCTGCAGCAAGAAGAGACCACAGAAAACAATGAAAACAAGAAAGAAGAGAAGGAAAGGGCAACAAAGAAACAACAGATGGCCAACCCAGAGGAAGAAGAAGAGGAAGAATACAGTGAAATAGATGAAGGGAAAGGCAAGGTAAAGGATATACTTTCTCTTGTTAGAGGATACATGGAGTCATTTAAAGAATGGCAAACACAGGAATTCAATGATTTAAGAAGAAGAATAAACAACACAGAAGAGAAAGTGAATAAAATAGATATGACCTTAACAGAAATGGGGAAAAAAATGGACAAGATGGAAGAACGGGCAGTAGCAGCAGAAATGGAGGTAGAAGACTTAAAAAAGAAATTGGAGGAATCTAATAAAAAAACTAAAGAGACACAAGAACTACTAGCTCAAAAAATAGATATAATTGAAAATTATAACAGAAGAAATAACATAAAGATAGTGGGCCTTAAGGAAGATGAAGAAGGCAAGAATATGAGGGAGTTTATAAAAGAGTGGATCCCTAAGACCCTTCTTCTTTGGCTTGGCTTCGCGGACGAAGATTTATGGAGGGGGTAAAAAGTCCACGTCAGCTGCAGGCTCGTTTGTGGCTGACCAGTCCGATGCGGGACAGGCAGACACGATTGCAGCGGTTGCAAGGGAAAATTGGTTGGTTGGGGTTGGGTGTTGGGTTTTTCCTCCTTTGCCTTTTGTCAGTGAGGTGGGCTCTGCGGTCTTCTTCAAAGGAGGCTGCTGCCCGCCAAACTGTGAGGCGCCAAGATGCACGGTTTGAGGCGTTATCAGCCCACTGGCGGTGGTCAATGTGGCAGGCACCAAGAGATTTCTTTAGGCAGTCCTTGTACCTTTTCTTTGGTGCACCTCTGTCACGGTGGCCAGTGGAGAGCTCGCCATATAATACGATCTTGGGAAGGCGATGGTCCTCCATTCTGGAGACGTGACCCATCCAGCGCAGCTGGATCTTCAGCAGCGTGGACTCGATGCTGTCGACCTCTGCCATCTCGAGTACCTCGACGTTAGGGGTGTGAGCGCTCCAATGGATGTTGAGGATGGAGCGGAGACAACGCTGGTGGAAGCGTTCTAGGAGCCGTAGGTGGTGCCGGTAGAGGACCCATGATTCGGAGCCGAACAGGAGTGTGGGTATGACAACGGCTCTGTATACGCTTATCTTTGTGAGGTTTTTCAGTTGGTTGTTTTTCCAGACTCTTTTGTGTAGACTTCCAAAGGCGCTATTTGCCTTGGCGAGTCTGTTGTCTATCTCATTGTCGATCCTTGCATCTGATGAAATGGTGCAGCCGAGATAGGTAAACTGGTTGACCGTTTTGAGTTTTGTGTGCCCGATGGAGATGTGGGGGGGCTGGTAGTCATGGTGGGGAGCTGGCTGATGGAGGACCTCAGTTTTCTTCAGGCTGACTTCCAGGCCAAACATTTTGGCAGTTTCCGCAAAGCAGGACGTCAAGCGCTGAAGAGCTGGCTCTGAATGGGCAACTAAAGCGGCATCATCTGCAAAGAGTAGTTCACGGACAAGTTTCTCTTGTGTCTTGGTGTGAGCTTGCAGGCGCCTCAGATTGAAGAGACTGCCATCCGTGCGGTACCGGATGTAAACAGCGTCTTCATTGTTGGGGTCTTTCATGGCTTGGTTCAGCATCATGCTGAAGAAGATTGAAAAGAGGGTTGGTGCGAGAACACAGCCTTGCTTCACGCCATTGTTAATGGAGAAGGGTTCAGAGAGCTCATTGCTGTATCTGACCCGACCTTGTTGGTTTTCGTGCAGTTGGATAATCATGTTGAGGAACTTTGGGGGACATCCGATGCGCTCTAGTATTTGCCAAAGCCCTTTCCTGCTCACGGTGTCGAAGGCTTTGGTGAGGTCAACAAAGGTGATGTAGAGTCCTTTGTTTTGTTCTCTGCACTTTTCTTGGAGCTGTCTGAGGGCAAAGACCATGTCAGTGGTTCCTCTGTTTGCGCGAAAGCCGCACTGTGATTCTGGGAGAGTATTCTCGGCGACACTAGGTATTATTCTATTTAGTAGAATCCTAGCGAAGATTTTGCCTGCAATGGAGAGCAACGTGATTCCCCTGTAGTTTGAGCAGTCTGATTTCTCGCCTTTGTTTTTGTACAGGGTGATGATGGTGGCATCACGAAGATCCTGAAGCAGTTTACCTTGGTCCCAACAAAGCTTGAAAAACTCATGCAGTTTGGCATGCAGAGTTTTGCCGCCAGCCTTCCAGACTTCTGGGGGGATTCCATCCATACCTGCTGCTTTGCCACTTTTCAGTTGATCGATTGCCTTATATGTCTCATCCAGGGTGGGAACCTCATCCAGCTCTAGCCTTAGGGGCTGTTGAGGGAGCTGGAGCAGGGCGGAATCTTGGACTGAGCGGTTGGTACTGAAAAGAGATTGGAAGTGTTCTGACCATCGGTTGAGGATGGAGATCTTGTCGCTGAGGAGGACTTTGCCGTCTGAGCTGCGCAGCGGGCTTTGGACTTGGGGTGAGGGGCCGTACACAGCCTTTAGAGCCTCGTAGAAACCCCTGAAGTCGCCAATGTCCGCGCTGAGCTGTGTTCGTTTGGCGAGGCTAGTCCACCACTCATTTTGGATCTCCCGGAGTTTGCGCTGAAGATGGCTGCATGCGCGACGGAAGGCTTGTTTTTTCTCTGGACAGGACGGCTTTGTAAGGTGAGCCTGGTGGGCAGCTCGCTTCTTTGCCAGCAGCTCCTGGATTTCCTGGCTGTTTTCGTCAAACCAGTCCTTGTTTTTCCTGGAGGAGAAGCCCAGTACCTCTTCAGTGGATTGCAGTATGGTAGTCTTCAACTGATCCCAGAGGGTTTCAGGGGACGGGTCCGGGAGGCGGGTTGCAACGTCGAGCTTTGCTTTGAGGTTTGCCTGGAAGTTTCCTCTCGCTTCGTCTGACTGCAGTTTTCCAACATTGAACCTCTTTCTGGGGGCTTTATTGTTCCTGGGCTTTGGCTTGAAGTGAAGGTTGAGCTTGCAGCGAACCAGCCGGTGGTCAGTGTGGCATTCCGCGCTAGGCATGACCCTGGTGTGGAGCACATCTTGTTTGTCACTTTCTCGCACCAGGATGTAGTCCAGTAGGTGCCAGTGTTTGGATCGGGGATGCATCCAGGTGGTCTTAAGGCTGTCCCTCTGCTGAAAAAGGGTGTTTGTAATGACAAGCCGCTGTTCTGCGCAGAGCTCCAACAGGAGGCGCCCATTGTCGTTGCACTTGCCGACGCCATGCTTGCCCAGGATTCCTGGCCAGGTTTCTGAGTCTTTGCCGACACGAGCGTTGAAGTCGCCCAGGATGACAACCTTGTCGGCTGTAGGGGTACGTTGGATGAGGTTGCGCAGGTCGGTGTAGAACTTGTTCTTTTCTGCTGGTTCCGCCTGGAGGGTTGGAGCATAGACACTGATGAGGGTGATGTGACGCTTGTTTTGAAGTGGGAGTCGCATGGACATGATTCGGTCCGAGAGGCCTGTCGGAAGGTTTTCGAGTTTGGAGGCAATGAATCTCTTGACCATGAAGCCTACACCAGATAGGCGTCGTTCATCCGAAGGCTTGCCAGACCAGTAGAGTGTGTAGCCCGCGCCGCGTTCTTGGAGGCTGCCTACATCTGCCAGGCGGACTTCACTGAGAGCGGCTATGTCGATGTCAAGTCTGAGGAGTTCATGTGCAATGAGGGCAGACCGACGTTCAGGTCGGTGGCTGTCAGTCTTGTCTAGCATGGTTCTGATGTTCCAGCATGCTAGCTTGAGTATGTGAGCATCTTTTGAGGGGGAGGACGTGGAGGGGGAGGACGTGGAGGGGGAGGACGTGGAGGGGGAGGACGTGGAGGGGGAGGACGTTGAGGGGGAGGACGTGGACCTGTCCTCGGGCCTGCGCAAAGGAGCTTTTAGGTGGAGTGCAGTGCGCGCAGTACTGGCCCCACCCTTTACACCCATGGTTCGTGTGCCGTGGCCAAGCAAGCTGGGACGTGGCAGCGAGGTCCTTGGGTCGTAGGTTTTATATCGGAGTGGCCTTCTCCTATGCAGGTTTCTTACCCGGGCTGGAGGGGCCTGCCTCCCCTCCTAGGTCGGTCCATACTGCCCGGACCGGGGCCGAGGCCGCCGCAGTTCACCCTGTGCCTGGACTGGGGCCACCGCCTCCCACTCCCTGCCCGGACAGGGGCCTCCGCCTGCCTCACTCGACCGAGGCCGGGGCCGCCGTCTCCCCCTTGCTCCTGCCCGTATCGGGGCCGCCGCCGTCTACCCTTCGCCCGGACCGGGGCCGGGGCCGCTGCTGCTCTCCCTGTGCCCGGACTGGGGCCGCCGCCTCCCACTCCCTGTCCGGACCGGGGCCTCCGCCTGCCTCACTCGACCGAGGCCGGGGCCGCCGTCTCCCCCTTGCTCCTGCCCGGATCGGGGCCGCCGCCGTCTACCCTTCGCCCGGACCGGGTCGGGGCCGCTGCTGCTCTCCCTGTGCCCGGACTGGGGCCGCCGTCTCCCCCTTGCTCCTGCCCGTATCGGGGCCGCCGCCGTCTACCCTTCGCCCGGACCGGGGCCGGGGCCGCTGCTGCTCTCCCTGTGCCCGGACTGGGGCCGCCGTCTCCCCCTTGCTCCTGCCCGTATCGGGGCCGCCGCCGTCTACCCTTCGCCCGGACTGGGGCCGGGGCCGCTGCTGCTCTCCCTGTGCCCGGACTGGGGCCGCTGTCTCCCCCTTGCTCCTGCCCGTATCGGGGCCGCCGCCGTCTACCCTTCGCCCGGACTGGGGCCGGGGCCGCTGCTGCTCTCCCTGTGCCCGGACTGGGGCCGCCGTCTCCCCCTTGCTCCTGCCCGTATCGGGGCCACCGCCGTCTACCCTTCGCCCGGACCGGGGCCGGGGCCGCTGCTGCTCTCCCTGTGCCCGGACTGGGGCCGCCGTCTCCCCCTTGCTCCTGCCCGTATCGGGCCTAAGACCCTAGGATGTCCAGAACTACAGCAAGAAATGGAAATAGAAAGGGCACATAGAGCATTGGCCTCTAAACCACAACCACAACAAAAACCAAGATCTATTGTAGTAAAATTCCGAAGATATACTACAAGAGAAAAGGTACTGGAGAAGACAATGGAAAAAGTAAGAGAGGGCAACAAACCACTGGAATATAAAGGACAAAAAATCTTCATTTATCCAGATATAAGTTTTGAACTCCTAAAGAAGAGAAAGGAGTTCAATACAGCAAAGGCGATTTTATGGAAGAAAGGGTATAAATTTATACTGAAGCATCCTGCGGTATTGAAAATATTTATTCCAGGACAACAAAACAGACTATTCTCGGATCCAGAAGAAGCACGAAAATTTGCAGAACAATTACAAAAATAGACTGAGGGATGAAGACGGGTAATGAGAGTAAAAATGATCACGATTGATATGCATGTGGGTAAAGACAAAAATAGACTGAGGGATGAAGACGGGTAATGAGGGTAAAAATGACCACGATTGATATGTATGCGGGTAAAGAGGTGTAAGAGTGAATAGAGACAATGTGCATACGTGAATGTATCTGTAATTAGAGGAAAATATAGATAGTATAGACAAGAATTAATAAGGGAAGGTAATGGAATAGAGAGAATAAGGAGGGAATTAAAAGAGTGACCTTTGTGACATATGAAAAGTGAAACCTTTTCTGAGGGGGGCTGGGTGGGGGAAAATAGCGGTCACTGCAAAATCAGTTGACGCTTGCGAGTGGATTCGCAAATCCAAATGGAGAGGGGAGATGTGGTTGTCCGACAAGGGATAAAGGACAACTCAGGAGGGGAAGGGGAGATTGGGGATAAAGAAGATAGAAATAGGAGAATAAGGAAAATGTTGGATGTTGTAGGAATGTTGTCTTGTAAAGAGTTGAAAATAAGAAAACAGAAATGGAAAAGGAGGAAAGTTAATGATGGAAAAACGGAAAGAAGATAAACAAAATATAAAATGGCTACGCTGAACTATATGACTTTAAATATTAATGGAATACATAACCAAATTAAAAGGAAGAAACTACTAAATTTACTGAAAAAGGAAAAAATAGATATAGCATTTGTCCAAGAAACACACTTAACTGAATTGGAGCACAAGAAATTAAAGAGAGATTGGGTAGGACATGTAACAGCAGCATCGTATAATTCAAAAGCAAGAGGAGTGGCTATATTAATTAGCAAAAATGTGCCATTTAAAATAGAAGAGGAAATAATAGATCCAGCAGGGAGATATGTTATGATAAAATGTCAGATATATTCGGAACATTGGAATCTACTTAATATATATTCACCTAACGAAGAAGATCAAAAGTTTATGCAAGATATCTTTTTGAAGGTAGCTAATACGCAAGGGAACATACTAATAGGAGGGGATTTCAATCTGAATTTGGATCGAAATATGGATAAAACGGTGAAAAAAATTAACAGGAAAAACAAAGTAACCAAATTTATAATTAAATTAATGCAAGAAATGAAACTTGTGGACATATGGAGGAAACAAAACCCAAAAGAAAAGGAATACTCATACTACTCGACTAGACATAAAACATACTCAAGAATAGACCTATTTTTGTTATCAGCTAGTATGCAGGATAGAGTAAGAAAAACAGAATATAAAGCGAGAATGCTATCGGACCATTCACCCTTAATACTGACAGTAAAGCTAGAGGATATCCCTCCAAGAATGTATAGATGGAGATTAAACCCCATGCTACTTAAAAGACAGGATTTTAGAGAATTTATTGAAAAAAAATTAAAAATGTATTTTGAAGTAAATACGGAATCAGTGGAAGATAAGTTTATACTATGGGACGCAATGAAAGCATTCATTAGAGGGCAAATAATAAGTTATGTAACCAAGATGAAGAAGGACTACAATCAGGAAACAGAGCAGTTGGAAAGGGAAATAGTAAACATAGAAAAAAAATTAGCAATGAAGGAAGATACAACTAAAAGAAGAGAATTGGCGGATAAAAAAATAAAATATGAAACATTACAAACATATAAGGTGGAGAAGAATATAATGAAGACAAAACAGAAATATTATGAACTAGGTGAAAAAACACAAAATCTTAGCATGGCAGCTTAAGACAGAGCAAACTAAGAAAATGATATTGGCAACAAGGAGAAAAGACAAACAAGTTACATATAATCCGAAAGAAATTAAGGAAAACTTCAGAGAATTCTATGAACAATTATACCGAACTGAAAACGAAGGGAAAGAAGGGAAAATAGATGAATTTTTGACTAAAATGGAACTACCAAAACTACGAATAGAGGAACAAAATAAATTAACAGAACCATTTGGAACAGTAGAAATACAAGAGATAATAAAAAAATTACCAAATAATAAGACACCAGGAGAGGATGGACTCCCAATAGAATTCTACAAAACATTTAAAGACCTATTAATACCGCCCCTCCTGGATGTAATCAACCAGATTGATGAGACACAAAACTTACCAGATTCATGTAAAACAGCAATAATTACAGTGATACTAAAACAAGGGAAAGATCCACTCTCACCAGCGTCATATAGACCAATATCTTTGCTAAACACAGATTATAAGATAATAGCTAAACTATTAGCAAACAGATTAGCAGAACAGGTACCGAAAATGGTAAATTTAGACCAAACTGGATTTATCAAAAAAAGACGCACAACAGACAATATTTGTAAATTTATTAACTTAATTCATGCAGTAGAAGGAAATAAAGCACCTGCAGTAGCAGTTGCTTTAGACACGGAGAAGGCCTTTGACAGAGTAGAATGGAATTATTTGTTCAAAGTATTGCAAAAATTCAGTTTACCGGAGAAGTATATTAATTGGATTAAAGCATTATATAAGGGACTGTTAGCGAAAGTGACAGTAAATGGACATGTATCAAAGCAATTTAACTTAAGCAGGTCAACGCGACAGGGATGCCCACTATCACCTTTATTGTTTGCGTTAGCTATAGAACCACTAGCAGAATTGATAAGAATAGATAATAATATAAAAGGAATAAAAATAAAAGACAAGGAATATAAAATCAGTCTATTTGCGGATGATGTTATAGTGTACTTAACAGAACCAGAACTATCAATAAAAGAATTATATAAGAAATTGAAGGAATATGGAGAAGTGTCGGGTTACAAGATAAACGTAAATAAAAGTGAAGCAATGCCTATGAATAACGCGGATTTCTCAAAATTTAAGAAGGAATCCCCATTCAGATGGCAAACGCAGGCAATAAGATACCTAGGTGTACAAATAAACAAAAATCTAGGCCAATTATATAAACTCAATTACAATCCACTAATGAAAAAATTACAGGACGATTTAGAGCATTGGAAAGAGCTACCACTAACACTGATAGGAAGGATAAACTGTATTAAAATGAACATTTTTCCAAGGATACTATACTTATTTCAGGCATTGCCAATACAACTGACAGAAAAATTCTTCAAAGAGTTAAAGAAAATAATAAGGAAATTTTTATGGAGGGGGGGAAACCGAGGATAGCACTAGATAAATTAACAGAATGGTACAAACAAGGAGGCTTACAACTGCCAAACTTCAAAAATTATTATAGAGCCGCACAATTAAGATACCTATCAGATTTTTATCAAACAAGGGAAAAACCAGACTGGACGAGATTAGAATTAGATAAAATAGGGGAAAAGATACCTGAACACATATTATATAAATGGGACGAAAAATTGGTACAACATAGAACTTCTCCAGTATTACACCATCTCCTCAATATTTGGAAAAAGATTCATGTAGAAAGAAATAAAACAAATTATCAATTACCAAAACTATTATTGACGCAAAATAAGCTACTCCCTTTTACAATAGACAACCTTTCCTTTAGAAAATGGGAAAAAAAAGGGATTAAAAGAATAGAAAATTGTTTTTCAGGAAGTAGATTCTTATCCTTTGAACAAATGAGAGATAAGTACAATATAACTGGAGATACAGCGCTGGCATATTACCAACTGAGATCCTACTTGAAAGATAAATTAGGAAGCAATTTGAGTTTACCAGAGGGAAGTAACCTTGAATATGTGATTACAGATACAATGTTAATCAAAAGATTTATAACAAATATGTATATTAAACTGCAAGAAAAGGAGAATAAGGAAACAAATGGTAAAACTAAACAAAAATGGGAACAAGATTTAAATATAAAGATAAAAAAGGAAACATGGGAGAAATTATGTTCTGGAACGATGAGAAATACAATAAATACGAGGCTACGTATGATACAATATAATTGGTTACACAGACTATACATTACACCGCAAAAGTTAAATAAATGGGAACCAACAGTATCTGATAGATGTTTTCAATGTAAAAAAGAAAGGGGAACAACAATTCATGCAATCTGGACATGTGAGAAAGTAGAAAAATTTTGGGATGATCTCAATCAGATATTAAATAAAATAACAGAAAACAATCTACCAAGGAATCCAGAGATCTTTCTCCTAAGTAACATAAAAAATAAAGAATTTGGAATTGACTTGGAGGATGCACAAAAAAGATTTGTTAAGATAGCCCTAGCCGTAGCAAAAAAATGTATTATGTCAACCTGGAAATTGGAAGATAATTTGAAAATACAACAATGGTATATAGAAATGAATAAATGTATTCCATTAGAAAAAATAACATATAGGTTAAGAAATAATATTGAAATATTCGAACAAGTATGGGAGCCTTACATTAAATACAATAGCGAAAACCTACCGGGAACAAACATTACCTAAGTTGATGGAAGGAGAAGAGAAGAAAAGAATGGACTCAGTAGAATTTCTGGTGTATTTTTTGACTGGCTTAATGCAACCTAGATTGTATACCTAAAATGGATGAGAGGGGGTGGTGGAGGAGTGGCTTGGGAGGAGTGGTGGGGGGGAGAAAAAGTCACTGTATATGTGTGAAAAAGAAAAAGTGTATATCATGGCTAACGTGATTTATGGTGTGAAAAATAAAAAAATTTAAAAAAAAAGAACCTCTTTCTGGGGGCTTTACTGTTCCTGGACTTTGGCTTGAAGTGAAGGTTGAGCTTGCAGTGAACCAGCCGGTGGTCAGTGTGGCATTCCGCGCTGGGCATGGCCCTGGTGTGGAACACATCTCGTTTGTCTCTTTCTCGCACCAGGACGTAGTCTAGGAGGTGCCAGTGTTTGGATCGGAGATGCATCCTGGTAATCTTCAGGCTGTCCCTCTGCTGAAAAAGGGTGTTTGTAATGACAAGCCGCTGTTCTGCACAGAGACATATAAGGCAATTGAACAACTGAAAAGTGGCAAAGCAGCAGGTATGGATGGAATCCCCCCCAGAGGTCTGGAAGGCTGGCGGCAAAACTCTGCATGTCAAACTGCATGAGTTTTTCAAGCTCTGCTGGGACCAAGGAAAGCTGCCTCAGGACCTTCGTGATGCCATCATCATCACCCTGTACAAAAACAAAGGCGAGAAATCAGACTGCTCAAACTACAGGGGAATCACGCTGCTCTTCATTGCAGGCAAAATCTTTGCTAGGATTCTCCTAAATAGAATAATACTTAGTGTTGCCGACAGTGTTCTCCCAGAATCACAGTGCGGCTTTCGCGCAAACAGAGGAACTACTGACATGGTCTTTGCCCTCAGACAGCTCCAAGAAAAGTGCAGAGAGCAAAACAAAGGACTCTACATCACCTTTGTTGACCTCACCAAAGCCTTCAACACCGTGAGTAGTAAAGGGCTTTGGCAAATACTAGAGCGCCTCGGATGCCCCCCAAAGTTCCTCAACATGGTTATCCAACTGCATGAAAACCAACAAGGTCGGGTCAGATACAGCAATGAGCTCTCTGAACCCTTCTCCATTAACAATGGCGTGAAGCGGGGAGTCACGTGATGGAGTAGTGGCCGGACGGTGAACTCCAGCCCTCTCCAGAAAAGTCGGGAAAAACAAAGGAAAACACAAAGGCACAGAAATAAAAGTTACAGAAAAGTGAGTATAAAGGTGGAAAGAAGATGGCGACAAAAAAAGAAAAATCGAAAACAACGGTAAGAAGAGAGGAAGAGAAGACAAAGGAGGAAAAAGGTGAAGGCCTTACCTGTCCGAAGAGACCCGCTGCGGAGAGAGAAACCCGCTCCCTCAGGTCGGTAAATAATGGACTACAAAAATGGCTCGCAGAGCCGAGTAAAAGTGCGCAACCGCGCATGCGCGAAGAATCGCGCATGCGCGATGCGAATGAAAAAAAACACACCGACGGGAGGAGGGACCAGCTGGGGAGTCGATCTCCACAGCCGGCAACGACAGCTGCAGAGCACCTGCAGCAAGAAGAGACCACAGAAGACAATAGAAACAAGAAAGAAGAGGAGGAAAGGGCAACAAAGAAACAACAGATGGTCAACCCAGAGGAAGAAGAAGAGGAAGAATACAGTGAAATAGATAAAGGGAAAGGCAAGGTAAAGGATATACTTGCTCTTATTAAAGGATACATGGAGTCATTTAAAGAATGGCAAACACAGGAATTTAAGGATTTAAGAAAAAGAATAAACAACACAGAAGAGAAAATAAATAAAATGGAGATGACCTTAACAGAAATGGGAAAGAAAATGGACAAGATGGAAGAGCGGGCAGTAGCAGCAGAAATGGAGGTAGAAGACTTAAAAAAGAAATTGGAGGAATCTAATAAAAAAACTAAAGAGACACAAGAACTACTAGCTCAAAAAATAGATACAATGGAAAACCATAACAGAAGAAATAACATAAAGATAGTGGGCCTTAAGGAAGATGAAGAAGGCAAGAATATGAGGGAGTTTATAAAAGATTGGATCCCTAAGACCCTAGGATGTCCAGAACTACAGCAAGAAATGGAAATAGAAAGGGCACATAGAGTATTGGCCTCTAAACCACAACCACAACAAAAACCAAGATCTATTGTAGTAAAATTCCTAAGATATACTACAAGAGAAAAGGTACTGGAGAAGACAATGGAAAAAGTAAGAGAGGGCAACAAACCACTGGAGTATAAAGGGCAAAAAATCTTCATTTATCCAGATATAAGTTTTGAACTCCTAAAGAAGAGAAAAGAGTTCAATACAGCAAAGGCGATTTTATGGAAGAAAGGGTATAAATTTATACTAAAGCATCCAGCGGTATTGAAAATATTTATTCCAGGACAACAAAACAGACTATTCTCGGATCCAGAAGAAGCACGAAAATTTGCAGAACAATTACAAAAATAGACTGAGGGAGGAAGACGGGTAATGAGAGTTAAAATGATCACGATTGATATGGATGTGGGTAAAGACAAAAATAGACTGAGGGATGAAGACGGGTAATGAGACTAAAAATGATCACGATTGATATGTATGCGGGTAAAGAGGTATAAGAGTGAATAGAGACAATGGGCATACATGAATGTATCTGTACTTAGAGGAAAATATAGATAGTATAGACAAGAATTAATAAGGGAAGGTAATGGAATAGAGAGAATAAGGAGGGAATTAAAAGAGTGACCTTTGTGA
This sequence comes from Narcine bancroftii, assembly GCF_036971445.1. Lineage (NCBI taxonomy): Eukaryota > Metazoa > Chordata > Chondrichthyes > Torpediniformes > Narcinidae > Narcine > Narcine bancroftii. The sequence continues at coordinate 2,665,012 of NC_091471.1, read as the reverse complement.
CATATGAAAAGTGAAATCTTTTCTGGGGATGGCGGGGTGGGGGGAAATAGCGGTCACTGCAAAATCAGTTGACGCTTGCGAGTGGATTCGCAAATCCAAATGGAGAGGGGAGATGTGGTTGTCCGACAAGGGATAAAGGACAACTCAGGAGGGGAAGGGGGGATTGGGGATAAATAAGATAGAAATAGGAGAATAAGGAAAATGTTGGATGTTGTAGAAATGTTGTCTTATAAAGAGTTGAAAATAAGAAAACAGAAATGGAAAAGGAGGAAAGGTAATGATGGAAAAACGGAAAGAGAAGATAAACAAAATATAAAAGGGCTACGCTGAACTATATGTCTTTAAATATTAATGGAATACATAACCAAATTAAAAAGGAAGAAACTACTAAATTTAAATGAATAAATGTATTCCATTAGAAAAAATAACATATAGGTTATATAACATATAGGGGTGGGGGGGTGGCTTGGGAGGAGGTGGGGGGGAGAAAAAGTCACTGTATATGTGTGAAAAAGAAATAGTGTATCATGGCTAATGTGATTTATGGTGTGAAAAATAAAAAAATTTAAAAAAAAAACAATGGCGTGAAACAAGGCTACGTTCACGCACCAACCATCTTTTCAATCTTCTTCAGCATGATGCTGAACAAAGCCATGAAAGACCTCAACAATGAAGACGCTGTTTACATCCGGTACCGCACGGATGGCAGTCTCTTCAATATGAGACGCCTGCAAGCTCACACCAAGACACAAGAGAAACTTGTCCGTGAACTACTCTTTGCAGACCATGCTGCTTTAGTTGCCCATTCAGAGCCAGCTCTTCAGCGCTTGATGTCCTGTTTTGCGAAAACTGCCAAAACGTTTGGCCTGGAAGTCAGCCTGAAGAAAACTGAGGTCTTCCATCAGCCAGCTCCCCACCATGACTACCAGCACCCCCAACATCTCCATCTGGCACACAAAACTCAAAACGGTCAACCAGTTTACCTATCTCGGCTGCACCATTTCATCAGATGCAAGGTTCGACAACGAGATAGACAACAGACTCGCCAAGGCAAATAGCGCCTTTGAAAGACTACACAAAAGAGTCTGGAAAAACAACCAACTGAAAAACCTCACAAAGATTAGCATATATAGAGCCGTTGTCATACCCACACTCCTGTTCGGCTCCGAATCATGGGTCCTCTACCGGCATCACCTACGGCTCCTAGAACGCTTCCACCAGTGTTGTCTCCGCTCCATCCTCAACATTCATTGGAGCGACTTCATCCCTAACATCAAAGTACTCGAGATGGTAGAGGCCGACAGCATCGAATCCACACTGCTGAAGATCCAACTGCGCTGGGCAGGTCACGTCTCCAGAATGGAGGTCCATCGTCTTTCCAAGATCGTGTTATATGGCGAGCTCTCCACTGGCCACCGTGACAGAGGTGCACCAAAGAAGAGGTATAAGGACTGCCTAATGAAATCTCTTGGTGGCTGCCACATTGACCACCCCCAGTGGGCTGATCTCGCCTCAAACTGTGCATCTTGGCGCCTCACAGTTCAGCGGGCAGCAACCTCCTTTGAAGAAGACCGCAGAGCTCACCTCACTGACAAAAGACAAAGGAGGAAAAACTCAACACCCAACCCCAACCCACCAATTTTCCGCTGCAACCGTGTCTGCCTGTCCCGCATCGGACTTGTCAGCCACAAATGAGCCTGCAGCTGACGTGGACATTACCCCTCCATAAATCTTCGTCCGCGAAGCCAAGCTAAAGAAAGAAAAGAAGACTCCTTTAACTAACTGAATTTAGCACTATTCTGTGAAAGGAAATCTTCACTTCATTTCCAACACCTTTAATGAAAGTTGTCTCCCCTGTGTCAGTTGTTTGATCAAGAGATAAAACTCCTTGTACTAATGATTCTGCTGAACCATTAATCCCTCAGAATTTTAACTGGAACCTGTTATTCTCCCTTCTTTACTCAAACAAAACCATCTGAAACAAAAGGTTTGAAAACATCCATGACACCCTTATCAGATTTAGAATCTTTGCTCTGCCTAAATTCCACTGTTTGAATACAGGCTTCTGGTAAAACTTTCTTATCTCTTTTGTTTTTCAATACTAGACAATTTGCAATAACATGACCAGGTTTTTTACAAAAATGGCATACAAATCCAGAAGTTCTGTCCTTTTTAACCTTCTCTCCAGACTTAATTTGAGGCTTACTATCCACATTAGTCCCCTGAACAAGCTTATTACTTTGCTCCACATTTAACATTTTGAAAACATCTACCATTTTGAAATGTATTTTATGAATTGAAGCAAACTGATCAGCAAGTCTAGCTACATCCTGCCAAGTAGTCAAATCTTTCTCATCCAGGTATAATTTAATCTCCTTCGGAACACACCTTTTAATTTATTCAATCAAAATAAATTCTCTCAATCTTTTAAAATCATTATTTATTCCTTTGGAAGTGAACCAATGGTCAAATCATACAGATTTCTTCAAAACAAAATCCAGATAAGATTGATTCCATGTTTTTATCAAACTCCTAATTTTTTTGTCTGTACGCTTCAGGAACCAACTCATACGTTTTCAAAACAGCTTCTTTAACTATATCGTAATTAGACTTACCTCTTCCTTTGTGGTATGAATCCCAGCTCCAGCTCCCGGAAACTGGTGCCCTGTTTGTATTTCATACGGAGTAAATCCTGTCACATAACTTACTGAACTCCTTATTGACATCAATGCCAGGGGCAGCGCATCCACCCAATTTAATTTGGTCTGTGCCTGCAGTTTCCCGATCTTACCTTTTATTGTTTGGTTCATCCTCTCCACTTTCCCTTGGGATTGTGGATGATACACCATTCCAAAGGCATATTTTAACCCCAACATTGCTTCTACCTCCTGTAAATCTTCATTCTTAAAATGAGTCCCTTTATCTGACCTGATTTTCCTAGGAAACCCGTGTATAGGAATGTACTGGTTGATTAGGAACTTAATTATTGTCTTTGCATCTTCTCATTTGGCAGGGATTGCCTCCGGCCAACCTGTGAACACATCAACTGCTACTAAGAGGAATCGATATCCTCTTGCCCTCTCTATCATGTCCGTGTAATCAATTACAATTTCCTGCCCTGGTAACTTAGGCAACGGAAACTGTCCTTCGTGAGGTTTCACAGTCGCCTTGACATTATATGTCATACATACCTTACACTCTCTGATATGATTCTCCACCATCGCCGGCAGGAAGGGGTGCCACCAATGTATCAAATACCTTATCATCTGTTTCTTCCCACAGTGGGTTAACCCATGCGCCTTCTGCAGGAGGGGTTTCATGAGTCCAGATTGTAATACTGGCCTACCGTTCATTGATCTCCACAGTCCTTGATCTTCGGTTGCCCCCCTTTCTTTCCATACCATCATTTCCTGGGGTGATGCATGCGCTTGTTCCTGAATTATTACTCCTACCTCACAAGGTGGCAATAAGTCATGTGCCATTCTATCTGCCTGCATCATAATAAACTGAGGTCCGTACCCTGCTGTCCTTTTTGTGGCCTTGTCCGCTTCCTGATTTCCCCGAGTGTGGCTCTCCCTCTCCCATATTGTCTGCCATGTTAATGCCTTCATGGGTAAACGTAATATTTGGAGCATTCAGGATCTTTTCCAGTCTCGTCTGCCTCAGTGACGTCATTGTAAACGCTGTCGAGCTCACAAATGCTACAATACTGTGTGTTGTTAATACCGTCAGGGCATGTCCCATCACTATGTGTGCCACCTTTTGTAAAATCTTTGCTACCCCCGCTGCATGTCTCGTGCATGCTGGGTGTCTGTCTTCAGTCGGATCTAGTGTTATACTCACATACATGAGCACACATCTTCCACCCCCTTTTTTCTGAAAAAGGACACCATCAATTGTGTGTGCTTTTTCAGAAACATCCAAAAAGAAAGGGTGTCTATAATTTGGAACCGCCAAATCTATAGCGGTTGTAAGAGCTTGCTTAAGTAGAATAAAACTCATCTCAGCCTGTGCAGTCCAATCCAGTGTAGCCCCCAGATTCCTCATCTCCTGCTCATTCACCAAAGTTCGCAGTGGATGTGTCAACTCACCATACGATGGGATAAACTGCCTACTATAACCTGTCAAACTCAAAAACGAAAGCATCTCCTTAACTATCTTAGGTTTTGGATGATGTAGACCACTTGTCTGCAACATTGCAACTTTAAATGAGAGACTTTAAAACCTGCCATGAACAGCTGCACTAGCAGGAGCCTTGTAGCTTCCAAACAGGAGACATGATCAGGTGCTGCCAATAAGATGTCACCTACAAACTGGATCAGAACTACCCCACCTGGCAGTACTAGCCCCCCCAGCTGTTCTTTCAAAACCTGATTGAAAATCCCTGGGGATAAGATAAAGCCCTGCGGGAGTCGAGTATAACGTAACTTTATACCTCTATACGTAAATGAAAACACATCTCTAAACTGTTCTGCCAGCGGCAAACAAAAGAAAGCATTTGCTAAATCTATACAAGAGAACCACTTGTGGTCAGGGGTTAAAGCAGTCATGGCGGTATATGTGTTCGGTGCTGGAACTGTGGGTTTTCGCACAATACCATTAATGCACCTTAAGTCATGGGCCATCCGATATTTGCCCGTGTCCTGTTTCGGAACAGGTAAAATGGGTGTATTCCAACTTGAACACGAATGTTCCAACACCTCTGAATACGTAAGGCCATCAATGGTATCTGCCAGACCCACCTCAGCCTCGGGTTTATGGGGATACTGTGTCTGCCAAATGGGTGTATAATCTGAAAGTTCAAATGTTATGGGATCAACCTGCTGTCAAAAACCCACGTCTGCTGGTCCCACTGACCAAAGGTCCTTAGGGATAGAATCTAACATAGGGGCAGAGTTGGGATGATCCATCCTTTCTCTACCATGAAAGCGTTCAATCTGTCTATGCTCAAGGAGGACCCGATCATTTGAAGGGTACAAAATCCTGTATGCCTGACCAGACAGAGAGAACTGCACTGTCGGTAATTGAGTGTCTGATCAGTCCCTCAAGGACATCAAGTTCCGACACATCAGTCCCAAATCTTTTGCCTGGTGAGTAGTGCCAATTGCAAGGGTGACATGCGGAATGGCCTCACCTGCCATCACATACCACTCCAGCTGTTCAGATGTCAGTGCTACTGTAGCGGCCACTCCCTCCTTTCCTACCACTATGTAGTCCGAATTAATCTCCCATTGTATGCCCTCTACCTCTTCATAAAAGGCATGCTGATAAATTTCATCCCCATCTCTATCGTAAAAGAGGGTAATATGGAGGGGGTCCGAGGGAGGGGTATATGGGTGTAACGTCTGGATCCATGACTTCCATTGATTATAAAGCTTTAGCAGCCCTCCCTTCTGTGGGTCCTCTGGTTCCAGCAGCCCCCAGTAAATGTCGGCCCATAGTCCCTCAGACGTGGATCCTCCAGCGGCTGACAGTAACATCTGGGAACTGGAACGAAGTGTAGTTAATGAACAGTTCATTGAATACCCATTTGGAAAGGTGACCTCTATTCCGCTGGGTCCGCAAAGGATCGATGCTCCACACCTGACCAGCAGATCTCTGCCCAAAAGATTTGTAGGGCACATTGCCGACAGAATATATTGATGTGCAAAAGTCTGTCCTGCCACAGAAGTGACTAGTGGTGTAGAAAACGGCAGATTTTCTGGTGTACCCGAGAACCCTATCAACTGGACTCTAGAGGATGACTTTTTAGATTGAATCTCAGCGCCAGTAAGTGTTGAAAATCTGGCACCCGTATCTACTAAAAATTATACTTCCATGTCCATCACTTTAATCTGCAGGAAGGGGTCTGCCAACCTAGCCTGCTCTTGGGTGCTCGGGCCCCGTCACTGTGAGTAACATTGCTCCTCCTCCGTCAGCAATGGGAATTGTCTCGTCGGAGCTAGAGCCGCATGGGGTGCCTGATGTACCTGGGGTGGCACTGACGATCTCTGGGGCTGGACCCAAGGCTCATATTGTGGTGGTCCATATCCCCTTCCCCCAGTGTCCTGAAGACCCCATGCTAGGAGGCACTCTCTCTTCCAGTGTCCTGGTTGACCACATCCAAAACATACGGGTGGCTGCACTCGTGGAACACCCCGATCTCTCCCTCTTACTCGGAATCCCCCCATTGGACCTCCAGTCCTGCCCCCATAGGTGGGACCCAGTGCCCAATTTGGGGCCAGGTGCCAATTCATATTATTCCCTTGTGGTGGCTGCTGAATCATCTGGTTTGCACACTTTGAGGGATTCTTTTTTGCCTCATTTGCCTTTTTCCTAGCCTCTTCCAATTGAAGCTTAAGGAGTTGCACTTGTGCCGACTCCGTAATTTGTCCTCCTTTTGCTTAGCCCTATAACGCTTCATGTGATGGGCCAAATGTTTTTCCCATTGCTCAGTCGAGCAACCAAGAATATTAGGGTTATTCTCTAACGCCTCCCTGACTACAGCTGGCAGTCCGCTCGTTACTGCAGACCTAAATAGTGTAGTCTGCAAGGGATCTATGGCTGGGTGTACTCCTGCTTTATCCGTCCAACTCTCCTTACACTGACTCTAAAAGGTCGAGATCTCCTCATCCTCCTTAATGGAAAAGGTCAGGGACTGCATGACACTGGGGCGAACGGGAAACTTATCCCGCATTGCACTTCCTACTGCTGTAGCATGTTTGGCAAATGGTTCGGCATCTGGGCACCTAGTGGTTCTTGCGACCATTTCTACAAGCTATATCTCCCACAGCCCAAGCTGTTTCCCTAATAATGCTCTCCAATCCCCTATGGCTATCTTATGTCCCATCGTATGTTGGCAGAACTTTCCCATCCACGCTCCACTTCCCTCAGTAGGAGGTGGCATTTTATCCAAAATACAATTCATATTGGTGATTGAGAAGGGGTGATACCTTTCCCCAACTTGCGGTCCCTTATAAATTAGCGGTATCTGTCTAAACCTTTCTGGGAGACGTAATTCCTCCCTGCCCTGCAACTCATATCCCGAAGAGGAGCGAGCGCTTCCCTGACCCTGTCTTTTGTGTGTGATCATTCTTCCCCTAATAGTGACCGGCTGTTCCTCATCCTTGCTCTCCACACTCACATTCGCTATCTCACTTTCCTCGTCCCGACCTCTCTCACGATGCCATCTCACACTCACTGGGTCACCTCCCCTCATTGCCTCCTCTTCTTCCTGTTGTCTATTGTGAGGAGTGGGGGTGGAGTGATCCTCTGACATTCCGAACGAGAAGGCATTCTCAAGGGTTCGTACTTGCTCTTTCTCATCTGTTTTATCCAGTCGCATACTAGTTTCCCTTACTCTACATACATCGTTCTGTATTTCCCTCGTTAACTCCTTCATTTCCTCCACCCTTTCCTGCATAACTCTCTTAAGTCTCTCCTTCGCCTCCTGGAGTTCGTGACCTGCTAATTCAGTGACATTCACTATTCCCTCACTTATCTGCATCGCTGGCATCTGCGGAATCGGATAAGGTGGTGGCTACGTCTCTGGTAACTTTGGATATAGCGGGGCTGATGGCTTAACCTCCCCTGTCATCTCCTCCCCTGTTTTCTCCTGTGTGATAGGGGATGCCTTTTTAGTAGCATTCTGAGGTTTGTTTCCACAGCAATGCAAGCCAATGTCATATTATGTAAATATGCTCTCCTCTGCTCCTTCGCTTCCTGTGGTTTAAATTTTCTTCTATTCAAGATAGACCCTTGTCCCTCTTTCTCATGTTCCTGTACCTCCTTTTTCGCCTCCCTTTCGGCTTCTCCTAAGTACAATACAAGCCTGATTTTTCCTAATCCTAGCGGCACCTTCCCCTGACTCTGCAGCTCTTTCCATATCTGATCGTACCGTTTCATAGCCTTTGCTTCCTCTCCCTTCGGTAGTCCGCCCATTAATTGACTCCTTGTTTTTTCCCACTGCTGGTTTACAGTTGGAGGAATCCATCCACATCCCCCATACTCCTGACATTCCTCTCTTTCCATCTTACGTTCCTATCTTTTTCCCTTCAGACCTCGTAATTCAATCAGTCTCTCACCTGATAGAATTTCGCCCCCCGTCAATTTACCTTGAACCTTCACACTTTCCTACAAACACAAAAGGAAAACTTATCTCAATACTAAAACAAGTAACTATTATACTGAACAAGGAAAACTTATTGCAATACTAACAAAAAAACGTAACTATTATACAATATTGAACAAGGAAAACTTAGCACACTACTAAAAAACGTAACTATTTTACAATATGTTCACTAAATCTATTTGGCCAAGAACTCTATCTCTCTACTAGGGGACTCTAACCCCTATTTCTCTAGGGGGACTCTAACCCCCGTTTTTTATTCCAGGGGACTCAAGCCCCTGTTTTTTCAGGGGCCTCTAACCCCTGTTTCTCTAGGGGGCCTCTAACCCCCGTTTTCTCCAGGGGACTCTAACCCCTGGGTCTCCAGGGGACTCTAACCCCTGGTTTTTTAAGCTTTATTCCTTGGCTTCTACTAGGACTTTTCCAGAGTAGTGACAACACACAATTTTATCGTTGCCAATCGCAGAACTTTGTTTAAACAGGCATCTGCTTACCTCCTTTTGTTGAGTGGCCACTTGTTGTTATCACCACACCACAATCGACCGTTGTTTCGTCTCTTTCTCTTCCGTCACTTCTCCATCTTCATCACGTCGGGGTCACCAAATTGTCGGACTCTGGCTTTCTTCTTCTTTGGCTTGGCTTCGCGGACGAAGATTTATGGAGGGGGTAAAAAAGTCCACGTCAGCTGCAGGCTCGTTTGTGGCTGACAAGTCCGATGCGGGACAGGCAGACACGATTGCAGCGGTTGCAGGGGAAAATTGGTTGGTTGGGGTTGGGTGTTGGGTTTTTCCTCCTTTGCCTTTTGTCAGTGAGGTAGGCTCTGCGGTCTTCTTCAAAGGAGGTTGCTGCCCGCCAAACTGTGAGGCGCCAAGATGCACGGTTTGAGGCGTTATCATCACGTCGGGGTCACCAAATTGTCGGACTCTGGCTTTACCCTACCCTTAATTCACTCTATGTGTTGTCTGAGTCCAGCATGTTCGTTAAATGAAGTGATAGGAGAAGGTATTTGGTTTCACAATCGGTTTATTACACAGCACAAGAATAAAGCTTAACAGAGCTCTGGTTCAGTCGTTAGTTCATAGGTCACCTGCACAGTGAGCTATTACTCAAGACTGACCTCTACTGTCCAGTCTCTACAGTTTATATAGCTCAACCTTATCATACAGAACAATTCTTTGCTAGATTTCTTGCATAAGATTTATCACAAGTAATTTCCTGCTCTGCAGATATCTGGGGTGTAGAGCTCCCATCTTAATCCTCAAGGCCAGAATATCCTGTTGTTTTGATCAGAAATCAATTCATACCAGATATTTCTAATTATTTCTTTGTTCTCATCTGGCCATATTTTTCTGTTCTACTCAACACCTCCTTCTGTCTTAGCCTTCTTACTGAGTTAGTTTCCATTCTCTTTGTTTCTGACAGTCTCTGTCAGGATTCTCTTTGTTCTTGTCTGGCCATCGTCTCCTGTGCTCATCAACACCTCCTTTTGGCCTTACCTTCCTACTAAATTGTTTCATACTTTTGTATTTTGGGAGCAGGCAATTCTAAACCTACTGTAATCAGCCAACTTTGCTACATACTGTGGCTGCCCCTTACTTACATTACTCTTTCCCTTCACCATGAGATAAATATTAAATTGTTACATAGTACTGGATTCATGTATACAAACTGAATAGTACATAAGCATATATTCTAAATATTTCTATGATAAATTAACCCCTTGGTTCCAACAGCAGTCAAGCTAGAGTATGCAATTTGCGCTTTTCCTTTTACTACATTTTGGAGCATCAAAGTCCATTTCTCTTGGCCATTTTGAGCTCTCACCAATCTTTTAAAAAAAACTGAAAATAGGTATCTATATCTCCCTCATCAAAAGGAGGCACTAGATTTATCTCTTGTGGTGTGCTGTTAGCTACAACAGTGTGAGAAGCAGAGGTGCCTTCACAGATTTCACTCGAGACAAAAATTGAGAACAAAGAACATTTATTTTACAACAGTGCAAAGTTGGGTGCTTCCCCTTACCCTGGGAATACACACACATACTGGGGCTCACCCAACTTTTTATACTTTCTATTTCAGTACAGAGGTACCTCCCCCCTTAACATTCTTCTGCCTCCTGGATGAATTTGGCATTAAGTAATTCTGCCTAGGTGCAGTTTGTGCCTTTCTGTGTGTAAACTTGTTGACTAGGAAGTGTCATGTCTTTGTTCTTATTCAGAAATCTCAACCCCCAGGACTTACTAAATCTATCTACTTGCTATCCCTATTCTATTATACTTGCTTAACCCTTCCTCACACTCCATTCTTACTCCACCCTTATTCAACCCATCATAATTTAAGCACTTGCTTGACTTCCCTTATTCCATTATCCCTCACAACAGGCTTTAATCCACAAAGACTTCAATAGAGCCAGGCTGGCTGTAGCTGCAGTAACTCTGAGTGAGCTTCGGGAGGTTGCCGCAAACTTATATCCTGGAGGGTAATTGACATCCGACTGGGTGAGGCTTGATCCCTTCAGGCCGACTGATTGACAGCCAGCCAAGTGTTGTCCTGTCCCCTCACACTCCTGCAGGTTCAGAGGTTGCCCCCTGCAGTAGGCCGGTGGTGTACCACCACATTCACCCACTTCTTTAAAATTGTCCCGGGGGGGGGAGCAGTAACAAGGAATCACACCCACTATATACATACAATACTTACAGGTTGAGATGATCCAGCGGCCGCCGGGGTCTCTGTGACCGTCGTAGGACTGACTCCTGGTCACTGGTCGGAGGAGAAGTGGGGGGGCTGGTGGCAGGGGTCTGTGTGGCTGGTGTGGAGCTGTGCGGATGGGGGGGCCGGGGTCGACGTATGAGGGTCGTATTGGATGGGTGGGGGGTCGGGTTCATCTCCCAAGGCTGAAGCAGGCCCCTGGTGGTCAAGGAGGTCCTGCGTGCCCCATAGCTGCCTGGGGATGGGGATGGGGATGTATGCCCAGTCAGCATGGTGTGATGGGTGCTCCTGCTGGTGCCAGGTCCCTGGCTGAGACGGTGTCCTCCCTACCTCTGCCGAACTTAACATAGGTGTAGTTATAGTTTGCATGTAGGAGGAAGAATTGCTCCACCAGGGCTTGGGCCTTGTGTGTCCGGACGTGCTTATGCAGGAGCACTGGTCCCGCGAACATGAGCCATGCTGGGGGGACATTCCAGTCGCTGACCTCCTGGGGAATGAGAACAGATGTTCGTGAGGGGTCTCGTTGGTAGCTGTGCACAGCAGTGACCAAATGGCATGGAGCACCTCAGGCAGGGCGTCCTGCTAGTACTCAACGGCCTACCCTTTCAACCTGAGAGCCAGGAGGACTGCCTTCCAGACCACCCCATTCTCACGTTCCACTTGCCCATTGCCTCTCGGGTTATAGCTCGTCGTGCGACTGATGGCGATGCCCCTCGCCATCAGGTACTGGCGCAGCTCGTCACTCATGAAACTAGACCTCCAGTTGCTGTGGATGAAGGCAGGGTAGCCAAACATGGTGAAAATCTGCCCCAGGGGCCTGATGACGGTGGTTGTGGAGGTGTCCGAGCAAGGGATAGCGAAAGGGAAGCGTGACTACTCGTCCACTACTGTGGTGAAGTAGACGTTTCGGTTCGTGGAAGGCAGGGGCCCTTTTTTAAAAAAACTTTATTTATTTGTTCAAAAAAAAATACATAACATATACAACAATTAACCATAAACATGAATGTTATTTTTTATATATAGAAAAAAATAGAACCCCCCCCACCCCCTTCAGCCAACTTCAGGTCTAAGGAGAGCCATAAAGAAAGAAAAAAATTAAAGAAAATTTAAATATACATATTAAGATCTAATCGATGTAAATTGAAATGTCTTCTTTCTTTGGCTTGGCTTCATGGACGAAGATTTATGGAGGGGGTAATGTCCACGTCAGCTGTAGGCTCGTTTGTGGCCGACAAGTCCGATGCGGGACAGGCAGACACGGTTGCAGTGGTTGCAAGGGAAAATTGGTTGGTTGGGGTTGGGTGTTGGGTTTTTCCTCCTTTGTCTTTTGTCAGTGAGGTGGGCTCTGCGGTCTTCTTCAAAGGAGGTTGCTGCCCGCCGAACTGTGAGGCGCCAAGATGCACGGTTTGAGGCGATATCAGCCCACTGGCGGTGGTCAATGTGGCAGGCACCAAGAGATTTCTTTAGGCAGTCCTTGTACCTCTTTGGTGCACCTCTGTCACGGTGGCCAGTGGAGAGCTCGCCATATAACACGATCCTGGGAAGGCGATGGTCCTCCATTCTGGAGACGTGACCTACCCAGCGCAGTTTGATCTTCACCAGCGTGGATTCGATGCTGTCGGCCTCTGCCATCTCGAGTATTTCGATGTTGGAGATGAAGTCGCTCCAATGAATGTTGAGGATGGAGCGGAGACAATGCTGGTGGAAGCGTTCTAGGAGCCGTAGGTGATGCCGGTAGAGGACCCATGATTTGGAGCCGAACAGGAGTGTGGGTATGACAACGGCCCTGCACACGTCAATATCCGTGAGGTTTTTCAGTTGGTTGTTTTTCCAGACTCTTTTGTGTAGTCTTCCAAAGGCGCTATTTGCCTTGGCAAATATAGTCTGTAAATATTCTGAATATAACAACCACTTATTAATAAAAAAACTATAATTATCACATGAAACATATGTAATTTTTTCCATTATTAAACAATATTTCATCTCATTATGCCATCTATTAATATCAATCTTATTTGTATCTTTCCACGTACTAGCAATACATTTTTTCGCTACAGATAAAGCTAAATATACAAAAGCAAGCTGAAACTTATCTAATCCCAAACCTTTCAGAGGTTGCAAACTACCCAATAAAAATACTGTTGGATCTAAAAGTATTTTAATCTTAAACAGATATTTTGTTCTTTGTTTTCATCTGGCCATAGTCTTCTGTTCCAATCAACACCTCCCGTGTATCCTTATGACTTAATTATTTCTACTAAATTGGTTTATCCATTTTATTTGTCTCTGATATTCTCAGTCATGGTACTCTTATAAATCACTGTCCCTATGGTTCCTCCAACCTCATCCTGTCTAACTTCTCCTATCTGCTATCCTGTTACTCCCTTGTGTGCTTTACAATTAGCAGTGTAACCTTGGGGATGAAAGTATTTTCTCTCTTTGTATTTGGAGTCCCCAAATTCTACACATACTATAATCAGCCAACTTTTCTACATACTGTAGCTGTTACTTAATTGCATTAATATTTCCCTTAAACTGTATAATTGAAGTAAATAGTAAATTGTTACATAGTAATGGATTAATGAATACATAATGAATAGTACATAGGCATATTTTCCATGATTACTTAACCCAGGAACTTGTTCCAACAAGTTCCAACAAGTACCACATCTAAAACACAAATCTGATTCATGAAAACCATACTTTTTAAATTTTTCAGGTGTTTCTAACCAATCATCCTCGGAAAAAAATAAAACCAGTATCCACTTCCCATTTACTTTTAGATCTATCCCAACCCTTTTTATCCATACCATCCTGTAATATTTGATACATAGATGAAATATAACCCTTCTCTGGTACCTTCATAAGAAAAGTCTCAAATTTGGTCATTTCAGGTAAAATCATATCTCTACCAAACATACGTTTTACCAAAGATCGAATTTGATAATAAAGAAATAAAGAATTTTATCAATATCAAAACTCTCCCTCATCTGATTAAAAGACAAAAATTTACCGTCTTTAAAACAATCTCCCAAATTTTCCACATCTTTAAATCTCCAATGCAATGAACTTCGATTATGTATTGAAAAAGAAATGTTGATTATTTTACAACGGAGTCAAAGCTGATAATTCACCCCCAGAGCCTATAATTTTATTTTTCTTTATCCATAACTTCATTAAATGTTTTAGTATAGGCACATTATATTGCTGTAACAAATTTATATTCCATCTAAACAAAAATTGATGTATTTCAAATTCAGAAATATTTGCCATAAAGGCAGGGGCCCTTTGAAGTCCATACTGAGACGCTCGAAAGGCCAAGTAGCCTTTACAACATGGGCCTGGGGCGAGCGGAAGAAGTGGGGTTTAAACTCCGCGCAGACCTGACAGGCCTCGGTCATGTTCCTTACGTCCCTGATGGTGTACTGCAGGTTTCGGGACCTAATGAATTGGTACAACCTGGTGACACCCGGATGGCAGAGGGACTCATGCAATGCCTGCAGCCTGTCATTGTGCATAGACGCGTAGGTGCGAGAGAGGGCATCGGAGGAGTCATTAAAAATTCCTGGGGCGGTACTGGTAGGTTGCCAGCTTGACTCTCCAGCGGAGGATCTTGTCGTTCTTGATCTTGCTTTTGTGGGTAGTGTTAAACATGAACGCCATGGCCCGCTGGTCCATGACGAGGGTGAATCTGGACTGACGACTCCATGGGCCACAATGTACCCAGGATGGTGAGGCGGGTGGTGCTAAACACACACTTCTCCTTCTTGTAAGTGAAGTTCAGCTCCCTGGCTGTCTGGAGGAATTTTTCCAGGTTAGCATCATGGTCCTGATGGTCACAGCCGCAGATAGTGACGTTATCCAGATATGGGAACGTCACCTTTAGCTTGTGCCGGTCTACCATGCAATCCATCTCCAGCTGGAAAATGGAGACCCTGTTCATGACCCCAAAGGGAACTCGGTGGTACTGGTACATGCGCCCATCTGCCTCAAAGGCGATGTAGGGCTTGTCCTTCGGGTGGATGGGGATTTGGTGATACACTGACTTCAGGTCAATTGTGGAGAAAACCCGGAAGCGGGCTATCTCGTTGACCATGTCGGCGATCCTTGGCAGGAGGTAGGCATCCAGATAGGTGTACCGGTTAATGGTCTGGCTGTAATCCACAACCATCCTCTGCTTACTTTCCCCTTTGACCACCAGGACTTGGACTCTCCAAGGGCTGTAACTGGGCTCTATAACACCTTCCTTCAGGAATCGCCGCACCACCACTTTGATGAAGTCTCTGTCTGCAGCGCAATATTAATATTAACTTAACTTCCTTCTAATTCTAAGCACATGTGCTTGTAATGTGTGTGTAAGTTCAGAAAAGTTATTTGATTCACAGTCCAATCACACTTCTCACTCCTCCAGGTTCACCGGTATCAGGCAATTCTTATACTGCGCACAAAATTTAACATTTATGAATTTCACCAGGCTTTGGTGCTTGAAAGGTAAATGGTTACCACTCAGGAAGGACCTTGTAGGTTTTAAGAGAGAGATTTGTTGCTCATTGGACACAAACTGATTCCTTCTGATCAGACACTTCAGTGTCTTGCCGAAGAAACTTACCTCATCAGGGTTTTCCAGATGATAATCTCTTTATTTCAGGTTACCACAGAGTTCCTTTTCTGTTTCCCTGATCTCAGGTGAAACATTATACAGCCAGCCATCTCCTCTTGTATGGACCACAAGGGCTTTGATGAGGCTGAATTAAGAACTCACAACCCATCTTCAAAATGGGGTTTTTCCACAAGCTCGCCAGCTTGTCCTATTCCAGAACCAGCTGCTGCTGTTGGTGATCCGTAAAGTTGAATTCTCTCTCTCTCCCAGAGAAAACCACAGAAACAGACTGTGGCACTGGACCTAGTGTTCCGAGTTCATTCATCTATTGCTTTCCAAAACAATAATCCATTCCTCCAGAATCGCATTACTAGTCAGGGATAGTATCATGGCTATAGAAAGGGAGGATGCTGCAGAGGGAGTGTCCACTAGGTCGGTGTGGGAGGAAGTCAGAAATAGGAAGGAACTATCACTGTGCTGGGAGTAGTCTATAAGCCCTCAAAAAGTCCACGGGAAACAGAGGAGCAAGTAAGCAGGCAGATTTTGGAATGGTGCAGGAAATACAGGTTGTATTTATGGGTGATTTCAACTTCCCTAATATTGACAGGCATCTACTGACTGCAAGAGGGATAAATAGGCTGAATTTGTCCTTAGAGGATTCTTGACATAATATGTGGACTGGCCAACTAGAGTGGATGTCATACTGGATCTAGTTCTGCGTCAGCTGGTGGACCTCTCGGTGAGAGAGCATTTTGGTGACCTTAGCTTCAACATAGCTATAGAAAAGGATAAATACAGTCAAAATTGGGAAGTGCTTAATGGAGGAAGGGCTAATTATGAAGGGATGAGGCAGCAACTAGCAAGAATAAATTGGAAACAGGTGTTTGAGGGTGAAAGGACAGAAATAATGTGGAGGAAGTTTAGGGACCACTTGTGCTGTGTTCAGGATAGGTCTGTCCCACTGAGACAAGGAAAAGATGGTAGGAAAGACCGTGGCTGACAAAACATTTCAGGCAACTAGACAAGAGGAAGGTAGCACACATTAGATATAGAAAACAGGAAAGGATCATGAGAAGTATACGGTAACCAGAAAGAAGCTAAAGAAAGGATTTAGGAGAGCTCGAAGGGGCATAAGGATTAAGGAGAACCCCAGGGCGTACTATGCATATGTGAAGAACAGAATGATGATGAGAATGAAGGTGGAAATGCTGAAGGATAAAGGAGGCAACATATGCCTAGAGGTGGAGGAGGTTGGGGAGGACCTAAATGAATACCTTGCATTAGTATTCACAAAATGACCTGGATCAGGGTGAGATGGGAATAGAACAGGCCTGTGGGCTGGACAATGTGGAGATTAATGAAGAGGATGTGTTGGATCTTCTTAAAAGCATCAAGATTGATAAGTCCCTGGAGCCAGTCATTATATACATTGCTGTGGGAAGTAAGAGATTGCTGAGTCAGTAGCTATGATCTTTGAATCCTCTTTGGCCGCAGGGGAGGTGTCAGAGGATTGGAGAATGGACAATGTCATCCCCTTGTTTAAAAAAGGTAATAGGGAGAATCTTGGGAATAATAGACCGATGTTCATTAAATATATATATCAATTGTAAATTAGAAGCTTAACTATAATTATTACTTATTTCATTCAGGACATCAAATTCTAAACTTTTAATAATTAAACAATTAAACCTTAGCTAGTACTATGTAAAAAATAATATTGAATACAAAAATTAAACAAATAATACACATAAAATTCCCCTATCTAAGATATTTTATACTTCATGTTCTGTGATATGATCCATCTCTTCTTTGGCTTGGCTTCGCGGACGAAGATTTATGGAGGGGGTAAATGTCCACATCAGCTGCAGGCTGGATTGTGGCTGACAAGTCCGATGTGGGACAGGCAGACATGGTTGCAGCGGCTGCAGGGGAAAATTGGTTGGTTGGGGTTGGGTGTTGGGTTTTTCCTCCTTTGTCTTTTGTCAGTGAGGTGGGCTCTGCGGTCTTCTTCAAAGGAGGTTGCTGCCCGCCGAACTGTGAGGCACCAAGATGCACGGTTTGAGGCGATATCAGTCCACTGGTGGTGGTCAATGTGGCAGGCACCAAGAGATTTCTTTAGGCAGTCCTTCTACCTCTTCTTTGGTGCACCTCTGTCACGGTGGCCAGTGGAGAGCTCGCCATATAACACGATCTTGGGAAGGCAATGGTCCTCCATTCTGGAGACGTGACCCACCCAGTGCAGCAGGATCTTCAGCAGCGTGGACTCGATGCTGTCGGCCTCTGCCATCTCGAGTACTTCGATGTTAGGGATGAAGTCGCTCCAATCAATGTTGAGGATGGAGTGGAGACAACGCTGGTGGAAGCGTTCTAGGAGATGTAGGTGATGCCGGTAGAGGACCCATGATTCGGATCCGAACAGGAGTGTGGGTATGACAACGGCTCTGTATACACTTATCTTTGTGAGGTTTTTCAGTTGTTTGTTTTTCCAGACTCTTTTGTGTAGTCTTCCAAAGACGCTATTTGCCTTGGCGAGTCTGTTGTCTATCTCGTTGTCGATCCTTGCATCTGATGAAATGGTGCAGCCGAGATAGGTAAACTGGTTGACCGTTTTGAGTTTTGTGTGCCAGATGGAGATGTGGGGGGGCTGGTAGTCATGGTGGGGAGCTGGCTGATGGAGGACCTCAGTTTTCTTCAGGCTGACTTCCAGGCCAAACATTTTGGCAGTTTCTGCAAAACAGGACGTCAAGCGCTGAAGAGCTGGCTCTGAATGGGCAACTAAAGCGGCATCGTCTGCAAAGAGTAGTTCACGGACAAGTTTCTCTTGTGTCTTGGTGTGAGCTTGCAGGCGCCTCAGATTGAAGAGACTGCCATCCGTGCGGTACCGGATGTAACCCCCTTGTTTTTTTTTCCTAATTGAGTTTTTTGAAGAGGTAACAAGAAATTGATGAGGGGAACGTGGTAAATGTGGTCTACATGGATTTTAACAAGTCATTTGGCAAAATCTCCCACGAGAGACTCATCCCAAGGTCATGAGGCATAGGATCAGTGGAACGTTGGCTGTGTGGATAAAAAAATTAGCTTATCAGAAGAAAGCAAAGAGTAGTAATGGAAGGAAAGTATTCTGTCTGGAGGTCAATGAATGGAGTGCCACAAGGATTTGTTCTGGGACCCCTGCTCTTTGTGATTTTTATAAATGACCTGGGTGAAGAGGTGGAAGGATGGGTCAGTAAGTTTGTGGATGACATAAATGTTGGAGGAGTTGTGGATGGAGCTGAAGGTTGTCGAGGGTAACAAGAGAATATAGACAGGATGCAGAGTTGGGCAGAAAAGTGGCAGATGGAGTTCAATGGGGATAAGTGTGAGGTGATGCATTTTTGAAGGACAAACCAGAAGGCTGAGTACAGGGTATATATCCCTCAAGGTCGCCACACAGGTTGATAGAATAGTTAAGAAGGCCTATGGGATCCTTGGATATTAATGGGGGATTGAATTCAGAAGTAGAGAGGTTATGCTGTAACTCTACAAATCTCTGATGAGACTACACTTGAAATATTGTGTTCAGTTCTGGTGACCTCATTATAGGAAGGATGTGGAAGCTATGGAGAGGGTGCAGAGGAGATTTACTAGGATGTTACCTGGATTGGAAAACAAGTCTTATGAGGTTAGGTTAGCATAGCTGGGACTTTTCTCTTTGGAGTGTAGAAGAATGAGAGGAGAGGAAACATTTTTTAAAATATTTTTTCATTTTTCATTAATAAATTCTTTCAATCTTTAAACTTTTATACTCATCAAATATATTAAATATCTGGAGAATTCTCCTGCTTCCCTCATTCTCCACCCCCCACCCCCCCCCCCAACATCACGAATGTAAAAATATAGCTTCATGTGCCATCAGAGCTCTCATTTCTCATAATTCTTTTTCGAGGATATCACATCTTCACATACCTTGAAAGGTCAAATTTCTAATTGAACACCTACATAATTGAAGTACAGTTGCCGTATCTTAATGAATGTTCCATATTTATTCTTTAAATTGTAAATAATTTTCTCCATGGGTATACAACTACATAACTCTGAGGCGCATCAACCAATAAGAAGGGAAGAGTCGGATTTCCAGATGATTGCAATACACTTCTTGGCCATAGCCAGAGCTACTTTAGCAAAACGAATTTGAAATTTAGTCAACTTGTTGCTGACGTCCATAAGATTGTCCAGAGGTACAGCTCTGGATTTGCGTTGGAAAGTCACTTCTGTTATTCTTGTTAGTGTTTCAGCGATATTATATCAGAATTGTCTTACCTTTACACATGACCAGGTAGAATTTAAAACATTCAATTTCAATTACACATCTAAAGCACATTTAGACATTTCAGATTTTGATTTATGCAATTTTTGTGGCATGAGATATAGTTTTTTTTTTATTAATTTTTTTATTTTTCACACCATAAATCACATTAGCCATGATATACACTATTTCTTTTTCACACATATACAGTGACTTTTTCTCCCCCCCCCCTTTCCTCCCAAACCACCCCCCCACCCCCCCCCCTCTCATCCATTTTAGGTATACAATCTAGGTTGCATTAAGCCAGTCAGACAATGTTGTCATTCAACAAAATTACACCAGAAATTCTACTGAGTCCATTCTTTTCTTTCCTTCTCCTTCCATCATCTTAGGTAATGTTTGTCCCCGGTAGGTTTTCGCTATTGTATTTAATGTAAGGCTCCTATACTTGTTCGAATATTGCAATATTATTTCTTAACCAATATGTTCTTTTTTCTAATGGAATACATTTATTCATTTAAATTTGGTAGTTTCTTCCTTTTAATTTGGTTATGTATTCCATTAATATTTAAAGACATATAGTTCAGCGTAGCCCTTTTATATTTTGTTTATCTTCTCTTTCCGTTTTTCCATCATTACCTTTCCTCCTTTTCCATTTCTGTTTTCTTATTTTCAACTCTTTATAAGACAACATTCCTACAACATCTAACATTTTCCTTATTCTCCTATTTCTATCTTATTTATCCCCAATCTCCCCTTCACCTCCTGAGTTGTCCTTTATCCCTTGTCGGACAACCACATCTCCCCTCTCCATTTGGATTTGCGAATCCACTCGCAAGCGTCAACTGATTTTGCAGTGACCGCTATTTCCCCCCACCCCGCCTCCCCCAGAAAAGATTTCACTTTTCATATGTCACAAAGGTCACTCTTTTAATTCCCTCCTTATTCTCTCTATTCCATTACCTTCCCTTATTAATTCTTGTCTATACTATCTATATTTTCCTCTAAGAACAGATACATTCATGTATGCTCATTGTCTCTATTCACTCTTATACCTCTTTACCCGCATACATATCAATCGTGATCATTTTTACTCTCATTACCCGTCTTCATCCCTCAGTCTATTTTTGTCTTTACCCACATACATATCAATCGTGATCATTTTAACTCTCATTACCCGTCTTCCTCCCTCAGTCTATTTTTGTAATTGTTCTGCAAATTTTCGTGCTTCTTCTGGATCCGAGAATAGTCTGTTTTGTTGTCCTGGAATAAATATTTTCAATACCGCTGGATGCTTTAGTATAAATTTATACCCTTTCTTCCATAAAATCGCCTTTGCTGTATTGAACTCTTTTCTCTTCTTTAGGAGTTCAAAACTTATATCTGGATAAATGAAGATTTTTTGCCCTTTATACTCCAGTGGTTTGTTGCCCTCTCTTACTTTTTCCATTGTCTTCTCCAGTACCTTTTCTCTTGTAGTATATCTTAGGAATTTTACTACAATAGATCTTGGTTTTTGTTGTGGTTGTGGTTTAGAGGCCAATACTCTATGTGCCCTTTCTATTTCCATTTCATGCTGTAGTTCTGGACATCCTAGGGTCTTAGGGATCCACTCTTTTATAAACTCCCTCATATTCTTGCCTTCTTCATCTGCATGAGATATAGTTGATGTAAAAAATTTGTATTGAACCAGTCCATTTCTCGCATTGATATTTGATGTCATACGATCTGTTACAAGATCAAACCAGCAACCACAAAGAAGGCATATCACACAGGGGTAAAGATGAACAATTACTTTATTAACAAAAAATTCACCTTTAAACTTTAATTCAAAATCCTCCCTTTTATAACCATGCCCACTGGTTACTATGCAAATCTCTATAACAGTGTAAAACTAATAAATTCCCCAGCCTAAATATAACATATGTAATTAAAGTTGAAGTTATATTTCCAATCAGCCCACAGAAAAACTTAAACACAAAACACACAAGACTCAAAACTTCAATCTCAACTGAAGCAAAGATCATAAACAAAATTCAGTTTGTTTGGTAAACTGAAGTCAAAAGATCTTTGAGAGAGAGAGAGAGCACAAAATTCGAAGTTGTCTTGGGTTGCTCGCAGAGAGAGGAACAACAGCTTGGTCGGGATCCTTCTGGCTGCCTTCAGAGTGTTCATCCTTTTTGAAATCCCAACATTCTAAACTGACTTCCAGTCCATGACTCATGCTCTGGGCCTTCTTCCACTCCACAGCACCACCCAGTGGTGGTTTATTGTCCAAGTCCAGAAATCTTTTGATCATTTTCTGCACATGCTCAGTCCATCTCCCACTCTCTCAGCAGTCCACCTTCATCTTGGCTCTCTAAGGCAAACTGTCACTTTTTAACATAAAACCACACAACACATAGGCCAATACGCAACACAGAACTCAGTAACACTATCCAAACACCAATCAGACCAACATTCTCCTGGTATTATAAAGCCTAGGTCTGACTCCCACCTGGATGAGAGGAGACTTGATGGAGATGTTCAAGATTATGAGAGGCCTAGACAGGTTTGACAGTACCTGTTTTCTAGCACAGGATCAGCAAACACCAGTGGACATGTGGACAAGCTTAAGGGAGGGAGGTTTCAGAGATACATTAGGGGTAATTTTTTTGACACAGAGTTATGGATACCTGGAATGCCTTACTGGGGTGATGGTGGAGGCTGAAACATTTGGGGCATTTAAGAGACTCTTAACACTGTCTTCACTGTTGAGGTCTTTATTGGCTTGTTTTAGCATCATGATGAAGAAGATAGTAAAGAGGGTTGGTGCGAAGACGCAGCCTTGCTTCACGCCGTTGTCAATGGAGAAGGGTTCGGAGAGCTCATTGCTGTATCTGACCCGACCTTGTTGGTTTTTGTGCAGTTGTATAACCATGTTGAGGAACTTGGGGCGCTCTAGTATTTACCAAAGCCCTTTCCTGCTCACGATGTCAAAGGCTTTGGTGAGGTCAACAAAGGTGATGTAGAGTCCTTTGTTTTGTTCTCTGCACTTTTCTTGGAGCTGTCTGAGGGCAAAGACCATGTCAGTAGTTCCTCTGTTTGCGCGAAAGCCACACTGTGATTCTGGGAGGACATTTTCGGCAACACTAGGTATTAGTCTATTAAGGAGAATCCTAGCGAAGATTTTGCCTGCAATGGAGAGCAGCGTGATTCCCCTGTAGTTTGAGCAGTCTGATTTCTCGCCTTTGTTTTTGTACAGGGTGATGATGATGGCATCACGAAGATCCTGAGGCAGCTTTCCTTGGTCCCAGCAGAGCATGAAAAACTCATGCAGTTTGGTATGCAGAGTTTTGCCCCCAGCCTTCCAGACCTCTGGGGGGATTCCATCCATACCTGCTGCTTTGCCACTTTTCAGTTGTTCAATTGCCTTATATGTCTCTTCCCGGGTGAGGACCTCATCCAGCTCGAGCCTCAAAGGTTGTTGAGGGAGCTGGAGCAGGGCGGATTCTTGGACTGAGCGGTTGGCACTGAAAAGGGATTGGAAGTGATCTGACCATCGATTGGGGATGGAGATCTTGTCGCTGAGGAGGATTTCGCCATCTGAGCTGTGCAGAGGGCTTTGGACTTGGGGTGAGGGGCCGTACACCGCCTTTAGTGTCTCATAATAACCCCTGAAGTCGCCAATGTCGGCGCTGAGCTGGGTTCGTTTGGCGAGGCTAGTCCACCACTCATTTTGGATCTCCTGGAGTTTGCGCTGAAGGTAGCTGCATGCGAGACGGAAGGCTCGTTTTTTCTCTGGCCAGGAAGGCTTTGCAAGGTGAGCCTGGTGGGCAGATTGCTTCTTTGCCAGCAGCTCCTGGATTTCCTGGTTGTTTTCGTCAAACCAGTCCTTGCTTTTCCTGGAAGTCAGCCTGAAGAAAACTGAGGACCTACATCAGCCAGCTCCCCACCATGACCACCAGCTCCCCCACATCTCCATGGGGCACACTGAACTCAAAACGGTCAACCAGTTTACCTACCTCGGCTGCAGTTTTTCATCAGATGTAAGGATTGACAAAGAGATAGACAACAGACTCGTCAAGGCAAATAGTGCCTTTGGAAACTCACTCCCTTAACCTTGTCCACATGTCCACTGGTGTTTGCTGATCCTGTGCTAGAAAACAGGTGCTGTCAAACCTGTCTATGCCTCTCATAATCTTGAACATCTGTATCAAGTCTCCTCTCATCCAGGTGGGAGTCAGACCTGGGCTTTATAATACCAGGAGAATGTTGGTCTGATTGGTGTTTGGATAGTGTTACAGAGTTCTGTGTTGTGTATTGGCCTAGGTGTTGTGTGGTTTTATGTTAAAAAGTGACAGTTCAGCCAAGATGAAGGTGGACTGCTGAGAGAGTGGGAGATGGACTGAGCATGTGCAGAAAATGATCAAAAGATTTCTGGACTTGGACAATAAACCACCACTGGGTGGTGCTGTGGAGTGGAAGAAGGCCCAGAGCATGAGTCATGGACTGGAAGTCAGTTTAGAATGTTGGGATTTCAAAAAGGATGAACATTCTGAAGGCAGCCAGAAGGATCCCGACCAAACCATTGTTCCTCTCTCTGCGAGCAACACAAGACAACTTCAAAAGAGTCTGGAAAAACAACCACCTGAAGAAACACACAAAGATCAGCGTGTACAAAGCCGTTGTCATAACCACGCTCCTGTTCGGCTCTGAATCATGGGTCCTCTACCGGCATCACCTACGGCTCCTAGAACACTTCCATCAGCGCTGTCTCCGCTCCATCCTCAAAATTCATTGGAATGACTTCATCACCAACTTAAAGTACTCGAGCTGGCAGAGTCCGCAAGCATCGAATCCATGCTGCTGAAGACCCAACTGCGCTGGGTGGGTCACGTCTCCAGAATGGAGGACCATCGCTTTCCCAAGATCATGTTCTATGGCGAGCTCTGCACTGGCCACTGAGACAGAGGTGCACCAAAGAAGAGGTACAAAGACTGCTTAAAGAAATCTCTTGGTGCCTGCCACATTGACCACACCGCCAGTTGGCTGATATCGCCTCCATCCGTGCATCTTGGCGCCTCACAGTTCGGCAGGCAGCAACCTCCTTTGAAGAAGACCGCAGAGCCCACCTCACTGGCAAAAGACAAAGGAGGAAAAACCCAACACCCAACCTCAACCAACCAATTTTCCCTTGCAACCGCTGCAACCGTGCCTGCCTGTCCCGCATTGGACTTGTCAGTCACCAACGAACCTGCAGCAGACGTGGACATACCCCTCCGTAAATCTTTGTCCGCGAAGCCAAGCCAAAGAAAAGAGACACATGGATGAAAAAAAAATTGAGGGTTATGAGGTAGGGAGGGTTTCGTACTTTTTTTAGGAAGGAATTTATGTTTCGGTTCAGCACAACACATCGAAGGCCAAAGGGCTTGTACTGTGCTGTATTGTTCTATAAGAGGCTTCCAGAGAGACATCTGAATATGATGGGGATGGAGGGATCTTTTTCAGGTGCAAGTGGCAGAGTTTTAGTTTGATTTGGACATCTCGTTTGACAGACAGTGGTCTGACGGATCTGTTTCTGTGCCATATCATTCTCTGTTCTGTAGTTTTTTCCAAGGTTGGAAATGTCAAGTGGCTTGGAGTTTAAATTTTAATTTTAGATGTGTAGTACAACCCTTCTCTGTGGTGCCTAAAAATACCCAATTAACCTCCAACCCCTTGTACATTTTGAACGATGGGAGGAAACTGGAGAACCAGGAGGAACCCACGAGGGCACGGGGAGAACATACAAACTCCTTATAGACAGTGCCGGTTTTGAACTTGGGTCATTGGTGCTGTAATAGTATTGTGTTAACCGCTACTGTAACTATAGTGGGTGGGGAAAAGTTTAAAGCGAATATATGAGATACACTTTTACAGGGACAATGGTATCTTTCCTGTAGTTAGGAGACTGCAGTTACTGGAATCTGGAGCAAAGAAAAATCAATCTGCTGGATGAACTCAGTGGGTTGAACAACATCAGTGGGTGGAGGAAGAAAGGATTGTCGAGGATCATCAAGATCCTTAACCACAACATTATTGACGTTCATCAATTAGACCTGATGTGCGGTGTGTACCAGTACAGTTTGTGTGAAGATTTGATCTGGAGAGGAACTGAGGTGTCAGAGTATGGCAACAGAAGGGAACAGAAGGGAGATAATGTTGAGAGGATGGTGAGCCTGTGCTCAAGCCATACATAGCCCTTCTCAGACTTCCAAAAAGTTGCAATCTTAATTTTTGCATTTCCTGTTGGCTCCGAGATTCAAGAGATAGTTTGTTCCGCAAACAGTTAAATAGTAATTTTTTTTAGAGATACAGCACAGTAACAGGCCCTTCTGACCCATGAGCCTGTGGCTCCCAAATAGACTAATTATCCTACAAATGCTGCACGTTTATGGAGGATGGAAGGAAACTGGAGCGCCCAGAGGAAATCCATGGAGAAGCAAGGAGATTGTACGATCTCTTTTTAGACAAGTGCTAGATTCAAATCTTGGTTTCTTGCTGTAATAGCATGGAAATAACCACTACATTAACTGTACAGTCCTTACAATGACCATGCTGTCCCTACGCTAACCGTGCCATCCCTACGCTAACCGGGCCGTCCCTAAGCTAACCGTGCCAGTATAGATGGAATAGGCTCACTCTGCCTGATGATGGAAATGGTTCTGTAAATGTTGGCTTTGTGTCCTTCCAGATGTATGAATCGGATGGCTCTATCATGGTGTACTGGCATGCACTGGATGTCCCGGGAAGCACAGACAGGTAACAGTGGTAGCTTTCTTCCTGCGGCTGTTCAGAGGCTTTGCAGTGATATGGTTGCCAACCATTGGAACATAAATAGGAGCAGGAAAACTATTCGGCCCATCAAGCTTGCTCTGCCATTCAGAAAGATCATGGCTGATCTGGCCATGGACTCAGCTCCACCCTACCCACCCAATTCCTCATAATCCCCGACTAAGTAAAAATCTATCCATCTGTGAGCCATCCTCTACTATCTTGGACAGAGACTTCCACACGTTCTCCTCTTCATCTCTGTCTTCAATCTATTCCCCAAATATCTTTAGGCTATTTCCTTTATTCTAGTCTCACCTACTAGTAAAAATAACTTCTCTGCTTATAGAAACATGGGAAAACATCATCCACTATCCAATATAATTATGGCTGATGAAGCCTTTTCCTGCTTTCGTTTCCATATAACTATATAACAATTACAGCACAGAAACAGGCCAGTTTGGCCCTTCTAGTCTATGCTGAACACTTTCTCCTAGTCCTGTGGCCACTGGTTGAGGTTTTTGATTGGGGAAAAGCTAGATTTGAGGAGATGCGAAAGGACTTGCAGGGTGTGCATTGGGACAATTTGTTTTATGGGCTAAGGATGTAGTAGAGAGATGGAAGTCTTTTAAAGATCAGATTTTGAGAGTGCAAAAGCTTTATGTTCCTGTTAGGTTAAAAGGAGGGAAAAAGGTTTGAGAGAGCCGTGGTTTTCAAGGAATATTGGAAACTTGGTTCGAAGAAAAAGGGAGGCGTACATTAGATATAAGAAGCATGGAGTTAAGGAGATGTTTGAAAGATACATTGAATGTAAGAGGAATCTTAAGAGAGGAATTAGGAAAAGCTAAAAGAAGGTACGAGGGAAACTATGGCAAGCAGGGTGAAAACTAATCCAAAAGAGTTCTACAAATATGTTAATGGTAAAAGGAAAGCTAGAAAATCAGAGCGGAAAACTGTGTGTGGAGCCTAGAGAAATGGGGGAGATATTGAACAGTTTCTTTTCTTCGGTATTCACTAAGGAGAAGGATATTGGGAGATGTGAGATAAAATAAGCAAATTGGGTAAATATGGGGAATATAGAGATTACAAAAGGTGTAGTTTTAAGGGCTTTTGAAGAATATAAAGGTGGATAAGTCTCTCCCGAGGACCAGACGGGATCTTCCCAGGACATTGAGAGAAGTGAAGGAGGAAATAGCAGAGGCTCTGGCGGTAATTTTCCCAAATGTCATTAGATATGGGGATAGTGCCGGAGGATTGGCGCATTGCGCATGTGGTTCCGTTATTTAAAAAGGGTTCAAGGAGGAAGCCTGGCAACTATCGGCCTGTAAGTTTGACGTCTGTGGTAGGTAAATTAATGGAGAAAATTCTTAGAGATAGTACTTATAAACATCTGGATAGACAGGGTCTGATCAGGAGCACTCAACATGGATTTGTGGGAGGAAGGTCATGTTTTGACCAATCTGATTGAATTTTTGAAGAGGTGACTAGGAATGTGGATGAGGGTAGCGCAGTGGATGTTGTCTATATGGACTTCAGTAAGGCTTCGATAAGGTACCACATGGAAGGTTAGTTAGGAAGGTGCAGTCTTTAGGTATAAATTTTGAGATAGTCAAATGGATTGAACATTGGCTGAAAGGGAGAGGCCAGAGAGTGGTAGTGGATAATTGTCTGTCAGGTTGGAGGCCGGTGACCAATGGTGTGCCTCAAGGATCTGTATTGGGCCCATTGTTGTTCGTTATATACATTAATGATCTAGATGATGGGGGTGGTGAATTGGATTAGTAAATGTGCAGACGATACTAAGATAGGTGGAATAGTGGATAATGAAGAAGGTTTTCAAGGATTGCAGAGGGATTTGGGGCTGCTTAGAAAAGTGGGCTGAAAAATGCAGATGGAATTTAATGCTGATAAGTGTGAGGTGCTTCATTTGGTAAGAAGAATCAGAATAGGACATACGTGGTAAATGGGAGAACATTGATGAATACAGAAGAGCAGAAAGATTTAGGAGTAACGGTACATCGTTCCCTGAAGGTAGAAATTCACGTGAATAGGGTGGTGAAGAAGGCTTTTAGTATGCTGGCCTTTATCAATCATTGCATGGAATATAGGAGTTGGGAGGTGATGTTGAGATTGTATAAGACGTTGAGTGCGGCCCTAATTTGGAGTTCTGTTTGCAGTTCTGGTCGCCTAATTATAGGAAGGATATAAACAGAGTGGAGAGAGTGCAGAGAAGGGTTTACCAGAATGTTACCTGGGTTTAAGCTATCTAGAGTATTAGGAGAGATTGGACAGATTAGGTCTTTATTCTTTGGAGCGTAGAAGGTTGAGAGGGAATTTGATAGAAGTATTTAAGATTATGAAAGGGCGCGATTCCTCGCCGCATTGCGCGATGCGAATGAAAAAAAACACACCGACGGGAGGGGGGACCAGCTGGGGAGTCGATCTCCACAGCTGGCAACAGACAGCTGCAGAACACCTGCAGCAAGAAGAGACCACAGAAGACAATAGAAACAAGAAAGAAGAGAGGAAAGGGCAACAAAGAAACAACAGATGGCCAACCCAGAGGAAGAAGAAGAGGAAGAGTATGGGTGAAATAGAAGAAGAAAAGAAGGCAAGATAAAGAAGGTACTTTCTCTTATTAAAGGATACATTGACGTCATTTAAGAATAGGCAACCAACAACAGGAACTTTAAATGATTTAAGAAAAAAGAATAATACAACACAAGAAGAGAAAATGAATAAAACTAGAGATGACCTTAACAGAAATGGGAAAGAAAATGGACAAGATGGAAGAATGAGGCAATAGCAGCCAGAAATGGAGGTAGAAGACTTAAAAAAGAAATTGGAGGAATCTAATAAAAAAAACTAAAGAGACACAAGAACTACTAGCTCAAAAAATAGATATAATGGAAAATTATAACAGAAGAAATAACATAAAAGATAGTGGGCCTTAAGGAAGATGAAGAAGGCAAGAATATGAGGGAGTTTATAAAAGAGTGGAGTCCCTAAGACCCTAGGATGTCCAGACTACAGCAAGAAATGGAAATAGAAAGGGCACATAGAGCATTGGCCTCTAAACCACAACCACAACAAAAACCAAGATCTATTGTAGTAAAATTCCGAAGATATACTACAAGAGAAAAGGTACTGGAGAAGACAATGGAAAAAGTAAAGGACGAGGGCAACAAACCCACTGGAATATAACAGGGCAAAAAATCTTCATTTATCCAGATATAAGTTTTGACTCCTAAAGAAGAGAAAAGAGTTCAATACAGCAAAGGGCGATTTTTATGGAAGAAAGGGTATAAATTTATACTAAAGCATCCAGCGGTATTGAAAATATTTATTCCAGGACAAACAAAACAGACTATTCTCGGATCCAGAAGAAGCACGAAAATTTGCAGAACAATTACAAAAATAGACTGAGGGATGAAGACGGGTAATGAGAGTAAAAATGATCACGATTGATATGTATGTGGGTAAAGACAAAAATAGACTGAGGGATGAAGACGGGTAATGAGAGTAAAAATGATCACTGATTGATATGTATGCGGGTAAAGAGGTATAAGAAGTGAATAGAGACAATGTGCATTACGTGAATGTATCTGTACTTAGAGGAAAATATAGATAGTATAGACAAGAATTAATAAGGGAAGGTAATGGAATAGAGAGAATAAGGAGGGAATTAAAAGAGTGACCTTTGTGACATATGAAAAGTGAAATCTTTTCTGGGGGGGGCGGGGTGGGGGGAAATAGCGGTCACTGCAAAATCAGTTGACGCTTGCGAGTGGATTCGCAAATCCAAATGGAGAGGGGAGATGTGGTTGTCCGACAAGGGATAAAGGACAACTCAGGAGGGGAAGGGGAGATTGGGGATAAATAAGATAGAAATAGGAGAATAAGGAAAATGTTGGATGTTGTAGGAATGTTGTCTTATAAAGAGTTGAAAATAAGAAAACAGAAATGGAAAAGGAGGAAAGTTAATGATGGAAAAACGGAAAGAGAAGATAAACAAAATATAAAAGGGCTACGCTGAACTATATGACTTTAAATATTAATGGAATACATAACCAAATTAAAAGGAA
This sequence comes from Narcine bancroftii, assembly GCF_036971445.1. Taxonomy (NCBI): domain Eukaryota; kingdom Metazoa; phylum Chordata; class Chondrichthyes; order Torpediniformes; family Narcinidae; genus Narcine; species Narcine bancroftii. The sequence goes on along the minus strand of NC_091471.1, from coordinate 2,634,434 downwards.
GAAACTACTAAATTTAAATGAATAAATGTATTCCATTAGAAAAAATAACATATAGGTTAAGAAATAATATTGAAATATTCGAACAAGTATAGGAGCCTTACATTAAATACAATAGCGAAAACCTACCGGGGACAAACATTACCTAAGTTGTTGGAAGGAGAAGGAAAGAAAAGAATGGACTCAGTAGAATTTCTGGTGTATTTTTGTTGAATGACAACATTGTCTGACTGGCTTAATGCAACCTAGATTGTATACCTAAAATGGATGAGAGGGGGGGGGGGGTGGGGGGGTGGCTTGGGAGGAGGGAGGAGGGGGAGAAAAAGTCACTGTATATGTGTGAAAAAGAAATAGTGTATATCATGGCTAATGTGATTTATGGTGTGAAAAATAAAAAATTTAAAAAAAAGATTATGAAAGGGATAGACAGAGTGGATGTGGATAGACTATTTCCGTTAAGAGGAGGAAAGATTAAAACAAGAGGACATGAGTTAAGAATTAAGGGGCAGAGGTTTAGAGGTAACCTGAGGGGGAACTTCTTTACTCAGAGAGTGGTAGCCGTGTGGAATGATCTTCCGGGAGAAATAGTGGCGGCGGAGTCAATTGTATTATTTAAGAAAAGGTTGGACAGGTATATGGATGAGAAGAAGATGGAGGGTTATGGGCATTGTGCAGGGAGGTGGGACTAGAAAGGGGTGTTTGGTTCGGTGCGGACTAGAAGGGCCTAATGGCCTGTTTCCGTGCTGTAATTGTTATGTTATATGTTATGTTATAAATATTGACAACAATACTGCAGAAATGCAAGGCTTTCTCCTTGATTTCAACCCCATGTTCTCACGGGGTTGGGGGGGGGGAGTTGTTTGAAATGTAAGGGTTGGGATGGTCTGTCATCACATTCACTAGGAAATGGGTTGTGGGCCAAAGTCCTGCATGCTTTAATAGAGAATCCCTTTGCTCTTTGCCACCACATTTGTGTGGGTATGTACTGTGTTCTAAATTACAGAGATTACATCACATGGCGGAGGGAGGGATGGAAGAGAGAGAAAGAGAGGCTATTTAGCCCATCCTGTGCATGTTTTACAAGAGCGGAAACCATAAAACCTAACAGGTTTCGTCAGCAAAACTGATTGAAAAGGTATCAGTTGCGGATGTCTTGGAACAAAGGAATCTCTCTCTGAAAACCAACAAGAACCCTCCTGAGAGGTAACCATTTGCCTGTTAAGCACCAAAGTCTGTTGAACTTTATTAATGCTAACTTCTGTGCACAGTACAAGAATGGCCTGCAACCAGAGAGATTGGACTGTGAACCAAAGAACTTTTCTAAACTTATATACACATTACAGACACCTGTGCTTAGAATTAGAGGGGGGTTAAGTAAGTTGATACTGTAGTAATAAGTTAAAGTTTAATTCTGTTTTCATGTTCAAAGATAACAAAAAGCAACTTTTGTTTAAGTAACCCTTTGTTATGGCACATATCTATTGCTGCTGGGTTTTGGGGTCTTCTGGACCCGTAACATAATGATGTATCAACCTTAATAATCAAATTACATCAAACCAATAAAATAAACACATCTCATTCCATCGGTTCAGTCATAGGTAATGTCTCCACAAATTCTGCACTTGTTTACAATCTGTAAAAAAATTCTTGTTGCCATCAAATAATGAGATCTTCAACATAGCTGGGTAATGAAGTACGAATTTGTAACCTTTTTCCCAAAGGGTTTCCTTAACCCTGGATTGAACTTCTTTGGGCCAACAATTGTGTACTAATATCTGGGTAGAAGAAAATCTTCAATCCATGATATTCAAGTGGGCCCTTTCTTATTCTTGCTCTTTCAGATGCCAAAGCTTAATTTTTTTTCCCTTAGCTTGATATTTAAACATTTAACCACTATAGAGTGACACTTTTCATCCAGTTGTAGTCGTGGCCTAAGGCCTCAATGTGCCCTTTCAATTTTAATAGGTCTTTCAAATTTATTCACCCCCAGAAACTTAGGTATCCAGCTTTGTAAAAATCAAATCTTATCTTGTTTAACCTTCTCCCTCTTTCAATCCAACAATTTTAATATTATTTCCTCTAAAATTTTCAACATTATCTATTTTTTCAAAACATTTCTTCCTTTCAACAAATCTCACTATAAGTTCATTCTCAAGCTTTCCTACTTTCTCCTATACCTTTTCAAACATTTGCTTTCACTTTTTTCATTGAAGCAATTACTTCCTCAAATGGCCTGCTGATTCAGACATGTGCAGTGACACACTTCCTTCTTGTCCAATGCTATTTTCACTAATCTTCAGGAGGGACGTATCCCCTCCATCTCAATCTTCCGTCGGGACCTCGTCACAACCCCAGGTCCAGGCACCTTCTGCGATGGAGGCCTCCTTTTAAATTCCTTCGAGACTCCACTAGACGATTGGATATATCCTAAAAGGTAAATATATTATTCTTACAGTGTTTAACTTTATCTTGCTTCATTTAAATATTTTTCTATTTTCTTGGGAGGGTCGGGATCCCACGTCCTAAACACTGCCGATGGAGAGCAGCAGCAATCATCAAGGATCCACCCCACCCAGCACATGTTCTGTTCTCACTGCTGCCGTCAGGAAAGAGGAACCCCTCCACATAAATGTTCTTGATGGTGGGGAGGGTTTTGCCTGCGATGTCCTGGGCTGCGTCCACTACCTTTATCAGGGCATTATGCTCGGAGTTATTGGTGTCCCCATACCAGACCCTGATGCAGCCAGTCAGCACACTTTGCACCACACATCTGTAAAAATTTGCCAGGGTTTCCAATGTCATAGCATCCTCCACAAGTAGAGGTGCTGACAAGCTTTCTTCAATATTAGTTGGGTCTTAGAAAGATCCTCCAAGATAGTGATTCCCAAGAACTTAATGTCCGTAGACCTGACAAAATATTCTCTTGGACTTTGAGGGAGGCGAGTGTAGAAATAGGGAGGACCCTGGCAGAAGTATTTAAAATGCCCTTTGTCATGGATGAGGAGATGGAGGATTAGAGGATAGATGGTGTTGTCCCATTGTTTAAGAAAATATTTAAGAATAATCTGGGAAATTATAGGCCTGTGACGATGACATAAGGAGTGTGTAAGTTATTGGAAGGTATTCTGAGACCATATTGAATGTGCATGGTAGGTTATGCTTATCCAATCTTCGAGTATTTGGGGAATCAGAATTTATTGTGAAGAAAAAGTTACAAAATTCATTGCATTGCAGGTTAGGGTTAGGAAGATAACCAGGCCTACATGGACTTTAGTAAAGCATTTGACAAGGTCCCACATGGGAGGTTCATCAGAAAGGTTCAGTCACTCAATAGCCAGGATGATGTAGTAAATATGATGAAATGTTCTCTGTTGATGGTGCCCTGTGCTGGTCTTGAAGTGCCAGTTGATGAAGTAGACAAAGACGATTTGTCAAACAATAATCATGGATTTATTAGCAGAAATTCATGGTACAATAATGAAAGACAATAGGTGCATATACAGTTATACCCAAAGGGAATGTCCTTAACAGTAGAGATAATGTACAGCCAATGTTACTGCAGCAAGGCTCGCCAGAGGGGAGACAGGCAGCCTGGCAGACATTCACCACAGTGTCCCCCCCCCCCCCCCGGCAGAAGAAGGGTTAAAATCAAAAGGACAGCTGCTAGGAAAGACCGAAGGAACTGATAATGCCATGTTTGGCGTTGAGAATACTTTAACAGCTAAAATACGCCAGTATCTAGCAAGCAATGGAAATATAATGAGATGTTTTATGAATATGTCAGCCTATCAGGTTGTTTACGAATTCTGGTGCTTCGTCTCAAAACAGGTGGCTCCTTTGCAACCTTGGGAACTCGTACAGTTCCTGGGTCTATAGTGTAGGAAGGACTGACTTTGGGACCCACTCCAGAATCGCCAGCGTGAGGCAATGGAGCCTCAGCTTGGCCGTCTGAAAGCTGACTAGGGATCACAGGGTGGGGGGGGAGGGGGTGAGCCCAATCTCTCAGGCTCACTCTGAGCAGGGGTGTGAGGAAGGGGCGAACCAGGCGAGGCCAGATCTCTTAGGGGTACAGTTTCAGTACTCCCGTCTGGGAATTTAACGTGAGCTTAGTTGGGGTTAGTATGCAGTAGCTGAACTGGTTGGACTAGGGGGTCTGTTTTACGCTCCCGAGCGTGGCTCTTCAGCAGCACGGTTCCAGGCTCAGATAAACAAGCTGGCCAGTCCATCACAGTTCCTGATTTCTTAGGAAAGGCAAACATTCGTTCATGACGTGTACACAATAATGACCAAATTAAATGTAGTTCCTCAGGCAGCACCTCCTGCCACCGGGTAACAGGGTAACCATGTGTTTTTAAAGCAAGATTAACAATCTTCCAGACTGTAGCATTAGCCCTTTCAACCTACCCATTGCCCTGAGGATTGTAGCTCGTGGTACGGCTGGTGGCAATCCCCTTCTGTAGCAGGGCTCGCCGCAGTTCAGCGCTCATGAATGCTGAGCCCCTATCGGTATGAATGTAATTGGGAAAACTAAAAATGCTGAAAATTCTGTCGTGACTTAACGACAGACGCTGACGAGAAGTCAGGGCAGGGTTTTGCAAAGGGAAACCTGGAATATTTGTCAATTACAGTAAGGAAATAGACATGTCAGAGGGATCATTTAACCTGCCCGGTCTGTACTGGATCTCATCATTATAAGTTGAGAGTTCTATTCGCCAGTGTGCCATCTTATCGTTCTTGATTTTACTTTTGTGTTTAGTACTGAACATGTAGGCAACAGATTTCTGATCAGTGACAAGAGTAAATTTTCTGCCGGCAAGAAAGTGTCTCTAGTAGCGAACAACTTCAATAATAGCCTGGGCAGGAGGAGTCACGAGATGGAGTAGTGGCCGGACGGTGAACTCCAGCCCTCTCCAGAAAAGTCGGGAAAAACAAGAGAAAACACAAAGGCACAGAAATAAAAGTTACAGAAAAGTGAGTATAAAGGTGGAAAGAAGATGGCGACAAAAAAAGAAAAGTCGAAAGCAACGGTAAGAAGAGAGGAAGAGAAGACAACGGAGGAAAAAGGTGAAGGCCTTACCTGTCCGAAGAGGCCCGCTGCGGAGAGAGAAACCCGCTCCCTCAGGTCGGTAAATAATGGACTACAAAAATGGCTCGCAGAGCCGAACAAAAGTGCGCAACCGCGCATGCGCGAAGTTTCGCGCATGCGCGATGCGAATGAAAAAAAAGAAAACCGACGGGAGGGGGGACCAGCTGGGGAGTCGATCTCCACAGCCGGCAACGACAGCTGCAGAACACCTGCAGCAAGAAGAGACCACAGAAGACAATAGAAACAAGATAGAAGAGGAGGAAAGGGCAGCAAAGAAACAACAGATGGCCAACCCAGAGGAAGAAGAAGAGGAAGAGTATGGTGAAATAGAAGAAGAAAAGAGAGGCAAGGTAAAGGATATACTTGCTCTTATTAGAGGATACATGGAATCATTTAGAGAATGGCAAACACAGGAATTTAAGGATTTAAGAAAAAGAATAAACAACACAGAAGAGAAAATAAATAAAATGGAGATGACCTTAACAGAAATGGGAAAGAAAATGGACAAGATGGAAGAGCGGGCAGTAGCAGCAGAAATGGAGGTAGAAGACTTAAAAAAGAAATTGGAGGAATCTAATAAAAAAACTAAAGAGACACAAGAACTACTAGCTCAAAAAATAGATACAATGGAAAACCATAACAGAAGAAATAACATAAAGATAGTGGGCCTTAAGGAAGATGAAGAAGGCAAGAATATGAGGGAGTTTATAAAAGAGTGGATCCCTAAGACCCTAGGATGTCCAGAACTACAGCATGAAATGGAAATAGAAAGGGCACATAGAGTATTGGCCTCTAAACCACAACCACAACAAAAACCAAGATCTATTGTAGTAAAATTCCTAAGATATACTACAAGAGAAAAGGTACTGGAGAAGACAATGGAAAAAGTAAGAGAGGGCAACAAACCACTGGAGTATAAAGGGCAAAAAATCTTCATTTATCCAGATATAAGTTTTGAACTCCTAAAGAAGAGAAAAGAGTTCAATACAGCAAAGGCGATTTTATGGAAGAAAGGGTATAAATTTATACTAAAGCATCCAGCGGTATTGAAAATATTTATTCCAGGACAACAAAACAGACTATTCGCGGATCCAGAAGAAGCACGAAAATTTGCAGAACAATTACAAAAATAGACTGAGGGAGGAAGACGGGTAATGAGAGTTAAAATGATCACGACTGATATGTATGTGGGTAAAGACAAAAATAGACTGAGGGATGAAGACGGGTAATGAGAGTAAAAATGATCACGATTGATATGTATGCAGGTAAAGAGGTATAAGAGTGAATAGAGACAATGAGCATACATGAATGTATCTGTACTTAGAGGAAAATATGGATAGTATAGACAAGAATTAATAAGGGAAGGTAATGGAATAGAGAGAATAAGGAGGGAATTAAAAGAGGGACCTTTGTGACATATGAAAAGTGAAATCTTTTCTGGGGGAGGCGGGGTGGGGGGAAATAGCGGTCACTGCAAAATCAGTTGACGCTTGCGAGTGGATTCGCAAATCCAAATGGAGAGGGGAGATGTGGTTGTCCGACAAGGGATAAAGGACAACTCAGGAGGTGAAGGGGAGATTGGGGATAAATAAGATAGAAATAGGAGAATAAGGAAAATGTTAGATGTTGTAGGAATGTTGTCTTATAAAGAGTTGAAAATAAGAAAACAGAAATGGAAAAGGAGGAAAGGTAATGATGGAAAAACGGAAAGAGAAGATAAACAAAATATAAAAGGGCTACGCTGAACTATATGTCTTTAAATATTAATGGAATACATAACCAAATTAAAAGGAAGAAACTACCAAATTTAAATGAATAAATGTATTCCATTAGAAAAAATAACATATTGGTTAAGAAATAACATTGAAATATTCGAACAAGTATAGGAGCCTTACATTAAATACAATAGCAAAAACCTACCGGGGACAAACATTACCTAAGTTGATGGAAGGAGAAGGAAAGAAAAGAATGGACTCAGTAGAATTTCTGGTGTAATTTGGTTGAATGACAACATTGTCTGACTGGCTTAATGCAACCTAGATTGTATACCTAAAATGGATGAGAGGGGGGGGTGGGGGGGTGGTTTGGGAGGAAAGGGGGGGGGGGAGAAAAAGTCACTGTATATGTGTGAAAAGAAATAGTGTATATCATGGCTAATGTGATTTATGGTGTGAAAAATAAAAAAATTTAAAAAAAAAAAAAAAAAAAAAAAAAAAAAAAAAAAAAAATAATAGCCTGGGCTTCTTTCTCAATGGCAGGTTGTTTAAGTTCAGGTCCGCGTAATGTGCGGGAGAAGAATGTCACAGGTCTGCCCTTTTGATTAAGGGTTCCTGCCAAGGCACAATCTGAACCATCAGTTTCCACTTGGAATGGGACGTTCTCGTCAATGGACGAGAGTGCAGCTTTGGCAATATCAGCTTTAATTCTCTCGAAAGCCTTCAAGGCCATTGGAGAGAGAGGAAAAGATTTAGTGTCAAACAGAGGGGTGCCTTCGTGGCGTAGTCCCGAACCCATTTGCAGTAGTAGGGAAAGAATCCCATACACCTTTTAAGGGCTTTTGCTGAGTCTGGGGGTGGTAACTTTTTAAGGGGACCATTCTTTCCGGGTCGGGACGGATTTCGCCCTTGCGGACAATGTAGCCCAGAATGGGTAGCTCTGTCGCGTTGAACACACATTTGCCCTCGTTAAATGTAAGATTAAGTTCTTTAGCTGTTGCTAAAAATTTCTTTTAAGTTGTTGTCGTGCTCGGCCTGTGTTTTCCAACAGATGGTGACATTATCCAGATAGGGAAACGTACCCTGTAACTCATTCATCTTAATAATCTTATCCATTTCCCTCTGAAACACAGACACACCATTAGTGACCCCAAAGGTACCCTTTTAAACTGGTATAACCCCCCATCAGCCTCAAAAGCCGTATAGGGCCGTTCCTTTTTCTTAATGGGGATTTGGTGATAAGCTGCTTTGAGGTCGATAGTGGAGTACACTTTGTATTGCACTATCTGATTAATCATTTCATTGATGTGTGGCGGGGGTAGGCATCCAGGTTAGTGTAACAGTTGATTGTCTGGCTGTAGTCAATAGCCAGTCGTCTCTTAGTGTGATTTTTCATGACTACCTCCTTGGCTCGCCACGGACTCTTACCAGGTTCAGTTACTCCCTCTTTAAGCAACTTCTGGGTCTCTGCTTTGATAAACTCATGATCCTCTCTGCTGTAAGAACGGCTCTTAATGGCAATCGGCTGACACTCGGGATAAATCACTGAAAAGGGAAGGAGCTTTGATCTTTAATGCAGACAGACTGCAGTAACTAGAGTGGGGGATGGTAAGTGTGGGTAGTGGCCCACCGAAATTTAATACTACACTCTTCATCTGAGATTGAATATCTAACCCCAGTAACACAGGGGCACAGAGCTCAGGCATAATAAAGAGCCACATATCAGCCAGGCAACGTCCCTGCATATTTAAAGTAATTTTACACTTGTCCCGTACAGTTTTTGTAAGTTCACTACAAGTCATCGATATCTTTCGGTTCACTGGATATCTCCGCACATTTAAGGCTCTTACAACTTTCTCGTGGATGTAGCTGTCAGTACTCCCCGAGTCTTTTAGACAATCAAGAGTCTCACCATTCACCTCCCCCTTCATAGTCGACCGTTCCAGTCCGTAACATCCCCCAAGCTTACAGTCAATTGAGCTATCACAGGGGATCTCACCTTGCCGTCATTTGAAGTCGATTCAGCCTGCTCGTCTGAAGATTCCCCCTTTTCACAGTTGTCTTCCATTCGTGCAGCTCCAGGACGTATTTTCTTGGCGCTTCTCTTCTTCTTATCAGTGGGAATACTTTTCGCCTTACACGCTTTTGGCCGAGTTTCCCACAATAGCTGCAGGTAGCAAATCGAGCCGGGCACTTCTGTCTGGGGTTCCAGCTCTTATCACAGAAGTAGCATTTTTCAGGAGCTCTCCCTTTACTTTCCTTCGGGGTTTCAGCACTCCTGGATGTTTCCTTTTCGGTTTCTAGCATTTCACTGGCATGGCACTTCAGTGTTTTGGCTAGAGAGACTGCCCGGTCATAGGTTAAGGGCTCCGTCTCCAGCAGCCTCTGTCGGATGTAACTGGAGTCAATCCCGTTGACAAAAGCATCCAGCTTCAAGGCATTGAGATGTTGTTGCACGTTGCCCTGACATCACATTCATTTGCCAGTGAGTCAAGAGCCAGTACACAAGCAGCATCACTTTCCCCGGGCTTCTGGCATCTAGTCAGCAACTGGTGTTGAGGAAGCACCACGTTCCGTGGCGCCGCATAGTAAGTAGTCAGACGTTCCCGGGCTATAGCCAGAGTGGTAGCTCATTGCATTATGGCAAAAGGGACCTCACCCAGCAGAGAGTTCAGGTGGCCCCACTGTATCGCCTCATCGACCACATTGTTTCGAGCCATGTAGTAATCGAAACAAGCAATCCAGTGGTTGAAAATTTCTCTGGCCCTCGGGGCAGACTGTTCAATTATCAGCCGCTCTGGCTTGAGGGCTGCATCCATTTCTGTTAATAAAATTGAAGTGCCAGTTGATGAAGTAGACAAAGACAATGTGGTCAAACAATAATCATGGCTTTTATTAGCAGAAACTCATGGTACAATAATGAAAGACAATAGATACATATACAGTTATATCCAAGGGGAGTGTCCTTAACAGTAGAGATAATGTAGAGCCAATGTTAGTACAGCAAGGCTCGCCAGAGTGGAGACAGGCAGCTTAGCAGAGATTCACCACAGGTCTGCTGTTCCCCAGAGTCTGCAACCCCTCATGGTATGCTGATGAGCACGTGAGGCACCATTTTAGGACAGACCCGGTGGAGGATTAACCATTAGGCTGAGTAGGCTGAATAGGGCCTGGAGGATAAGGGGGGCCCAAGCCCCTAGGCTTTAACCTACTCGGTAAAGGTAGCCTGGTCTTGGTTTATCCTTTCACAGTTACTACGTGTGTGAAACTGATGACTGTGGGCCAGAGTCAGCGTTGCGTCATTGCCGGGGTGACATGCACGATGGTTTCTGGGAGCTGGTGGTGGCAGCAGCATGAAGATTTGAGGCGTGTGCGAGAAAAAGGCTCCAAAATGCTGGTGTCCAGCCTGTCACCTGCGGAAAATGAACAACGAGAGGTGTGTGTGATTGGCAGTCTGACATGGCGGGGGTGTCCCTGCTATGCCCATTTGTCCTGTCTGCGAGGAGTGGAGGGTTGATAGGGGCAGGGGCCCTTGTTCAAAGGCTTTCATGCAGCTGTGAATCGGGGGCCTCTCCCTTCCCAGCGGGAGCACTATATCTCCACTCTCCCACATCTGCATCACAGCAGCTCCAGCGGCGTCACTTTTTTAAATCAACGGCTAGCAGTTTTCTCCACGTCACTTCCCATATTTGCAGTATCTCCCACACCTGCATGCCTGCATCTTTCAGAGTCTCTCCCATTACAGGCTCCTCAATGGGATCCATCTTCACCTTCAATATCCCATCTAAAGGAACAAACGTCACAGTGTCTGGAGTGCTGGAGGAGCATAGAGACCCAATCACTGAAATCGCATGTGACTCGTCAGAGAATAAGGTAACTATGCTGTTGAACACAAGGTTTTTTCATGGAATAAATGTTGTTCAGCTGTTTGGTGTAATCATGGTTGAGTTTCACCTCGCCTCCATTTGAGATGTAAGTTTATATCCCTTGAGTTAAGAGTATAGTTTAAAAGTTGGAAGTAAAATGAGTGTTTTAAAATTTAACACTGTCTGCTTCATAACAATAATAATAATATAGCCAGAGAAACAACCAAAAAGTGGGAGAAAAGAATGTCTCGAAGTTTAAAACACATAGATGTGGGGAAGAAAGTGAAAAGGACAATTCAGAAAGAAACGCCAACCCCAGCACAGCATGAAGACCAGGAGAGGCGGCCTCATGGCAAAGAAAATGGGGTCTGTTTGAGGCCCCCGCGTGAAGAAAAAAAACCTACTTGCTCAAGCTGCCGAGTAGGAGGACAACGGGAACTGCTTGTCGGCGAGCCCAGGAGAGAGTGCAGACATCGCTGTGGGAGAGGTGAGACCTGCGGTAACTGACAGGAATGGGTCAAGAGATGCGGCGGGAAGCAGAGCATTGCTAGCAACCACAGAGCAACCCTGCAAGCAGCGGAAGCAACAAGGTGGCAGCGATGCAAATGGCTGCAGTGGCAACTGCAATGAAGGTAGAAGTGGGAGTAGCAACGGCGAAGAGCCCCATAGGCAGCGGCATGAACAGGCATAGAGGCGCAGCATGGGAGGGATTGTTGAGAAGGTGGATGTCCCCAAAGTGGGGGTAGAAGAGCAGGCAGTGCTGAGAGAATGGCCTTACCTGCATTTTGGAGGCAGCGAGGAGTTGGCGGCGAGGTTAGCAGCGACGACGGTGAGAGGAGGCAGTCAGTGTTTTAGGAGGTAGTGTTGGTAGGGAGAAGGGGAGAGTGGTTGATTGGGAGGCCCATTATCACGGGCAGGAGAGAGCAAGTGAAAGAAGGGGAGAGAAGGAAGGGGATTGGAGCCGTCTATGGAAAATATCACTAAGGCAATGGAGGCAGTGGTTAAGGACTCTGATAAACGACTGAAGAATGTTTTTAAAGACAACAGCAGAAATGGAGGTATTCAGGAGGACCATGGGGGAATATCTGAAAGGGTCATTAGGTATTCAGGAGGGCCATGGGGGGAGAATCTGGAAGGGTCATTAGGTATTCAGGAGGGCCATGGGGGAGTATCTGGAAGGGTCATTAGGTATTCAGGAGGGCCATGGGGGAGTATCTGGAAGGGTCATTAGGTATTCAGGAGGGCCATGGGGGAGTATCTGGAAGGGTCATTAGGATGGATGACAATGTAGAAAGGTGAGAGAGTGATAGAGACATAGGGGTAAAGGAGAGGCAAAAGATTTGGGATAAACTAGATATGTTAGAAAACCTTAAATAGGAGAAATGATATAGAAATTGTATGACTTAAAGAGGGGAAAGACCCCATTGCATTTTTAAAAGGTTGATCCCTGAGATATTGGAAATGGAAAGCAGAGAAGAACTTTAGATGGAAAGGGCTCATTGTTCCCATTACCCAAACCAGGAATGGGACAAAGACCTCATTCAGTCCTTATTAGATTTCAGGGATATCGAGATAGAGAACAAATCTTGTGCGTGGCGGCAGTGGGTGCAGAACAAAGAGGTGGCCCGTTAGAAGTTGAGGGGGATAGGTTATTTCTTTCCCCAGATGTAAGTGTAGAATTGGTAAAAAGACAAGGAATTCAATTTGGCAAAAAAAACTTTAAAAAAAATAAAGGTATTGGGTTTGTATAACTATATCCAGCAACTTTAAAAGTGTTCCTGCCTGGGGTGGGTGGGAGAGGGTGGCTGAGGGAAAGACGCTTTTCCTGGAAACTAAAGAGGCAGTGAAGTTTGCTAAGAGCCTAGTCGCAGCTCAGGAGGATTCCCAAAGAAGATAAAGAGATGGTGGGCCAAGGATAAGAAAGGATCTGGCTGTATATAATGTATATATAATTCTTATTTAAAAAAAAACAAAAATCGTACACTTGTTTATCACAAAGGTTTAAGTTTAAAAAAGAAAGCTACATGGGGAGCTTTGAGGTGGTGGGGGGTTTGATGGGTGCCATGGGCATGCTCCAGATTGGAGGGGGAGTTGACACCTGTGTCGGGGATAGGGGTGCTGGAAGGGCAGGAGTGGAGTGGGGGAAAGAGGGGAGGGAGAAGGAACCATTTTGGGGATTTTTTTTGTATTCTTTTAAACTTTTAGTTTTATCAATTTGTTAAGGTTTAGTTTTGCACACGAGCATCTGCGCTAGTTGTTGACACGACAAAAGGGATGGAAGACAAGTATTGGAGGACAGGAAGGGAGGGGGATAGAAAGATGGAGAGGCACTGGGGTGATGGATAAAACAATAAAGTTTAAGTTTTAATGTAAATTGGCTAAATGGAACGATTAAGACGAAGAGTTTTGGCACACCTTAAGAAGCTGCAGGTAGATCTTACGATCCCATCTTACGAACCAAGAACATTCCAAATTAAAAAGGGGATGGGTAGGTCAGGTGGTTATGTCCTCCTTCAATTCCAGAGCTATGGGAGTGGTAATCCCAATAGGAAATAATGTTCTAGTGACAGTCCAGGGGTGGTTGCTAACTCGGCAGGGGGTTTCGTGATTATGCACTGTCAAATATACTCAAACTCCTGGACACTTATGAATATGTACACCCCTGAATTTCGATAATGAAAAATTTATGCAAGATACTTTTCTTTGAATGATAATGTAGATGACACTTTCCAACTCATTCTCTCGCATTTCCCAATTTCAAAACATGTCATCTTCACAGAAACATAAGCAACGATATTCTGAATTACTATCTTATCACTCCAATAAACCAAACCTTGTATTTTTCAGCTGTAAGTAGCTTTAATTCATTGATATAAACATTTTGCATAACTTCTAATTGAGATTTTCATAATGATGGATTAACAAAGCATTCGGCTATATTTAAAGACATAAGGATATAAAATGCTAAATATAAAAGAAATAAACTGAATAAGATTAAATTAAGATGAATTAAGATAGATTCAAATAAAAGTATTTTGAAGCTTACGCCTCTTCCGTGGTTCTTTGAAGAATGAAAGCAAGTTCCCTGTTTGCCCGAATATTACAACATATGATGTCATAGTAACTATGACAACACTACAAACAACATCTTTCTTAAAGGGATAGGTACAAAAGTAGCTACGAAGTAAAAACATAAAGTTCTAACCTTAATTATTATTATAGACATTAATGACTAATACATAATAATTACTATTACATATTCAAAAGTAAATATGAAAAGTATAAAATTAGAAATCAAAACTTTGTGCTTCTTGTAAAAGATAGATTTTAGTAATAGATCAATTTAAGTAACCAGTCTTGGTTTTAATCTGCACTTGCTGAATAAAACCTTTCTTGTCCAGAACTGTTTCCACGATTCTTCCCAGTAACCAAGAATTTCTTGATGCAGAGTCATCCATAATAATTACAATGTCTCCGTATACAAAACTGAATTTATAAAATTTCATTTAGCTTTCGGCCATTTTTATTTTTCTTGTAATAATGAAAAATATTCTTTAACCCATCTTTTTCATAATAAATCTGCAATAAACTGCATTTACCTCCATCTGCATCTTGCATAAATATATTCTTTCTGAAATTGACCCAGAGGCATTAAAAGTTTAGATTAAAGAAATATGAGATGATTCGGTGTAAGTCCCTCAATGTCGATAGAAATTTTTATTTTTGGAAGACTGTTTAAAATAGCTTCAGTGTCACACATTCAATATTTGACTATTCAAAATGGAATTCAGAATTTTCTTGGTTGATCTCATCATTCTTTCCCACATACCACCATGATGTGATCCTGTGGGTGGGTTAAATATCCAACTAACTTCCTTTTGAAGTAATGGAATCATGAATTTGATGTTTCCAATTTTGAATTGCTTTTTGTAATTCTAGTCGAGCTTCTGTAAAATTAAATCCATGATCAGAATGTAATTCCTTTACTTGACCACGTCTGATGATAAAATGTCGAAGAACATTGATAAAAGAGTCTGGACAGAGTATTTAGAAGTGGTTTGGGAGGAATTGTTAGAGCAGCTTCTACACATACATTTTAAAACAGAATATTTGCAGGACTTTTGTAGAAGACAACAAAGTATCGACAGCAGCTTGCCTGGGAAAGCATGTGATCTCTGCAGACAGAAGAGAACGGTTTTGCTCTCAGAGAGGGAGAGTGTGAAACACAGAGAGAGAAGAGTCAGAAAACAGCTCCAGAAGGACAAACCTGGCAAACTTTGGAAGGCTGCCTGGTCTGAAAGGTGACCTGAAAGAAAAGGATCATCTGGAGACCTGACAGATCGAGAAGGGATCAGTTAAAGATGTCCTGAAAAAGGAATCTCTCTCTGAAAACCAGCAAGAACCCTCCTGAATGGTAACCATTTGCCTGTTAAGCACCAAAGACTAGTGAATTTTGTTAATGCTAACTTCTGTGCACAGAACAAGAATTGCCTGCAACCAGTGAGATTGGACTGTGATCCAAAGAACTTTTCTAATCTTAAATTTACATTACACACACCTTTGCTTAGTGTTAGAGGGGGGATTGAGTAGTTAGGTAGGTTAGTTAAGTAGGTTAAATAATAAGTTTAATTCTGTTTTCTTGTTCAAATATAATTAAAAACTACTTTTGTTTAAGTAACCAGGTGTTGTGGTGCTGGTTTTTGGGGTCCTCTGGACTCCATAACATTTTATGGGAGCTCATCATTTAGGATTTGAACATTGCAATTTGGAGATTTATTAATTGATCGGGTTTTTTGTTTGCAAGCTGTTGTGTCTGGAATTTTTGCAAGTTTTTTTTCAAGCTAACTTGAAGCTGGTGCCTGGAAAAACAGCAGAATGGAAGTCAATACATTTTTGTTACAACCATCACCTGCAGAGCTGAAGAGCAGGAGAAAAGAGGAAATGATGGCTATTTCTAAGGCTCTGAACATTACTGAAGTTAAATAATGGATGAGAAAAGTACAGAGGATTATAGTGAAATATTATCTAAGTGAAGGAGAATTTGTAGAGGAAGACTTAGAAAATTTTCCAGAGGATAGATGTTTTGAATTGCAATTGGAATTGGAGAGATTGAGGGTTCAAGAAGAAAGGGAGAAACGTAATTTTGGGTTGCAAGGCAACAATATGAGTTAGATAGCTGAAAGGGACAGACAGTTTCAATTAAAGAAGTCAAGAATGGAGATAGAGAAAGGTAACAGAGCTGAGGCTCTCCTGGGGAGAGGGTTTTTGGCGAGTAGAGAGGTAATAGTGCCTCCTTTTGATGAGGGAGATATAGATACATATTTTCAACTTTTTCTAAAGATTGCTGAGACCTCAAGATGGACAAAAGAAAAATGGCCTCTTTTGCTCCAAAGTGTATTGAGGGAAAAAGCTCTAGCTTGACTGCAGAGCAAGTAGCAAATTATGATACTGTTAAACAAGTAGTATTGAAAGCTTATAAGTTGGTTCCGGAAGCATATAGTCAAAAATTTAGGAGTTTGGTGAAAACATGGAATCAATCTTACATGGATTTTGCTCTGAAGAAATCTCTGTTTTGACCGTGGGTGAACCTCAAAAGGTATAAACAATGATTTTGACAGATTGAGAGAATTAATATTAATAGAGGAAATTAAAAGGTGTGTCCCAGAGAAGATTAAATTATATCTGGATGAGAGAGACGTGGGGACATGGCCACAGGTAACTAGATTAGTAGATGAATTTGCTGTGATTCACAAAAGTACATTCCAGAATAATAGGTATTTTCAGAGATGAATAAACTTGTTCATAAGGTTAGTATGGAGCAGGATAGTAGGCCTGAAATAAAGTCTGGAGAATATGTTAAAAGAAAAGATGAAGGAAAGGTAGGAAAGGACAGAACTTCTGCATTTGTATGTCAATATTTGTAAGAAACCTGGTCATGTGATTGCAAATTGTCTAGTCCTAAAAAAGAAAAGAGAAAAACAGGTTTTACCAGAAGCATGTATTCAAACAGTGGAAGTTAAGGAGACCAGAGGTGCCAAACCTGGTAAGGAGGTCATGGATGTTTTCAAGCCTTTTTTGTCAGAGGGCTTTGTCTCGATAAAGGAGAGGGAACCATAGGTTCCAGTTAAAATTCTTAGAGATACTGGGGCTGCTCAGTCATTGTTGTTGGGAAGTGTTTTAACTGTGGATCAAAGGACTGAGACAGGGGAGACAACTTTGATTAAAGGTGTTGGAGGTGAGGTAGAGTCAATATCACTTCACAAGGTTGTGCTGAATTCAGAATTATTCAAAGGATCTGTTGTAGAGGAGTAATTCCAAAGTTATCCATGAGAGTTTCTCGTTTTTGTTGGGGAATGATTTGACAGAGGATAAAGTTGGGTCAATTTTAAGATTGACAAATCAATCTAGTAAGGATGTGGTTAGAGAGGATGGTGAGATATATCCTGCATGTGCAGTAACTAGGTCTGTGACTAAGGAAATGATGACAGCTGAAGAAGATCCAGTTGATAGAGATTTCCCCAGTACTTCTGAAGTACTTTTGAAAGAACAGGGTCATTATGAGAGTGAGGATTTCTCTTTGTCAAGGAAAGAGTTCATTCAGCCACAGAAAATAGATACAGAACTTGTTAACTTCAGTGAGATAGCAGTAACAGGAGATTAAAGAAATGGCTTGTGGATATTACTTCAAAGGTGAAATGTTGATGAGAAAATGGAGACCTCTTGATATTCCTGCTAATGAAGAGTGGGGAGTGATTTATCAGGTGGTTGTTCCTAGAAATTACTGGAAGGAAATATTAGATCTAGCCCACAGTACAGCTTTAGGTGGTCATCTTGGTGTAAAGAAAACCATGAATAAGATTTTGAAACAATTTTTCTGTCCTGGTTTGAGGAAGGATGTTGTAAATTGGTGCCAGACATGTCACGTTTGTCAGGTTGTGGGGAAACCTAATCAGGGTCCTCCAGTGGCTCCATTACAACCTATTCCTGTTGTTGCGGAACCTTTCACTAGGATTATTGTAGATTGTGTAGGTCCCCTGCCAAAAACTAAGTCTGGTAACCAGTACTTATTAACAATTGTGTGTACAGCATCGAGATTTCCAGAGGCTATACCACTGAGAAATATTAAAGCCAAAATGGTGCTGAAGGCTCTGGAGAGATTTTTCACAGTGTGTGGAATACCGAAAAAAATCCAGAGTGATCAAGGATCTAACTTTATGGCTGGGTTGTTTCAACAGTTAGTTTATGAGTTGGGAATAAAACAGATCACTTCATCTGCGTATCATCCTGAAACTCAGGGACCTTTAGAAAGATTTTATTCTACCCTTAAAAATATGATGAGAGTTTACTGTATGGAGAATGGAGAAGATTGGGATGAAGGTATTCATTTATTGTTGTTTGCAGCAAGGGAGGCTGTGCCGGAGTCATTAGGGTTCAGCCCTTTTCAAATTGTGTTTGGACATCAGGTTAGAGGACTTTAATGTTGATAAAAGAAAGTAGGTTAATGAGGATGTGCAGTTGGAGTTGCTGGATTATGTTTCTAAATTTAAAGATAGGCTACAAAAAGTGTGGACTTTGGTTTAAGAGAATTTGGAAATGGCTCAGGGTAAAATGAAGCGTTTATTTGACAGGAAAGCTCAAGTGAGAAATTTTAAAACAGGAAGTAAAGTTTTGATTTTATTTCCAACACATGAGAATCCTTTGAAAGCTAGATTTTCTGGACCGTACGTAGTTAAATCAAAACTGAATGATGTTGTCAACACTCCAGATAGAAGGTATAAAATACAAGTTTGTCACATAAATATGTTGAAACCTTATGACGAGAATAAGGGTAGTGGAGAACAATCTGTATCAGAGGTGTTGGCTGTTAACCGAATCTTGTGAGGGCAACTTTAAAGAAACCATGGTTCCTGTGCCCCTGTCTAACAGCAATTTTGGAAAATTTGGAGGAAAATTTAGTTCATCTTAAGTCACAAGAACAGATACAGTTGAAGGATTTAATTTTAAAGTACACATATTTGTTCCCTGATGTTCCAAAAAGGACATCAGTGATTTATCATGATCTAGATGTTGGAGAAGCAAATCCCATAAAACAGCCCCCATATAGAATAAACCTTCAGAAAAGTAAAATCATGGATCAGGAGGTGGAAAATATGTTGAGGAATGACATTATTCGACCTTCAAACACAGATTGGAGTTCTCCTATATTCTGGTACTGAAACCAGATGGAACTGTTAGGTTCTGTATGGATTATAGGAAGGTTAATTCAGTAACTAAAACAGATGCTTATCCTATTCCAAGAATAGATGATTGTATTGATAAAATTGGAAAAGCTAAATTTCTTACTAAGTTGGATTTGTTGAAGGGTTACTGGTGTGTGCCTTTAACTGAGAGAGGAAAGAATATTTCAGCTTTTGTATTTATACAAGTATAATGTGTTAACTTTTGGCATGAAAAAATGCCCCTGCAACATTCCAGAGGATGATTAATTCTGTAATCCAAGGGTTAACAGATACAGATGCTTATATTGATGACTTGGTCACAATAAGTGACACAGGGGAAGAACATCTAAGGCAATTGGATAAATTGTTGGCAAGATTATCCAAAGCAAACTTAACTGTTAATTTAGCAAAGAGTCAATTTGTAAATGCCACGGTAACATACTTGGGTCATGTAGTTGGTCATGGCAAAGTTGCACCTAATCAAACTAAGGTGAATGCAATTTCTGAGTTTCCTGTTCCCAAGGGCAAGAAAGCAGTGAGAAGGTTTTTAGGAATGGCAGGATATTACAGGATATTATTGGAAATTTTGCTGAGGTTGGTCTTCCTATAACCAACCTTTTGAAGAAAGGGGAGAAATTTGTGTGGATTAAAGAGTGTCAGACAGCTTTGGAAAATTTAAGGGAGATGCTATACCATTGCCCTGTGTTAAAATCTCCTGATTTGGACAGACCATTTTCTGAGGCAGTGGACGCCAGTGAGGGAGAAGCAGGTGCAGTTTTATTGCAAAAACATAATGAAATTGACCATCCAGTTGCCAACTTTTCAAAATGTTCATTAAAAGAACTATTCCACTACAGAAAAAGAACTGTTCGCTATCATATTTGCTTTGCAGAATTTTGACGTGTATCTCGGTACCTCTCATGAATCAATTGTTATATTCACTGACCTCAATCCTCTGGAGTTTTTGAATAAAATGAAGAATAAAAACAGAAGATTGTTAAACTGGAGTTTAATATTACAAGAATATGATCTGCAAATTAACCATATCAGAGGTGTAAATAACGTGATTGCCGATTGTTTGTAAAGGTGTTAAAATTGATCATTTATAGAAATACTCTCAAAATTGAATTACTGGACTATAACATGTTATATGTTGTGAACTGTTATCTCTTTATTGATTTTGAGACAGTTTAGTTATAACTAAAGGGGAAAGGTGTGACTGAAATTTAGAAGTGGTTTGGGAAGAATTGTTAGAGCAGCTTGAACACATACATTTTAAAACATAAAATATTTGCAGGACTTTTGCAGGAGGCAAGAAAGTCTTGACAGCAGCTTGCCTGGGAGAGCATGTGATCTTTACAGGCAGGAACAGAGAGGAGAGAGGGAAGGTGTGAAACAGAGAGGAGAGAGAGGGAGGGAGTGAAACAGGAGGAGACAGAAATCAGCTGGCCTGGGCGAGCATTGAATCTTTACAGGCAGGGCAGAGAGGAGAGAGAGGGAGGGTGTGAAACAGAGAGGAGAGAGAAAGGGAGAGAGTGAAACAGGAGACAGAAATCAGCTGGCATGGGAGAGCATGTGATCTTTACAGGCAGGGACAGAGAGGAGAGAGAGGGAGGGAGTGAAACAGAGAGGAGAGGGGGGGAGTGAAACAGAGAGGAGAGAGAGGGAGGGAGTGAAACAGAGAGGAGAGAGAGGGAGGAATTGAAACAGAGAGGAGACAGAAATCAGTGGCCTGGCAGAACATGTGATCTTTACAGGCAGGGAAAGAGAGGAGAGAGAGGGAGGGAGTGAAACAGAGGAGGGAGAGGGAGGGAGTGAAACAGGAGGAGACAGAAATCAGCTGGCATGGGAGAGCATGTGATCTTTACAGGCAGAGACAGAGAGGAGAGAGAGGGAGGGAGTGAAACAGAGAGGAGAGAGAGGGGGGAGTAAAACAGAGAGGAGAGGGAGGAAGTGAAACAGAGAGGAGACAGAAATCAGCTGGCCTGGGAGAGCACGTGATCTTTCCAGGCAGGGACAGAGAGGAGAGAGAGGGAGGGAGTGAAACAGAGAGGAGACAGAAATCAGCTGGCCTGGGAGAGCATGTGATCTTTACAGGCAGGGACAGAGAGGAGAGAGAGTGAGGGAGTGAAACAGAGAGGAGGACAGAAATCAGCTGGCCTGGGATAACATGTGATCTTTACAGGCAGGGACAAGAGGAGAGAGAGGGAGGGAATGAAACAGAGAGGAGAGAGAGGGAGGGAGTGAAACAGAGAGGAGACAGAAATCAGTGTCCTGGCAGAACATGTGATCTTTACAGGCAGGGAGAGAGAGGGAGGGTGTGAAACAGAGAGGAGAGAGAGGGAGGGAGTGAAACAGAGAGGAGACAGAAATCAGTGTCCTGGCAGAACATGTGATCTTTACAGGCAGGGAGAGAGAGGGAGGGTGTGAAACAGAGAGGAGAGAGAGGGAGTTAATGAAACAGAGAGGAGACAGAAATCAGCTGGCCTGGGATAACATGTGATCTTTACAGGCAGGGACAAGAGGAGAGAGAGGGAGGGAATGAAACAGAGAGGAGAGAGAGGGAGAGAGTGAAACAGAGAGGAGACAGAAATCAGTGTCCTGGCAGAACATGTGATCTTTACAGGCAGGGAGAGAGAGGGAGGGTGTGAAACAGAGGGGAGAGAGAGGGAGGGAGTGAAACAGAGAGGAGACAGAAATCAGTGTCCTGGCAGAACATGTGATCTTTACAGGCAGGGAGAGAGAGGGAGGGTGTGAAACAGAGAGGAGAGAGAGGGAGTTAATGAAACAGAGAGGAGACAGAAATCAGCTCGCCTGGGAGAGCATGAGATCTTTACAGGCAGGGCAGAAAGGAGAGAGAGAGGGAGGGTGTGAAACAGAGGAGAGAGAGAGAGGATGTGAAACAGAGATGAGAGAGAGGGAGGGAGTGAAACAGAGAGGAGACAGAAATCAGTGGCCTGGCAGAACATATGATCTTTACAGGCAGGGCAGAGAGGAGAGAGAGAGGGAGGGTGTGAAACAGAGGAGAGAGAGGGAGGGTGTGAAACAGAGAGGAGAGAGAGGGAGGGAATGAAACAGAGAGGAGACAGAAATCAGCTAGCCTGGGAGAGCACGAGATCTTTTCAGGCAGGGCAGAAAGGGAGGGTGTGAAACAGAGAGGAGAGAGAGGGAGGGAGTGAAACAGAGAGGAGACAGAAATCAGTGGCCTGGCAGAACATGTGATCTTTTCAGGCAGGGAGAGAGAGGGAGGGTGTGAAACAGAGAGGAGAGAGTAATCAGCTGGCCTGGGAGAGCATGTGATCTTTACAGGCAGGGCAGAGAGGAGAGAGAGGGAGGGAATGAAACAGAGCGGAGACAGAAATCAACTGGCCTGGGAGAGCTTGTGATCTTTACAGGCAGGTTCAGAGAGGAGAGAGAGGGAAGGTGTGAAACGAGAGAGGGAGTGAGTGAAAAAGAGAGGAGACAGAAATCAGCTGGCCTGGGAGAGCACGTGATCTTTCTAGGCAGAGGAGAGAGAGGGAGGGAGTGAAACAGAGAGGATACAGAAATCAACTGGCCTGGGAGAGCACGTGATCTTTACAGGCAGGGACAGAGAGGAGAGAGAGGGTGGGAGTGAAACAGAGTGGAGACAGAAATCAGATGGCCTGGGAGAGCACGAGATCTTTACAGGTAGGGACAGGACAGCTTTGCTCTCAGAGAAGGACGATGTGAAACAGAGAGGAGACAGAAATCAGTTCCAGAAGGACAAAGCTGGCAAACATTTGGACGACTATCTGGTCAAAGGAGAAGACTGACGGTCTGAAAGGTGCCTGCAACCATTGAGATTGGACTGTGATCCAAAGAACTTTTCTAATTTTAAATTTACATTACACACACCTGCGCTTAGTGTTAGAAGGGGGATTGAGTAGTTAAGTAGGTTAAATAATGTTAAATTCTGTTTTCTTGTTCAAATATAATTAAAAACTACTTTTGTTTAAGTGACCCTGTGTTGTGGTGCAGATCCATTGCTGTTGGTTTTTGGAGTCCTCTCGACTCTGTAACAGTATCAAGTGATGATGCTACTTCAATATGAATTGCTCTCGTAGTTAAACAAGTAAAAATAGCTCCCATATCGTTTTTAACACTTTTTCCTCTTATACTTGCAAAGGACGAAAATAATCAACTCCCACGTATGTAAATGGGGGTTCATCAGATGAAACTGTCTTGTGGCAAATCTGCCATTTGTTGTCCAGGTTTAGCATTTGCATTTTGATATAATTCTTTTGATCAATGTTGAAGTTTCCAGTATTTCTGGCTTAATTCTGATAATATGTGATTACAACCACCATGACCTGCTTTTTCATGTATGTGTCAATTCAGAAATATGAAATTCCTTAGCTAATATAATTGGACGTTTCACTTCTTCTGGCATTATTGCTTTTTGCAATCTTCCTCCTACTCTCAATACATAATTTACAAGAATAGGATTTAGCTTGTAAGCACCACTTGCCTTTGTAACATTTAAATTCTTCTTCCATTTTGATATCTCATTATCCAACGCCTTTTCTAACAAAAATGAATTATCTCAAATTCAGCATTCACTAACTCATCAACTGTCAGGTAACAGTTCTTTAGAGACTTCAGATTCTTTTTCTTGACATGATGTAAAAATATAGATTTTCAATCTAAGAATCCATGCTACTGCCTTTTTCAAATGAAACCATGAAGAATAATAGCAAGTTAATCTAATAATTGGATCCTTTTCAGTAAGTATTTGAATAGTATTCACATTAGTGTTTTGGATTTCTGGATCCTCCATTGAAACTTTTTTTCAACTCTTCTAGATCAAGAGGCCAATTTTCTTGAGATTGCAAAGGAAATTGAGGACTGAACACCCAAGTGTTGGCTCTTTTCAGAAACAATTGAACTTTTGAGCCTCATGAAGCCATGTCAGATGGATTATCCACTGCTTTAACATATATCCATTCATTAACGTGAAACTTTCTCAATCTCATTAATTCTGTTAGTCACAAAGGTATGAAAACTCATGGTTTTGTTATTAAGCATCAGTCCAAAACCTAGAATCTGCTAACTCCATCTGTAATTCTCTTTTTAACACAGTGTCCATATTGCTCGCCATAGTCGTGGCAGTCAATTCCATACGATGTATGGTGACTGGCTTTCACGGAGCCACTCTGGCTTTTCCTATTACAAATCCACAATGTCCTCGTTCTTGATTATTTAATAACTGACAGGACCAAAACCACCTTCGCTTGTGTCAGCAAAGTGCTGTAACTGAGCAAATGTGGCATTTCTGAAGTTTGTTGTTTTAAAACATCTGTCGACTTCAAAACTTTCTAACATTTTAAGACTTTCAATCCAATTTATCCAATCTTGTGCGATAGAATCTGGTAGCTTCATCCTATCCAAATTTTCTTCTGCAGAATTTTCTTGGCTATTAACACCATTGGTGTCACTATTCCCAAAGGATCGTATATTGAGCTTACGATCGAAAGAATACCTCTTCTTGTTAAAGGCCGTTCTTTCAAAACAAATTTGAATTTGAAAACATCAGATTGAACCCTAGAATTTCTTCAGCAGGTAGAACATCACAATCCAAATCAAGATGTTTTATCTCCTTTGCTCTTTCTGCCTCAGGAATAACGGCCAACACATCTCGACTGTTGCTAATCTATTTCATAAGGAACAAACCTCCTTTATTCCAGATGTCCTTTCACCTGTGATAAAGATTTATTGCTTCTTTTTCTTTTTTTTAAACTTTATTTATTCGTTCAAAAAACAAATAGTACATAACATATACAACAATTAACCATAAACATGAACGTTATTTTTTTATATATATATAGAAAAGAAAAGAAAAGAACCCCCCCCTTCAGCCAACTCTCCTAAGGAGAGCCATAAAGAAATAAAAAATATTAAAGAAAAATTAAACATACATATTGTTCTAATCAACATAAATTGAAATGTAAATATTCTGAGTATAACAACCATTATTAATAAAAAAACTAATTATCATGCAAAACACGTAATTTTTTCCATTATTAAACAATATTTCATCTCATGCCATCTATTAATATCAACCATATTTGTATCTTTCCATGTACAAGCAATACATTTTTTTGTTACAGATAAAGCTAAATATACAAAAGCAAGTTGAAATTTATCTAATCCCAAACCTTTCAGAGGTTGCAAACTACCCAATAAAAATACTGTCGGATCTAAAGGTATTCAAAAACAATTGAATTTTCTTCCAAAAAGATTGTATATGTATACATGACCAAACAGCATGAAAAAAAGTTCCAACAGAATTACCACATCTAAAACACAAGTCTGATTCATGAAAACTATACTTTTTAAATTTTTCAGATGTTAAGTATGATTGATGTAAAAAATTGTAGTTAATCATTGCATAACGTGCATTTATCAATCTAGTTACACTATCATAACAGACATCTAACCAATCATCCTCGGAAAATATAAAACCAATATCCGCTTCCCATTTACTTTTAGATCTATCTCAACCCTTTTTATCCATACCATCCTGTAATATTTGATACATAGATGAAATATAACCCTTCTCTGGTACCTTCATAAGAAAAGTCTCAAATTTAGTCATTTCAGGTAAAATCATATCTCTACCAAACATACGTTTTACCAAAGATCGAATTTGATAATAAAGAAATAAAGAGTTCTTATCAATACCAAAACTGTCCCTCATCTGATTAAAAGATAAAAATTTACCGTCTTTAAAACAATCTCCCAAATTTTCCACACCTTTAAATCTCCAATGTAATAAACATCGATCGTGTATTGAAAAAGAAATAAGTTGATTATTATACAATGGAGTCAAAGCCGATAATTTCACCACTAGAGCCTATCATTTTATTTTTGTTTATCCATAACTTCATTAAATGTTTTAGTATAGGCACGTTATGTTGCTGTAACAAATTTACATTCCATCTAAACAAAAATTGATGTATTTCAAATTCAGAAATATTTGCCATCTCAATTTTGGCCCAACTAGGAGGCCGTTCCAAATCCATCAATGAACTAATAAATTTAAGTTGGGCTGCTTCATAGTAATTTTGAAAATGTGGTAAACGTAATCCCCCTAACTCATATTTCCAAGTTAATTTATTCAAAGCTACTCTCGAAAATTTACCTCTCCATAAAAACTCCCTAACCATTTTATTCAAATCTCGAAAAAAAATATTATCAAGTAAATACGGAATAGATTGAAACAAATATTGCATACACGGAAAAATATTGTATTTATCCTACCCAAAAAATTAATAGGTAAATCTTTCCATTTAATCAAATCAGTTTTAATTTTTTTTATTAATGGAACATAATTTAATTTATATAAAGATTGATAATTAACAGGAGTCACGTGATGGAGTAGTGGCCGGTCAGGAAATTCCAGCCCTCTCTGGAAAAGTTGAAAAAAAACACACAAAACACAAAGGTACAAGAATAAAAATTAAAACAAAGTAAAAGTAAAGGTGAGAAGAAAATGGCAGCGAAGAGAGAAAAGTCGAAAGCAATGGGAAGAAGAAGGTGAAGGCCTTACCTGTCCGAGGAGGCCCGCCGCGGAGAGAGAAGCCTGCTCCCTAAGGTCGGTGGAAGTCCCGAGCTCGGGACTACAAAAATGGCTCGCGGAGCCGAGTAAAAGTGCACAAGCGCGCATGAAAAAAATCACACTGACGGGAGGGGGAACAGCTGAGGAGTCGATCTCCACAGCTGAGAATGACAGCTGCAACACAACAACAGGAAGAGAACATAGAAAACAACGAGAACAAGAAAGAAGAGAGTAAAAAGAAAACAAGGAAACAACAGATGACCAACCCCGAGGAAGAAGAAGAAGAACATAGAGAAATGGAAGAAGAAGGGAAAGGCAGGACAATGGATATTTTTTTTTAAAGAATATATGGAATCAGTAAAAGAATGGCAATTACAAGAATTTAATGAAATAAAAAGAAGAATTAAGAGTGCAGAAGAAAAAAATGAATAAAATAGAGATGGTCATATCAGAGATAGGAAAAAGAGTGGATAATGTGGAAGAACGAGAAATAATCATGGAAATGGAAGTAGAGGACTTAAAAGAGAAATTAGAAGAATCTAATAAAAAAGTTAAAGAGGCACATGAGCAGTTAGCTCAGAATATCTTCTTTGGCTTGGCTTCGCGGACGAAGATTTATGGAGGGGGTAAAATAGATATAATGGAAAACTATAATAGAAGAAATAATATAAAGATAGTGGTCCTTAAGGAAGATGAAGAAGGCAAGAATATGAGAGAATTTATAAAAGATTGGATCCCCAGGTTCCTAGGAAGACCAGAATTACAGGAAGAAATGGAAATAGAGAGGGCACATAGAACACTAGCCCCGAAACCACAACCACAGCAAAAACCAAGATCCATTTTAGTAAAATTCTTAAGATATACAACAAGAGAAAATATATTGGAGAAAGCAATGAAGAAAATAAGTGAAGACAAAAAGCCACTGGAATACAAAGATCAAAAAATTTTTTTCTATCCAGACATAAGTTTTGAACTCCTGAAGAAGAGGAAGGAGTTCAATACAGCAAAAACGATCCTGTGGAAAAAAGGATATAAATTTATGTTAAAGTTCCCAGCGGTACTTAAAATAGTTATTCCAGGGCAACAAAACAGACTATTCTCGGATCCGGAGGAAGCACGAAATTTGCAGAACAACTACAAAACAAGCAGAGAGATGAAGACATGTAATGAGAGTAAAAATGATTACGAACTATATGTATGTGTGTATATGGGTATATATGAGTGTAT
Organism: Narcine bancroftii; assembly: GCF_036971445.1. Lineage (NCBI taxonomy): Eukaryota > Metazoa > Chordata > Chondrichthyes > Torpediniformes > Narcinidae > Narcine > Narcine bancroftii. Next base: position 2,606,745 of record NC_091471.1, on the reverse strand, counting down.
CCGTATTTAGAGGAAAATATATAGAGTATAGATAAGAATTAATAAGGGAATGAAAGGGAACAGGAAATAAGGAGGGAATTAAAAGAGTGACCTTTGTTATATATGAAAATTGAAATCTTTTCCCGGGGGGGGGGCTGGGTGGGGAGGAGTTACGGTCACTGCAAAATCAGTTGACGCTTGCGAGTGAATTCTCAAATCCAAATGGAGAGGGGAGATGTGGATTCCCGACAAGGGATAAAGGGCAACTCAGGAGGGGGAGGGGAGAATGGGGGTTAAAGAAATTTTAGATAGGAGAATAAGGGAAATGTTTGATGCTTTAGAAATGTTGTCTTATAAAGTGTTCAAAACAAGAAAGCAGAAATGGATAAGAAGGAAAGGTGATGATGAGGGAAGATAAACAAAGTATGAAATGGCTACGTTGAACTATATGACTTTAAATATTAATGGAATACATAACCAAATCAAAAGGAAGAAACTGCTAAATTTACTGAAAAAAGAAAAAATTGATATAGCATTTGTGCAAGAAACACAACTGAATTGGAGCACAAGAAATTAAATAGAGATTGGGTAGGACATGTAACAGCAGTGTCGTATAATTCAAAAGCTAGAGGAGTAGCTATATTAATCAGTAAAAATGTACCAATTAAAGTAGAAGAGGAAATAATAGATCCAGCAGGGAGATATGTAATGATAAAATGTCAGATATATTCAGAGTTTTGGAATTTACTCAATGTATATTCACCTAACGAAGAAGATCAAAAGTTTATGCAAGATATTTTTTTGAAGATAGCAGACATGCAAGGGATCATATTAATAGGAGGGGATTTCAACCTTAATTTGGATTCAAATATGGACAAAACTGGGAAAAAAATTAACAGAAAGAACAAAGTAACCAAATTTATAATTAAATCGATGCAAGAAATGCAACTTTTGGATATATGGAGGAAACAACACCCAAAGGAAAAGGAATATTCATATTATTCGGGTAGACATAAAACATACTCAAGAATAGACCTCTTCCTGTTATCAGCTCGTATGCAAGACAGAGTAAGAAAAACAGAATATAAAGCTAGAATATTATCAGACCATTCACCCTTGATATTGACAATAGAGTTAGAGGACATCCCTCCAAGAATGTATAGATGGAGATTAAACTCCATGCTACTTAAAAGGCAGGATTTTAGAGAATTCATTGAAAGACAAATTAAAATGTACTTTGAAATAAATACGGAATCAGTGAAAGATAAGTTTATACTATGGGACGCAATGAAAGCGTTCATCAGAGGGCAAATAATAAGTTATGTAGCCAAGATGAAGATGGACTACAATCAGGAAACAGAGCAGTTGGAAAGGGAAATAGTAAATATAGAAAAAGAATTAGCAATGAAGGAAGACACAACTAAAAGAAGAGAATTGGCAGATAAAAAAATAAAATATGAAACATTACAAACATATAAGGTGGAGAAGAATATAATGAAGACAAAACAGAAATATTATGAATTAGGGGAAAAAACGCACAAAATTCTAGCATGGCAGCTTAAGACAGAACAAGTTAAGAGAATGGTATTGGCATCAAGGAAAAAAGACAAACAAATCACATATAATCCAACGGAGATTAATGAAAACTTCAGAGAATTCTATGAACAATTATACCAAAATGAAAACGAAGGGAAATAAGACAAAATAGATGAATTTTTAACTAAAATTGAACTACCAAAATTACAAATAGAGGAACAAAATAAATTATCAGAACCATTTGAAATAGTAGAAATACAAGAGATAATAAAAAAATTACCAAATAATAAAACACCAGGAGAGGATGGATTCCCAATAGAATTCTATAAAACATTTAAAGACTTATTAATTCCTCCCCTCCTGGAAGTAATCAACCAGATTGACAAAACACAAAGCTTACCAGATTCATGCAAAACAGCAATAATTACAGTAATACCAAAGACAGGGAAAGATCCACTCGCACCAGCGTCACATAGACCAATATCATTACTTAACACAGATTATAAGATAATAGCTAAACTATTAGCAAACAGATTAGCAGATTATGTACCTAAAATGATAAATTTAGACCAAACTGGATTTATTAAAAAAAGACAGACAACAGACAATATTTGTAAATTTATTAACTTAATTCATGCAGTAGAAGGGAGTAAAGCGCCAACAGTAGCAGTTGCTTTAGACGCAGAGAAGGCCTTTGACAGAGTAGAATGGAATTATTTATTCAAAGTATTGCAAAAATTCAGTTTACCAGAGAAGTATATTAATTGGATTAAAGCATTATATAAGGGTCCATTGGCGAAAGTGACAGTAAATGGATACATATCAAAGCAATTTAATTTAAGCAGATCAACAAGGCAGGGATGCCTACTATCCCCCTTATTGTTCACGTAAGCTATAGCACCACTAGCAGAATTGATAAGAACAGAAAATAAAATAAAAGGGATAAAAATAAAAGACAAGGAATATAAAATCAGTTTATTTGCAGATGACGTTATAGTATTCTTAACAGAACCAGAATTATCAATAAAAGAATTGCATAAGAAATTGAAGGAATATGGAGAAGTGTCGGGTTACAAGATTAACGAAAATAAAAGTGAAGTAATGCCATTGAATAATGCGGATTTCTCAAAATTTAAGAAGGAATCACCATTCAGATGGCTAATGCAAGCAATAAGATAGCTAGGTATACAAATAAATAAAAACCTCGACCATCTATATAAACTCAATTATTATCCACTAATGAAAAAATTACAGGACGATTTAGAGCATTGGAAAGATTTACCACTAACACTAATAGGAAGGATAAACTGTATTAAAATGAACATTTTCCCAAGGATACAATACCTATTTCAGGCATTGCCAATACACTTGACAGAGAAATTCTTCAAGGAGTTAAAGAAAATAATAAGGAAATTTTTATGGAAAGGGGGGAAACTGAGGATAGCACTAGATAAATTAACAGAATGGTATAAACAAGGAGGCTTACAACTGCCAAACTTTAAAAATTATTATAGAGCTGCACAATTAAGATACCTATTAGATTTTTATCAAACAAGGGAAAAGCCAGATTGGACTAGATTAGAACTAGATAAAATAGGGGAGAAGATACCTGAACAAATATTATATAAATGGGATGAAAAATTGGTACAAAATTTGGAAGAAGATTCATGTAGAAAGGAATAAAACAAATTACCAATTACCAAAACTAATACTGAGGCAAAATCAGTTAATCCCTTTTACAATAGATAACCTTTCCTTTAGAGAATGGGAGAAAAAAGGGATCAAAAGAATAGAAAATTGTTTTTCAGGAAATAAATTACTATCCTTTGAACAAATTAAGGATAAATATATAACTCAAGATACAGTGTTGGCATACTACCAATTGAGATCCTACTTGAAGGACAAATTGGGAAGCAGTCTGAGGTGACCAGAGGGAAGTAACTTTGAATATGTGATTACAGACACAATGATAATCAAAAAATTTATAACAAACATGTATATTAAACTGCAAGAAAAGGAGAATGAGGAAACAAATGGTAAAACTAAACAAAAATGGGAACAAGATTTAAACATAAAGATAAGATAAAGATAAGTTATGCTCTGGAACTATGAAAAATACAATAAACACGAGGTTACGTATGATACAATATAACTGGATACACAGGCTATACATTACACCTCAAAAGTTAAATAAATGGGACCCAACAGTATCTGACAGATGTTTTCATTGTAAAAAAGAAGTGGGAACAACAATTCATGCAATCTGGACATGTGAGAAAGTGGAAAAATTTTGGGAAGATCTAAACCAGATATTAAATAAAATTACAGAAAACAATAAACCAAAAAACTCAGAGATCTTCCTCCTAAGTAACATAAAAAACAAAGAATTTGGACTTGATTTGGATGGTGCACAAAAAAGATTTGTTATGATAGCGCTAGCTGTAGCAAAAAAATGTATTATGTCAACTTGGAAATTAGAAGATAACTTGAGAATACAACAATGGTATATAGAAATGAATAAATGTATTCCATTAGAAAAAATAACATAATTTAAGAAATAATATTGAAATATTTGAACAAATATGGGAGCCATACATGAAACACAATAGAGAAAACCTACCAGAGACATCTACCACCTAAAATAACGAAAGGAGAAGAAAATGAAAAGAATTGACTCAGTGGAATTTCTTGTTTATTTTTATTGAATGACAACATTGTTTGACTGGTTTAATGTGTCTTAGATTCTGTACTTTAAATGAATGGGTGGGGAGGTAGGGAGGATGGGATGGGAGGAGGGAGGGGGGGAGAAAACGACACTAAATATTTGAAAAGGAAAATGTATGTATCTTGATCAATGTGGTTTATGATGTGAAAAATTAAAAAAAAAGATTGATAATTAACATTCAAAATTATACCCAAATATTTAATTCGATCAGTCCATTTCAAATTAATAATATTCTTATAAACTGAATAATCTCCTTCACTTACTGGTAATATTTCACTTTTTTCCCAATTAACTTTATATCCAGAAAGACATCAATATTGTATTAAACACTCCTTCAAGTGCAAAAATGACTGAGCTGGGTTTATTAAATACACCAATACATCATCAGCAAATAAATTAATTTTATACTCCTCATCTAAAACTTTCATACCTTGTATCTGTGTATTTTGTCATATCAGCTGTGCTAAAGGTTCTATCACTAACGCAAACAAAGCTGGTGATAAAGGACAACCTTGACGAGTTGATCGAATCAATTTAAAAGATTCTGAAATCAAGCCATTCGTCAATACTCTAGCTACCGATTTACTATATAAAGCCTTAATCCAACCAATAAAGGACCAAACTTAAATTTCTCCAGAACTTTAAACAAAAAATTCCACTCAACTCTATCAAATGCTTTTTCTGCATCTAAAGATATCACCATCGGGTGATCTAAAGATTGTCAAAATCTATTAATCAAACTAATATTATCTGAAGCATATCTATTCTTTATAAAGCCTGTTTGATCCATATGAACCAATTTAGGTAAAAATTTAGCCAATCTATTCACAAATATTTTAGCTATTATTTTATAATCTACATTTAACAATGAAATTGGTCTATATGAAGATACTTTCAAAGGATCTCTATCTTTTTTAGGAATTACTGTAATTAAAGCACTAGAACAAGACTCAGGAAATTCATAATGTTCTCCAACTTGTCTTAATACATCCCCAAACACTGTAGATAATTCATCATAAAAAATTTTATAAAATTCCACCGAAAATCCATCATCACCAGGTGATTTACCGTTCGGCATTTCCAGCATAGCCATTTTAATTTCCGAATCAGTAAATGGTTCTTCCAACTCCTGCATCCTCTAATATCGGTAAATTCAACTGTGGTAAAAAAAAAGATCAAACGATCCAGTTTCTTGTTTTTCTTCAGATGTATATAACTTTTTATAAAAAAAATGAACAAAATTCACCATTAATCTCACGAGGTTTATAAGTAATAAGAGAATTGTCAGTAGCCAGGAAGTTTATCGGGATTACATGGACATCTGATGCCCAGCTAAATATTGCATGATGAAATATAGAAATACAAAGTTGCATTCCCCTGGAGAATATCAACAATTTGGGGAGGAGTCACGTGATGGAGTAGTGGCCAGACGGTGAACTCCAGCCCTCTCCAGAAAAGTCGGGAAAAACAAGAGAAAATACAAAGGCACAGAAATACAAGTTAAAGAAAAGTAAGTATAAAGGTGGAAAGAAGATGGAGACAAAAGGAGAAAAATCAAAATCAACGGAAAGAAGAGAGGAAGAGAAGACAACGGAGGAAAAAGGGGAAGGCCTTACCTGTCCGAAGAGGCCCGCTGTGGAGAGAGGAGCCCACTACCTCAGGTCGGTAGAAAAAGAACTACAACAATGGCTCACAGAGCCGAGTAAAAGTGCGCAACCGCGCATGAAAAAAAACCACACCGACGGGAGGGGGGACCAGCTGGGGAGTCGATCTCCACAGTCGGCAACGACAGCTGCAGAACACCTGCAGCAAGAAGAGACCACAGAAGACAATGGAAACAAGAAAGAAGAGGAGGAAAGTGCATCAAAGAAACAACAGATGGCCAACCCAGAGGAAGAAGAAGAGAAAGAATACAGTGAAATAGATAAAGGGAAAGGCAAGGTAAAGGATATACTTGCTCTTGTTAGAGGATACATGGAGTCAATTAAAGAATGGCAAACACAGGAATTCAATGATTTAAGAAGAAGAATAAACAACACAGAAAAGAAAATAAATAAAATGGATATGACCTTAACAGAAATGGGGAAAAAAATGGACAAGATGGAAGAACGGGCAATAGCAGCAGAAATGGAGGTCGAAGACTTAAAAAAGAAATTGGAGGAATCTAATAAAAAAACTAAAGAGACACAAGAATTACTAGCCCAAAAAATAGATATAATGGAAAATTATAACAGAAGAAATAACATAAAGATAGTGGGCCTTAAGGAAGATGAAGAAGGCAAGAATATGAGGGAGTTTATAAAAGAATGGATCCCTAAGGCCCTAGGATGTCCAGAACTACAGCAAGAAATGGAAATAGAAAGGGCACATAGAGCATTGGCCCCTAAACCACAACCACAACAAAAACCAAGATCTATTGTAGTAAAATTCCGAAGATATACTACAAGAGAATAGGTACTGGAGAAGACAATGGAAAAAGTAAGAGAAGGCAACAAACCACTGGAGTATAAAGGGCAAAAAATCTTCATTTATCCAGATATAAGCTTTGAACTCCTAAAGAAGAGAAAAGAGTTCAATACAGCAAAAGCGATTTTATGGAAGAAAGGATATAAATTTACACTGAAGCATCCTGCGGTATTGAAAATATTTATTCCAGGACAACAAAACAGACTGTTCTCGGATCCAGAAGAAGCACGAAAATTTGCAGAACAATTACAAAAATAGACTGAGGGATGAAGACGGGTAATGAGAGTTAAAATGATCACGATTGATATGTATGTGGGTAAAGATAAAAATAGACTGAGGGATGAAGACGGGTAATGAGGGTAAAAATGACCACGATTGATATGTATGCGGGTAAAGAGGTGTAAGAGTGAATAGAGACAATGTGCATACGTGAATGTATCTGTAATTAGAGGAAAATATAGATAGTATAGACAAGAATTAATAAGGGAAGGTAATGGAATAGAGAGAATAAGGAGGGAATTAAAAGAGTGACCTTTGTGACATATGAAAAGTGAAATCTTTTCTGGGGGTGGCTGGGTGGGGGAAAAGAGCGGTCACTGCAAAATCAGTTGACGCTTGCGAGTGGATTCGCAAATCCAAATGGAGAGGGGAGATGTGGTTGTCCGACAAGGGATAAAGGACAACTCAGGAGGGGAAGGGGAGATTGGGGATAAAGAAGATAGAAATAGGAGAATAAGGAAAATGTTGGAGGTTGTAGGAATGTTGTCTGGTAAAGAGTTGAAAATAAGAAAACGGAAATGGAAAAGGAGGAAAGGTAATGATGGAAAAACGGAAAGAGAAGATAAACAAAATATAAAATGGCTACGCTGAACTATATGACTTTAAATATTAATGGAATACATAACCAAATTAAAAGGAAGAAACTACTAAATTTACTGAAAAAGGAAAAAATAGATATAGCATTTGTCCAAGAAACACACTTAACTGAATTGGAGCACAAGAAATTAAAGAGAGATTGGGTAGGACATGTAACAGCAGCATCGTATAATTCAAAAGCAAGAGGAGTGGCTATATTAATTAGCAAAAATGTGCCATTTAAAATAGAAGAGGAAATAATAGATCCAGCAGGGAGATATGTTATGATAAAATGTCAGATATATTCGGAGCTTTGGAATCTACTTAATATATATTCACCTAACGAAGAAGATCAAAAGTTTATGCAAGATATCTTTTTGAAGGTAGCTAATACGCAAGGGAACATACTAATAGGAGGGGATTTCAATCTGAATTTGGATCCAAATATGGATAAAACGGGGAAAAAAATTAACAGGAAGAACAAAGTAACCAAATTTATAATTAAATCAATGCAAGAAATGAAACTTGTGGACATATGGAGGAAACAAAACCCAACAGAAAAGGAATACTCATACTACTCGACTAGACATAAAACATACTCAAGAATAGACCTATTTTTGTTATCAGCTAGTATGCAGGATAGAGTAAGAAAAACAGAATATAAAGCGAGAATGCTATCGGACCATTCGCCCTTAATACTGACAGTAAAGCTAGAGGACATCGCTCCAAGAAAGTATAGATGGAGATTAAACCCCATGCTACTTAAAAGACAGGATTTTAGAGAATTTATTGAAAAACAATTAAAAATGTACTTTGAAGTAAATACGGAATCAGTGGAAGATAAGTTCATACTATGGGACGCAATGAAAGCATTCATTAGAGGACAAATAATAAGTTATGCAACCAAGATGAAGAAGGACTATAATCAGGAAACAGAGCAGTTGGAAAGGGAAATAATAAACATAGAAAAAAAATTAGCAATAAAGGAAGATACAACCAAAAGAAGAGAATTGGCGGATAAAAAAATAAAATATGAAACATTACAAACATATAAGGTGGAGAAGAATATAATGAAGACAAAACAGAAATATTATGAACTAGGGGAAAAAACACACAAAATCTTAGCATGGCAGCTTAAGACAGAGCAAACTAAGAAAATGGTATTGGCAACAAGGAAAAAAGACAAACAAATTACATATAATCCAAAAGAAATTAAGGAAAACTTCAGAGAATTCTATGAACAATTATACCGAACTGAAAACGAAGGGAAAGAAGGGAAAATAGATGAATTTTTGACTAAAATTGAACTACCAAAACTACAAATAGAGGAACAAAATAAATTAACAGAACCATTTGGAACAGTAGAAATACAAAAGATAATAAAAAATTTACCAAATAATAAGACACCAGGAGAGGATGGACTCCCAATAGAATTCTACAAAACATTTAAAGATCTAATAATACCGCCCCTACTGGATGTAATCAACCAGATTGATGAGACACAAAACTTACCAGATTCATGTAAAACAGCAATAATTACAGTGATACTAAAACAAGGGAAAGATCCACTCTCACCAGCGTCATATAGACCAATATCATTACTTAACACAGATTATAAGATAATAGCTAAACTATTAGCAAACAGATTAGCAGAACAGGTACCGAAAATGGTAAATTTAGACCAAACTGGATTTATCAAAAAAAGATGCACAACAGATAATATTTGTAAATTTATTAACTTAATTCATGCAGTAGAAGGAAATAAAGCACCGGCAGTAGCAGTTGCTTTAGACGCAGAGAAGGCCTTCGACAGAGTAGAATGGAATTACTTGTTCAAAGTATTGCAAAAATTCAGTTTACCGGAGAAGTATATTAATTGGATTAAAGCATTATATAAGGGACCGTTAGCGAAAGTGACAGTAAATGGACATGTATCAAAGCAATTTAACTTAAGCAGGTCAACGCGGCAGGGATGCCCACTATCACCTTTATTGTTTGCGCTAGCTATAGAACCACTAGCAGAATCAATAAGAATAGATAATAATATAAAAGGAATAAAAATAAAAGACAGGGAATATAAAATCAGTCTATTTGCAGATGATATGATAGTGTACTTAACAGAACCAGAACTATCAATAAAAGAACTATATAAGAAATTGAAGGAATATGGAGAAGTGTCGGGATACGAGATAAACGTAAATAAAAGTGAAGCAATGCCTATGAATAACGCGGATTTCTCAAAATTTAAGGAGGAATCCCCATTCAGATGGCAAATGCAGGCAATAAGATACCTAGGTGTGCAAATAAACAAAAATCTAGGCCAATTATATAAACTCAATTACAATCCACTAATGAAAAAATTACAGGACAATTTAGAGCATTGGAAAGAGCTACCACTAACACTGATAGGAAGGATAAACTGTATTAAAATGAACATTTTTCCAAGGATACTATACTTATTTCAGGCATTGCCAATACAACTGACAGAAAAATTCTTCAAAGAGTTAAAGAAAATAATAAGGAGATTTTTATGGAGAGGGGGGAAACCGAGAATAGCACTAGATAAATTAACAGAATGGTATAAACAAGGAGGCTTACAATTGCCAAACTTCAAAAATTATTATAGAGCCGCACAATTAAGGTACCTATCAGATTTTTATCAAACAAGGGAAAAACCAGACTGGACGAGACTAGAATTAGATAAAATAGGGGAAAAGATACCTGAACACATATTATATAAATGGGACGAAAAATTGGTACAACATAGAACTTCTCCAGTATTACACCATCTCCTCAATATATGGAAGAAGATTCATGTAGAAAGAAATAAAACAAATTATCAAATACCAAAACTAATATTGACGCAAAATAAGCTACTCCCTTTTACAATAGACAACCTTTCCTTTAGAAAATGGGAAAAAAAAGGGATTAAAAGAATAGAAAATTGTTTTTCAGGAAGTAGATTCTTATCCTTTGAACAAATGAGAGATAAGTACAATATAACTGGAGATACAGCGCTGGCATATTACCAACTGAGATCCTACTTGAAAGATAAATTAGGAAGCAATTTGAGTTTACCAGAGGGAAGTAACCTTGAATATGTGATTACAGATACAATGTTAATCAAAAGATTTATAACAAATATGTATATCAAACTGCAAGAAAAGGTGAATGAGGAAACAAATGGTAAAACTAAACAAAAATGGGAACAAGATTTAAATATAAAGATAAAAAAGGAAACATGGGAGAAATTATGTTCTGGAACGATGAGAAATACAATAAATACGAGGCTGTGTATGATACAATATAATTGGTTACACAGACTATACATTACACTGCAAAAGTTAAATAAATGGGACCCAACAGTATCTGATAGATGTTTTCGATGTAAAAAAGAAAGGGGAACAACAATTCATGCAATCTGGACATGTGAGAGAGTAGAAAAATTTTGGGATGATCTCAATCAGATATTAAATAAAATAACAGAAAACAATATACCAAAGAATCCAGAGATCTTTCTCCTAAGTAACATAAAAAATAAAGAATTTGGAATTGACTTGGAAGATGCACAAAAAAGATTTGTTAAGATAGCCCTAGCCGTAGCAAAAAAAATGTATTATGTCAACCTGGAAATTGGAAGATAATTTGAAAATACAACAATGGTATATAGAAATGAATAAATGTATTCCATTAGAAAAAATAACATATAGTTTAAGAAATAATATTGAAATATTCGAACAAGTATGGGAGCCTTACATTAAATACAATAGCGAAAACCTACCGGGAACAAACATTACCTAAGTTGATGGAAGGAGAAGAAAAGAAAAGAATGGACTCAGTAGAATTTCTGGTGTATTTTTTATTTTTGTTGAATGACAACATTGTCTGACTGAATTAATGCAACCTCGATTGTATACCTAAAATGGATGAGAGGGGGGGTGGGGGGGTGGCTTGGGAGGAGTGGTGGGGGGGGAGAAAAAGTCACTGTAAATGTGTGAAAAAGAAAAAGTGTATATCATGGCTATTGTGATTTATGGTGTGAAAAATAAAAAATTTAAAAAAAAGAGAGAATATCAACAATTTACGGAAGAGATATGACACATTCATTGAAGTGTGGCAACCGTATCTGAGGCACATTGGGCCACAGATATAAGACACACTCTCTCTCCCTCCCCCCCCACCCCCCCCCCCCCAAAATAAGAGAAAAGGAACTATCTGTCTTAGCAGGTAAAGGATTAAGGACATTAAATAGGGAATGTGGCGCAGACAACGTGTGCTTTTGCCCCGACCTTTTTTTATTTAGTATCCGGGGTCCTCAAGCCTCGAGGAGGATCATCGTCTTCATCGGTATTTAGGTAGTTTTTATTTGTTTGTATTTCTGTATTTTTATATTTTGGAATTTGTATAATTTAAGGGATAGAGAGGGGAGGGTGAAAGGAGGGGGAAATAAGGACTCTATATTATTACATGGAAAGAGAATGTAATATGTTGTTTATTGAATTTGCTTGAGTCTTTGGAAAATCAGAATCAAAGTATTCAAACAAAAGAGTCCAGAATCCAGAGGCAGAGAGGATGTTGAGTTGCTTTGAGGACAGTTTATCCACCAGCCTCTGAGGCATGGTCTAGCCATGCTTTCTGATTTGCCTTGGCTTTGTAGCCAGTCACTATGCCTATATATTCAGTGATGTTGATGCAGCCATTGTAGGTGACTGCCTTGCTGAATCCACTCCAGTCTGTAGTTTTGAAGCAGACCTGGTGTGATGCTGTGGCTTCCACTGCCCAGGTCCTGATCTCCCTGTGAATTGGTTTGGTTGGTTTTCCCAGTGTTCTTTAAGGAGGGATGAGCAGGATGAATATCCAAAGTGGGGGTTGGGACAACCTTGCACACTCCTGGGACAAAGATCTTCTCTTCTGTTGCAAAGTTGACGCGTTCAAACCTTGGCAGGTCACTAGGAACAATCATCCAGTCATCTGGTTGAGTTACCTGGACTTCACAGATAGCCCTGTAAAGCTCTCCTAGTGCTTCCTCCTCAGGAGGAGGAATAGAAACTGCTGTGATTAGAGTGGCTGCAAATTCTTTGGGTAGGTAGAAGGCCCTGCAAGTCGCCAGGAAGAATTCTATCTTTGGTGAGCAGTGGGCCTTTACTACGGAGACATTTGTATACCAGTCCTCGGGTCTTACCAGAAGCAGCAGCATTTTTGTCAGCCCGAAAGGAGATAAAATCTTCCAGCTGGACGGCTGAATGTGGAGTAGAATCCTGGAGCTGCTTCTGTAATTGCCAGCATGCAGGAATCCTTCATTACCCTCAGGATCTGATGCAGCAGCAGGTAATCCAGTTTATTTCCCAGCGATCTTGTACATTTGCAATTGAAAGTCTCAGATGTGAGGCATGGATGTACTTGCTTTGAGTCTTACACTAATGGCGGAACGCATTCTGCACTTCTGCTTCCTTGCTCACCGTTTCCGAGGACCTCTTCCCCAAGTTTGCATAGTTAGTTTCAGCTTTGCGATAGAGCTCGCTGCCTTCTTTAAGTTGTATTTGCATAGTACCTTCTTGATCTGGTCTTCTACCCTAGGAAACCTGTAGGTTTTAGTGTCCTTTACATTTTGCAGTGCTATTTGATCATAGACATGGTGAACAGGAGAGATTGCACTCTTGGTTGGAAATGGAGTGGCCACTGTGTGCCTGAGGTGGTGGAGCAGGCTCAAAGGGCTTCATGGCCTTCTGTATCTATTTTCTATGTTTCTATAAACATTTTAGTCACTCCTTGTGCAAACTGATGTGGCGAGATGGTGTAGGAAGAAGACGTGCAATTCTACCTCTCCCCAGTTGAACTAAATACCTGAGTTTAAAAGTTGTGAAAGTTGTAAAAAATAGTTTTTAAAGGTGTCTGAATGGCAGAGAATGAAAATGACTGCAAATGTGAAGAAACCCAAGGCACAGTTACAGAACAAACTACCTTACAAAAGTGTTGAAGAACTGAGGTCTTCTCACCAGGTTGAAGCCACGGAGTCGTCAAAAGGTATCCCCAAGCCTCAGTGGACTCCCCGCCAGCTAAGTATCACTCCAGCGCCTACCTTGCAGTTGCAAGATGGCGCCAGCATTGTTTTCAGCTCGGCTGACTGGTCCGTGCGCCCGCGAAGCCGTGCACACGGGTGAGTTGGCCAAGCAACGTCTGTTGTGCGAGCCTGCTGTAGCGCCCGGTGGCCTAGAGACGCGCAGTGTTGCGTTAGAAGACACGCCTGCGGGGTTGACAGTGCTTCAGGAGCTGTTAGAGAAAGTGTGGGCTACGGGGGAACCGGGACGGCAGCGGCTGACGAAGGATGCAGACCCGCAGCCGCACTGGACATGTTATTACAAGTGCAGGTGAAGAGGAAGGAAGTCCTGCTTTGTTGGAGCCAAGACAGGAGGAATTTAACCTGGGTGGCCAAAGAAGGTAGGCCCCAAGGGGGAGTAGGAGAGCCTGGATTGGATTCTGTGTTTACTATTTTGGAAGGGATTGCTCATTAGATGGATAATATATCACTGCAGATGTCTACACAATTAAATCAAGGATTTATGGAAATGAAAGTTAAAATGAATAATATTTGTGAAGAAATGTCATCTGTGAAGAATGATATGAATCTGGTTAAAATTGATGTCAATAGATGTTTGAAAGCAATGGATAATGTACAAGATTTTTTTTTTAAATTGAGGCTTTTCATGATTGTAAGGACCAAGTGGAACAAAATAGAGAAAAAATGGAAAAAGAGGAGGATTCTTTTGTGGGTTTGGAGATCCAGAAGATAGAATTGTTGAAGAAGATTGATTCTTTGGAAAATTAAGCTCGAAGGAATATGTAAATATAGTAGGTCTTCCAGAAGATATTAAAGGTTCAGATCCGGTGAAATTTTTCAGGAAGTGGATTTCTGATGTGTTGGGAAGTGAATTTTTTCTGGAAGGCTTGGAATTGGATCAGGCACATAGGGCATTGAGGAAGAAGCCTTTTCTGGGCCAACCACCACGAGCAGTTTTGATCTGGTGTTTGAGATACTAGGACAGAGAGATGATACTGCGGATCACCATTCAAAAAGCTCGACTCCTTGTGGAAACTCCTAAACTCAACACTTGCCCCCACCATACGTTAGTGTTTTCTTTAAGCTGGATATATCTGCGTGGTACCAGGGTTTCCAAATTAGGGACTGAATACAGGACACTGAACATAACAGAGTTTTACCACTTTGCAGTAGTCCAATTGGGAAAAGGGCCCCTATTCCAATAGTTTTGGAGCAAATGTGGCTTCAGTGGTAAACAGAGAATCATTGAACACTACAGCACAGAAGCAGGCCCCTTCGGCCCTTCTAGTCCGTGCTGAACCATTTTTCTGCCTAGTCCCACTGACCTGCACACAGTCCATATCCCTCCATGCCTCTCCCATCCATGGACCTGTCCAAATTCTTCTTAAATGTTAAAATTGAGCCCACATTCACTATTTCAGCTGGCAGTTCGTTCCATACTCCCATCACTCTCTGAGAGAAGACATTCCCTCTCACATTCCCCTAAACATTTCCCCTTTCACTCTTTACCCATGTCCTCTGGTTTGTATCTTACCTATGCACAGTGGAAAAAGCCGACGAACCCTGTCTATTCCCTTCATAAATTTTAAATACCTCCATCAAATCTCCCCTCATTCTTCTATGCTCCAGGGAATAAAGCCCTAACCTGTTTAACCTTTCCCTGTAACTCAGTTCCTGAAGTTTGAGGACACATCCTAGTCAATCTTCTCTGCACTCCTTTTATCCTATTGATATCTTTCCTGTAGTTTAGTGACCAAAACTGCACACAATCCTGCAAATCTGGCCTCCCCAATGTCTGATACAACTTTACCGTAACATCCCAGCTCCTGTACTCTGTATGACTGGAAACCTTTGCTGAAGATGGTATGGCTACATTCAATCCGGGCAGCTGAAAAGACCAGGTTCAATCTTAACGTTGGGTGCTCTCTTTGTGGAGTTTGCATATTTCCCCCACAACTGCCTGATTTTCCCCTGAGTGCTCCGTCCCCTCTTGTATCTCAAACATGAGCATGCTGATTGGTAAATTGTCTGCTACAAGTCTCAGTCTGTGGGTGAGGGTAAAATGGATGGTTACAGCTGTCTTGTGCTGTACTTCCCCTTGACTCAAAAGCTTATTTGCTGGTGCATTTTGAATGCCAAGATTCCCTCACATCCCATTTACCCTACAATAAGCTGCATAGAGATGGACTGATGTTGATTTGAATTTGCAGGAATGCGTTGCAGATCTGGTGACGGCCGATGACTCTGGACTCCTGTGTATTTGGAAATCGGGGGAAGATTTTAAACTAATCCACAAGATTTCATCTTTTCGGTGAGGGGTGATAGAAACATTTAATTCAGTGTATTTGAGTCAAGGGTAGTTTCTATCCCACTGTTATCAGATGATTGCATTGTGTTTGAACTTTCCCAGTAACTCTTGTTTTACTTTACTCAACCCTGAAAAACTCAGATAGTTTGGCTTGCATGGATAACACTGAACACAAAGTTTACACAATAAAACACTGGAGCACATCACGCAGCGTTCTTTATGGAGCAAAGATAAAGATGTTGACTCGATGGGCTGATTAACCTACTTCTGCTCCTACACTTCTCTTGTGAATCTGCGAGAGTTATCTACTGCATCGGGTGCTCCCTTTGTAGTCTCCACTACATAGGAGAGACTGGACACAGACTGCAAAATCCCTTTGCAGAGCACCTTCACTCTATCCGTCACAATGTCAGGGAACTCCCAGTAGCCAACCATTATGATTCTGTGCTCCACTCCCGTGCCTACACTGCCATCATGGAATCTGTATATTGAAGCAGCAATACCTAATATTCCGCCTGGGCAGACTCCAACTGGCTGGTGTTAACATCAGGTTCTCTGGTTTTGTTTGGCCACTCCCTTGTCTCCCTCTTCTCTATCTCTCTGTCTCCTTATCTCCATCTCCCCAACCCCTCTCCATTCAGAGCACTATCCCCTCCCCCACCACTTCTCAGCTTTTTTCTTTTGTGCTCTCCCACCCGTCCCCCTATGACCTCTTGCCTGTGGGCCTCTGCTCCTCCCCCCACCATTTTTATTCAGGAGCCTGCCTGCATTTTGCTCATACCTTGAGGAAGGGCTATCTCTGTCATTGCATCAGAAAGAATACTGCGTGTCTTGCTGAGTTCCTCCAGCATTTATTTTCTGTGGAACATCAATCACCATCTCTGCAGGTTTTTGTATTTCAGTCATAGAACTGTAGAACATTACAGGGCAGAAACAGGCCCCTTTGGCTCTTCTAGTCTGCACCAAAACCATTTTTCTGCTTAGTCCCACTGACCTGCACCTAGTCCATAGCCCTCCATACTTTCCCCATCCATGGACCTGTCAAAATTCTTCTTCAATGTTAAAATTGAACCCACATGGTTCATTCCATGGCAGCTCATTCCAGACTCCCACCACTCTGTATGAAAAAGTTCCTCCTTGTCTTTCCCCTTTCACCCTTAACCCATGTCATCTGGGTTGTATCTCACTTACCCTCAGTGGAAAAGGGCTATCTACATATCTACATATGTCCCTCTCATAATTTTAAATACCTCTATCAAATCTCCCCTCATTCTTTTACGTTCCAGGGAATAAAGTGGTAACCTGTTTAACCTTTCCCCGTAACTCAGTTCCTGATGTCCGGGCAACATCCTAATAAATCTTCTCTATCTTTCTATCTTACTAATATTTTTCCTTTAATTAAGTGTCCAAAACTGCACACAATTCTCCAAATTTGGCCTCACTAATATCTTATACAACTTTACAATAACATCCCAATTCCTGTACTCAATACTTTGATTTATGAGGCCAATATACCAAGAGCTCTCTTTAAAACCCTGCCCACCTGTGACACCACTTTCAGGGAATTATGTATCTGTATTCCCAGATCCCCCCTGTTCCACCCCACCCCTCAGTGCCTGACCATTCACCGTGTATGTCCTTTCTAGGTTTGTCCTTCCAATCTGCAACATCTCACCCTCGTCTGCATTAAATTCCATCGGCCATTTTTCCAGCTGGTCCAGATCCCTCTGCAAGTTTTTAAAACCCGAAAGTGTTCTAGACGTACATGAAGAAAAGAACAAAGGACTGATGAGAATGAGCACAGGACTGAGGAGGGATAAAGGGAGAAACATGTGTCTGGAGGTTCAAGATTCAGTTTATTGTCATAGTAATATAACAGTGTCGTATTACATGAAATTTCTTTCTCCCTGCTGCAAGGCAGACAGATTCGCCACTGCCAGGAACTGCCTGAGTACCTCCTACAGTCAGAGAGAGAGGACCAAAAGAGAGCCCCCCTCAGAGTCTCCGAGTGTCTGTAGATTCACCTCCAGCGCTTCCACAGTCCCTGCAACAACAGAGTCCAGTTCAAGCCATTGGCAACTTAAGCTCCAGATCCGAACCTCCAACACGGGTCAGGAACCCTTCAGCGCTTTCGACTGCTCTTTCCATCCTGGTTGCGATACCTGGTACCCCTCCAGCAGTTTGAGCCAGTCTGCAGCCCGGCACAAGTCTTCAGACAGCTCAAAGCCTGGTGTAACCTCTTTGACCTCAAGTCACCTGCAGCCCAAAGCCTGGTGTAACCTCTTTGACCACAAGTCTCCAGCAGCCCAAAGCCTGGTGTAACCTCTTTGACCTCAAGTCTCCAGCAGCCCATAGCCTCCATGTGTTCCTCACCTTGAATTGCCAGCAACCCACCTCGTACAGTGGTCCATCACCTCGTACAGTGGTCCATCACCTCTTACAGTGGTCCATCACCTCATAAAGTGGTCCATGACCTCGTACAGTGGTCCATCACCTCGTACAGTGGTCCATCACCTCGTACAGTGGTCCATGACCTCGTACAGTGGTCCATCACCTCGTACAGTGGTCCATCACCTCATAAAGTGGTCCATGACCTCGTACAGTGGTCCATCACCTCGTACAGTGGTCCATCACCTCGTACAGTGCTCCATCAGCTGCAGAGCACCTCACTGGTCCACTGCCATGGTCAACATATCCGTGGGTCATCTCCTCTGCCTCTCACTCTCAGGTGGGGTCGGCAAGGTGATCTTCCCATCCTCTAGTGCCTTGCTCCAGTCCTCCGCTTCCCCAGAGTGTGCAGCCCCTTGTGGCTGCTGCCGATTAATAGGTGCCGCCATCTCAGGCGCAGACCTGCGGTCGCAGGATTTCAACTAAAATTACTGCTCGGTCTCCAATGTGCCGTTCAAAGCCCGTGCGGAGCCAACAGCAGTCAACTGGGTGGATGGACACCGTGGAAGCACTGCATCTCCACTCCCTCTCTCCCCGTAGGTGCCACTACAGGTTGGGGAGGTGCTTCAGTGTTCAACAGGAGAGGGAGTGTGAGGTCCGTGTAGAACAGGTGAATGATCTGGACCATGTCGATATTAAAAAAGAAGTGCTGGATCTTTCTGCAAATCTTTGGATAGATGTCTCTGGTACTGGATGTTAAATACCCCAGGTTACTACAGGAAGAGATTGCTGGGGCATCTTGTTATCCTCCTTGGCCACAGAAGAGGAACTGGAAGATTGGAGAATGGTAAATGTAGTCCTTATTTCCGAAAGGTAACAGGGAGAATCCTGGGAGTTGTAGACCAGTGAGTCCTGTCTCAGTAATGGGCAAACGATTGGAAAGGATTCCGGCTTTATGAGTGTTTAGAGAAGCAGGGACGTGTGCAGTTTTGGGCAACTAACGACAGGAAAAATACAATAAGATTGAAGAGTGGAGAAAAGGTTAATCAGGACGTTGCCCGGACTTGAATAACCTAGTTTCAGAGAAAGGTTAAAGAGGTTAGGACTTTATTCCCAGGAGTGTAGAAGAGTGAGGGGAGATTTGATAGAAGTAAAACAAAATTATGAGGGGGAGAGCTGGCTTGTCCCACAGAGGCCATTGTTAAGGGTGAAAGAGAAAAAGTTGAGACGAACATTCAAGGGAACTTCTTCACATCAAAAGTGGTGGGAGTGTGGAACGAGCTGCCAGCTGAAATGGTGAACGTGGGCTCAGTTTGAACAAATAAGGAGAATTTGGACAGGTCCGTGGATGAGTTATCGGCTGGGTGCAGGTAGGTGGGACTAGAGATCACAGATTGGTATGGATGTCAGTGGGACAAGGCGGAGTGATAGTTTAGCACAGAGTAGAGGAGCCGAAAGGCCTGTTTTCTGTGCTGTAATGTTCTCTGTTTCCAATGAGGTGACCAGAACCCAACACAATATTCCAAGTGTGAAATGTTGCTTAAGATGGTGGTTAAATCGTTAACATAACATGAGGTGACAGGTGTTAGTTACAAACCTGTTCCAAAATGAGGTTGGAAAGAAGCGATTGCTGAGCAGAGTTGCTTCGGATGATGGGAGCAGGGAAGTTCCACAGCATGAAGACAGGCCAGTCGGCCCAACCTCTTCATGCCAACCAAGTGGTCCACTCTGCCTGCATTCGACCCAGATCCCTGACAGCTTTCCTGTGCACATAATATTGACTTGGATGCCAAAGCAAATCTCTGGGCATCCGGTTGAGGTGCATGTTGTTTCATGTGTAGTGTCAGTGCTAACCTGTTTTTTTTCCCCAGGGTCACCTGCTCATCGGTGAGGATGTGGAACGGGATTATTGCGGCTGGTTACGGGAGCGGCCAGATCCAGATCTATGATGCAGCAACTGCTGCCGTGCACGTGGAAGTGAATGCCCACGCACGCTGGATCAGCACTCTTGACATTGCACCTGGAAGTGGCAAGGTACCCACAGCTGCTCCGTGCCATCTGTCTCTACTCTATTTGGGCTTGCAGGGCTTTGACTTGTTTCTAATCTCACAATCCCTCTGCAGCTGCTGTCGGGGGCTGAGGATTCCTTCGTCAGCATCTGGAGACTCTTTCGGAACTCTGAGTCTAGAGCCATTGAGGTAAGGGGATGGGGACCTGATTGGATATCTCTGGGCACATTCACCTTCTCCTGTTCCCCTGTAGACACGTTCTCTGCTGCCTGTGGCCCTGTGCTCCACATGGCCAAACCAGTTGCTTCATTGCTGCAATCAGGACACTGCCTGCAGGTGACCACGGAGTCTGCTGAGACTCGGACCCCTGCATTATGGCTGAGCTTCAACACCAACCCCGCCCCCCAGCCGCCCCAGCCTTGAGCCACCCACCATTCACTCCTGCACCCAGAATCAGATTGAACAATGGTGCACAAAGATCCTGTTGGAAGAAGTCAGCCTGAGGGGCGGGAGGGGTACGACCTGGGCCAACGGTAGGGGATTGGTGCACCAGGGAGGCGTGAAGAGTGACAGACAGAGGCTGTTGATTGGCAGCCGTCAGACAAAGGGGGAGAGATGCAAGAGAGACGTGGGGGACAGATGGAGGAAGATGAGTCATACAGTGCGTGGGGAGAGGAAGGAACAAAGGCTGATGAAGGGAACAGTCGTGATATAATGAGAGACCAAGATTGAACCAATGGGGCAGGAAGGGAGGAGGAAGAAGAAGGAACCAAAGAGCAGAATGAAGATGGGTGAGAAATGGACATCAATGGGGGGGGCGGGGGTGGGCATGATGGAAATGGGAAAGAATGGAATTAGCTCAGAAGAGAGAAGATATTCATTATTTGACCTTGTAATATTCAATGTTAACAGCAAAGGCCCATAGAACATGACAGAACAGAACCAGGCCCTTCAGCCCATTTAGTCTGTGCCGAGCTATTACATTGCTAATCCACTGACCTACATGTGGACCAGAGCCCTCCATACCCCTGCCATCCACGCACCATCGAAATTTTTCAAAAATGTCAAAAATCAAACCTGCATTCACCACTTCCACTGACAGCTGGTTCCCCACTCCTGCCACTCTCTGTGTGAAGAAGTTCCCTCTAATGTTGTGTTTAAACACCCTTCACCCTCACCCCATGGCCACCCAACCTCAGTGGAAAACATCAGTTTGTATTTACTCTGTCTATATCCTTCATAATTTTGTATGCGTCTATCGAATCTCCCCTCATTCTCCATTGCTCTGTGTGATTCAGCTATTCCCCATAACTCCCCTCTTCGCTGTCCCCTGTGTCTCACCCCCTTTCCCCACACCAGACAACCCGGCCGTCAGAGAAAATATACGGGGAACGCTGCCATCGGGATCCACACCACCCAACACACGCTCTGTTCTCGCTGCTGCCATCAGGAAAGAGGTGTAGGGCCACAAGACTCGCACCACCAAGTTCAGGAACAGCTGTTATCCCTCCACCATCAGACCCCTCAACGACATACTCAATCAGGGACTCATTTATGGACTCCTACTTAGTAATAAATTTATTATTATTTATGGCCTTCATATATCAAAGTATTGAGTTGGGATGTTATGGTAAAGTTGTACAAGTCATGAGTGAGGCCAAATTTGGAATATTGTGGGCTGTTCTAGTTGTCTAACTAGAGGAATAATATCGATAAGATTGAAAGAGAGCAGAGAAGATTTACTAGGCGTCTTCAGGAGTTGAGTTACAAGGAAAGATTAAAGAGTTTAAGATTTTATTCCTTGGAGCGTAGAAGAATGAGGGGAGGTTTACAAAAATATGAGGGGTAGAGACAGTAAATGCGAGTAGGCTATTTCCACTTAGATTTGGAGAGGATATGGCTTCAGGGTGAAAGGGGAAATGTTCAAGGGGGACATTCACTCAGAGAGTGGTGGGAGTGTGGACCAAGATGCCAGCTGACGTGGTAAATGTGGGCTCACTCATAAGTTTTAAAATACATTTTTAATAGATACATGTATAGGACAGGACTAGTGTGTTATGGATTGGGTGCAGGACAATGGGCCTAGCAGTATGATGTTTTCAGCACAGCCTGGAAGGGCCAAATGGCCTTGTTACTTTGCTGTAGTGTTCTATGCTTCTATTATTGAATATTTATTTCTGTATTTCAGTTTCTTTGCACTTCCCTTCATAGTTCCATCTGACTCCCCTCTCGCCGTTCCCCATGACTCTCCCCTCACTGTTCCCCGTGACCCTCCCCTCACCATTTCCCACGACTCTCCCCTCACTTTTCCCGGTGAACCCCCCTGTCCATTCCCCATGACTCTCCCCTCACTGTTCCCCACGAGCCCCCCTGCCCATTCCCCATGAACCCCCTCTCCATTCCCCATGACTCTCCCCTCACTGTTCTCCGTGAACCTCCCCTCTCTGTTCCCTGTTATCTCCCCTGGCCATTCCCCATGACACCCCCTCCATTCTCTGTGAATCTCTCCTCATTGTTCCCTGTCAACCCTCCTCTCCGTTCCCCGTGACTCTCCCCAGTCCATTCTCTGTGACACCCTCTCCATTCCCACCGTGACCCTCCCCTTTCCATTCCCTGTGACTCCCTTCCCCCCCCCCACCATTACTCATGCGTACACACTCCCACCCCTACACGCCCCACCATTCCCTTTTCCTGACCTGCTTGTTACTGAGAGGCATGGGCTGTCTTGGAGGTGTGTAACAAGTAGCTGGAGATTCCCATCCTGTGATAGGAACCATCACACAAGCCAATTTGGGAGTTTTGAGAGTAAAGCTTCTACGTTTCGACAGGTGGAGCATCTGCACACAGAGTGTGTGACCGACATTCAGATCTGCGGAGGCAAGTTCTGTGACCCTGAGGGAAGTGCCTTTGCAGTGACTGGGTACGACCTGAGTGAGATTATTCGGTATGTCCAGGTGTAAGGACTGAGGATGGAGAGTCGGTCGGTGCTGGAAAACATTCCCGGAGATTACAAACTGTCCTAAGATGTCTTCACTCAGAAAATGTTGGAGGAACTCATCCCTTGAATTGTCTTAATGTAATGTCCAAATGCCAATGGGACCTGGTCCTACAACATTGTGTTTGTATCCACAGTTACCATCAGCTTCCTTGTTGCTTCTCCACATCAGGAAATGGTCTGACTGATCCCCTCTCTGTGCATTTAGTTAGGAAGCATGTCTGATGAGTGGTGAACAGTAATCAGAGCTCTAGCTGATCACCTGAAGACCCAGTACAGGGTTTGATGCTTTCAGTTCTGTGCATCAAATCAAAGTGGATTGACGTGGTACTGGCCTTCCAAACCAAGGAGGTGATTTAACCTTTCCCGAAATCCGAAATGGCCCCAAACATTTCCAAATTAACTAAAGCAGGGACTTGGGGACAAGAAACACCCAGAGATGATTCATTAATGCCCCGTTTACATGGCAAAATGGTGGTTGTTCGTTCAATTGGATATATTCAGTGTGAAACAGGTTATTGTGTTTGTTTAACGATGCTGTTTGAGATTGGACTTGTCCCGCTGGTCACGTGATATCACATGCAAGTTATCGCTTTCATTAAAAGTAATCTGTACAAAGTGTAAATTGAATATAAGGCATTCTCATGATGAGAGGCTTGTCCAGGTGAACCAGGATTCAAAGTCCAGTCTTTCTCTTCACACCATATCCGTGGCTGAGTGAAGTTAAGGGGTGAAGGTGTATGGCATATCTACCCAGAGTGTTCGGGCATTGAGTATGAAAGTGAGGAAGTCACAGCAAGATAATGGTAGCCCCTGTCTCTGCAGCCCCGAATCATTAGGCAAAGTGGGTGGAACAATTGCCACCTGGTCCCAAGTGGGAGAAGAACTTGTTCACTCCATTTCAGGCCTCGCACACAATGACTGAACCTTGAGAACTCTTCTTCACTGAACTCAGGCCATACTTGGTCCTGCCCAGCACCGAAGCCTTAATGTTGCTTGTACTTCCATTCACATTTACCTGTTATTCTGCTCCACAGCTCACTGAACTTGACCAGTGAACCTGAGAAATGCTGAGAGACTGGGTAATGATGTTCAGAAGGACCGGGTTACCTTGTGAACAGATCACCGATGGACAACATAGACATATAGCTAATGTGTAGGAAGGGAATCATTAGCTGTTATTGCAAGAGGATTTGAGGAATGTTAGGAAAACTGATAGGAATAGAAAAGATGATTGGTAAAGGGATCCGTGGTTGATAAAATTGGTGAGGCAGCGAGTTAAGGGAAGAAGGTCGCATACATTAGAATTAGGAAGCAAAACCAGGAAGGGCTTGTGAGAATTATATCATACCCAGGAAGGAAATCACGAAAGGGTCTAGAAGAGCTCTTAGGGGGCATGAGAAGGCCTAGGAAAATAGGATTAAGGAGAACCCCAAGGTGTTCAATGAGTACATGAAGGACAGGAGTTTAATGAGAGTGAAGATGGGACCACTAAAGGATAAATGTAGGTGGAGGAGGTTGAATGTCCTAGATGTATACTTCATATTCACCAGAGAAAAGACTTTGGCCAAGGTGTGGCCAGAATAGCACCATGTTGAGATTAGGAAAGAAGTGGTGTTAAATCTTTTTAAAAACATGAAGATTGATGTCCCTGGGACCAGTTGCTGTGGGAAGGGAGGGAACAGACAGCTGGGGGAGGGGGGGAGGGTGGATCTTTGCATCCTACTTAGCCTCAGAGGGGGTGCCAGAAGATTGGAGAATGGCAAATGTGGTCCCCTTGTTTAAAAAGGGTCATAGGGAGAATCCTGGAAATAGACCAATGAGCCTTATGTCAGTGGTGGGCGAATGATTGGAGAGGGTTCTTAAAGACAGGATTTATGAGCATTTGTTAAAGTATAGACTCCTCAGGGATAGTCAGCATGATTTTGTGAGGGGAAGGTCATGCCTCACAAGTCTAATTGAGGTTCTTGAGGAGGTAACAAGAAATGGGTTAAGGTAGGGCAGTCGATGTGGTCTATCTGGATTTTAGTAAGGCATTTGACAAGGTTTCCCATGAGAGACTCATTCAGAGAGTCATGAGGAATGGGATCCATGGAACCTTGGTGGTGTGGATTCCGAAAAAAGCAGAGAATAGTAGGGGATGGAAAGAATTCTGCCAGGAGGCCAGTGACAAGTAGAGTTTGTTACGGAATGGATTAATAACATTATGACAATATATTACCTTTAAAAAGGTCTAGATTGTGGGGGTGTAGTTTAGGTATTGGTATAGGTATACTTCACAAACAGTAACATTCCACAAGAGCCATCAACATTTCATTATTTTATTTAAATGTCTAAAACCGTGTGTCGGACTCTGGCTTTACCCTACCTTCAATTTGGTCTATGTGTCGGCTGAGTCCAGTGTGCTCGTTGAATGAAATGATAGGAGAAATAGGAGAAGGTATTCGGTTTCACAATCAGTTTATTACATAGCACAAGAATAAAGCTTAACGGAGCTCTGGTTCAGTCGTTAGTTCATAGGTCACCTTCTCAGTGAACTATTTCCCAAGACTGACTCCTACTGTCCAGTCTCTTCTGTTTATATAGATCAACATTGTTACATTGACCACGAGTTGGCTTTCTTTGAAAGACTCCTTGCATAAGATTTATCTCAAGCAATTTCTTGTTCTGCAATTATCTACGGTGTAGACCTCCTATCTTAATCCCCAAGGCTAGAACATCCTGTTGTTTTGATCAGAAGTCAATTCATACCCCAGATATTTCTAATTATTTCTTTTGTTCTTGACTGGGCCATAATCTTCTGTTCTAATCAACACCTCCCAGGTATCCTTATGGCTCATCATTCCCACTAATGTGATTTATCCATTTTGTTCTACTCTGACATTCTTTGAACTTTTCCATGATTACTTAACTCCTTGGTTCCCACACGTGATACATGGGTAATAAATAGGCAGTACATATATTGTCAATAAAAAATCATAACCCACCCTACTTTCATTACCACCCACTCCCTCTACACTATCTCCCTATATCCCCCCCCAACCTCTCCTAACCCTACCCCCCAAAAGGAAGAGAGAAGAGGAAAGGAGATGTAAACTACAGAACCATAATTAACATGCTACCATGGATTGGAGCAACAGCACCACAGCGTGGCCGATAGAATCAAGATTTTAAAACCAAAGAATCCATATAATGGCTCCAAACTTTCCAATAAAAAAGACAATTATCTAGTAAATTACATGTTTTTTTCCCAATGGTTCACTAGATCTCAATCCATATGTCACCTATGTAAATTCAAGTCAGTCTCGCTTTTACAACTAATTGCAATACATTTTTTGCTACCGCTAATGCTAATCTCAAAAACTCAATTTGAAATCTAGTTAATCTTAATTGCAAACATATCCTTTTAATATTACCTTACAAAAATATTGATGGATCTATTGGAAATGTAACTTAAAATATCTTGTAAAAATTCTTTGTCGCATCCAGACAGGTTTCACCTTATATAACCAAGTAGAATATAAAAAGGAGCCTATTTCGTTATGACACCGAAAACATAAATCCGAAGAAATTCATTTTCAGGAGTCAAATATAATTGAAAGAAAATCATCATTTATATCTCGTAGCGGGACACTTGGAGGGAGTGGGCAGAACCAGTCCTAACAGTTCCTGTCTTGTGACAGCTGGACACAACAGCCTCCTATCTACTGGCAACTAGCCACTACAGGCACGAAGCCTCGGCCTACTCAACGTAGCGATGTCAGGAGGTTGTTAGCACTTCAGATGTCACGACGCCAGGTCACATATTGTGTGTCTATATTAAGCCTGATAACACTAATAAATGCTTCTCTTTGCTGGCTGACAACTTCAGGTGTGGTCTTGTTATTTCAACATGATGGCATAGAGCATAAACATCATCGGCCACATTGGTGACCCCAACGGGTCTAGCTGGTACCTAGACCCTACAAAGGACACGCTCAACGCCAAAGTGCCAATGAGCCAGCCATAAATAATGGAGGTGCTCAACGGTCGAGCTCAAATTCATTTGCTACAGCAACGAGCCAGCAATAAATAACGGACACTCTGCAAGCCCAAATCAGTTGCAGTAACAAGCAGCTTGCTTACAGTAACCCTCTGAAGAGCTCATCGAAACAAACAAAGACTTGTTGATGCAAACCAAGGCTTTGGCTCTTTCGATGCGCTCTACAATTTTCTTAACTAAAAGTCTGGAGAATATCACAAGGAGATCGACCAGTCCAGAATGACCTGGTCTGGCTAGGAGCAATCCTTTAAGACCTGCCAGTAGGTGTGGCTATGCTCTCAGCCAATCACAGTCATCCTACACTACAATCTGTACATAGACACATTGATGATAGAATCTGTACTGTCACACCCTCCAATGAACCAGGAACAAATGATGGACTGCCTGACCCAGCTGAACCTACTTTCACACTGCTCCAGTTGACTGTAGCTATGAATGTCTGCAAATCAATCGGTGTGCATATCATAGATCAGCAAGTAAATTACCAGCAGGCCAGTTGCTCTTTCCTCCATGATCGACCGAATGAACAGCAAGGAGTGTCATAGAAGGTACCTGTTTGGAAGTTTGAAAGACTGTTTTACAACCTACTCATTCACTTTGGTAACTTGGATTGGGCCAAGTTACTTGGATTGTTTCGTGTGCCTCGTGAACTGTGCCACAAGTCTGGCCAGCAAGTTGCAAGGTCAGGGAACGCTTATCAGCAACATTTTAAACTGTCTGCAGACATAAAATGCTGTGTGTTTTTGCTCGACACAGCATAGAATTAGAACCACAATCTCACATTAACAATTTAAGTCATACTTTCTTTACATAAATTCCTCCAAACTTCTTGATTAATTATAATTCCTAAATTGTTCTTCCATTTAATCTAGATTTTTGAAAATCTAACTTGGGCACTTTATTCTGTGGTAAAGAATACATTGTCTGACTGAATTAATGCAACCTAGATTGTATACCTAAAATGGATGAGGGGGGGGGGGGGTGGGGGGGGTGGCTTGGGAGGAGGGGGGGGGAGAAAAAGTCACTGTAAATGTGTGAAAAAGAAAAAGTGTATATCATGGCTATTGTGATTTATGGTGTGAAAAATAAAAAATTTTAAAAAAAAGAGTACATTTCCAATACAAATCTTTTCTTCCCACCTTCTGTAAGTAAAAGTTCAAATTGAGATTGTTTTGGCAGCCTTAAAGTCTTCCCATAATTATCCAATTACAAAGCTCTAACTTGATAATAACAAAAAAGAGTATTTGATGGTATTTCATATTTTTCTTTCATTCTCTTAAAAAGAAATAAAATATCCAGCCTCATACCAATCTTTTACAGTTTAATTCCTTTTTGATCAAAAACTAATTAAGTGTAAAAGGAAAATGTTTCTTCTGATATAAAGGTGTCTTCCTTGAAATTTTCCCTTGTACACCTATTTCCTTATTTATCTTACTCCATATTTGTGCATCAAAATAGGTGAATTATAATCATGCAATATTTAAAATTATATTGATAAACAAATGGATCCATCTTCTCATTGATTTAATTGAATATCTTCCCATATCAACAAATTGTCTAAATCAAGCATTCTATTAATTTTAATTATGCCACATTATAATAATTTTGGAAGCTGTAAGCCTCCTAATTCATATTTCCAACATGAATTCATAGTTTTTGTAAAGACACTCAACATTTTTTTTCTTTCCATTAAAAACTTTCTATAGAATTAAAATCTTTTAAATTTTTTGATTATACTTTACAAGGAATTGATTGTAAAAGATATTGTAATCTTGGAAAAATATTCATCTTTATACAATTAACTTCCTATTGATATAGATAAATCTATCTGTTCAAATAATTTTTAATCTATGGAGTGAAGGTAAATAATTTAATTCATTCAAATTATTAATTTTTTATCTATTTTAACACCTAAATATTTAAGTTGATCTGACCACTTAAAGTGAACAATACAAGAAGTAAAATCAGCATCTATCAATGGTATAATTTCACTTTTTTCCCAATTAATTTTATAATCAGACATTTCCCCATACTGTTCCAACTTATATAAACATCTTAAGGACTCCTGCAGTTCAGTTAAGTAAATCAAAACATCATCCGCAAACAAATTAATTTTAAACTCCTCAGCTTTCACTTTAAGACCCTTAATCTTACTATCCTGTCTTATCAATTGAGCCAAAGGTTCAATAACTAATGCAAACAATGATGGTGATAAAACACAATCTTACCTTGTAGATCTTTCCAATATAAATGACGGTGATATCTGTCCATTTGTCACTACTTTAGCAGTAGGATTTTTATATAAAGCCTTAATCCAACTAATAAAATTTGGTCCAAACTTAAATTTTTTCAATAATTTTTTTTAAAAAATCCATTCTACTCTGTCAAATGCTTTTTCATCATCTAATGATTAGACCATTGGTAAGTTGGATTCCTCCCGAGAGATATGAATCAAACTAATCAATTCAGCAATATTATCCGCAGAATAGCATTTTTAAAATAAATCCAGCTTGATCTATATGAATCGGAGTTGGTAAATATCCTGCCAGTCTTTTAGCAAGAACCTTCAAAGGGTCTCTATCTTAAGAATAACTGTAATAATTACCTGAGAGTTGAATAAAATGGTTAGGGAGTTTTTATGGAGAGGTAAATTTTCAAGAGTAGCTTTGAATAAATTAACTTGGAAATATGAACTAGGGGGAATTACGTTTGCCACATTTTCAAAATTATTATGAAGCAGCCCAACTTAAATTTATTAGTTCATTGATGGATCTGGAATGGCCCCCTAGTTGGGCCAAAATTGAGATGGCAAATATTTTTGAATTTGAAATACATCAATTTTTGTTTAGATGGAATGTAAATTTGATATAGCAACATAATGTGCCTATACTAAAACATTTAATGAAGTTATGGACAAATAAAAAGAAAATGATAGGTTCTAGTGGTGAATTATCGGCCTTGACTCCGTTGTATAATAATAAACTTATTTCTTTCTCAATACATAATCGAAGTTTATTACATTGGAGATTTAAAGGTGTGGAAAATTTGGGAGATTGTTTTAAAGAAGGCAAATTTTTATCTTTTGATCAGATGAGGGATAGTTATGGTATTGATAAGAATTCTTTATTTCTTTATTATCAAATTCGATCTTTGGTAAAGCATGTGTTTGGTAGAGATATGACTTTTCCTGAAATGACTAAATTTGAGACTTTTCTTATGAAGGTATCAGAGAAGGGTTATATTTCAGTTATGTATCAAATATTACAGGATGGTATGGATAAAAAGGGTTGGGATAAATCTAAAGGTAAATGGGAAGCGGAGATTGGTTTTATTTTTTCTGAGGTTGATTGGTCAGATATTTGTTATAATAGTGTAACTAGACTGATAATGCAATGATTAATTATAATTTTTTACATCAATTATATTTAACACCTGAAAAGCTAAAAAAAAATATGGTTTTCATGAATCAGATTTGTGTTTTCGATGTGGTAACACTGTTGGAACTTTTTTTTTCATGCGGTTTGGTTATGTATATATATATATTGTACTTATATAATCTTTTTGGAAGAAAATACAATTTTTTCTGGAATACGTGTATAAGATTAAAATACCTTTAGATCTGACAGTATTTTTATTGGGTAGTTTTGCAACCTCTGAAAGGTCTGGGATTAGATAAATTTCAACTTGCTTTTGTATATTTAGCATTATCTGTAGCGAAAAAATGTATTGCTAGTAAGTGGAAAGATACGAATATGATTGATATTAATAGATGGCATAATGAGATGAAATATTGTTTAATAATAGAAAAAAATACATATGTTTCACGTGATAACTATAGTTTTTTTATTAATAAGTGGTTGTTATATTTAGAATATTTACATTTCAATTTAAATTTTTTTTTGATTCCAAGATTCCTTTATTGTCACATTTCAATTTAAATTGATTAGATCTTAATATGTATGCTTAATTTTTTAAAAAATATTTTTTTCTTTATGGCTCTCCTTAGGAGAGTTGGCTGAAGGGGGAGTTCCTTTTTTTTCTTTTTTTTTCTTTCCTTTTATATATATATATATATATATATATATATGGAGAAGGGTTCAGAGCGCTCATTGCTGTATCTGACCCGACCTTGTTGGTTTTCGTGCAGTTGGATAATCATGTTGAGGAACTTTGGGGGACATCCGATGCGCTCTAGTATTTGCCAAAGCCCTTTCCTGCTCATGGTGTCAAAGGCTTTGGTGAGGTCAACAAAGGTGATGTAGAGTCCTTTTGTTCGAAAACCAACAAGGTCGGGTCAGATACAGCAATGAGCTCTCTGAACCCTTCTCCATTAACAATGGCGTGAAGCAAGGCTGTGTTCTCGCACCAACCCTCTTTTCAATCTTCTTCAGCATGATGCTGAACCAAGCCATGAAAGACCCCAACAATGAAGACGCTGTTTACATCCGGTACCGCACGGATGGCAGTCTCTTCAATCTGAGGCGCCTGCAAGCTCACACCAAGACACAAGAGAAACTTGTCCGTGAACTACTCTTTGCAGATGATGCCGCTTTAGTTGCCCATTCAGAGCCAGCTCTTCAGCGCTTGACGTCCTGCTTTGCGGAAACTGCCAAAATGTTTGGCCTGGAAGTCAGACTGAAGAAAACTGTGGTCCTCCATCAGCCAGCTCCCCACCATGACTACCAGCCCCCCCACATCTCCATCGGGCACACAAAACTCAAAACGGTCAACCAGTTTACCTATCTCGGCTGCACCATTTCATCAGATGCAAGGATCGACAACGAGATAGACAACAGACTCGCCAAGGCAAATAGCGCCTTTGGAAGACTACACAAAAGAGTCTAGAAAAACAACCAACTGAAAATCCTCACAAAGATAAGCGTATACAGAGCCGTTGTCATACCCACACTCCTGTTCGGCTCCGAATCATGGGTCCTCTACCGGCATCACCTACGGCTCCTAGAACGCTTCCACCAGTGTTGTCTCCACTCCATCCTCAACATTCATTGGAGCGACTTCATCCCTAACATTAAAGTACTCAAGATGGCAGAGGCCGACAGCATCGAATCCACGCTGTTGAAGATCCAACTGCGCTGGGTAGGTCACGTCTCCAGAATGGAGGACCATCGCCTTCCCAAGATCGTGTTATATGGCGAGCTCTCCACTGGCCATCGTGTCAGAGGTGCACCAAAGAAGAGGTACAAGGACTCCCTAAAGAAATCTCTTGGTGCCTGCCACATTGACCACCGCCAGTGGGCTGATATCACCTCAAACCGTGCATCTTGGCGCCTCACAGTTCGGCGGGCAGCAACCTCCTTTGAAGAAGACCGCAGAGCCCACCTCACTGACAAAAGACAAAGGAGGAAAAACCCAACACTCAACCCAAACCAACAAATTTTCCCCTGCAACCGCTGCAACCGTGTCTGCCTGGCCCGCATTGGACTTGTCAGTCACAAACGAGCCTGCAGCTGACGTGGACATTTACCCCTCCATAAATCTTCGTCCGCGAAGCCAAGCCAAAGAAAGAAGAATATAAACTGAATACAAACTTGCTATTAACTGAATCTATTTATTTTCAAAAATTTCTCTCTTTGTTCTCTCATAAAATTACAAAGCTCAACATTTTTTAATAATTAAGGTGTAGCAGCTACTACGGTAGAGCTACTGAGAAAAAAGCAACCACACACTAGGTTAGTCAACCAAAGACTGGTTTATTGAAGGTTTACAAGCGGCTTTTATTCCCTGGCTGTCCTGGGCTCCACGGGACAAGGTGGGACCTTGTTAAGGGACAGCTGCTGGTCCACGGGACCAGCAGGTTTAAATTGAGACTTGTTAATATCCCGTGCCTTTCAGCAGGGGATCGAGCTGATCAATGTGCCATCCCTCACCACTCAGTAACGTTAGCATGCCAGCTCTTAGGTAAGTCCATGCACTGCACTGACGGTGGCAGTTCCCATTACCGCGCTGAGCGCCCGCTCGGCCCGCTACACAGCCACTACAAAGGTTTAAATTTTCATCAATATGTAATATCTGTTGTTTTTTAGACCTGTACGTGATATTAATAAAAGAAAACGATCTAATAAAGTTCTACTTTTGTACTCAGCAGATACTACTCGACCTTGTAACTGTGCCGATAATAAAAATAAATCTATTCTGGAATAAAAATCATACTGAAATGAATAAAATGAAAAATCTATTTCTTTAGGATTTAATCTTCCCCGTATATCAACTAGATTCATTTCTTTCATTAACATTAATACCTTTTTTGCCATTTTAATTCTAATCAGTTTTCGGTGATTTATTTAATAATGGATCTAAACAATAATTAAAGTCACCTCCAATCATAACTTTTTCATATGCTTGTGTCAAATTGAGGAAAGAGTCTTGTATAACTTTCTTGTCATCCACGTTAGGTGCATAAATATTCATGTGTTCAAAATTTGGAGTAAATTTTATAATTTACCCCTAAAAGTCGGCCAACTGATTCGATAACTAATTCTAACTTAAGTGACATTTTCTTATTAATCAATATAGCAACTCCTCTTTCCTTCAAATTAGAAGAAGAAGGTATAACTTGACCAACCCAATTTCTTTTTAATTTCTAATGTTCCTTTTTGGTCAAATGAGACTTTTGAAAAAAAGCAATATCAACCTTCAATTTTTTAACATAAGATGATGCATACTCTTTTCCTTTATATCGGATTATTGAGCCTGTTAACATTAAAAGTTGCAAAATTTAATTTAGTCATCATCTTAAATGATCTCATGAAAACCTCTGCGCCTGATGCAATGGGGCCCCAGTTCATGTTAAACTGCAACATAAACTTCATCTCCTTAAAAGAAAGAAAAATAAAAACCCAAATAAGAAATTTTTTTTTTAATTAAAAAAACCTCTCCCCAAATGAAAATAAGAATACTGTGACACATTGTTACCTCCCTCTATGGGAAGTGACCAATGCCACAAAGTGGCCAATGGCTTTGGAAGGAGAAGCAAACAGTACCACTTCCCCTGAACAGAACAATCAGAAAGAGCAATAATTTAAAGATTTCAAGTTTGATAAGCTTCTTCCAAGTCTCTATTAACTTGGTCAATTGTTAATTTCAGCTGATACGACATTCCATTTCATTCGCATCATTCTTCTTTCCTTCTTGAACTGATTTCGGTTGTTGAAGAGGATATTCCTGAACTCTCTGCGGTTTACTATCAGGTAAGGAATTAGCAAATGTAAGAGCTTCAGTGTCATCATTGAAAAATTGGGTTTGAAAGTCTCCATAAAAAACTACAAGGACTGCTTGGTATCTAAAAGCAAATTTAAATCCTTTCTTCCAAAGAATCGCTTTAGCAGAATGAAACTCTTTGTGGCACTAGGGGGCGTGGCACGATGGCTTAGGTTGGAAACATGGGAAGACACCTCTCCCGGCAGAACTGTTAAAAACCAGACCTTAAAAATTTTTTTTTAAGTATTAAAAACTGTTAAATATTTTAAGAAGCACTCCTGACAGCACAGCAACGGACAAAGACACGGACTGCAAAAAAAAACTGACTCAGAAACAGCAATCAATGTTCAGAAGAACTTGGGCCTACCTTTGAAATGAAGCCTGGGGACTTGACTCCTCTTCACCCACGTCCACAGCTGACTCCCCGGAGCACAGTGGAAGATGGTGCCAAAGCCCGATGACGCCTTCCTCCATTCAGGAAGAACAAATGCACATGTGTGGGATTTTGTGCATGGGCACTGCACAAAGCTCGCTCCATCCTGCAATGGTGAGGGAGAGATCTAAGGCCCGCGGACAGGTGGAACCACTGTTGATCTCAACAGAAGAAGAGGAAGGAGGTGGGGGTGAGGAGGAAGACATTCTGTGAATTGAAGAAGAAGAAACAGTAATATATAAGGATAGGCCCATGTCTAAACATTCTGAAGGCTTTGAGTTTGATATTTTATCTAAACAAATGAATCAAGGTTTTTTTGTCTATGAAAGATCAATTTGCTGGTATGAAAGAGGAAATGTCAACTATGAAGTCTGATAAGGCAAAGTGTGTTAAACTGGTGGACAAGGTACAAGATAAATTAAAAAGAATTGAGGAATTTGTTGACTGTCAAGATGATGTGGAGCAATGTAAGGAAAGGATGAATAAGATGGAAGATTCTTTTACTGGTTGGGACATTCAAAGAAATTATTTATTGAAGAAGATTGATGCTTTAGAGAATCAGAGCTGGAGAAATAATGTTAAAATTGTTGGTCTTCCAGAAGATTTTAAAGATGCAGAACCAGTGCAATTTTTTCAAAAATGGATTCCTGATGTTTTGGGGAAGGAGTATTTTCCGAACGGATTGGAATTAGATAGAGCTCATCATGCGATTAGAAACATACCTCCTCCTGGTCAACCGCCATGCTCTATTTTAATTAGATGTCTACGTTATCAAGACAAAAAAAAGTGATCCTGCAGGTAGCTGTTCAAAATGGAAGAAAACATCAGGGTCCTCTGGTAGTTAAGAATAGTAGAGTTTTCTCTACGCTGACTTGAGTCCAGCTATTATTAAACATCGCCAAGAGTTTAACAAAAGACATCACCATGTCTACGGTGACTTTGAAAAGTGCCCATGGAGACCTCACAAGGAAGTGTTAATTGGAGATGTTGTGGAATGGAAATGGACTATTGTCTTTAAAGGAACAGATGTACAGCTGGTGGCAGGAGTTTGAGTCTGGTTGAAGTTTACTGTTGTAAGAGGGGTCATGTGGTTTTTCAAACAGGGAGAAAGAGAAAACATGCTGTTCTCTTTTGGAGGGAGAGACAGTCAGTTTACAGCAGGAATTGGTGTTGGAACCTTCAAGTTTAGCAGGTCTGCTATTAAACCCCATTTGAAGATGGGTTTGAGTTCTGAGTTCAGCCTTTTCTAAACCCTTGTGGTCAATTACAAGAGATTGTGGCTGGTTTGTGTCTTTCTCCTGAAATAGGGGAAAAAGAAGAACTCTATGGTAACCTGGAGGAAGAGGTTATCTTGGAAAACGGCCCGAGGGGCATTTCTTCAGCAAGACATTGAAATGGCTAATTGTGTGTGTGTGTGTGTGTGTGTGTGTGTGTGTGTGTGTGTGTGTGTGTGTGTCCAGTGAATAATGAATATCTCCCTCTGAAACCAACAAAGACCTTCCTTTATGGAAACAATTTGTTAAAGCACCAGAGGGGAGACTTGATAAGATTATGAGGGGCACAGACAACGTAGATGTGAGTAGGATGTTTCTACTTAGATTGGGAGAGATAAATACAAGTCACAGCTTTAGGCTGAAAGGAGAGAGGGATAAGGGGAACATTAGGGGAACATTTTTCACTCAGAGAGTGGTGGGAGTGTCTGTTTTTCTATGCTGTAACATTCTATGGTTACATTCTGTGCACAGTATGAAAATTGCCCAATACCAGGAAACCTGGAGAAATGAAAAGTGAATGATTGGACAGTCGCTTAGAATTAGTAGGGGGTTGTTTATAGTAAAAGATTGATCTTATTATGATGTTTGAAGAAAGTTGAAGACGTTTTTGTTGAAGTGACAGTCGTCTCGGAGAATTTCTGCTGCTGGTGTTTGGAGTCTTCTGGGCTCAGAACAAGTTCCACAGGGATCTGTCCTGGGACCCCTACTCTTGTTATGATTTTTACAACTAACCAAAGTCAGGGGTGGCCAAACTACGGCTTGCAAGCCATGTGTGACTTGCAAAAATGTGTTCTCTGAGACAAATCATATGGTAGATTTAGTGGGATCGCGTGATAGTAGCTGCATGGTGGGCAGTGAAAGTAGCAGAGTGTGAGTGTGATCCAGGCCTCTCGCACTCCAGAGCTCACGTCAACTCGATTGCAGACTCTTGCCTAAGTTCCAGCCACTCACCTATCAAAGTTCCTGATTCCCGGCTACCCACCCATTCGATCTCCCGACACCCAAACTGTGGACGACTGTCACCTAGGCCCCAGTCACCAGCCTATCCGAGCTCCCGATGCCCTGACCACAGTCTCTCACCTAGTCCCCAGCCACCCACCCATCCAATCTTCCTACACCCCAAACACAGACTTTCACCTTTGTCCAAGCCACCAGCCTATCTGATCTCCTGACATGCCAACCGTGGACTCTCACCTAGGCCAGAGCCACCAACCTATCCGATCTCCCGACACACCAACCGCGGACTCTCACCTAGGCTCCAGTCACCCGCCCATCTGATCATCTGACACCCCAACCATGGACTCTCACCTCGGCCCCAGCCACCTGCCCATCCAATCTCCAATCAACCCAACCATGGACTCTCACCCAGTTCCAAGCCACCAGCCTTCCTGATATCCCAACACCCCAACCGCGGACTCTCACCTAGGCCCCAGCCTCCAGACTATCCGATATTCCGACATCCCAACCATGGACTCTCACCTAGGCCCCAGCCTCCAGACTATCTGAGCTCCCGATGCCCTGACCACGGACTCTGACCTAGGCCCCAGCCACCCGCCCATCCGAGCTCCCAATGCCCTGACCACAGGCTTTCACCTAGGCCCCAGCCACTCGTCCATCTGACTTCCTGATGCACCGAATGACACAAGTACTTACCCGAGTCAAAAGTAGTTTCAGTTTAATAGTCAATCGTCTAAAATTTTACTGTAAAATTTGGCCACAAAATTCAACAACTACACGCGTATATATGGTATTTGTAATTTTTGGTTGTTGAAACTAAATACAAGTTAGCAGTTTAAAAACTACATGTATATCTTAATACTTGTATAAATTTGTGTACAGAATGTGCATGGAAGAGTAAAAACTGTGTTTGTGATATTTTTTCTTGTCTTGCAGCTCTCAATCATCTGAAGTTTATCGTACATGGCTCTTACATTAAGCAGGTTGGCCACCCCTGACCTAGATGAAGAAATGGATGGATGGATCAGTATGTTTGTGGAAGATAGTAAGGTTGGAGGTATTGTGGATTGTGCTGAGGGTTGTCGTAGGCTCCAAAAGTATATCGACAGAATGCAGAGTTGGGCTGAATAGTGGCAAATGGAATGAAGTAATTTGGGAGGTTCAACCAGAAGGCTAAGTTCAGGGTTAATGTCAATGTTTAACCGTGTGGATGAATAAAGGGACCTTGGGGTCCAAGTCCATACATCTCTGAAGGTTGCCACACAGGTTGATAGGATAGTTAAAAAGGCTTGGGTTGTTGGGCTTCATAAGTCGGGGGATTGAGTTCAGGAGTTGAGAGCTCATGTTGCAACTCTACAAATGTCTGGTGAGACCACACTTGAAATATTGTGTTCAGTTCTGGTCACGTCATTTCGGAAAGGATGTGGAAACTATGGAGAGGGTACAGAGGAGATTTACCAGGATGTTGCCTGGATTCAGAAACAAGTCTTATGAGCCAAGCTTAGCAGAGCTGGAATTTTTCACTTTGGAGTGTAGAAGGATGAGAGGAGACTTGATAGAAGTCTACAAGATTCTGAGAGGCATAGATAGGGTGGATGGCCAGCACCTGTTTCCCAGGGCAGGATCTGCAAACACCAGAGGCCATTTGTACAGAGTGAAGGGAGGGAAGTTTAGGGGAGACATCAGGGGTAATTTATTTTATATACACATAGAGTTGTGGGTGCCTTGAAAGCTCTACCAGGGGTATCGGTGGAGACTAAACCATCAGGGGGATTTAAGAAACTCTGAGGTATGCACATGGATGAAAAAAAAACAGAGGGATATGGGGTAGGAAGGGTTTAGTATTTGTTTGGTAGGAATATCTAGGTCAGCATGACTTTGAGGGCCGAAGGGCCTGAAATGTGCTGCAGTGTTCCATATTCTGTGTTTTAAAGATTGAGCTGATCTGCCATATGAGCAGAGACTGAGACATCTGGGAGTTTGGAAGAAAAGAACAAAACAGGTCTTCATGAATATTAAATTCACCGAGGGTGGAATTCCCTGTGGCTGAGGTGTGGTGTGGGTGGGGGTTTAGAACTAGTGATCAAAATAATACGTATGCTGACTGAGAGTGATATGAGCAGAAATTCCTTCACTCAGAGGGTAGTGAATCTTTGGAACCCCCTGTCCTGGAGGGCTGCAGAGACTCAGGAATTGACTGCAGTCAGAACAAATGAAAAAGTGTGTGCTGGGTATTAAAGGAACAGGTAATGAACAGGATTGAGGTGCTGTGTTGTATTGCGCCACATTCCAAACTTCTCTCAATCTATAAGAAAACTCTGAACACTGATGAATAAGGTAAACCTTCTTTTATTTTTCAATTTGCAAAGCAAGAGGAACCCCATTACAGAGAGAGAGCTGCAGCCCAGCAGCGATTTCCCCAAACTCGTGAGCACCACCATTTTATTAGTAATCGAAAAACAGATACTCCAGGTGCACAGCAGATCCTGACCTCCACAGCATGTATAAAGCATGCATTATGTCTCAACAAAG
This sequence comes from Narcine bancroftii, assembly GCF_036971445.1. Lineage (NCBI taxonomy): Eukaryota > Metazoa > Chordata > Chondrichthyes > Torpediniformes > Narcinidae > Narcine > Narcine bancroftii. The sequence continues at coordinate 2,566,970 of NC_091471.1, read as the reverse complement.
CTGCCCTCTTATCGTAAAAGGGGTTGTTTTCTATTCCCACCTGCCACCGAGACACAATGTCTTGCTTTATCATACCCTTGCTTAGTTATGGTCACTTTGGTTTGTTCCATTCCCATCATTCCTTGCAAGACCTGGAAAAGCATTGACATTTGCACAGCTGAATCGCCTGCTCCTGTTACATTTTGTTTTGGAATGTCACCAAGGATCTCAGTTCCATGGTGCCCTCAATCAATTTTCCTCTCAATTTCACTGATTCAGGGTGGTAACCACAGTTTTGCAAGTGGGAGGTCATGTCTCACAAATCTAATTGAGGTTGTTGAGGATGTGACCAAGAAGGTTGACGAGGGCAGAACTGGACATGGTATAGAGATGGATTTCAGCAAGGTATTCGATGAAGTTCCCCATGGTAGGCTGCTGTGCAAGGTGAGATCGTCTGGGATCCAAGGTGAGAGAGCAGAATAGATAGAAAATTGGCTTCATGGGAGAAAGCAGAGGGTGATGTGGGAAGGTTGTTTTTTCAGACTGGAGACCTGTGACTAGTGAGATGTCACAGGGTTTGATGCTGTGCCCATCGCTGTTTGTCATCGATATCAATGATTGAGATGAAATGCACGTGGCGTGATTAGCAAGTGTGTGGATAACACTGAAGTGTCCGGTGTTGGAGAGAGTGAGGACGGTTGTCAAAGTTTGTAGCAGGAGCTTGATGGGTCGGGCAGATGGGAAGTGGACTGGTTGATGCAATTTAATACAGAGAAATTAGGTTTTACATTTTGGGAAGTCTAACATGAACAAGGCTTATACAGTGAATAGTGGGGATCTGGGAAGTGTTGTAGACATGCAGGGATTCAGGAGGGCAGGTACAAAATACTGAAAATGGAGTCACAGATCGGGAGGGGGGGAGGGGGGTCAAAAATACCATTGGCTCATTGGACAGAGTGTAAAGGCTAGGAGGTCATGTTGGTGTTGATGAGGCCCCAATTGGAGTATTGTGTTCAGTTTCATGATACAGGAAATGAATTGTCAAACTGGAGAGAAGATTTACGAGAATGTTGCCAGGATTCAGGGGCCTGAGCTGCAGGGAGAGGTTGAGCAGGCTGAGGCTTTAATTCCTTGGAGCGCAGGAGGATGAGGGGTGATCTCATAGAGGTGGACAAAATCAGGAGAAGAGTAGATCGGGTAAACACAGAGGGTCTTTTCTCAGAGTAGGGGGATCAGTAACCATAGGGCCAAATGAAGCTGAGGGGAGAGATTTAAAAGGAACCCTGGGGTGATGAATTGATGGAATGGGCTGCCAGTGAGAGTAGTTGAGGCAGGTCCTACTGCAACATTTCAGAAACATTTGGATGGATAAATGGGCCTAACTCAGGTAGCTGGGGCTAGTGTGGGCAAGTTGAGCCTTGGGGTCAGTTTCCACACTGAAGGCTGACTACAGGGTGAATGTTCGGTTACTTAAGAGTGTGGATGAACAGAGCGACGTTGCGTCCAAATCCAGACATCCCTCAAGGTCACCGCCCATGTTGATAGAGTAGTTAAGAAGGCCTCTGGGATGCTGGGCTTCATTAATAGGGGGATTGTGTTCAAGAGTCGAGAGATCATGTTGCAACTCTACAAATCTCTGGTGAGACCCTACGTGTTCAGTTTTGGTCATCTCAAGGATGTGGAAGCTACAGAGAGGGTGCAGACATTTGTCAGGATGCTCTCTGGTTTGAAAATAGGTCTTTTGGAGCATAGAAGGATGAGAAGAGACTTAATAGAGATGTACAGGATTACGAGAGGCACAGATAGGGTGGACAGCTAGCACCGGTTCCCAGGGAAAGATCAGCAAACACTAAAGGAAGCGTGTACAAAGTGAAGGGAGGGAAGAAATCAGGGGTGTGTTTTTACCCAGAGAGTTGTGGGGGTCTGGAATGCCTTGCCAGGGATGGTGGTGGAGGCTGGAACATTGGGGGAATTTAAGAGCCTCCTAGACAGACACATGGATGGAAGAAAAATGGCAGGTTACGGGGTAGGGAGGGTTTAATAATTTTTAATGGAAAATTTGTGGGTCAGCACCACATCGAGGGGCCAAAGTGCCTGTACTGTTTTGTTCTAAGAATCCGATAATAATTGCCTCTGCTAATCCTTTTCCAGTTTAGGGCCAGATTTGAATTTTAATGCAGTGGATGAGCACATTGGAGACCATGACCACAACTCCCTGACCTTTAGCATTGCCATGGAGAAGGGTAGGTGCAGACATGGAGGGAAAGAGTTTCATTGGGATTAACAGAAACTTGGGAGAGCAAATCGGGAACAGAAGTTCTCAGGGAAACGCACAGCAGCAATGTGGAGCATGTTTTGGGATAACTTTCATGGATTTCTAGATCGGTTTGACAGACTGATTCAGGGAAAAAATGGTAGAGTAAAGGAGCCTCGGTGGACAAGAGAGGTAGGATATCTAGTGAAGAGGAAAAAGGAAGCACATGCAAGGTTCAGGAACCAAACGTCAGGAGATTTGCAAGTTAGCCAGGAAGTTATTCAAGCCAGGAAGGGGCATGAATACCCTTGCCTGGTGGGATGAAGGAAAACCCTGAGAATGTGAAGAAGAGGGGAAGACTGAAAAACTCAGGACATCGATAGGGAATGAAGGGGAAACAATGTTTCATGCCTGGTTCCCAGGGAGAGGAGAGAAGGGAGGAACGGGCAGGTGTTAACAGGTATAGGTCAATACAGGCGGGGTGGGGGGGGGGGGGTGGAGAATAGAGAAAAGTGATGGGGAGAGGGGGTACCTCTGATAGGGGTGGGGTAGGGAGCTGAATGAAAGAAGACTTGGATGGGGGAAAGAGAGAGAATGGCAGAGGGACAGACAGAGACTGAGAGAGAGAGAGAGAGTCTCAGGGAAGGAGTTAACAGAAATTGAAGAATGACATTAATGTCGTCTGGCTGGGAGAATTCCAGACGGAATAATAGGTGTTATTCCTCCAGTTTTTGGGTAGCCTCTGTTTCTCAGTGCTTGAGACTATGGGCAGATGTGTTGGTGTGGGAATGGGGTGTGGTATTAAAATGGTTGGCACTGTAAGGTCCCCGTTGTAGCGGACAGAGCGAAGGTTCTCAATGAAATGGTCTCCCAGACTGCATCCATCTCTCCACTGTAGGGAGGCTTCAGTGGGAACACAGATGCAGTAGATGACCCCTGCAGATTCACAAGGGACGTGTTGCTTCACTCAGAAGACTGTTGTGGGCTGCAAATGGTGCTGAAGGAGGAGGTGTGGGCACAAATATAGTACTTCCTATGGTCCCTGTGATAGGTACCAAGGGTGAGATTAGTGGGAAGAGAAGGGTGGACGAGAGAATCATGCAGGATGAGGTCTCTGTTGAATCCGGGGAGGGAAGGGGAGGGTAAGATACGTCTGATAGTGGGATCACATTGAGACTATGGGCAGATGTGTTGGTGTGGGAATGGGGTGTGGTATTAAAATGGTTGGCACTGTAAGGTCCCCGTTGTAGCGGACAGAGCGAAGGTTCTCAATGAAATGGTCTCCCAGACTGCATCCATCTCTCCACTGTAGGGAGGCTTCAGTGGGAACACAGATGCAGTAGATGACCCCTGCAGATTCACAAGGGACGTGTTGCTTCACTCAGAAATTCCAGAAGATGCAGTGGCTTGTGGGGTGGTTGGTTACAACAAGGGAAATCCTGTCCTTGTTGTGATTGGGACTGGAGGGGGCCAGGGCAGATGTGTGGGAAATGGGGGAGATTTGGGTAATGGCTGAGTTGATGGTGGTAGAGGGAAAGCTACATTTTTTGAAAGGGGTCATCTCGGATGATCTGGAATGGTTGACCTTTTCCTGGGAGCAGATACGGCAGAGACAAAGGAATTGAGATAAAGGAACCAAATCTTTACAGGGGACAGGGTAAGAAGAGGTGTTGTCAAGGTAATGACAAAGGAGATGGTCAGTTTGTTTCGCGCAATGGAGAAAGAGGAGAGTTGCCAGAGATGGAGCAATTGAATTTGAAGTTGGAAAAGGACGGAGTAGTGATGGAGAAGGGGGTAGAAGAGGGAAGGGAGGGAGTGGTGAGCTGGAGGAAAGGGGGAGAGAGGGAACTGCAGGAGGGGTTAACGAGAAGCCGACGTTTACTCCGTCTGGTTGGAAAATGCCCACGTGGAACATAAGGAGTTGATCCTCCTTGGTTTGGTGATGCACGGCCAGGGATAGACATGTTGGTGTGAGGATGGGTTGTGGAAATAAAAGGGTTGGCCACTGGGAGATCCTTGGTGCTGCAGCAGTGGACAAAGCAAAAGGGGCTCAACAAAATGTTTATTGCTGTGGAATTGGTCAATATGGGTCAACACAACACTATGGGATGAAGGGCCTGAACAGAGCTGAAATGTTCTATGATTAACCCTGCTATTGCCCTTGTCGACCTCTAACTGTGCTTTGTCATTTAAAGGGACCTTGCCAGAACTGAATGCGTGTGTTCTATTTAGATCTTCCCTCACTATTTCCCAGTCAAGGTTCCAGGCTTCATTGATCCCTGCAGGTTTTGCTTCATATATTTCAGCAAACTGCTTGTTGAAAGTGTGGAAAACCTTCCTCCAATACGAAGCTGCTTGTGAGGAAATTTCCCGTTGGATGGTCCAGGATTTGTAGTAGTTATTGACTGGTAATCCTTGTAGGGTTTCCATTCCTGATTTGTGTCCTTGTTTTTGAAACTTGCATCACTTGCAACTGATGCTGTGCAGATGTCCATTACAAGACATTGACTGTCTTCCCATCAGGAGTTGTTGAGTCCTTGGGGTCTGTGTTGTTTACATGAGTGCTGTGAGTGTACCAGGGTCTCTGAATCACAGAAAACTTCACAGAAAGGGCATTTCTTTGAACAACAGAATAACCCTTTGAACAGCTCCTCCCTGGGTTTAATGAGTAATTCTTCAATCTTCCCTTCAACATCCCAGCCTGTTATCTCATGGAGAAGATTCATCTTCACCACTTCAATGGACAGAATGGCTTCTGTCAATTTCTTGCCATCACTCTCATTCTGAAACGGAATGAATTCCACCTGATCCTTAGGCATCGAGACTCTTGTGCTCAACTTTTCCACCAACATGTCGAGGAAGCTCTGAGCATTCCCAACATCACTCTGCCTCCCTGCATCCTCAACAATCACTTTGGGGTGTCCAATGATCTCTGTGAGGATTTCTTTAGCCAGATGAGTAAACGTGGTCTCTCCATTGTGCCGTGTCTTGCAATGTTCAATCACTTGATCATGGAGCTAGTCCTTGGCAAAATTCTCAGAGTCGCTCATGTAGCAGTAATAATCATGAAATGTATATGTTTGTTTCAAGTGGACCAGGAGAGCCACAGTGAAGTTGTTGCGGAGTCTGTCCCTGCCTCCAGGATCATTTTTCCTCATATCATCCACAATGCTCACACTCAGCCCATTCAGGATGGCGTCTCTGACAGCGGGCAAGAAACAAGATTGTGCGAATTGTTCTGCTTGCCTCTGCTCTGTGTAAATATTGAAGGTATTGACCTTTCATGTTCTCCAATCTTCCCAGTGGATCATGTTTGTGGATGAAGTTCTTCTGCATCTTCTTTGAATTTAGTTCCAGAGTTAACTGTACAGGTGAAGTTTAAACTCTGCCTTGAAAATCTCACTCATTATAAAATTTGGATGTGAAATGTTGTTAATTTTCTCATCTATAAAATGTAAAAGTTCAAAATTATACTATAATTCTTGACCCTCTTGTGACTCCTCCTCGAAGAGTACTGTTATTATTTCTTCTTGATGAAGATCTGATTTCTGGGAGGAAATATAGATCCTTGTTTTTAATGTCCTCATCCATGTTCTGTTGATGTGTTTCTCTTCAATCTGAAAGTGCCGGAACCCAATTTGAGACAGAGAGTTACCATGTAGTCTTTCATTAATCACTCTTCTTTGAGTTCTTGTGGTGTCTCTCAGAAGCTTTACCACCTCCAGTTCTTTTTTTTAAATTTTTTTTAATTTTTCACATCATAAATCACATTAGTCATGATACACACTTTTTCCTTTTCACACATATACAGTGACATTTTCTCCCCCCCCCTCCATCCTCCCAACCCCCCCCCCCCCACCCCCCCCCTCCCATCCATTTAAGTATACAATCTAGGATACATTAAACCAGTCAGACAATGTTGTCACTCAACAAAAATACACCAGAAATTCTACTGAGTCCATTCTTTTCTTTCCTTCTCCTTCCATCAACTTAGGTAATGATTGTCCCCGGTAGGTTTTCGCTATTGTATTTAATGTAAGGCTCCCATATTTGTTCGAATATTTCAATATTATTTCTTAAACTATATGTTATTTTTTCTAATGGAATACATTTATTCATTTCTATATACCATTGTTGTATTTTCAAATTATCTTCCAATTTCCAGGTTGACATAATACATTTTTTTGCTACGGCTAGAGAATCTTAACAAATCTTTTTTGTGCATCCTCCAAATCAATTCCAAATTCTTTGTTTTTTATGTTACTTAGGAGAAAGATCTCTGGATTCTTTGGTATATTGTTTTCTGTTATTTTATTTAATATCTGATTGAGATCTTCCCAAAATTTTTCTACTTTCTCACATGTCCAGATTGCATGAATTGTTGTTCCCATTTCTTTTTTACATCGAAAACATCTATCAGATACTATTGGGTCCCATTTATTTAACTTTTGAGGTGTAATGTATAGTCTGTGTATCCAGTTATATTGTATCATATGTAGCCTCGTATTTATTGTATTTCTCATCGTTCCAGAACATAATTTCTCCCATGTTTCCTTTTTTATCTTTATATTTAAATCTTGTTCCCATTTTTGTTTAGCTTTACCATTTGTTTCCACATTCTCCTTTTCTTGCAGTTTAATATACATATTTGTAATAAATCTTTTGATTATCATTGTATCTGTAATCACATATTCAAGGTTACTTGCCTCTGGCAAACTCAAACTGCTTCCTAATTTATCCTTCAAGTAGGATCACAATTGGTAATATGCCAGCGCTGTATCTTGAGTTATATTGTACTTATCTTTCATTTGTTCAAAGGATAGGAATCTATTTCCTGAAAAACAATTTTCTATTCTTTTAATCCCTTTTTTTTCCCATTCTCTAAAGGAAAGGTTATCTATTGTAAAAGGGAGTAACTTGTTTTGCGTCAATATTAGTTTTGGTAATTGATAATTTGTTTTATTTCTTTCTACATGAATCTTCTTCCAAATATTGAGGAGATGATGTAATACTGGAGAACTTCTATGTTGTACCAATTTTTCATCTCATTTATATAATATGTGTTCAGGTATCTTTTCCCCTATTTTATCTAATTCTAATCTCGTCCAGTCTGGTTTTTCCCTTGTTTGATAAAAATCTGATAGGTATCTTAATTGTGCGGCTCTATAATAATTTTTGAAGTTTGGCAATTGTAAGCCTCCTTGTTTATACCATTCTGTTAATTTATCTAGTGCTATCCTCGGTTTCCCCCCTCTCCATAAAAATTTCCTTACTATTTTCTTCAACTCCTTGAAGAATTTTTCTGTCAGTTGTATTGGCAATGCCTGAAATAAGTATAATATCCTTGGAAAAATGTTCATTTTAATACAGTTTATCCTTCCTATTAGTGTTAGTGGTAAATCTTTCCAATGCTCTAAATTGTCCTGTAATTTTTTCATTAGTGGATAATAATTGAGTTTATATAGTTGGCCGAGATTTTTGTTTATTTGTACACCTAGGTATCTTATTGCCTGCATTTGCCATCTGAATGGAGATTCCTTCTTAAATTTTGAGAAATCCGCATTATTCATAGGCATTGCTTCACTTTTATTTACGTTTATCTTGTAACCCGACACTTCTCCAAATTCCTTCAATTTCTTATATAATTCTTTTATTGATAGTTCTGGTTCTGTTAAGTACACTATAACATCATCCGCAAATAGACTGATTTTATATTCCTTGTCTTTTATTTTTATTCCTTTTATATTATTATCTATTGTAATCAATTCTGCTAGTGGTTCTATAGCTAACGCAAACAATAAAGGTGATAGTGGGCATCCCTGCCGCGTTGACCTGCTTAAGTTAAATTGCTTTGATACATGTCCATTTACTGTCACTTTCGCTAACGGTCCCTTATATAATGCTTTAATCCAATTAAAATACTTCTCCGGTAAACTGAATTTTTGCAATACTTTGAACAAATAATTCCATTCTACTCTGTCAAAGGCCTTCTCTGCGTCTAAAGCAACTGCTACTGTAGGTGCTTTATTTCCTTCTACTGCATGAATTAAGTTAATAAATTTACAAATATTGTCTGTTGTGCGTCTTTTTTTGATAAATCCATTTTGGTCTAAATTTACCATTTTCGGTACATGCTCTGCTAATCTGTTTGCTAATAGTTTAGCTATTATCTTATAATCTGTGTTTAGTAAAGATATTGGTCTATATGACGCTGGTGAGAGTGGATCTTTCCCTTGCTTTAGTTCTTTGGCTTGGCTTCGCGGACGAAGATTTATGGAGGGGGTAAAAGTCCACGTCAGCTGCAGGCTCGTTTGTGGCTGACAAGTCCGATGCGGGACAGGCAGACACGGTTGCAGCGGCTGCAGGGGAAAAATGGTTGGTTTGTGTTGGGTGTTGGGTTTTTCCTCCTTTGTCTTTTGTCAGTGAGGTGGGCTCTGCGGTCTTCTTCAAAGGAGGTTGCTGCCCGCCAAACTGTGAGGCGCCAAGATGCACGGTTTGAGGCGATATCAGCCCACTGGCGGTGGTCAATGTGGCAGGCACCAAGAGATTTCTTTAGGCAGTCCTTGTACATTTTCTTTGGTGCACCTCTGTCACGGTGGCCAGTGGAGAGCTCGCCATATAACACGATCTTGGGAAGGCGATGGTCCTCCATTCTGGAGACGTGACCCACCCAGCGCAGCTGGATCTTCAGCAGCGTGGACTCGATGCTGTCGACCTCTGCCATCTCGAGTACTTCGACGTTAGGGATGAAAGCGCTCCAATGGATGTTGAGGATGGAGTGGAGACAACGCTGGTGGAAGCGTTCTAGGAGCCGTAGGTGATGCCGGTAGAGGACCCATGATTCGGAGCCAAACAGGAGTGTGGGTATGACAACGGCTCTGTATACGCTTATCTTTGTGAGGTTTTTCAGTTGGTTGTTTTTCCAGACTCTTTTTCCAGGCGCTAATTGCCTTGGCTAGTCTGTTGTCTATCTCATTGTCGATCCTTGCATCTGATGAAATGGTGCAGCCGAGATAGGTAAACTGGTTGACCGTTTTGAGTTTTGTGTGCCCGATGGAGATGTGGAGGGGGGCTGGTGGTCATGGTGGGGAGCTGGCTGATGGAGGACCTCCGTTTTCTTCAGGCTGACTTCCAGGCCAAACATTTTGGCAGTTTCCGCAAAACAGGACGTCAAGCGCTGAAGAGCTGGCTATTGGGAATCCATCCTCTCCTGGTGTTTTATTATTTGGTAATTTTTTTATTATCTCTTGTATTTCTACTATTTCAAATGGTTCTGATCATTTATTTTGTTCCTCTATTTGTAGTTTTGGTAGTTCAATTTTAGTTAAAAATTCATCTATTTTGTCTTCTTTCCCTTCATTTTCAGTTTGGTATAATTGTTCATAGAATTCTCTGAAGTTTTCATTAATCTCCGTTGGATTATATGTAATTTGTTTGTCTTTTTTCCTTGATGCCAATACCATTTTCTTAGCTTGTTCTGTCTTAAGCTGCCATGCTAGAATTTTGTGCGTTTTTTCCCCTAGTTCATAATATTTCTGTTTTGTCTTCATTATGTTCTTCTCCACCTTATATGTTTGTAGTGTTTCATATTTTATTTTTTTATCTGCCAATTATCTTCTTTTAGTTGTGTCTTCCTTCATTGCTAATTCTTTTTCTATATTTACTATTTCCCTTTCCAACTGCTCTGTTTCCTGATTATAGTCCTTCTTCATCTTGGTTACATAACTTATTATTTGCCCTCTGATGAACGCTTTCATTGCATCCCATAGTATAAACTTATCTTCCACTGATTCCGTATTTATTTCAAAATACATTTTTATTTGTTTTTCAATGAATTCTCCAAAATCCTGCCTTTTAAGTAACATGGGGTTTAATCTCCATCTATACATTCTTGGAGGGATGTCCTCTAACTTTACTGTCAATATTAAGGGTGAATGGTCCGATAGTATTCTATCTTTATATTCTGTTTTTCTTACTCTATCTTGCATACAAGCTGATAACAAAAATAGGTCTATTCTTGAGTATGTTTTATGTCTAGCCGAGTTATATGAATATTCCTTTTCTTTTGGGTGTTGTTTCCTCCATATGTCCAAAAGTTGCATTTCTTCCATTGATTTAATTATAAATTTGGTTACTTTGTTCTTTCTGTTAATTTTTTTCCCAGTTTTATCCATATTTGAATCCAAATTCAGGTTGAAATCTCCTCCTATTAATATGTTCCCTTGCGTATTTGCTACCTTCAAAAAGATATCTTGCATAAACTTTTGATCTTCTTCGTTAGGTGAATATACATTGAGTAGATTCCAAAACTCCGAATATATCTGACATTTTATCATTACATATCTCCCTGCTGGATCTATTATTTCCTCTTCTATTTTAAATGGCACATTTTTACTAATTAATATAGCCACTCCTCTTGCTTTTGAATTATACGATGCTGCTGTTACATGTCCTACCCAATCTCTCTTTAATTTCTGGTGCTCCAATTCAGTTAAGTGTGTTTCTTGCACAAATGCTATGTCAATTTTTTCTTTTTTCAGTAAATTTAGCAGTTTATTCCTTTTAATTTGGTTATGTAATCCATTAATATTTAAAGTCATATAGTTCAACGTAGCCATTTTATACTTTGTTTATCTTCCCTTTCCATTTTTCCATCATTACCTTTCCTCCTTTTCCATTTCTGTTTTCTTATTTTAAACCCTTTATAAGACAACATTCCTAAAACATCAAACATTTTCCTTATTCTCCTATTTAAAACTTCTTTAGCTCCAATCTCCCCTTCCCCTCCTGAGTTGTCCTTTATCCCTTGTCGGACAACCACATCTCCCCTCTCCATTTGGGTTTGCGAATTCACTCGCAAGCGTCAGCTGATTTTGCAGTGACCGCAACTCCTCCCCACCCAGCCCCCCCCGAAAAGATTTTACTTTTCATATGTATCAAAGGTCACTCTTTTAGTTCCCTCCTTATTCCCTCTATTCCATTTCCTTCCCTTATTAATTCTTGTCTATACTATCTATATTTTTCTCTAAATACGGATACATTCACGTATGCACATTATACATATACACACTTATACCTCTTTACCCACATACATATAAATCGTGGTCATTTTTACTCTCATTACACGTCTTCATCCCTCAGTCTATTTTGTAATTGTTCTGCAAATTTTCGTGCTTCTTCTGGATCCGAGAATAGTCTGTTTTGTTGTCCTGGAATAAATATTTTCTGGTTTAAAGGCCAATACTCTATGTGCCCTTTCTATTTCCATTTCTTGCTGTAGTTCTGGACATCCTAGGATCCTAGGAATCCAATCTTTTATAAACCCTCTCATATTCTTGCCTTCTTCATCTTCCTTAAGGCCCACTATCTTTATGTTATTTCTTCTGTTATAATTTTCCATTATATCTATTTTCTGAGCTAACAGTTCTTGTGTCTCTATAACTTTTTTATTAGATTCCTCTAATTTCTTTTTTAAGTCCTCTACCTCCATTTCTACTGCTGCTTCCCGCTCTTGCATCTTGTCCATTTTCTTTCCCATTTCTGTTAAGGTCATATCTATTTTATTCATTTTCTCTTCTGTGTTGTTTATTCTTCTTAAATCATTAAATTCCTGTGTCTGCCATTCTTTAAATGACTCCATGTATCCTTTAATAAGAGCAAGTATATCCTTTATCTTGCCTTTCTTTTCTTCTTCTATTTCTCTGTACTCTTCCTCTTCCTCTTCTTCTTCCTCTGGGTTGACCATCTGTTGTTTCTTTGTTGACCACCTCCAGTTCAATGTTTCTTTGTTGGCAGGGCTGGTATTTCAGCTGAGACTGTGCGTATGTTGCCACATCCTTCCAAAGGCAATTTCCAGCTCCTGATCACCTAACTCCTGATTTGATCCTTTACACTTCTGTAAAAGCTCCTTGACTTGCTCTTCCATCGACTTGCGACATTTATTCCAAATTGCATCCACTTCCTGCAGTCCCACGCGTCTGTTCACAGCCTCGCTACATCTCTGCGTTGATTCCTGCTGAAGTCGGCTACATAAACCGGAAATGCTGAGCTCAAAGTCCTCCCTGTATTTCTCCATCAGCTCCACATTATCAGCCCCACTTTCAAAGAGAGCTTTTAATTTATCACCCTGCCTCCTGGTCATCTCCACCCTGATCTCCTGTCCCAGATTTTGGAGCAGTTGCATGAGGTCACATTTCTCATTGCTAATTTTGTTTCCTGCCTCATTTACCCAGGAATGTGTGAATTTGCGTAGCTCCCATTCCCAGACCTTGTAATGCATGGAGAGCTGGTTGTAAGCCTCTGCAACCAGACTGTTCTGGAAGCTGAAAATGAAATTCTCACGTCTCACCTGTTCCCAAAGCCCAGCCATCCACTGGGTGAAGTCGGAGATGGTGAACACTTTTTGGCATGTCTTCCATTTGATTAATCGTTGAATTAGACTTTTTTTAAAAAAACTTTATTTATTTGAAGAATCATTATCAGTAATACAAAATACATTCCATAAAGAAAATTTTATATGGAGAAAAATTTTAAAAAAAATCAAATCCCCACCCCCCCCCCCTCACCCCATCAGCCAAATCTCTTAAGGAGAGCTAAAAATATATACAGAAACTAAAATTATATAATAAATCAAAATATATCTAAATGCATATATTCCAAATATGGTATCCACTTATTAACAAAAAAAAATTGTCATGTAGATTAAATGTAATTTTTTCCATAACAATATTATGCCATCGCATTATGGGTTATCTTTCCATGTAATTGCTACACATTTTTGAGCTCCAGACAATGCTAAATATATGAATGCAATTTGAAATTTATCCAACCCTAATCCCCTTAAAGGAATCATATAACCCATTAAAAAAATAGATGAATCTAATGGTAACTTAAAATTATATAATTTTTCCAGTACATACACCACATCTAAAACAAGAATCCGAATGACTAAAACCATATTTTTTCAATTTCTCTGGGGTTAAATACAACTGATGTAAAAAATTATAATTAACCATTCCATACCGCACTTTCATCAATTTGTAACACTAACATGACACGTATCTGCCCTATAATCTTCAGGAAAAACAAAAGCTAAATCATTTTCCCATTTAAGCTTAGACTTCTCCCATTCTGACGTATCCATATTGTCTTGTAATACTTGGTACATAATAGAAATATAACCCCTTTTTGGTATAGAAGAAATCAAAGACTTGAATTCCGTCAATACAGGTAAAATCATCTCTCTACCATACATATTTTTTACCAAATATTGAAGTTGATAATAAACAGATGGGGGGGGGAGGTGGGAGGGCGTGGCAAGATAGCGTAGAAGAAAGACGTGTATTCCACCTTCCCCCAGCTGGATCACTAAATACCCGGTTTTTAAAAAGCATAAAAGTGGTTAAAAATAATATTTACAGTTGTTTAAATAACAGTGATTTATGATAGCATCTAATGTGAAAAAATTTAAACCTCAACTTCAGAAAAAATTACCATACAAAAGTGCGGAAGAATTGAAGCCTACCTCCATAGCTGAATCCACAGAGTCGTCGTTGGGAGTCTCCAAGACTCAGAGGACTCCAGCCTGTTCGAGTTTGACTCTGGCGCCGATCCTGCCTCTTCAAAATGGCGCCGATATGTTGATGAGCTCGGCTGTTGCCGACCCGTGTTCATGCGAAGCCGTGCGCGCAGGCGGCACGGCCGACAAGGGGACCCACGAACCCATGAACTCACTGGGCGGCCCAGTGGCATGCAGTGTAGCGTTGGAGGATACTCCTGCGCATCCGACGACTTTGCCTGGCCTGCTTGGGGAATCTCGGGTCTGCAAATTGCTGGATAAAGTATGGGCTGTGGGGGAGTCCGAACGCCGGCGTCGGGTGTCCAGACCCACAGCCGTTCAGCCAAAGGACCTATGATCACTGAGGAAGAAGAGAAACTTACCTTATTGGAATTTGTCCAGGAGGAGGAGCCTGTAGTTAAAGGAGGTAGATGTCAAAAAGTGGAGGTGGATTCTGGAATAGATTCAGTGTTTACTGTTTTGGAAGGAATTGCTTGTCAAATGTATAATATGTCAAAGCAAATATGAGCTCAAGTGAATCAATGATTTTAATACCCTGTGTGATGAAATGTCAACTGTGAAACAGGAAATGACTGTGGTTAAGAGTGATATTAATAGATATATAAAATCAGTTGATACTGTCCAACATAATTTTAAGAAAATTGAAACAGCGTTTTCTGAATGTCGAAATCAGGTAGAACAAAATAGAGAAAAAAAGGAAAAAATGGAAGGTTCTTTTGTAGATTGGGGAATTTATAAAAGAGATTCAATGAATGTGGTGGTCCAGCACCGGCCTACTGCAGGGGGCAACCTCTCTACCTGCAGGAGTGTAAGGGGACAGGACAACACCTGGCCGGCTGTCAATCAGTCGGCCTGAATGGATCAAGCGCCACCCAGTCAGGTGTCAATCACCCTCTGGGATATAAGCCTGCGCCGGCCTCCCGAGGCCTCACTCAGAGTTGTTGCAGCCACAACCAGCCTGGCTCTGTGGAAGTCTTTGTGGATTAAAGCCTGTTGTACAGTTTTTACCTTGTGGGTGTCTGATTCTGGCTAACAGTGCACCACAAGGAAGAAGATTGATTCATTGGAAAATCAAAGCCGAAGGAATAATGTGAAAATGATTGGACTTCCAGAGGACATTGAAGGTGTCGACCCTATAAAATTTTTTAAGCACTGGAACCCAGAGGTGCTGGGTAAAGAGTTTTTTCCTGAAGGCTTGGAACTGGATAGGGCTCACAGACCTCTGAGAAGAAAACCACTTCCAGGACAAACACTGAGAGCAGTTTTGGTTCGTTGTTTAAAATACCAAGATAGAGAAACGATTTTACGTTTGGCAGTACAGAAAGCAAGGCAGAATCGGTCTCCATTAATGGTACAAAATAACAGTGTTCTTTTTTGCCGATTTGAGCCAATAGGTTATTAGAAGACGACGAGAATTTAATACGGCCAAAGATGTTTTGTGGTGAAAAGGCTACAAGTTTGCTTTTCGTTATCCTGCAATTTTGAAGGTTTTTTATGGAAATTTACAATCTCAGTTTTTTGAGAATGACCATGATGCTTTGGTTTTTGCTAATTCTTTGCTGGATTTGTGAAGAAATGGGTCTTCTCCTCTGTTGTCTCCTAAGAGGAGAGGAAATGGAGATCGACATGGGTATAGAAAGTATGGAAAGAAAGAAGAGTTGACACAAAGTCTTCTTGATGTTGAAGATCCGGAGCAGTCGTTAGGCTTGGAGTAGTTGGGCTGAATATATGGACTATATTTGATTGTGTTTAATTAAATAATAAATATGTATCTGGCTGGGGGGGGGGGGGTGGATGACACTGAAAACTTTGATAGTCATATAGCCACATCTGCGTCAGGTGCACTGAGATGCAGTTCCTTAACAACTGAGTTGGGGATCTGGAGCTGCAGCTTGATGACCTGTGGCTGGTAAGGGAGAGTGAGGAGTTAATAGATTCAACTTTCAGGGAAATAGTTAACCCGAGACCAGATGTGTCAGGTAAGTGGGTAACTGTCAGGGGTGGGAAGAAAAATACCAGGAAAATGGAGAGCACACCTGTAACTACCCCTCTCAGCAACAGGTATATTGTGTTGGATGCTGTTGAGGGAGATGACCTGACAGAAGCTGGCCGCAGTGACCAGGTCGCTGGCACTGAGCATGGCACGGTGGTACAAAAGGTAACGAGGAATGCAGTGGTCATTGGGGACTCCATTGTCAGAGGTACAGACAAGAGATTCTGTGAGCCAGATAGGTATGCCTGCATGGTGTGCTGCCTCCCTGGTGCAAGGATATGGGATATCTCAAATCAGGTCCAGAGTATTCTAAAAGGAGAGGGCGAGCAGCCTGATGTCTTGGTACCAATGATATAGATAAAAAGAGGGAGGAGGTACTAAAAAAGGATTACAGCGAGCTAGGACAGAAGCTAAGAAACAGGACCACCAGGGTGGTGATCTCTGGATTGCTACCTGTGCCAAGTGCAACTGAGGACAAAAATGGAAGGTTAAGACAACTGCAAAAGCTTTTATAGAAATGTCAAGAGGAAAAGATTGGTGAAATCCAGAGTAGGTCCCTTGTAGTCAGAATCAAGGGAATATATAATGAGGAATAAGGAAATGCCAGGCCAATTAAATTCATACTTTAGTTCTGTTTTCACGAGAGGATACAAATAACCTCCCAAGGATGTTGGGAAACATAGAGACTAATGCAAGGGAGGAACTGAAAGAAATCAGTATCTCTAAGGACATGGTCTTGGGGGAACTGAAGGGATTGAAGGCCAATAAATCCCAAGGGCCTGATCATCTACATCCTAGGGTACTTAAAGAAGTGGACATTCAGATAGCAGATACTTTAAGAATTATTTTACAGAACTCGATAGACTCAGGATCAGTACCCATGGATTGGAGGGTAGCTAATGTTACCCCACTATTTAAAAAGGGGGGTAGAGAAAACGCGGGGAATTATAGGCCGGTGAGCCTTACATCAGTAGTGGGCAAAATGATGGAATCCATTATTAAGGATGTAATAGCGGAGCATATGACTAGCAGAGAAGGGATCGGACGGAGTCAACATGGATTTACAAAAGGTAAATCGTGCTTGACAAATCTATTGGAATTCTTTGAGATGGTGACAGGTAAAATAGATGGGGGAGAGCCAGTGGATGTAGTGTACCTGGACTTCCAAAAGGCCTTCGATAAGGTCCCTCATAAATGACTGGCTTACAAAATCATGGCTCATGGGATTGGGGGAAAAGTATTGATGTGGATTGAGAACTGGCTGGCAGGTAGAAGACAGAGAGTTGGGATAAATGGCTCGTTTTCTGAGTGGCAGGCGGTGACCAGTGGGGTGCCACAGGGATCTGTAATGGGACCCCAGCTGTTCACAATTTACATTAATGATCTGGATGAGGGGATTGGACGGAATATCTCCAAATTTGCAGATGACACGAAGCCTGGAGGGGTTGTGTGCACTGAAGAGGAGGTCAGGAAGCTCCAGTGTGATTTGAATAAATTGGGGGACTTGCAGATACATGGCAAATGCACTACAATGTGGATAAGTGTGAGGTTATCCACTTTGGTAATACAAACCAGAGGACAGATTACTATTTGAATGGCAATAGATTGGGAGATGGGAAAGTGCAGAGAGACCTAGGGGTTCTTGTGCACCAGTCACTGAAGGTGAGGATGCAGGACAGCAGGCAGTTAAAAAGGCAAATGGTATGTTGGCCTTGATATCAAGAGGGTTTGAGTATAGGAATAAGGATACCTTACTGCAGCTGTACAGGGTCTTGGTGAGACCCCACCTGGAGTATTGTGTGCAGTTTTGGTTACCTTATCTAAGGAAGGATGTTCTTGCAATGGAGGGAGTGCAGAGGCGATTCACCAGGCTGATACCTGGAATGGCAGGAATGCCTTATGAGGAAAGATTGCGCAAATTGGGATTGTACTCGCTGGAGTTTAGAAGATTGAGAGGGGATCTCATAGAGACCTATAAAATTCTGGCAGGACTGGACAGAATGGATGCGGATGGGATGTTTCCAAGGATGGGAAAATCCAGAACCCGGGGCCATGGTTTGAGGATAATAGGCAAACCATTTAGGACCGAGATGAGGAGGAATTTTTATACCCAGAGGGTGGTGAATCTGTGGAATTCATTGCCACAGAGGGCAGTAGAGGCAGGTTCATTGAATATATTTAAGAGGGAATTGGATCTATTTCTTCAGTATAAGGGAATTAGGGGTTACGGAGAGAAGGCAGGGATGGGGTACTGAACTTTAAGATTAGCCATGATCTCATTGAATGGCGGAGCAGGCTCGAAGGGCCGAATGACCTACTCCTGCTCCTATCTTCTATGTTTCTATGTCATCTGCCGTTAGTGGGTTTACCACACCCAGATTTTTAGGGTATTACTACCTTTGGGTGGGTTTTTTTTGTATTTTTCTGTTGAGGGGTTTCTTTTTGGAAGAATTATAGAGGGGAGCATTATTTTATAGTGTGTACATATATTAGTAGTTTAAAAAGATGTCTAAATTGAATTTTGCAACTTTTAATGTTCAGGGATTAAATAATCCAATTAAGAGAAAGAATATCGGCCTATATAAAAAAAATGAAAATTTATAGTGCTTTTTAACAAGAAAAACATTTGACTGAAAAAGAACATTTGAAATTGAAAAGAGATTGGGTTGGTCATGTTTTTTTCTTCTTTTTCAAATTCTAAGGCAAGAGGAGTAGCGATTTTGATTCATAAAAAATTGCCATTTGAATTGGAATCTTCAGAGGGGTACAGAGTAAACTGTAAATTATTTGCTGAATCTTGGACTTAACTGAATCTATATGCCCCTAATATACTCGATGAAGTTGATAATAAACAAATAAAGAATTTTCACCAATATCAAAACTCTCTTTCAATTGATTGAAATATTACAAAATATTACAAAACAATCTTGTAATATTTTTATACCCTTAGAATCCCAACTCTTTAAATGACTATTAAACATTGAAAAAGAAATAAGCTGATTATTATATAATGGAGTTAAAATTGACAATTTACCTTTTGATCCTAAAATCTTATTTTTTTTTAATCCATAGTTTTAATAGATGTTTTAATATTGGCATATTATATTCCCTCAAAAAATTTACATTCCATCGAAATATAAATTGATACACCTGAACTTGAGAAATACAGGCCATCTCAACTTTAGCCCAACTCAGGGGCTGGGCGAAATCCATTAATCTACTAATAAATTTCAACTGGGCTGCTTCATAATAATTTTGAAAATGAGGTAATTGAAGCCCACCTAATGCATATTTCCAAGTAAGTTTATTTAATGCTACCCGTGGTAGTTTACCTTTCCATAAAAATTCTCTTGTAACTTTATTTAAATCCTGAAAGAAACTTTGAAAGAGAACACGGTATTGATTGAAATAAATATTGAATACGAGAAAAAAATATTCATCTTAATACAATTAACTCGACCAATTAAAGTTAACGGAAGATCTTTCCACTTAATTAAATCTGCTTTAATCTTTTTTAATAATGGAACATAATTTAACGTATGAAGATCGATACTCAGTATTTACAATTATTCCTATATATTTAATTTTATCTGACCATTTCAGTTTTATAATGTTTTTATAGTCTGAATAATCTCCTTCTCTGACTGGCACAATTTCACTCTTATCCCAGTTAACTTTATATCCAGATAATGTTCCATATTGTAATAAACATTCCCATAAATGTGGCAATGATTGTTCTGGGTTTGTTAAATATATCAAAACATCATCTGCAAACAAATTAATCTTATACTCTTCATCCATAACTCTCATCCCTCTTATCTGTTCATTCTGCCTTATTGTTTGAACTAACGGTTCAATAGCCAATGCAAATGGGGCTGGTGACAATGGACAACCTTGTCAATTTAAATGATGAAGAAACTTGACCATTGTCATCACCCTAGCAGTCGGGTTCGTATATAAATCTTTAACCCTACCAATAAAAAAAGGGCTAAATTTAAACTTCTCCAATATTTTAAATAAAAAATCCATTTGACCCTATCAAAGGCTTTTTCCGCATCAAGCGCAAGATGGTTGGGCTGCTGTCGATATGCATCAATTGAAGAATATTATCTGAAGTATTTCTATTTTTAATAAAACCTGTTTGATCAACATGTATTAATTTAGGTAAATACTTAGCAAGTCGATTTGCTATTATTTTATAATCAACATTCAATAAAGAAATAGGTCTATACGAAGACACTTTCAATGGGTCAAACCAATCCAGGAGGCAGAAGAATGTTAAGAGGTGGGGGAGGGTACCTCTACACTGAAATGAACTGTATAAAAGTTGGGTGAGCCCCAGTATGTGTGTGTATTCCCAGGGTAATACAGGGAAGCACCCAACTTTGCACTGTTGTACAATAAATGTTCTTTGTTCTCAATTTTTGTCTCGAGCGAAATCTGTGAAGGTACTTCTGTTTCTCACAAGGAGACACTGCAGGGAGATAACATAGACTGCAGGGAGAGAGCAGTCACTGCATGGAAAGAGGACCCACTGCAGGGAGAGAACAGACAGTGCAGAGAAAAATCAGGGACTGCAGGGTGAGAGGAGATAGTGCAAGGAGAGAGCAGACAGTGCTGGGAGAGGGCAGTCAGTGCTGGTAGATATCAGACTCTGTGAGGAGCAAAGAGGCACTGCAGGGTGAAAGCAGACTCTGCAGGGAGAGGGCAGTCAGTGCAGGGAGAGAGGAGACATTGCTGGGAGAGAGGAGACATTGCTGGGAGAGAGCAGACAGTGCAGGGAGAGAGCGGCATTGCTTGGAGAGATCTGTCACCGCAGGGAGAGAGCGGGCATTGCTGGGAGAGAGCAGACAGTGCAGGGAGACTCACACTGGCAGGAAGTCCTCCCTATGGCGCTCCATTCTATCTAGTTGCTACTGTGTACCATGACCAATGCTACTCCTCACGAGCTCCTATTCAATTTCGAGAGAAGGTCGGCATCGGGAACTACGCACCCAACCTGGATCACCACTCCTAGTCCAGTCCTTCTCAGGAAGCACGTGAGGAGAAGCAAGACCGACCCCCTGGTGGAAAGGGTGAAACTGCTCCATGTACGCCTATGTGGAGTACCCAGATGGCAGGGAAGGCACCATGTCCATCAGGGACTTGGCACCCTTTGGAACAGAGGGTCCATTGCCTTAAGTGCCCTGACAGCCATAGAACTCATTTTCGCAACCCCTCGTCAGGGCCTCAGGGCATCTGATTCAGGAGGAAAGTGCATCCCCCTCCACCGTTAAGCCAGAGACCCAGCCAACCTCTCCTCCCTCACAAGGGGACCAGGAGACCCAAGGAGTCCAAGGCCCCCCGGTGCTAAGGCGCTTTACCAGGATCTCCAGAAGCCCGGACCACTTAAATCTGTAAAGTTGTAAATAACTGTGTATTTTTTTTACCATTTGTTTCTGAACCCATGTTCTCTGCCTTCATTTACAGACCCTAAATTCTACAGGAAGGGGTGAATGCAGTGAACTGGGATTCACTGGTAGGGAATTGTGCTGATGGCTGGCCCCAGCTCCCAGCTCCGCCACCATCTATGCACATATAACCCTGGTTGCCCGCCTAAACCCGGAACCCTTCCAAAGATTACTATGAGACCCTACCCTTAGTTAGGCCCGTGAGTCTGACGTCTGTGGTGGGCAAGTTGATGGAAAGTGTTCGGAGGGATGGTATTGACAAATATTTGGAGGTACAGGGATTGATAGGGAGTAATCAGCATGGTTTTGTCAGGGGTAGATCATGCTTGACAAACCTGATTGAGTTTTTCGAGGGGGTTACAAAAAAGGTTGATGAAGGGAAAGCTGTGGATGTTGTCTATTTAGACTTTAGTAAAGCTTTTGACAAAGTTCCCCACAGGAGGTTAGGAAAAAAGGTGGAGGCATTAGGTATAAATGAGGAGGTAGTGAAATGGATTCAGCAATGGTTGGATGGGAGGTGTCAGAGAGTAGTGGTAGAAAATTGTTTGTCCAATTGGAGGCAGGTGACTAGTGGAGTTCCTCAGGGATCGGTCCTGGGTCCACTATTGTTTGTTATATATATTAATGATCTGGAAGTAGGGGTGGAGAATTGGATAAGCAAGTTTGCGGATGATACAAAGATTGGTGGTGTTGTGGACAGTGAGGAAGATTACCGTAGATTAAAAGGTGATTTAGGAAGGCTGGAGGTGTGGGCTGAGAAATGGCTGATGGAATTTAATACAGATAAATGTGAGGTGCTGCATTTTGGAAAGGCAAATTTAAATAGGTCATATACATTGAATGGTAGACAATTGAGGAGTGCAGAGCAACAAAGGGATTTAGGAGTTATGATAAATATTAACCTCAAGGCTGATACTCAGGTAGATGGTGCGGTGAAGAAGGCATTTGGAATGTTGGCCTTCATAAATCGGAGAATTGAATTCAAGAGTAGGGAGGTTATGATGAAATTGTACTAGGCATTGGTGAGGCCAAATTTGGAGTACTGTGTACAGTTTTGGTCACCAAATTATAGGAAAGATATAAACAAAATAGAGAGAGTGCAGAGAAGGTTCACGAGAATGTTGACAGGATTTCAAGGTTTGAGTTACAGGGAAAGGTTGTGCAGACTGGGGCTTTTTTCTCTGGAGCGTAGAAGATTGAGGGGGGACTTGATAGAGGTGTTTAAGATTTTAAAAAGGACAGACAGAGTAAATGTGGATAGGCTTTTTCAATTAAGAGTGGGGGAGATTCAAACTAGAGGGCATGGTTTAAGATTGAAGGGGGAAAATTATAAGGGGAACATGAGGGGAAATTTCTTTACGCAGAGGGTGGTGGGGATGTGGAATGAGCTTCCGGCAGACGTGGTCGAGGCTGGATAGTTACATGGATAGGAGGGGACTAGAGGGGTATGGACCAGGTGCTGGTCAGTGGGACTAGGAGGGTGGGGATTTGCTACGGCATGGACTAGTAGGGCCGAACTGGCCTGTTCTGTGCTGTAAGTGGTTATATGGTTATATTTTTCTTTGGCTTGGCTTCGCGGACGAAGATTTATGGAGGGGGTAAAAAAGTCCACGTCAGCTGCAGGCTCGTTTGTGGCCGACAAGTCTGATGCGGGACAGGCAGACACGGTTGCAGCGGTTGCAGGGGAAAATTGGTTGGTTGGGGTTGGGTGTTGGGTTTTTCCTCCTTTGCCTTTTGTCAGTGAGGTGGGCTCTGCGGTCTTCTTCAAAGGAGGTTGCTGCCCGCCAAACTGTGAGGCGCCAAGATGCACGGTTTGAGGCGTTATCAGCCCACTGGCGGTGGTCAATGTGGTTATATGGTTATATGGTTAAAAGCTAATAAAAGTGTTTGTTCTCCCTCCAGTCGTGAGAGTTTTTATTCACACTACGTACTCCTTGGTTCTCGGATTCATTGATCTCTCTGTCATCAACTGTACTGTCACACCAAAAATCTTTCTACAGTCACACCCAGTTCCTGTTTTATAACATTCTTTGCAATTGTGCTTTAAATCAGGTATCTGTCATGGCCCAAGTACTCCTTTGTTTACCCAATGACGTACAAACAGATCAGGGCGTTGCCAGAAAGCCAAGCATTTATTGTCTGTCCTGACAGGCACTTGAGAAAGTGGTGGGCAGCCTTTGCGAACAGCAGTAGTCTATCTGGTGAAAGTACTCCCATTGGGAAGGTGTTCCAGGAGATCGACCCAGGGACAATTAGGGAGTGATCTCCTTTCACACTGGCATGAGTAGATTCATTTGTGAAGGAGTTGGGAATGGAATTGAATATCATGTACAACCCACTTCTGGCCTAATGAAGGGTGGAAGGTGATTGATCGAGCAATTGAAGATGGTTGGGCCTAAGACACTCTGCTCATGAGCTTCAGTGCAATGTCCTAGGATTGGATGGCTGATATTCACAACCTTCTTCTTTTGGACTTAATTTCATGGGATCATTTGGGCCAAACGAATTAATACTGCCTTTGTGCTCTGGATGAGTTGGCCAGAAGGGTTTGTATCCATGCTGCAGAACTGAATTGCTCCATGGCAATTATACTCTCCTCCTCTCTGGAATTCATTTCTTTGGTCCATGTTTGGAACAAGGCTCTGATGCGGTGCGGATCTGCATGCTTCTGCCAAATCCAAAACAGCTCTTTGTGTACAAATTATTGGTGAGTAACTGCTGCTTGAGAGCGTAGTTGTTCAACAACTACCATGACTTTGTCAGGAAGATACCCAAGTTTTAAATATACTCCACCTACCTGCCAGGTCCTTCTCATGTCCCTTCTAACTCAACTCAGTCTGTTCTTAATTCATACTGTATAATTCTCACGAGTTCTCCCTCTTTTTTGCTTCCTGAATTTAACATACACTTTCTTCATCAGCTGCCTTGCCTGTTTGGTAAGTTTTACAGTATTATGGTTTTTTTTAAAATCTTGCATATATGGAATTGTAACTTATAGCAGTGATGGCCTGTAATGCACAACCCTGCGGCCACAAGCCAAAACATTTTGTACATGCACAGTTCAATAAGCCTGATTATAATCCTAATGTTCTGTGTTCCATGAGGGGGGCAAGGAATGTTTACAGATGTTTTATCCCAGGGTGGATGATTCTAGAACAAGAAGCCACAGGTTAATATAGAAGCAGGCATGATTTTAGCATTCAAAAGACATTTGAACTGTAATATGGATAGGAAGATGTTGGGAAGAACTCGCCCAGAAAGTCAACTTGACCAGTAGAGATGACTTGGGAAGAAAAGCCTGTCCATGCTGCTTGCTGCCTTAAAGCAAATAGGGGTGGATAAATCACCAGGGCCTGACAAGATATTCCCTCAGACCTTGAGGGAGGCAAGTGTGGAAACTGTAGGAGTTCTGGCAGAAATATTTAAAATGTCCTCAGCCACAGGTGTGGTTCCAGAGGATTGGAGGATAGCTCACACTGTTCCACTGTTTAAAAAAGACACTGAGAATATTCCATGAAATTATAGGCATGTGAGCCTGACATCAGTTGTAACTAAGTTATTGGAAGGTGTTCTGTCAGATATTCAAGTATTTGGATGCATGTGACGAGTGATGTGCCTCAGGGATTGGTGCTGGGACCATTTGTTGTTTATCATCGATATCAATGATCTGGATGATAATGTGGTCAATTGGATCAGCAAGTTTTTAAAAGATACCAAGTTGTGGACAGTGAGGAAGGTTTTCAAAGCTTGTGCATGGATCTGGACCAGCTGGAAAAATGGGCTGCAAAATTACAGATGGAATTTAATGTGGACACGTGTGAGGTGTTGCACTTTGGGAGGACAAACCTTGGTGGGACATACACGGTAAAACACGGAAGTCGGCAAACACCACGGTTGAAGTAGAAACACAATGCTGGAAAAACTCTGCAAGTCAGTGTCCTTCATATAGCAAAGATGGTACCATGATGAAAGCCTCAAGCCTTAAACATCGGTGATGTATCTTTTCTTTATCTTTGCTGTATAAACTACACTGTTGAACCTGCTAAATTTCTCCAGCAATTTCCGTATTGCATTTTGAGTATAGGAGTTGGGATGTTATGGTAAAGTTGTATCAGACATTGGTGAGGGCAAATCTGGAGTATTGTATATAGTTTTGGTCACTGAACTACAGGAAAGATATCAATAAGATAGAAAGAGGATAGAGGAGATTTACTAGGATGGTGCCAGGACTTGAGGAACTGAGTTACAGGGAAAGGTTAAACAGGTTAGGACTTTATTCCCTGGAGCATCAGGAGGGGAGATTTGATAGATGTAAACAAAATTATGAGGGGGATAGATTATGAGGGCGTTTGAGGAGATTCGGTATGTGACCGAAGACTTGTAAAATCCTACAGGTGTACCGTGGAGAGCATTCTGGCTGATTGCATCACTGCCTGGTATGAAGGTACCAACTCTCAGGACAAGAATAAAGTCTAGAGGGTTGTTAACTCAGCCTATGGCATCACAGGCACCAAACATCTACATGAGATGGTGCCTTAAAAAAGTCGCCTCTATCCTCAAGGACTCCCACCACCCAGGCCATGTCCTCTTCACTCTGTTACCTCTGGGGAAAAAGTACAGGAGCTTAAAGACAAGCCCTCAGCAGCACAAGGGCAGCTTCTTCCCCGCTGCCATCAGATTCCTGAATGATCAGTGAACCACAGACATGGCCTCACTTTGACTTTTTGGTCACTATTTTTATTTGTTGTTGGAAAGTGGTTTATATAAATGTTTGCCCTGTGACGCTGCCTCAAAACAATTAATTTTGTGAATTGTTCATGATAATAAATTCTGATTCTGAGGTAATGTAAATGCAAGGAAGCATTTTCTACTGAGGTTAGGTGAGACAACTAGAGGACATAGGTTAAGGGTGAAAGGTCTGAAATTTAGGGGGTACATTAGGAGGAACATTTGAGAGTTGTGGATGTGTGGGATGAGATGCCAGATGAAATGGTGAATCCAGGCTCAATTTTAATATTTAAGAAGAGAGAGGAGTCACGTGATGGAGTAGTGGCCGGACGGTGAACTCCAGCCCTCTCCAGAAAAGTCGGGAAAAACAAGAGAAAATACAAAGGCACAGAAATAAAAGTTAAAGAAAAGTGAGTATAAAGGTGGAAAGAAGATGGCGACAAAAAAAGAAAAATCAAAATCAACGGTAAGAAGAGAGGAAGAGAAGACAACGGAGGAAGAAGGAGAAGGCCTTACCTGTCCGAAGAGGCCCGCTGTGGAGAGAGAAGCCCGCTTCCTCAGGTCGGTAGAAATAGGACTACAAAAATGGCTCGCAGAGCCGAGTAAAAGTGCGCAACCGCGCATGTGCGAGGAGTCGCGCATGCGCGATGCGCATGAAAAAAAACACACCGAAGGGAGGGGGGACCAGCTGGGGAGTCGATCTCCACAGCCGGCAATGACAGCTGCAGAACACCTGCAGCAAGAGGAGAACATAGAAGACAATGAAAACAAGAAAGAAGAGAAGAAAAGGGCAACAAAGAAACAACAGATGGTCAACCCAGAGGAAGAAGAAGAGGAAGAGGAAGAGTACAGGGAAATAGAAGAAGAAAAGAAAGGCAAGGTAAAGGATATACTTGCTCTTATTAAAGGATACATGGAGTCATTTAAAGAATGGCAAACACAGGAATTTAATGATTTAAGAAGAAGAATAAACAACACAGAAGAGAAAGTGAATAAAATAGATATGACCTTAACAGAAATGGGGAAAAAAATGGACAAGATGGAAGAACGGGCAGTAGCAGCAGAAATGGAGGTAGAAGACTTAAAAAAGAAATTGGAGGAATCTAATAAAAAAACTAAAGAGACACAAGAACTACTAGCTCAAAAAATAGATATAATGGAAAATTATAACAGAAGAAATAACATAAAGATAGTGGGCCTTAAGGAAGATGAAGAAGGCAAGAATATGAGGGAGTTTATAAAAGAGTGGATCCCTAAGACCCGAGGATGTCCAGAACTACAGCAAGAAATGGAAATAGAAAGGGCACATAGAGCATTGGCCTCTAAACCACAACCACAACAAAAACCAAGATCTATTGTAGTAAAATTCCGAAGATATACTACAAGAGAAAAGGTACTGGAGAAGACAATGGAAAAAGTAAGAGAGGGCAACAAACCACTGGAGTATAAAGGGCAAAAAATCTTCATTTATCCAGATATAAGTTTTGAACTCCTGAAGAAGAGAAAAGAGTTCAATACAGCAAAGGCGATTTTATGGAAGAAAGGGTATAAATTTATACTAAAGCATCCAGCGGTATTGAAAATATTTATTCCAGGACAACAAAACAGACTATTCTCGGATCCAGAAGAAGCACGAAAATTTGCAGAACAATTACAAAAATAGACTGAGGGATGAAGACGGGTAATGAGAGTTAAAATGATCACAATTGATATGTATGTGGGTAAAGACAAAAATAGACTGAGGGATGAAGACGGGTAATGAGAGTAAAAATGATCACGATTGATATGTATGTGGGTGAAGAGGTATAAGAGTGAATAGAGACAAGGTGCATACGTGAATGTATCTGTACTTAGAGGAAAATATAGATAGTATAGACAAGAATTAATAAGGGAAGGTAATGGAATAGGGAGAATAAGGAGGGAATTAAAAGAGTGACCTTTGTGACATATGAAAAGTGAAATCTTTTCTGGGGGGGGCTGGGTGGGGGGAAATAGCGGTCACTGCAAAATCAGTTGACGCTTGCGAGTGGATTCGCAAATCCAAATGGAGAGGGGAGATGTGGTTGTCCGACAAGGGATAAAGGACAACTCAGGAGGTGAAGGGGAGATTGGGGATAAATAAGATATAAATAGGAGAATAAGGAAAATGTTGGATGTTGTAGGAATGTTGTTTTATAAAGAGTTGAAAATAAGAAAACAGAAATGGAAAAGGAGGAAAGGTAATGATGGAAAAATGGAAAGAGAAGATAAACAAAATATAAAATGGCTACGCTGAACTATATTAATGGAATACATAACCAAATTAAAAGGAAGAAACTACTAAATTTACTGAAAAAGGAAAAAATTGATATAGCATTTGTCCAAGAAACACACTTAACTGAATTGGAGCACAAGAAATTAAAGAGAGATTGGGTAGGACATGTAACAGCAGCATCGTATAATTCAAAAGCAAGAGGAGTGGCTATATTAATTAGCAAAAATGTGCCATTTAAAATAGAAGAGGAAATAATAGATCCAGCAGGGAGATATGTTATGATAAAATGTCAGATATATTCAGAGTTTTGGAATCTACTTAATATATTTTCACCTAACGAAGAAGATCAAAAGTTTATGCAAGATATCTTTTTGAAGGTAGCTAATACGCAAGGGAACATACTAATAGGAGGGGATTTCAACCTGAATTTGGATCCAAATATGGATAAAACAGGGAAAAAAATTAACAGGAAGAACAAAGTAACCAAATTTATAATTAAATCAATGCAAGAAATGAAACTTTTGGATATATGGAGGAAACAAAACCCAAAAGGAAAGGAATACTCATACTACTCGACTAGACATAAAACATACTCAAGAATAGACCTATTTTTGTTATCAGCTAGTATGCAGGATAGAGTAAGAAAAACAGAATATAAAGCGAGAATGCTATCGGACCATTCACCCTTAATATTGACAGTAAAGCTAGAGGACATCCCTCCAAGAATGTATAGATGGAGATTAAACCCCATGCTACTTAAAAGACAGGATTTTATAGAATTTATTGATAAACAATTAAAAATGTATTTTGAAGTAAATACGGAATCAGTGGAAGATAAGTTTATACTATGGGACGCAATGAAAGCATTCATTGGAGGGCAAATAATAAGTTATGTAACCAAGATGAAGAAGGACTATAATCAGGAAACAGAGCAGTTGGAAAGGGAAATAGTAAACATAGAAAAAAAATTAGCAATGAAGGAAGATACAACTAAAAGAAGAGAATTGGCGGATAAAAAAATAAAATATGAAACATTACAAACATATAAGGTAGAGAAGAATATAATGAAGACAAAACAGAAATATTATGAACTAGGTGAAAAAACGCACAAAATCCTAGCATGGCAGCTTAAGACAGAGCAAGCTAAGAAAATGGTATTGGCATCAAGGAAAAAAGACAAACAAATTACATATAATCCAAAAGAAATTAAGGAAAACTTTAGAGAATTCTATGAACAATTATACCGAACTGAAAATGAAGGGAAAGAAGGGAAAATAGATGAATTTTTGACTAAAATTGAACCACCAAAACTACAAATAGAGGAACAAAATAAATTAACAGAACCATTTGGAACAGTAGAAATACAAGAGATAATAAAAAAATTACCAAATAATAAGACACCAGGAGAGGATGGATTTCCAATAGATTTCTACAAAACATTTAAAGACTTATTAATACCGCCCCTCCTGGATGTAATCAACCAGATTGATGAGACACAAAACTTACCAGATTCATGTAAAACAGCAATAATTACAGTGATACTAAAACAAGGGAAAGATCCACTCTCACCAGCGTCATATAGACCAATATCTTTGCTAAACACAGATTATAAGATAATAGCTAAACTATTAGCAAACAGATTAGCAGAACAGGTACCGAAAATGGTAAATTTAGACCAAACTGGATTTATCAAAAAAAGACGCACAACAGACAATATTTGTAAATTTATTAACTTAATTCATGCAGTAAAAGGAAATAAAGCACCTACAGTAGCAGTTGCTTTAGACGCAGAGAAGGCCTTCGACAGAGTAGAATGGAATTATTTGTTCAAAGTATTGCAAAAATTCAGTTTACCGGAGAAGTATATTAATTGGATTAAAGCATTATATAAGGGACCGTTAGCGAAAGTGACAGTAAATGGACATGTATCAAAGCAATTTAACTTAAGCAGGTCAACGCGGCAGGGATGCCCACTATCACCTTTATTGTTTGCGCTAGCTATAGAACCACTAGCAGAATTGATAAGAATAGATAATAATATAAAAGGAATAAAAATAAAAGACAGGGAATATAAAATCAGTCTATTTGCGGATGATGTTATAGTGTACTTAACAGAACCAGAACTATCAATAAAAGAATTATATAAGAAATTGAAGGAATATGGAGAAGTGTCGGGTTACAAGATAAACGTAAATAAAAGTGAAGCAATGCCTATGAATAATGCGGATTTCTCAAAATTTAAGAAGGAATCTCCATTCAGATGGCAAATGCAGGCAATAAGATACCTAGGTGTACAAATAAACAAAAATCTAGGCCAATTATATAAACTCAATTACAATCCACTATTGAAAAAATTACAGGACGATTTAGAGCATTGGAAAGATCTACCACTAACACTGATAGGAAGGATAAACTGTATTAAAATGAACATTTTTCCAAGGATATTATACTTTTTTCAGGCATTGCCAATACAACTGACAGAAAAATTCTTCAAAGAGTTAAAGAAAATAATAAGGAAATTTTTATGGAGAGGGGGGAAACCGAGGATAGCACTAGATAAATTAACAGAATGGTATAAACAAGGAGGCTTACAATTGCCAAACTTCAAAAATTATTATAGAGCCGCACAATTAAGATACCTATCAGATTTTTATCAAACAAGGGAAAAACCAGACTGGACGAGATTAGAATTAGATAAAATAGGGGAAAAGATACCTGAACACATATTATATAAATGGGACGAAAAATTGGTACAACATAGAAGTTCTCCAGTATTACATCATCTCCTCAATATTTGGAAGAAGATTCATGTAGAAAGAAATAAAACAAATTATCAATTACCAAAACTAATATTGACGCAAAATAAACTACTCCCTTTTACAATAGATAACCTTTCCTTTAGAGAATGGGAAGAAAAAGGGATTAAAAGAATAGAAAATTGTTTTTCAGGAAGTAGATTCTTATCCTTTGAACAAATGAGAGATAAGTACAATATAACTGGAGATACAGCGCTGGCATATTACCAACTGAGATCCTACTTGAAAGATAAATTAGGAAGCAATTTGAGTTTACCAGAGGGAAGTAACCTTGAATATGTGATTACAGATACAATGTTAATCAAAAGATTTATAACAAATATGTATATTCCTTCTTTGGCTTGGCTTCGCGGACGAAGATTTATGGAGGGGGTAAAAGTCCACGTCAGCTGCAGGCTCGTTTGTGGCTGACAAGTCCGATGCGGGACAGGCAGACACGGTTGCAGCGGCTGCAGGGGAAAATTGGTTGGTTGGGGTTGGGTGTTGGGTTTTTCCTCCTTTGCCTTTTGTCAGTGAGGTGGGCTCTGCAGTCTTCTTCGAAGGAGGTTGCTGCCCGCCAAACTGTGAGGCACCAAGATGCACGGTTTGAGGCGATTTCAGCCCACTGGCGGTGGTCAATGTGGCAGGCACCAAGAGATTTCTTTAGGCAGTCCTTGTACCTTTTCTTTGGTGCACCTCTGTCACGGTGGCCAGTGGAGAGCTCGCCATATAACACGATCTTGGGAAGGCGATGGTCCTCCATTCTGGAGACGTGACCCATCCAGCGCAGCTGGATCTTCAGCAGCGTGGACTCGATGCTGTCGACCTCTGCCATCTCGAGTACTTCGACGTTAGGGATGAAAGCGCTCCAATGGATGTTGAGGATGGAGCGGAGACAACGCTGGTGGAAGCGTTCTAGGAGCCGTAGGTGATGCTGGTAGAGGACCCATGGTTCGGAGCCGAACAGGAGTGTGGGTATGACAACGGCTCTGTATACGCTTATCTTTGTGAGGTTTTTCAGTTGGTTGTTTTTCCAGACTCTTTTGTGTAGTCTTACAAAGGCGCTATTTGCCTTGGCGAGTCTGTTGTCTATCTCGTTGTCGATCCTTGCATCTGATGAAATGGTGCAGCCGAGATAGGTAAACTGGTTGACCGTTTTGAGTTTTGTGTGCCCGATGGAGATGTGGGGGGGCTGGTAGTCATGGTGGGGAGCTGGCTGATGGAGGACCTCAGTTTTCTTCAGGCTGACTTCCAGGCCAAACATTTTGGCAGTTTCCGCAAAGCAGGACGTCAAGCGCTGAAGAGCTGGCTCTGAATGGGCAACTAAAGCGGCATCGTCTGCAAAGAGTAGTTCACGGACAAGTTTCTCTTGTGTCTTGGTGTGAGCTTGCAGGCGCCTCAGATTAAACTGCAAGAAAAGGAGAATGTGGAAACAAATGGTAAAACTAAACAAAAATGGGAACAAGATTTAAATATAAAGATAAAAAAGAAAACATGGGAGAAATTATGTTCTGGAACGATGAGAAATACAATAAATACGAGGCTAAGTATGATACAATATAATTGGTTACACAGACTATACATTACACCGCAAAAGTTAAATAAATGGGACCCAACAGTATCTGATAGATGTTTTCGATGTAAAAAAGAAATGGGACATGCAATCTGGACATGTGAGAGAGTAGAAAAATTTTGGGATGATCTCAATCAGATATTAAATAAAATAACAGAAAACAATATACCAAAGAATCCAGAGATCTTTCTCCTAAGTAACATAAAAAACAAAGAATTTGGAATTGATTTGGAGGATGCACAAAAAAGATTTGTTAAGATAGCCCTAGCCGTAGCAAAAAAATGTATTATGTCAACCTGGAAATTGGAAGATAATTTGAAAATATAACAATGGTATATAGAAATGAATAAATGTATTCCATTAGAAAAAATAACATATAGTTTAAGAAATAATATTGAAATATTCGAACAAGTATGGGAGCCTTACATTAAATACAATAGCGAAAACCTACCGGGGACAAACATTACCTAAGTTGATGGAAGGAGAAGGAAAGAAAAGAATGGACTCAGTAGAATTTCTGGTGTATTTTTGTTGAATGACAACATTGTCT
Source organism: Narcine bancroftii (assembly GCF_036971445.1). NCBI lineage: Eukaryota > Metazoa > Chordata > Chondrichthyes > Torpediniformes > Narcinidae > Narcine > Narcine bancroftii. The sequence goes on along the minus strand of NC_091471.1, from coordinate 2,533,816 downwards.
GACTGGCTTAATGCAACCTAGATTGTATACCTAAAATGGATGAGAGGGGGTGGTGGGGGAGTGGCTTGGGAGGAGTGGTGGGGGGGAGAAAAAGTCACTGTATATGTGTGAAAAAGAAAAAGTGTATATCATGGCTAATGTGATTTATGGTGTGAAAAATAAAAAATTTAAAAAATTAAAAAAAAAATATTTAAGAAGAGTTTGGACAGGTACGTGGATGGGAGGGGTGTGGAGGGCTATGGACTGGGTGCAGGTCAGTGGGACTTGGCAAAAAAAAATGGTTCAGCCCAGACTAGAAGGGCTGAAGGGGCCTGTTTCTGTGCTGTCGTGTTCTATGGCTCTATGAAAAGAGAAATTATTGGGTCAGTGCCTGAGATGTGAAATTCAATAAGATTAGTGTGGAATCACAGAAATCTACAGGATGGAAAATGGTGGGGGACGTCACATGATGTGGTACAGTCAGGACGCAAGAACCCAACCCTCCCGGGAATTAGTTTATTATCTTCCCTTTAAGCAAAGCACAAAATGCCAAGTGATGACAAAATAGTATTAGAAGGAGCTTTGCAGGGGGAGGGAAATCAAAATGAGAATGAAGAGAATAGACAGCAGCGAGACAGGGAGTTACAACAGAGGAAGGAATTAATAATAAAGAGATGGTCAATAGCAACAAAAGGAAAGGCAGATGAGCAGACGGGAGAAAGATCTGTTCAACAGAATTACAGCACAAACGACATTGATAACAGGCTAACGGGCACTATACATAACCATTTACGGAGCGGAAACAGGCCATGTCGGCCTTTCGAGTCCGCATCATTTCACTAGAACAACTCCACTAGCTCAAATCTCCCGCTTACTGCCAATAACCCTCCAATCCCCTCACCTCCATGTACACATCCAACCTTCTGTTAATGACAGAAGGGACCCTGTCCCAACTATCTCATTCGGAAGATCATTCCATTCTGCCACCACTCGCTGAGTGAAAAAGCCACCTCTAATATTTCTCCTAAACTGTTGTCCCCTTACCCTTAACTCATGGCCTCTTCTTCCAACCTCCCCTGCCCTCAGGGGAATGAGTCTGTTTATGTCTAGTCTATCTATTCCTTTCATAATTTTAAATACTTCTATCAAATCCCCTCTCAGTCATCTACATTCCATTGAATAAAGTCCCAGTCTCCTTAATCTCTCCCTGTAATCCAGATGCTGTAAGCCAGGCAACATCCTTGTAAACCTTCTCTGCACCTCTCCACCTTATCTATATCCTTCCTATAATTTGTAGCCAGAACTAAGCCCAGTACTCCAAACCTGGCCTCACCAATGCCTTAAACAGCTGCAGCATCACCTCCCAGCTCCTATGCTCTACACTATGGTTTATGAAGGCCGCCATACCATATGCCTTCTTAACCACCCTGTCTACATGGGAATCCACCTTCAGTGAACTCTGTACTATAACCCCCCCAGGTCCCTTTGCTCCTCTGCGGGCCTCAATGCCCTCCTCTTAACTGTATATGTCCTATTCTGGTTATTGTTACCAAAATGCAACACCTCACACTTGTCTACATTGAATTCCATCTGCCATCTTTCAGCCCACTCTTCCAAACAAACCAAATCCTTCTGTAATCCAAGAAAATCTACCTCACTATTCACCACTCCCCCTATTTTCATATCATCCGCATATTTGCTTACCCAGTTAACAACACCCTCCTCTAAATCATTGATATAAATGATAAACAAAACTTAAATGCACTTAGCATTAGAAACAAAGTAGATGACCTTGTTGCTCAGATTCAACTAAAAAGGTATGAAATTGTGGCCATTAATGAAACATGCCTCAAAGAGGCGCGTAATTAGGAGCTCAATATCCAATTATACACAGTTTATAGGAAAGATAGACAGGAGGGTAGAGGTGGAGGGAGGGGCTCTGATGGTAAGTAATGACATTAAATCAATAGAAAGAAGGGACAGAGGATCGAAGGCGGTAGAATCATTATGGGTTGAATTAAGAAATGTCAAGGGTAAAAAGATCATATTAGCAGTTAGATACAGGCCCCCAAACACCAGCCGGGAAGTGGACTATGAGATCAAGATAGAAATACAAAGGGCATATCATAAAGATAATATCAAAACAATTATGGAAGATTTTAATATGGAAAGGGATTGGGAAGGACAGGAAATTACTGGATCACAGGAGAGCGAGTTTGTAGAAAATCTAGGATTTTTTGAACAGCTAAGTTAGGTGGCGGAGCAGGAAGTGTTGAAGAAACTGTAAAGTTGTAGAAGGATAATAGACAGATTGGGAGACTTGGCAAAAATATGTCAGATTAAGTACAATTTTGAGAAGCTTTCAGTTCTACTTTTTGGCAGTGGAAATAAACAGGCAGAGAACTTTCTGGATGGGGAGAAAATGGAATCCTCGGAGGTGCAAAAGAACCTGGGTGTCCTCATGCAGAGAAATTTAAACGTTAATAACCAGGTGGGATTGGTAGTGAAGAAGGCAAATGCTATGTTGGCCTTCATTTCAAGAGGAATAGAGTATAAGAGTAGAGAGGGGTTAATGAGACTCTATGAGGCACTGGTGAGACCCCATTTGGAGAACTGTGTACAATTTTGGGCCCCCTATCTTAGAAAGGATGTGATTTGTTGGAGAGGGTGCAGAGAAGATTTACCAGGATGATTCTTAGAATGCAGGGGCTGCCGTATGGGGAGTGTTTGGCAGCTCTTGGGTTGTATTCATTAGAGTTTAGGAAAATGAGAGGGGATTTCATGGAGACATTTTGAATATTGAAAGGTTTTGACTGAGTGAATGTGGATAAGATGTTTCCCTTGATGGGTGAATCGAGGATAAGGGGTCATAGTCTTAAAATTAGAAGTTATCCAATTAAAACAGAGAGAAGGAAGAACTTCTTTAGTCAGAGGGTCGTGGATCTGTGGAACTCACTGCCGCACAAAGCAGTGGAGGCCAGATCACTGGGAGAGTTTAAACAGGAAATGGATAAGTATCTCATTCGTAAGGGTATCAAGGGATATTGGGAAAAGGCTGGAAATTGGCACTATGTGTGAGCATAGTTCAGCTTGTTGTAGAGTCACGGAACAGATTCGATGGGCCTAATGGCCTGCTTCTGTTCCTTTATCTTGTGATCTTGTACAAGAACACATAAATATGTTGCAAAAAGAAACAAACCTTTACCTGAAGTCCAACGACTGGAGTAAGAAGATTGTGACGAGAGGCCTCCTATTCAAATGAAACCTGGGACTGGTGTGTGAACAGCCTTCTGTGCAGCCGCATTTCTGCCACTGGATTGAGGAGATGGCATCCAACAAGAAGATCCATCACCCATGCGCAGAAAATCGCGTGTGCGCGAATCAGAAGAGGCTCAAGTGGCAGCTGAAGGAGCCACAGGCTTCTCTGCTGGCAGCAAATACAGCTCCCTCCAGCAAAAAAATTGGAGAGGAAAGTGACAGTGAAGAGGATGAAAAGGATGAAGAGAATGAAGAGGAGCAAGACATAATACAAGGATCATGCTGGAAAGTGTTAGCTCTACCACAGAGGATAAAATTTGAGCAATTTATTGGAGTAGACGTGGGGTGAGGTGAAGGTGGAACAGGTAGATGTTGTGAAATACCTCTGTAGAGATGAATAATGCAGGGAAATACATGTTTTAATGTTAATGGGCTAAACAGGAAATTGAAGAGAAAGTATTGACGCATATCAATAAAAAGGAATGGATTTGGCCTTCCTACAAGAAACCCTCTTCATTGAAAAAGAACATCAAAAGTTAAAAAGAGATTGGGTGGGACAGGTTTTTGCCTCTTTGTTTAATTCTAAAGCAAAAGAAGTAGCAATTTTGATACATGAAAATATTCCAGTTAGAGTACAAAATGTAGTAACAGATGCTGCAGGTAGGGTACACTATAGTGCATTGTTAAATCTACATGGAATCCTGGACCATATGTGCACCAAATATTGATGATGAGAGATTTATTCAAGAAACATTTCTTAACCTAGCAAATGCATATGAAAATATTTTAGTAGGAGGAGATTTTAATTTTTGACTAGATCCAGTTTTCAATAGATCAACAAGACCAGGAATGAGGACAAAAGTGGCAAAAGTCACTTTGGTGCTAATGAGAGAGCTAAACTTAGAGGGTGCTTGGAGACAAATTCATCCAAGGGAAAGAGATTATTCTTTTTCTTCAAATAGACATGATTCCTATTCTAGGATAGATTAAAATTTTAGTGTCAACTCAATTGCAAGGTAGGATAATAGAAGCTGAATGTAGAGTAAGAATTTTATCAGATCACTCTCCTTCAATAATGGCATTCATGGTGCCAGATAAAGAAAAATTGGTCTATAGATGGCGTTTCAATTCGTCGTCGCTGAAAAGTTGTTTTATTAGAAGACAGATTCAATTATTTTGTGAGACCAACTGTAATTCAACTACTAATAAATTTATTATATGAGATGCTTTGATATTTAAAAAGACAAATTATAAGTTATACTTTCACGATTAAAAAAAGAAAATGCAAGAGAGGTGGAAAAATTGGAAAAAGAAATAACCAATTTGGGAAAAAGTCCTCGAAAAGAGGAATTCTGATGAAAAACATTGACAACTTGTTCACAAAAAAACTTGAACATAATACATTACAAACATATAAAATGGAAAAAGTGCTAACAAGAACTAAACAGAAGTATCATGAATTGGGGGAAAGAGCTCAAAGTCCTTTCTTGGCAGTTGAAAGCAGAACAGGTCTCAAGAATGATTAATGCAATAAAAACAGATAAGAATGTGACTAGTTATAAACATCATGAAATTAATGAGGCCTTTAGACCATTTTATTCTAAGCTAAACCAATCAGAATCTCAAGAAGATATTAATAAAATAGACAAATTCTTATCACAAATGAAACCTCCAAGGTTAGATTTGGAATGACAAGTCGAATTAAATTCTTCTTTTACCCAAAAGAGGTCAGGGAAGCATTGAGTTTGTGGCAAAGTTATAAATCTCCTGGAGAAGATGGTTTCCCTTCAGACTTTTTTTAAGAATTCAAAGTTTTGTTGATTCCTTTATTTATGGAAGTGTTAGATCAGGGATCTGCAGCACCCAGTCTCCTGGAAGCCACTTTCAATGGTACACATGACATGGTGAAATGGCGTCATCAGAGGTTTCTCTCTGACTCCAGCATCCCTTCCAGCACGCACCCTGGGCAGCGATTATGATGTCAAAATGTACCAGGTGACTGAGCCCATGCTCCCCTTAAAGGGGCATGCTGAATTTGAATGACAACAGTCTCAGATGGTGGGGAATTTGTGGAGGATCTCGTTGAACTCGTCCCTGGCGGCGGCTACTGTGGCGATTTTGGGCATGTGGGCTTCTGCTGTGTCCAGTTGGAAGATGTGGAACATTCAGACATTGACCAGCCTTTTGCCCTTCATGTCAACCAGTAGGCTGTGAACTCTGAGGAAGTCGGCCTCTACCAGCACAGTGCCCACGGAAGCTAAGATGAACCTCCGGTCGAACTTCTCCTTCCCGATCTGGATCTGTGCCCTGCGGGTGCTGTAGGTCCTGATGGTGGAGCTGTCGGCCCCCCACAGGGTTGGACCATGAGATTGAGTGTGAGTCTCTACTGCTGTGGTTTGCGACTGAATTGAATGGAGCAAGATGGGGAGATCATCCTGCCAGCAGGAGTCTGGAAGGCCTTTCTGCTTCCAGCCTTCCAGACCGTGGCATTCTCCTTTTCAACCTGGGGTTGCAGGTAGTAGTCCTGCTGGATGTGATGTCCCTCGGCAGCAGGTACTGACGTAGCTCGTCCCTCATAAAGGATGAGTCCCGGTCGCTATGAATGTAGGTGGGAGACCTGAATGGGGCGAAATGGAATCAAGGGCCTTGATGACATGGAATGGAGAACGGGAAGCGGGAGCACTCATCAACAATAGAGAGGAAGAAAGTGTTCCCGTTTGTGGAGGGGAAAAGTCCCTTCAAATCGACACTAAGCTGTTCGAAGGCCCTGGATGATTTGATCAGGTGCACCTTTGCAGGATGGTAGAAGTGTGGCTTGCATTCCACGTAGACCTGGCAAGACCTGGTCATTTCCGTGACGCCTTCCATGAAGTAGGGCAGATTGCGGGCCTTGACAAAATGAGCCATGCGGGTAACACCTGGATGGCAGAGCTCATTATGTAGGGACTGCAGTTGGCCGGTGTGTGAAGAGGCACAGCTTCCTCTGGTTAACAATTTGTTTGTTCTTTTTTCCCATTTTTCATAGCTTTTACGATATCATTTTTAGATACTGGGAACTTTTTGCTTAATTTCTGTCTCGTCGCCTCTGCAGACACGATGGCATTTTCTGCACTGTTATTTTCTCCCTTACAATTCTAATTCGTCTCTTAGCAATTTGTGGTTTTGTATTATCCAATTGGTCCCAATTCTCTCTACCTTACCTGTTCGGCCCGTTCAGACCCCTATTTACCTATGGTGGTATCCACAGGATGCCTTGTCCGTTCAGACCCTATTTACCTCGGGGGGTATCCGCGAGGACTTATCAATCACGTGGAATTTTCTCAATTAATCTCTATTCCTTATTTCTACTCACCCCACTGTGCTGTTTTCTTGGTCAATTCTCCGAGCTTCCTTCAAAGTCCATTTGTCAGCTAGTTCTTTTGGATCAGAGAGACCCTTTGACTGTTGTTGGGCATTTCTATTACCCTAGAGACCTCCTGTTCTCAACAGATTTAGGTCTGAATTTAAAGTGAAAACCGCTTACCCTTTTTGCAGGTGGCCACCCACCCTTTATCTGCTGGTTCCGAGAAGATCCCCAAGGGGCTGGGAAGCGCTCTTGAATAGCCGCCTCTTTTCTGATGTCTCTTTCTGACCCTGCCCACTGCGCCAAATTCTGTCGTGGTTTTTCGATGTTCAAAAATGAGTCAGGCAACATGGAGAATTCTTCAGAAAAGTTAAACCTTTATTTGCAAGTAAAGGCTGAGGCCGTCAGAGAACAAATCTCTGATCAAAACCCACTGGACACAGCATGCACCTTCTTTTTATGTTAAATTCTGACCTTGCTTGTTCAATCAATCATGTCCCTTATCTTAGCAGCATACCATTCCTTGGTTTGCCACCATTATTTCTCATTCCTTTATCTAATTGGGCTTCAGACCACCTCCTCCATGTGATTCCACCATCATTAACTTTTACCCATCCTCCCGATCCTGTACCCTTGCCCTGTGATTCATCATGTCTCACCACCCTTATCTTTTAACCTGGCTTTGATTAAAATTGTTCAACGGTAAAAGTGAATAACTGAATTAACTGTATAATAATTGAATTAATTGAATAATGAATATAGAGTAAATAAAAGTAATTGTTTTCATATAAATTGATATATTTGACAGACCCAGTAACTTTGTTACAGAAATGGCACTCAAGATTGGAAGATTATGGAAAAGTTTTGGGTTACAAAATAAATTGGCCAATATCAATGCTGGTCAAACAGGTTTTGTTAACAAGAGATTAATTTCCGACAATGTAGCGAGATTGTTAAGTATTATTCATTTAGCACAAACAAAAGGAGATTTAAGTGTGGCTATAGCTCTAGATAGATTGGAATGGGACTTTCTCTTTAAGGTACTGGAGAAATTTGGATTTGGACAATCTTTTATCAACTGGATTACAATATTGTATACAATCTAGGACAGGGGTCTGCAACCCATGGCTCCAGAGCTACAAGTGGCTCTTTCATCTCCCTGTGGCTTTGAAAAAATAATGTAGAGTAAATTGCTATTTTATTTAAATTATTTTGTTATTTAGTTAGTTTTATCAATGTAATAATTATTATTTTGGAGATCAAGGTGATCTTGTCACATTAAAATAAAACGTAGTAATATTTTGTCAATCAAAATTTGCGTCACAGCACTGTAGTGGTTGATACCACTGTATGCGTCACCTGTCGCTGCCCGGCAAGTGACTCGTTTTGAACTTTCAATCCCCGGTAAGATAACCATGGAGAAATCCAAAAAAAATGAAAGTTTCTGATGAAAACAGAACATTTAATACTTCATGGACAGATTCATTTGCTTTCACCACTGACAAAGCTGGTTTACCTGTATGATTAACATGTGGCGAGAAATTAGCAAACAACCAAAAATCAAATGATTTCCAGAATAAACCCACAGCTTTAGCTGAAAAATACCCATCTGGAGATGAAAGAAAAAGAGCAGTTTTGGAACTTCTGCGGAAAGCTGATCTGAGTAAAAATACTTTAAAGAAGTCCTTCTGCTCATTTTGTGGCAGCTTGGGAGATCGCCAGGCACGGGAAGGCGTTCACAGACGGGGAATATATAAAAGAATCGTTTTTCAAGATATCAGAACATCTATTCTCGGACTTCAAAAACAAGAGTGAAATTATTCAGAAAATCAGAGATTTGCCGCTCTCTGCAAAACGGTCAAGGACAGGACCATAAAAATGGTAGCAAATAGCACCAGTCAACTAATTAGGGACATTAATTTGGCTCCAGTGTACTCAATCGCCTGTGCAAATCAAAAGATGTAAGCGATATTCAGCAAATAGCGGTATTATGCAGATATGTGAACTCCGCTGGGCCACTGGAAGAAATCATTGAGTTGATACCACTTAAAGGCCAAACACGGGGGGTGGACATCTGTGAGGCTGCATTAGATTGTTTATAGACCAAAGAAATAAACACCACCTACTTGGTGTCAGTGGCTACTAATGGGGCACCGAGTATGACAGGAGCACAGAAGGGGTTTGTGACTTTCCTGCAGTAGTCGCTAGAAAGAAAACTGCTGATGTTTCACTGGATTCTGCATCAAGAGGCATTGTGCGCTCAAACGTTTCCTCTGGAATGCCCAGAAGTGATGAATCTTGTCATACAGACAGTGAACAAAATAATGGCAAAGGGATTAAACCACCGACAGTTTCGTTCATTCTTGGAAGAAGTTGAAAGCACCTATTCTGATCTCCTGCTGCACAACAAAGTCCGGTGACTGTCCATAGGGGAGATGCTGAAGCAGTTTGCTGCGTGACTGGAGCTTGTAAAAACTTTCCTGGAAAGCAAAGGGCTCACCTTTCCAGAGCTCAAACAGCCAGATGGGCTGGAAAAAGTTGCACTTCATGGTGGATGTGACAGTGCACCTTAACATGCTGAACAAAAGTCTTCAGGGGAAAGGAGGATCAGCCCTGCAGATGCTGGAGGAGGTTTTGGTGTTTGAGCGCAAGACGACAGTGTTTGCTAGAGATGTACAGAGAGGTACGTTGTCTCACTTCCCCTCTTTGAGAGGGTTCAAAGCAGCACACAATCAGATCAATGACAAGCATTTACAGCCTGCAATCATTCCAATGCAAACTGCGTTTGGGGAAAGGTTCTACGAAATCAGAGAGGAAAAAAACACTTCGTCCTTCCCTGTCACTCTCTAAACATCGATTTAGCCCTGTTGAATATGTCTGCATTTACAGTTGTAAGTCAACCCAATCTTGAGATCGAACTGGCCGATAGAGCTGACAAAGACTTGTGGGTGTCTAAGTTCAGAAGCTTGACAGCTGATCTTGAAGATGTTGCTTGTCAGAAGGTCATTCTTGCTCAGAAATTGAAAACCTCCCCAAACCAGACAAACTTGTGTTGGAAACAAGGAATTCAATTCCCAGCACTTGTATGAACATGAAAAAATATGTATTCGGAGTCCTGTCGATCTTTGGAATCACATACCTATACGAGCAGGTATTCTCCAGCATAAACTACATAAAAAGCAAACATCGCTCGCGCCTCACGGATGACAGCGTGCAATCCTGTGTGAAGAGCAAAGTGACGTCTTACAGCCCTGATATTGATCAGCTGGGCAGTGAGGTTCAGGAGCAGAAGTCACATTAACCAGGGGAAAGAAATCATTTAATGAGTTATGATTTTGCAAATATATACTTTTATATTGGACCCTGAACTGAGGTAGTTGTGTTTTATATTTAGGTTGGCGGTTGACTGCTGTAGCTACGTGACTGAGGAAATCAACGGATGACGGAAACCTTCAGAATAAAATACAAATATCTGGCATTTTTTTGTTTGCTCTTTTTAATTAAAGCAAATATTTCTTTACAAATACATTCCACAAATAAGGGATGGACTCAAACAGGCCCGCATTGTGCATTCTACTTGAAACTTATACATTTCTTTTAAGAGTTCAAAAGAATTTGTTGTTTTGCTTTGTTACAAACAAAAATAAAATATCAGTCATTTTCCATTTGTAGTTCCTTTATTTCATAAATGTAACAAATGATATACCGAGCATAAGTGTAATGAAACTAGATCTGCGGCATTTTCTTCATTTTAGGGATCAAACAGGTTTTGTGGCTCCAGATGGGTTTTATTTGGTGGGAAACAGGCCCAAATGGCTCTTTTATGCTGAAGGTTAGGGTTAACCCCTGGTCTATGTTAGGTCTGCTTTGTTCATGAATGAGTGAGACAAACACCAGGCTGAGTCGAAATCAGGGTTCTTTGTTCTTTATTACCGGATTGTAACACTTGCGACTAACCATGTTAATCGGAGAATGCATTCTGCCGTTATCAGCAAAATGGTGATTTTTTATACCCTTGGATATGTGCTTAGAACATCATCATATCATTACTTGTCCAATGACTAAAACTGTTGCTATCCTTTCCCTGCTAGCTTCCTGCCTCTCAATCCATCAATGTCTCTCTTATCTTGTAAGTACAAGGATGCATTCACATCTTGTTACAGCCCTGCACATTCCCATCTCATGATGTTTTACCTAACAGGAGTACAAGGACACCTCCCCTTCTTGTTACAGCCCTGTACAGGGTAACTCCTTACACATTCCCATCTCATGATGTTTTACCTTACATCTACGATGTTCTTTGTAGTAGCAATTGAACCTCTTGCAGAGATAATTAGATGAAATGTATCTATGAAAGGATTCAGAATTGGTCATGAAGAACATAAAATCAGTCTATTTGCAGATGATGTATTGATTTAGTTCACTGAACCTGAGTCTTTCTGGTCACTGGTTAGAAGAATATTAGCAAGTTTTGGTTTATAAAATAAATTAGGATAAAAGTGAAGTTATGCCATTTACAAAAAGTGACTATGTATCATGTCTACGAAACACTCAGTTTAAATGGCTGAAAAGTGGGATCAAATATTTGGGGATCAGAACAGATGATAATTTGAAGAGTTTATATAAATTGAATTATTTACCTTTGCTTCATAAAGTCAAAGAAGATTTGAAAAATTGGATGATGTTATTTATTATTTTAATAGGGAGAGTTAACTGTATAAAGATGAACATTTTTCCAAGAATTCAATATCTCTTCCAGACATTACCCATCTCAATACCTCAGAATTTTTTAAGGAACTCAATAAATGGGCTTGGAAATTTTTATGGAAAGGTAACATGTCTAGAGTATCAATGTGGAAATATGAACAGAGGGGATTACAACTTCCAAATTTATGCAATTCTTATAGAGCAGCTCAAATGTGATTTAGAAGGAGACACCATACCAGCATGGGTTAATATAGAACTGGGGAAGGTTGTAGAACAATTAGCTGCAGCCTTTATCAGGATTGGTGACTGGACTCAAAGAGACACCTCTAGTGAAGCATTTAATAGCCATCTGGGGTAAGATAGATGGGGAAATTAGAACCACCCCTTTGTCTCAGAACAGTCTGATGCCTTTTTCATGAGATAACCAATTCTTAAAATTGTGGTCTGATAAAGGAGTTGGACTTATTGAAGACTGTTATGAACAAGGACAATTAATGTCCTTTACTCAAATGAGGGACAAGTACAGAATAACTAGAAAAATGTCTTTTTTTACTATTCTCAAATAAAAAAGATTTTTAATAGATAAATTAGGATCAGAGAGATTGTTCCTTGTTCCTCCCCCCCCCCCCCCCACCAATAGAGTGAAGTGGAAACACTTATTAGATGAGGGACAGTACGGAGAGTACGGAGATTTACTTCTGCGATGTACCTTCTACTACAAAGAGCAACTTGTAAACCTGGACTTTATAAATCTAAACAGAAATGGGAACTGCATTTGGGTCTTACAATAGATGAACAAACATGGATGGATTTGTGCAGAGACTGAAGGTCCCATACAATCAATATAACATATAGACAGGTCCAGTATAAGTTGTATAAAATAAAATTAGATTTATCAAATAAGTGTTTTAGGTTTGGTATAAAAGGTTTTTTTTTACATTCTACATGGACGTGTCCAAAAGTGAAACTTTTTGGGGTGAGAGTAGGGGAATTATTTGAACAAATTACAGGTATTTCATACCCACAAAATCCTGATCTATTTTTATTAGGGAACATGGTGTGGATTCCAGTTCGTTCGGTGGACTCTACGAAATGACGTTACCCAAACTTTGTCTGGTCAGACTATTTTATTCTGCAGAATTGTGAGTTATCTGCACAGAGCCACACAGAGATGCTCTCTCTATGAAATCTGGCAGAGAAAACCGACCATGTGTTTCAAAGCTTTTCCTTCGTCTTGCTCACACATGGGCAGAGTTACATTTGGCCCAATAAAAAGTTCAGACAATACATTCTTACCCTAGATCATTACTACTCAGTACAAATTCCATTGCTACACAAGATTGACAACCTCTCATCAAACCTGCTTGATGATTGGTTCAAAATAAATTCCTATGGTCGGTCATCATGCTAATTGGTCTTTTGAATTGCCATGCCTGCCTTACTAGAATGCTGCAAAACCTAGCTACATTCTCACTAGCTGTTAACCCTTTCCTTTCTTATTCCTCCCCTTTTGTGATTTCATCACTACTCCCTAAGCAGTTGTGGTGGTTTAGAAGCAGCATATCCCAACAAAGGGGACATTGCACACTCGTCCCTAACCCACCATCGGCCACTTCCTCACTGCCTATTTCCACATACTCATCTATATTCCCCAGCCTCCAACATTCAGCTTCTCAAAGCTCCAATTCTATCTGAGCCTGTATCTCCTTCTCCTCCCACTGTTCAGTCTCAACCCTCACTGATTCCATCCTTTGCAGCATCATACGGGCGGCTGGGCTTAACCAAGTCAAAAAAAAATTCTTAATCAATGCTAGCAAGCAGCATCTGGTCAAGAGAAGAATTACTAATACGACGACTACAACCACCATGAACCCCAAAGTCCAAAGTTCACATGTAACCAGTTAAAGAAACGATGGGCATAACCAGCATTCTCCTTTAATTCTTGCCGAAGATTCCTAAGTTTATTCATAGCCCGAGTAAAGGAACCATCTTGAGCTGTGTTGTTTGGAATAAAGGTACAACATTGCTTGCCAAACATAACGCAGACACCTCCTTCTTTAGCCATTAACCAGTCCAAAGCCTGTCAATTCTGCCATGTCATTTTGCTGGTCGCATCAACTTGTTCTCCCAGGGCACTCAATGCTGCATTATTGGAATAATTGATAAATCTCTGTTGGTTATAATAAATATAATTAATCCATTTTGCATTCTTCACAATTCCAATTATTGGTAGTAAGGCTTCCCATCCTGTTAAAGAACAAATCCTGCAACATATAATCTAATTAATATCCTTTCAGTACATTTCTTCTGTCTTCTCTTCTTCTCCCTTATCACCCTCCCCCCCCCCACTTTTGAATTGAACCATGGTCTCCCATGGAATCTAAACAGAGAACTTGTCGTGTATTTCTTATCTGCACTGCCTGCACTCCAAAGCCATCCGCTGATGTTGATACTGTCAAGATAATGAATATGTATGAGATGTACCGGAAGTCACGTGGTATGAGAGAGATAAGAACACAAGCAGGAGAACAAAGGAAACCGGAGAATAAAAAGACACTAAGAAGTTTACCTGATAAATTGTGTTTAATGTTTTATTAACTTCACATTTCGGGCCACAAATGTGACATTGGCGACGAGGATGAAAGAAGCTTGAAGAAAATTAAAGTCTAAACAAGATTACAGAGGATTACAGAGAACTTCAAGGTGATAAGAATTTTCTCTTTGACTCAGTACTTTTGGGGCTGCAATATTTCCTCATGGCTGGTGCAAACGGTGACTTTCTAACACATAGTGGAATTGCTCATTTTGACCCAACGGGTGATGCAAGTACTGTCAGTGTGAAGTGGAAGGCATGGCTGGAAGAATTTGAATCCTACGCCAACAGTCGTGGCCTATTTCTAGATACCGGTACAGTTGAACAAAAAGAGCAGAGAAGGGCGTTACTTCTTTTCACTGCAGGACCCTCAGTTCGGGAAACATTTAAGACACTTTTGAATACTGGAAGAAAAGATGAGTACCAGAAAGCGGTAGATGCATTAAATGCACACTATGTAGTGACACCAAATGCTACATTTCAACGCCATTTGTTTCGGAGAATGAGACAAGAAGATGGCCAGACAATTGCTCAGTACGTGATGAGACTACGCCAGCTAGCTGTTGGATGCAATTACATGCCAGCTGATTTGGACAACCAATTATTGGATCAAGTCGTACAGCACTGCAGATCAGATAAACTCAGAAGACGTCTACTGGAAAGAGGGAGTGAGTTGGAACTCACCAATGCTTTAGCTATTGGTGCTGCATTAGAGGCTGTTGAAGGGCAATTTCATACCATGACCCTGAAAGACAACTCAAGCCAGCAAATTAAGAGGCTCTCACATCGCCATAATCAGCCAAGATATACGTCGACACAGGACGTGGAGTGTTATCGATGTGGAAACCGAGGTCACTTTGGAAAAGACCCATATTGCCCAGCCAAAGGCAAAGTTTGCAGAAAGTGTGGAGGTAAGGACCACTTTGCAAAGAAGTACAAAAGCAAGTCCAATGCAGACCAGAAGAGGAAAAGTACAACTTCCAAAGGCAAAGCCTGGGGGGAAAGGAAAGTATCCTGGAAAGAAAGAGACCATTCGCCAGATAGACGGTGACGATGATGATACCCAGGAGGAACAGAGTTGTTACCAATTTACGTTGAATGAAGTACGTCATGAGAAGGTCCCAGTGATCATTGGTGGAGTGACAGTGCAGGTCATTGTAGACTCAGGCAGTGACAGTAATGTGATTGATCGACATTTATGGGAGAAGTTGAAAAGGAAAAAGATCATCTGTACCTCAAATAAGTGTTCCAAGAAACTGTGTCCATACACAGCAACCAAGCCATTGCAGACCATTGGATGTTTTACTGCAACTGTTGAAGCTGGAGATAAGTGCACCGAAGCAGAGTTTATGGTCATAGAAGAGAGGGGAGAACCATTGTTGAGTAGAAGCACAGCGCAAGACCTGGCAATACTTCATAATGGAGCTTGTGTCAATTCAATTCAGTCATACGAGGATATGAAGCAAGAATTCCCCGCAGTCTTCCAAGGAGTAGGAAAGCTGAAAGGTCGACAATTGAAGCTAGCGGTAGACGAAACGGTCAAACCCAAGGCACAACCAATGCGCCGAACTCCGTTTGGACTTCGTGGGAAAGTCGAAGCCAAAATTAAAGAATTGATCGAACAAGACATTATTGAACCAGTGGAACATTCGACACAATGGGTCAGTCCCGTAGTGATTGTGCCCAAACCAAAGGGTGACATAAGACAGATTGGGTCTTTATTCTTTGGAGCGTAGAAGGTTGAGAGGGGATTTGATAGAAGTATTTAAGATTATGAAAGGGATAGACAGAGTGGATGTGGATAGACTATTTCCGTTAAGAGGAGGAAAGATTAAAACAAGAGGACATGAGTTAAGAATTAAGGGGCAGAGGTTTAGAGGTAACATGAGGGGGAACTTCTTTACTCAGAGAGTGGTAGCTGTGTGGAATGATCTTCCGGGAGAAATAGTGGCGGCGGAGTCAATTGTATTATTTAAGAAAAGGTTGGACAGGTATATGGATGAGAGGAAGATGGAGGGTTATGGGCATTGTGCAGGGAGGTGGGATTAGAAAGGGGTGTTTGGTTCGGTGCGGACTAGAAGGGCCTAATGGCCTGTTTCCGTGCTGTAATTGTTATTATTATTATTATTATTATTATTATTATTATTATTACTATGTGTTGACATGAGAATGGCCAATGAAGCTATAATTAGAGAACGACACCCTATACCAACAGTGGAGGAAATACTTCAAGAACTAACTACCAGCAAGGTATTCTCAAAAATTGATCTGAAATGGGGCTATCATCTATTAGAGCTGGATCCAGGTTCCCGAGATGTAACAACATTTGTGACTCACTGTGGATTGTATCATTACAAGAGACTATCATTTGGAATTAATGCAGCTCCGGAGATCTACCAGTATGAAATCCATCGAGTGATTCAAGGCATTCCTGGAGTTGCCAACATTTCTGACGACATCATAGTCCATGCACCAACGAAGGAAGAGCATGATAAACGGTTGAGGTGTGTACTATCTAGACTACAGGAGGCAGGCCTTACCGTGAATGGAAACAAGTGCCAGTTCGGTGTGTCAGAAATGGACTTCATGGGACACAGACTTACACAGGAAGGACTAAACCCTGCAGAGGCCAAGGTGAAAGCTATTACAGAGGCACGTGCACCTCAGAACGCAACAGAGGTGAGGAGTTTCCTGGGATTAGTCAATTTTTGTGCAAAGTTCATTCCTAATTTCGCTACAGTGGCAGAACCACTAAGGAAACTAACCAGGAAAGGTGTACCATTTCATTTTGGATCTGAGCAGAAGAAAGCGTTCACAGCGCTGAAGCAAAGCCTGACAGATGCAAAAACTCTTGGATATTACGATCCGGCGGCATCAACCAAAGTCATAGCGGATGCCAGCCCAGTTGGTTTAGGAGCCGTGTTGGTCCAGATGCATGATGGAGGACCAAGAATCATTGCCTATGCCAGCAGATCGTTATCAGATGTGGAAAGAAGATACTCTCAGACAGAGAAAGAAGCACTCGGACTTGTATGGGCCTGTGAGAGGTTCAATGCATATTTATACGGCATTGAATTTGAACTCATCACAGATCATAAGCCATTAGAGGTGATCTATGCACCTAGATCCAAACCATGTGCCAGAATAGAGAGATGGGTACTCAGACTACAACCCTACAAATATAAAGTAATCCACATTGCAGGGAAAGCAAACATTGCTGATCCGCTGTCCAGATTGGTGAAGGATGGTGGTCCACAATCCAAGTCAGAATTGGGAACAGAAACAGAGAGCTTTGTACGCTTCGTAGTTATTCAGGCGACACCGAAAGCTGTGACTACGAAGGAAATCGAGAGAGAATCCGAACGTGATCCGGAACTCAAGGAAGTAAGAGAATGCATACAGAGTGGACAATGGGACAAGTGTACTCACAAGGCTTACATTCCCATTAGAGACGAACTTTGTTGCATCGGACAGTGTGTATTGAGAGGTTGCAGATTGGTGATACTGCAAAGATTGAGACCGAAGATCGTATCCTTAGTGCATGAAGGACACCTAGGCATTGTTGGTACCAAGCAAAACCTCAAGACCAAGGTATAGTGGCCAGGTTGTGATAAAGACGCAGAGAAATTTGTTAAAACTTGTCACGGATGTCAAATCACAAGTAGGAGTAATCCGCCAGAACCGATCCGGAGTACGCAACTTCCGACAGGACCATGGATCGACGTAGCTGTTGATTTTCTTGGACCTTTACCGACGGGTGAATCAATTATGGAAGTGATAGATTACTACAGCAGATACTATGAGTACGTGGTGTTGAAGTCCACAACCACTGAAAAAACAATACAAGCATTAGCAGAGATATTCGCAAGATATGGATTACCTGTTACATTATACTCTGACAATGGTCCACAATTCATTTCAGAGACATTTACGGAATACATGAGGACCACAGGTATCCACCATCATAAAGTAACTCCGAAATGGCCGCAAGCCAATGGAGAAGTAGAGAGACAAAATCAATCCATTGAAAAACGATTGAGGATTGCACACGCAGAAGGACAAAATTGGCGAGAAGCATTGCTATCTTATGTGGCTGTCTATCGAGCAACGCCTCATGCAACCACTGGAAAAAGTCCTGCAGGAGCATTTTTTGGGAGAAAAATCCACACAAAAATGCCAGAAATAAAGGAAATCCGAGACGACCAGGAGATGAGGGACCACGATGCTGAAAAGAAAGGTGCAGCAAAGCTGTACACAGATTCGAAACGTGGAGACAAGTACTCAGACATCATGCCAGGAGATAATGTTCTAGTGAGGCATGAAACTGGTGGTAAGCTAGACACACCTTATTACCATCAACCCTATACTGTCGTATCCAGAAGTGGCAGTATGGTGACAGTCAAGTCTCCGACTGGAGTCCTGTATAAGAGAAATGTATCAGGTGTAAAAAGGTACCAGTCCAGAGATACATCGAGCGAAGAGGTTGAAAGGCCAATACGAGATGCTGAAACTGAGAGACCTGATGATGTTCCAGAGGCAGTTACCAGCACTCCTGATGAAGTGACTAGAGCGCCAGAAACAACCGAAGCCGTGGCGAGCAGTATTTCCGACGCCGAGAGTGAACAACCGAGAAGCGACGACAATATCGCAGACAGGCCGAAACGAAACCGGAAAGTGCCCAAACGATACGAAGACTTTGTGCCATAGTTTTAATAAGAACTTTGGGACAGAATTTAATCTTATATCATAAAGTGCATATATGAGTGCTGTAGGAAGTCAATTTTATGTAGTTGAGTTATAGTATTACCATTAGTTACGATGTTTGTATGTTTCCGAGGGATATTGGTAAGTGAAGGTAAAGTTTATTTCTGATTAAAGGAGGGATGCCATGATAATGAATATGTATGAGATGTACCGGAAGTCACGTGGTATGAGAGAGATAAGAACACAAGCAGGAGAACAAAGGAAACCGGAGAATAAAAAGACACTAAGAAGTTTACCTGATAAACTTGTGTTTAATGTTTTATTAACTTCACATTTCGGGCCACAAATGTGACAGATACCAGCCCGTATCATTCATGGAGCCTCTTCTCACTCTTGACATCAGGCTTCCATTTTGTATTTTAATTCACTTTAAAACTACATTCCTTTTCTTACATTTGTCTTTTGGTTTATAATTTTTAATTAGCTAACATCACTGAAGTGCCAGTTGATGAAGTAGACAAAGACGATGTGGTCAAACAATAATCATGGCTTTTATGAACAGAAACTCATGGTACAATAATGAAAGACAATAGGTACATACACAGTTATATCCAAGGGGAGTGTCCTTAACAGTAGAGATAATGCACAGCCAATGTTAGTACAGCAAGGCTCGCCAGAGGGGAGACTGGCAGCTTGGCAGACATTCACCACAGTTTCTCCCCAGCAGAAGAAGGGTTAAAATCAAAAGGACAGCTGCTAGGAAAGACTGAAGCAAACAATACATGGATACCATGTTTGGACTTAAGATACTCTAACAGCCAAAATACGCCAGTATCTAGCAAGCAAAGGAAATATAATGAGATGTTTTATGAATATGTCGGCCTATCAGGTTGTTTACGAATTCTGGTGCTTCGTCTCAACATAGGTGGCTCCTTTGCAACCTTGGGAACTCGTACAGTTCCTGCGTCTGTAGTTTGGGAAGGACTGACTTCTGGACCCACTCCAGAATTGCCAGCGTGAGGCAGTGGAGCCTCAGCATGGCCATCTGAAAGCTGAATATGGGTCACAGGCTGGGGGGGGGGGTGAATCCAACCTCTCAGGCTCACTCTGAGTAGGGGTGCGAGGAAGGGGCGAACCAGGCAAGGCCAGATCTCTTAGTACACCCGTCTGGGAATCTAACACGAGCGTAGTTGGGGTTAGTATGCAGTAGCTGAACTGGTTGGACGAGGGGGTCTGTTTTACGCGCCAGAGCGTGGCTCTTCGGCAGCACGGTTCCAGGCTCAGATAAAGAGGCTGACCAGTCCATCACAGTTCCTGATTTCCTAGGAAAGGCAAACATACTTTCATGAGGTGTTTGATTTGTTGCAGTACACAATAAAGACCGAATAGAATGAAGTTCCTCAGAGAGTTCCTCCTGCCACCGGGTTACAGGGTAACCATGTGTTTTTAAAGGAAGATTAACAGTCTTCCAGACTGTAGCATTAGCCCTTTCAACCTGCCCATTGCCCTGCGGGTTGTAGCTCGTGGTACGGCTGGTGGCAATCCCCTTCTGAAGCAGGGCTCGCCGCAGTTCAGCGCTCCTGAATGCTGAGCCCCTATCGGTATGAAATTGGGAAAACCAAAAATGCGGAAAATTCTGTCAAGTGACTTAATGACAGACACTGACGAGACGTCAGGGCAGGGTTTCGCAAAGGGAAACCTGGAATATCCGTCAATTACAGTAAGGAAATATACATTTTTGTTGTTGGAAGGTAACTGCCCTTTAAAATCTAAGCTAATTCTCTCAAAAGGTTGGGTTGCCTTGATGAGACTGGCCTCCGGTGCTTTGAAGTATTGCGGTTTGCATTCTGCGCAAACAGGACAGCTTTTAGTCAGTTTCCTGACTTCTTCCAGAGAGCAAGGAAGGTTGTTAGCCCTTATGGAGTGGAAGAACCTCGTGAACCCTGGGTGGCACAGTCTGCTATGGATCTCTTTTAGCCCCTCCAGCTGAGCACCAGCAGCAGATCGTGACCATGTGTCAGAGGCATCGTTTAACCTGTCCGGTCTGTACTGGATCTCATAATTATAAGTTGAGAGTTCTATTTGCCAGCGTGCCATCTTATCATTTTTGATTTTACTTTTGTGTTTAGTACTGAACATGTAGGCTACAGATTTCTGATCAGTGACAAGAGTAAATTTTCTGCCGGTTAGAAAGTGTCTCCATTAGCGAACAACTTCAATAATAGCCTGAGGTTCTTTCTCAATGGCAGGATGTTTTAGTTCAGGTCCACGTAACGTGCGGGAGAAGAATGTCACAGGTCTGCCCTTTTGATTAAGGGTTCCTGCCAAGGCACAATCTGAACCATCAGTTTCCACTTGGAATGGGACGTCCTCGTCAATGGACGAGAGTGCAGCTTTGGCAATATCAGCTTTAATTCTCTCAAAAGCCTCAAGGCCATTGGAGAGAGAGGAAAAGATCTAAAAAAAACATAGAAGATAGGAGCTGGCGTAGGTCATTCGACCCTTCGAGCCTGCTCCGCCATTCAACGAGATCATGGCTGATCTTAAAGTTCAGTACCCCGTCCCCGCCTTCTCTCCGTAACCTTTAATACCCTAGTGTCAAACAGAGGGCGTGCCTTCGTGGCGTAGTCCCGAACCCATTTGCAGTAGTAGGAAAATAATCCCATACACCTTTTAAGGGCTTTTGCTAAGTTTGGGGGTGGTAACTTTTTAAGGGGGCCATTCTTTCCGGGTCGGGGCGGATTTCGCCCTTACGGACAATGTAGCCCAGAATGGGTAGCTCTGTCGCGTTGAACACACATTTGCCCTCGTTAAATGTAAGGTTGAGTTCTTTAGCAGTTGCTAAAAATTTATTTAAGTTGTTGTCGTGCTCGGCCTGTGTTTTCCCACAGATAGTGACATTATCCAGATAGGGGAACGTACCCTGTAACTCATACGTCCTAACAATCTTATCCATTTCCCTCTGAAACACGGACACACCATTAGTGACCCCAAAAGGTACCCTTTTAAACTGCTATAATCCCCCCCCCCCCCCCCATCAGCCTCAAAAGCCATATAGGGCCGTTCCCTTTTCTTAATGGGGAATTGGTGATAAGCTGCTTTGAGGTCGATAGTGGAGTACACTTTGTATTGCGCTATGTGATTAATCATTTCATTGATGCGTGGCAGGGGGTAGGCATCCAGGTTAGTGTAACGGTTGATTGTCTGGCGGTAGTCAATAGCCAGTTGTTTCTTAGTGTGATTTTTCACAACTACCACCTGGGCTCGCCACGGACTCTCACTGGGTTCAATTACTCCTTCTTTAAGCAATCTCTGGGTCTCAGCTTTGATAAACCCACGATCCTCTTTGCTGTAAGAACGGCTCTTAGTGGCAATCGGCCGACACTCGGGGGATAAATCACTGAAAAAGGAGGGAGCTTTGATCTTTAATGTGGACAGACCGCAGTAACTAGAGTGGGGGATGGTAAGTGTGGGTAGTGGCCCACCAAAATTTAACACTACACTGTTCATCTGAGATTGAATATCTCACCCCAGTACCACAGGGGCGCAGAGTTCCGGCATAATAAAGAACCACACATCAGCCAGACAATGTCCCTGCAAATTTAAAGTAACTTTACACTTGTCCCGTACAGTTTTTGTAAGTTCACTACAAGCCATCGATATCTTTCGGTTCGCTGGATATCTCCGCAAATTTAAGGCTCTGGCAAATCTCTCGTGGATGTAGCTGTCAGTACTCCCCGAGTCTTTTCGACAATCAAGAGTCTCACCATTCATCTCCCCCTTCATAGTCGACCGTTCCAGTCCGTAACATCCCCCAAACTTTGGAGTCAATTGAGCTATCACAGGGGATCTCACCTTGCCGTCACTTGAAGTCGATTCAGCCTGCTCGTCTGAAGATTCCCCCTTTTTACATTTGTCTTCCATTCTTGCAGCTCCAGGACACATTTTCTTGGCGCTTCTCTTCTTCTTAGCAGTGGGAATACTTTTCGCCTTACACGCTTTTGCAAAGTGGCCGAGTTTCCCACAAATCGAGCCGGGCACTTCTGTCTGGGGTTCCAGCTCTTATCACAGAAGTAGCATTTTTCAGGAGTTCTCCCTTTACTTTCCTTCGGGGTTTCAGCACTCCTGGATGTTTCCTTTTCGGTTTCTAGCATTTCACTGGCATGGCACTTCTCAGTGTTTTGGCTAGAGTGACTGCCCGGTCGTAGGTTAAGGGCTCCGTCTCCAGCAGCCTCTGTCGGATGTAACTGGAGTCAATCCCGTTGACAAAAGCATCCAGCTTCAAGGTGTTGTTGCACATTGACTGCCCTGGCATCACATTAATTTGCCAGTGAGTCGAGAGCCAGTGCACAAGCAGTGTCACTTTCCCCGGGTTTCTGGCATCTAGTCAGCAACTGGTGTCGAGGAAGCACCACGTTCCGTGGCGCCGCATAGTAGGTAGTCAGACGTTCCCGGGCTATAGCCAGAGTGGTAGCTCATTGCATTATGGCAAAAGGGACCTCACCCAGCAGAGAGTTCAGGTGGCCCCACTGTATCGCCTCATCGACCACGTTGTTTCGAGCCATGTAGTAATCGAAACAAGCAATCCAGTGGTTGAAAATTTCTCTGGCCCTCGGGGCAGACTGTTCAATTATCAGCCGCTCTGGCTTGAGGGCTGCATCCATTTCTGTTAATAAAATTGAAGTGCCAGTTGATGAAGTAGACAAAGACAATGTGGTCAAACAATAATCATGGCTTTTATTAGCAGAAACTCATGGTACAATAATGAAAGACAATAGATACATATACAGTTATATCCAAGCGGAGTGTCCTTAACATCGCCTGTGCTGACAACGTTATTCTCAATGTCATCAGGGGCCCACCGTGTCGGGCGCTGCCTGGCCCAAGATGGCGGTGGCAAGTGGGGAGCCGCTGCGTGGCTGGCATCCTTCCCCAGCTGTGACTGCTGTGCCGGGGGAGTGATGTCATCATGTCTGGTGGCAGTGATCTCATTACGTCAGCCAGAAGTGACGTCACACCACGAGCCAGAAGTGACGTCGCTGTAGTTCTCAGTGAGTGGTAAGGGCGAGGGCTGGGGCAGATGCTCGGGGGACACTCTGCGACGGTTGTGATGCGGCCGGATGTTGCGCAGTCGAAGTCGGGGAAGATGGAAGTCGTCGCGGGGACAATGGCGCCGTCTGGCACGCGCACGTGGGGGTTCCGCAGGGGAGATAGGGAGGTCATAGAGGGCCGCTGAGCTGCCGGCAGGTTTAGAGAGGCACACTTTTGCAAAGTGGACTTTCTTGCCACATCGGGAACAATACAGGTTCCTAGCTGGGCAGTTTTGGCGTGATCATCGATCTGACTCGCACCAGGACCCACAGTACTTCCAGGGGCGCCGGGTGCCTGCCGCAGCGACATTCTCCTCCCCAGCTCGGCCTGGGGCTGCAGCGTGAGTGGGCCATGAGGGAGCCTGGGGAAAACCGGAATTGAAGGCTTTGACGTGCAGGGCTGCTGCTTCCAGGGTTTGGACCACTTCCACAGTCCTGGTTATGGCATAAATGTTGTCTTCCAGCAGCTTCTGCCAGATGGCCCTCGAGCATAGCCCTCGGACAAGCCTCTTGACCTCCTCTACACCTAAGAGTAGGTTCAGCCAGACACGGTTGGGCCAACTCTTGCAAGTGTCCCAGGTAAGACTCAGCTGTCTCCTCGGGTTGCTGGGCTCAAGTGTTGAGGAGGTACCTTGCACAGACCACATTCATGGGGGGGCTTGTACAAGTTCTCAAGAGTTTCCATTGTGCTCTTGTACGTGGTGCAAATTTTGGTTACCTGGAAGGCTCAGGGAGGACCAACCTCTTCTGATTGGAGTCCAGGATGTTGCCCTCGTGTGCCTCGATGATTGCCTCAACTGCGTGCTGCCAGATTTTGAAGCGTGTCTGGGCTTCCGGGTGGCATGGGTCGACCTCGAGGCTCCCTGCGCACAGGAGTTTTTCTATGGCAGCCGTGGGAAAATTTTGTGGATTAAATTGTGGTGCACTGTGAGAAAGAATCATACACACACAAAGTAAAGATTATACAACAGGCTTTAATCCACAAAGACTTCCACAGAGCCAGGCTGGCTGTAGCTGCAGTAACTCTGAGTGAGCTTCGGGAGGCCGGCGCAGGCTTATATCCCGGAGGATGATTGACACCCGACTGGGTGGGGCTTGATCAGGCCGACTGATTGACAGCCGGCCAGGTGTTGTCCTGTCCCCTTACACTCCTGCAGGTACAGAGGTTGCCCCTAGCAGTACCACCTGCACCCCCTGTGGTGGACCACCACACACTGCAGAAGTGGAACACCATTTCTTCACTGTTACTTTTTAAAATCCAACAACTTGTGAAATTGCTGCATGGTTGAAGCTCTCTGCAAGGCAGGTTTCAAATTACTGCAGATAACTTCCAGTTTAAGCTCTTAACCCCCTTCTTCCTCTCTCATGCACAGTCTTTCTACTGTTAATGAAAGTGTGAGGCAAGCTTTCAGGTTTGTTTTTTTCCAAAAGACCAACAATTTTACATTGAAGCTAAGTTTGAAACTTCTTTATCATAACTAGTGAGACACAGATCTGGACACTGTGGCTGCTGGGGTACATATGGGGGTGGCCTTACCCACAAGGAATCTTTTGATTCGTCCTTCTCATCACTCTGCAAGAATAGGGTGGCCCTGCCTGACATCGGGTCCCCGGGATTTTCTTCTTTCACCTTCTGTTTGTTAACCATTTAGCGCCTGAGGGAACGTGTTACCATCCTAATCGTAATTATCATATCTTCAATCTGAAATGCTCAATCAGTTTCACGTTCTGTAGTTGGTCCTGGTCTGTTCCTTATTTAAATTTAATTTTTATTACATTTTGCTGTGGAAAAAGAAACTTAAGCACAGAGGAATTACTGCTAAGGAAGCCTTTATTTTAAAAGCCTGGTTCCAGGGAGAGACCAGTATCCTCTAAAAGCGAAGATCCAAGTCTCTCTCTCTCTAGCTAGAAGAAGCTTGTACATTTATAATCAGAATACATGTGATAGCAGCAACAAAGCTCTTTACAAATTGTGTCAGAAATCCATCAACTTGAAGGTTGTTAAAGCTTATCAAAACGGAAAGAGAACTAAAAGAAACTTGTGAGAAAAATTCAGTCCTCCCTGTTAGAGATAACATTGCTTAGCTCATCCATCTTCTAGCTTCACAGCAGACTGACGGAGGAGCCAGGGTGAGGGTTTAGACAGCAATTAGCCATTTGTTCAGAGCAGACACCAAGGTTGTGTCTCAGCTATAATGTTGTAAGAGACTAAGTAATAAAAGCAAATTGTGAAGCTTCAAATCATCAAATTTCCTCCACACACATCTTACATGGAGAAAAGTTTAATTTCAGCCTTAAATAAATATACTGCACATACAGGGCGGGAGCTGCCAATCAGGATTAACTTTGATTACCAAGCAATATTCCAGACATGTAATTGAGATCCCCAATGTTTCCTCCCCTGTGGCTCCCATTATCTCTCCAGATCTTATACTTTTCTCCACATTAGTTGTTTTGCCATGGCTGTATTACTAACATTATAAATTCTCTTCCTGCCCCGTGTAATTGGAACACGAATGGGACCGGTCAGTCCCTTTTCTGATATATCATTACCTTTTTCATTCTACCATAAGTTTCCCTGGCCAGCCCTTTCCTGGCCTCCTGCTCAATTCCTACCTTTTTCTGAGTTCTGCAACTCACTGTCCAATTTAAATTTTTACCATACGTCAGATATAAATAATACATTGGCTGTCCCAGGGTCCCCACATCACTCATTTCCAACATTTTAGCCTGAGGAGTGTTTACTCCTGGCTTATCATACACTTTTCCCATGTTGTCCTTTTGTTCTTCTGTGCCACTTCAAGGTCTTGACCTTTGTGTGGGGATTTCCCCTCTTAACAACCAGTCTAAGGCAGGGCGTCAGAACTAAGACAAAATGTTATGTTGGACAGTACATTTATCTTTTCACCAACCAAATCCTCAAGCCCTTATTCTCTGTATGCTCGGGATGCGACACTCGTAGATCATCTGGAGTCCATCAGAGTTATGCTATATGGAGGGAGGGATCAATTAATCTAACATCTTAAGAGAAAAACCGGGAAAGTGTCCCGTGAGCCCATTCTTTAATCTTTAGATGGTAGTTCGGCTAGTCACTGACACCATCCAGTAAGCATTCCTCAATCCTGGACTGCTGGCTGGTTTTCCAAATGTATTGAAACTGTCACTTCCCAACGCAAAGAACTCAGCGCACAGAACTGGTCCAGTTAACTCTTTATTAGACACCAAGTTAACCTGAGAGAACCCTTACTGCTTTCAGCCTCTCCAGAGGTCTCTATTCAACAAATGGATGCATCAACTTTTATAGACTCAAGAAAACAAATTAACTAAAAGATTACATCATTATTCTGCCTTGTCTTTGTCTGTCTTTGGCTTGGCTTCGCGGACGAAGATTTATGGAGGGGGTAAAAAGTCCACGTCAGCTGCAGGCTCGTTTGTGGCTGACAAGTCCGATGCGGGACAGGCAGACACGATTGCAGCGGTTGCAGGGGAAAATTGGTTGGTTGGGGTTGGGTGTTGGGTTTTTCCTCCTTTGCCTTTTGTCAGTGAGGTGGGCTCTGCGGTCTTCTTCAAAGGAGGTTGCTGCCCGCCAAACTGTGAGGCGCCAAGATGCACGGTTTGAGGCGTTATCAGCCCACTGGCGGTGGTCAATGTGGCAGGCACCAAGAGATTTCTTTAGGCAGTCCTTGTACCTTTTCTTTGGTGCACCTCTGTCACGGTGGCCAGTGGAGAGCTCGCCATATAACACGATCTTGGGAAGGTGATGGTCCTCCATTCTGGAGACGTGACCCATCCAGCGCAGCTGGATCTTCAGCAGCGTGGACTCGATGCTGTCGACCTCTGCCATCTCGAGTACTTCGACGTTAGGGATGTAAGCGCTCCAATGGATGTTGAGGATGGAGCGGAGACAACGCTGGTGGAAGCGTGGTAGGAGCCGTAGGTGGTGCCGGTAGAGGACCCATCATTATTCTACATACAAGATAAATCACACTCCTTATTACTACTCACCCCA
The DNA here is from genome assembly GCF_036971445.1 of Narcine bancroftii. NCBI lineage: Eukaryota > Metazoa > Chordata > Chondrichthyes > Torpediniformes > Narcinidae > Narcine > Narcine bancroftii. The sequence continues at coordinate 2,506,133 of NC_091471.1, read as the reverse complement.
CTGTGCAGTTTTCCTCATCAATTCTCCAAACCTCCTGTTCTTTTCTGTGTGCACATTCTTTCTGGAGGACTTCCACAGGTTTTAATGTCCCCCCTTCTGTCAGTGGGATCCTCAATTTTGTGGTGTTAGTCTGCCAACGTAAGTTTATCTCTCTCTTTCTTACTTGTGCCAGTAGTCGCCATTTCCCTATTATATTCCTAGCTTTCTCATTTAATATACACTTCCAAATCAATTGTTGTGCCTCTTTTATTAATTCATTATCCCAATTTTACCTAATCTCTGATTCAAAGCCCCTAAACTTTATGTATAATTTTATCATCTTCTGGATATTTCTCACACATTGTCTGTATTGGTGAACCCCGTTCACTCATTGTATCCATACCATTACACATAAGGTCCCCGACCTTATCCAAGCTCCCAGAGCTCATTTTCAACCATGGTCCCAAACTGCCGAGTTCCCTGAACTCTTAACTCAAGTCTGACCATTCGCTGTCCACCGTTAAATTCCGTCCGGTCTCTCAGTCCCTGGCCACAAAATCATGCAGAGATGGTTCGTTCAGAGCAGGGAAAATGGAGAAGATAAAAGTTATACTTACTCTCTGCTTGGCTAATTCCCTGGTCTGCACAGACCCACTCCACTTCGTTTCATCTGCCAAAGATCTGCAGAGCCTTTGGATCCCATTTCTGACACCAAATGTGGATTCCAGTTCATTCGGTGAACTCTACAAAATGACGTTTCCAAAACTTAATCTTGTTAGACTATTTTATTCTGCAGAATTGTGAATTATCTGCACAAAGTCTCACAGAGATGCTCTCTCTATGAAAGCTGGCAGGGAATGACCTCATGTTTCACAGGTTTTCCTTTGTCTTATTCAGTCGTGGGGGGAGTTACATTTGGCCCAATCAAAAGTTTACATTATACATTCTTACCCTATACCATAACTACCAAGAACAAATTCCATTGCTACACAAGATTGACAGCCTCTCATCAGACCTGCTCGATGATTAGTTCAAAGTATATTCCTATGGTTGGTCATCATGCTAATTGATCCTTTTGAACTGCCATGCCCGCCTTACTAGAATGCTGCAAAATCTGGCTTCTACTCTCACTAGCTTTTAACCCCTTCCTTTCTCAGTGGAAGGGACAACCCCTAAACTGGAACTTTCACTAAATCCAAGGAAGTTTGTGAAAATAGTGTTGGGGATGGCAAGAAAACCGGACTTATGTCTGGGTGTCGACAGATTACACGCAGAAAGCCAGAAGTCTATTCTGTTAGGAAAAAATTACTTCTAATTTGAGGAATAAGTACAACATGTTTACAAATATGGAGCCTATCCAGAAGATAAGCATCGTGGGTTAATTTGATCTCGTCTGATCACTGATTCCTCTCTTTCTCTCTCTTTGGCTTGGCTTCGCGGACAAAGATTTATGGAGGGGTAAATGTCCACATCTGCTGCAGGCTCGTTTGTGGCTGACAAGTCCGATGCGGGACAGGCAGACACGGTGGCAGCGGTTGCAGGGGAAAATTGGTTGGTTGGGGTTGGGTGTTGGGTTTTTCCTCCTTTGCCTTTTGTCAGTGAGGTGGGCTCTGCGGTCTTCTTCAAAGGAGGTTGCTGCCCGCTGTAAGGTAAAACATCATGAGATGGGAATGTGTAGGGAGTTTCCCGGTACAGGGCAGTAACAAGAAGGGGAGGTGTCCTTGTACTCTTGTAAGGTAAAACATCATGAGATGGGACCGGAGAAGGAGTCACCCAGTACTAAGGAGTAACAGAATGCATCCTTGTACTTACAAGATAAGAGAGACATTGATGGATTGAGAGGCAGGAAGCTAGCAGGGAAAGGATAGCAACAGTTTAAGAGAGACATTGATGGATTGAGAGGCAGGAAGCTAGCAGGGAAAGGATAGCAACAGTTTTAGTCATTGGACAAGTAATGATATGATGATGTTCTAAGCATGTATCCAAGGGTATAAAAAATCACCATTTTGCTGATAACGGCAGAATGCATTCTCCGGCTAACTTGGTTGGTCGCAAGTGTTACAATCCGGTAATAAAGAACAAAGAACCCTGATTTCGACTCAGCCTGGTGTTTGTCTCACTCATTCATGAACAAAGCAGACCTAACAATTTGGTGACCCCGACGTGATGGGTGAGTGAACACTGGACGACGGTTTCTGTTTTTTCTGACAATCATCTCAGCCGGCTGATAAAAAGGTCCAGAGAAGCCTGTTTTAACAAAATTCTCTTTTTTTTTAAAATCTTTATGATTGTCAGTAAGAACTGGAGATCGGACAAATTAGACGACCACAATTGAAGGTCGCATGCCAGGATTGTAACACGTAAGTGATTACAGACAAGATAAAAGTCCTTAAGGTGTTTGAATGACATTTATTAAGTGCTTCGCAAGAAACTACTAGAGTTTAAAAGTCTTTATTGTGTCGTTGCAAAGTCCAATAGAGTGAGAAGGTGGTCTATAAACAATTGAGGACCTGAGTTTTCTGCCCTAAACTGGTTATTAAGAGGAGAAATCTCCCACGTGAAGGTTGGGCTTTGAAAGAAAACAAAGGTTCAGGCTTATTGGCCTCAATTGTATCTGAGAGACTGACTTATAAATGTCCGGTAGGTATGATAATGTCTGTACACTTGAGAAGTTAAGAATTTATTTCCCCAATTCGCCGTGGTGGAATACCACAGCAGACACTAGAGACCTTGAGACAACAAAAAAAGTACTCAGGGACGCCTGCCTGGTGAACAAGAACGACGACAGAAGGCTGCGACAGCTGTGTCCGGATCAGGTAGGAGATATTAATGAAAAAGTTGACAAACTCCTAAGAGACACCCAGTTTATTCGAAATACTTTTGATAAGTTAAATGAGGGTATTCCCAACATCACCAAGGAGATAAAGTTACGTAAATTCATAGATTGGTACAGGGAAACAGGACAAAAGTATAGCCCAAATATTTGGTTTTCTAGTTGTAATTTAACTTTCAGACCCCTTTGGGAAAACAGAGAGTGGAAAACGAGCAATCAGAGTATACAGGACAGTCTGAAGTCAATTGGAGGACAAGACTTCGAGACTGTTCTTTTAAAAGATATTAGTCATCCAGCTTGCAAGGAGACATTTTTAAAAGCAATTTTCGTTGACATAGATCCCCTAAACGGACAAGAACCTAAATTAAAACAGGCATTAGAAAGCGGTCCCGCAGCTATGGCTGTACAGTTGCCTGCTAAGACTTTTGACCAAGTTATTAAGGAAATTAATCAGGAATTAGAGGAGCGAAATACCAGTAATGCGGCATTGGAAAAACAAAAAATGCTCCGAAAATGTGTAGACCGCTGGAGGAAGAGGGGTTGGTTACCCGGGGGCACTGAGATGTTCCTGACAGGTGAGGAAAAAAATTTTAAAACGTAGAGGCTTAGATAAGCTGGAAGAAACAAAACACAGAAGGGAAAGGAAAAGTGCCTGTTTCCAGTTTCCAGCCACGAAGTGTCCGGGTTTGCTCTCTCCCTCCCTCCTTTCACCCTCCCCCCTCTCTCTTCTCTCCCCCTCTCTCTCTTCTCCCCCCCCCTCCTCTCTCACCCACTCCCCCTCCCAATCCCAATCTGTGGTGGTGCTGCCCTGAAATCCCCAGGTTGGGCAGGGCGGAGAAATACAATTTGGTTTTAATTTTGTGCCCACAATTCCAGCTCCGCATCAAATGGGATCCTGTTTTATCCTCTCTCCCTCCCTTTTTCCCGCACCCCCACCATTGCGGGATCAGGGCAGACATTGTGGGCTGACGTGTAGCTCACTCGAGGTGGGAGGGAAGGAAGGAGTGATAGTTCCCAGTGGTGGGAGACCCAATCTGATCCAGACCAGTGATCACAGGATGAGAACCTTTTAAAACCTTTGAAACGAAAGTGTTAATCTGAAGACTTTTCTCCCAGTGGGGCCAGTGCAAGGCATTTTCTCTCTCTATCTCTTGTGCTCTGTGTATCTGCCTCTCTATCTCTTTCTCTCGCTATGCTCTCTCTCTCTCTCTCTCTCTCTCTCTCTCTGGCACCCCAGATGGGATCCTGGAGTCACGTCCCTTATATCCAGATATTGAGACACTGGGGTGTGACAAGAACCTCGGGAATAGGGACACATCAGACGAGGTACAGGCCCCTTTAATAAAAATAGAAGGGGGAGTAATAGATGTAGAGACCCCTCTGGAGTCTAAGAAAATAGAGAAGGAGTTAGAGATACAGAAATGGAACATGAAAAAGGTTCAGGATAACATTAAAAACTTAAACAGAGATATTAATGTGCTGGGGCAGATCAGTGAGGATCAAAAAGAATTAATGGTAGGTGTATTTAAGGAAGTGGAAAAGATAACTACAACACTGTCAGGAGAAATTAAAGCTGAAGGAATGGTAATAGGAGTAAAGGACGAAAAGTGTAGTACAGATGAGGAAACGAGATACGATCCACCATGGGAGGAAAGTAAAAGGAAAAGACTCGGGAGGGAGAAAAATAGACATGCCTACCTGGACATAGTTAGAACAAAAGAGAAAGATGTGAAACAACTAAACTATGGCCGAAAAGATTATCTTAGAGATGAACGTGACCAATATACCTTTGACCCTGAGACATTGGAAACTGATAGGGACAGTGACAGTGACAAAGAAGAGTCAGAACAAGGTGGGATAAATAAATGCATGCCAAGAGTAAAGAAGGAGCAGAAATCCCCAAAATTGAGATATCAATGCCCATTACTGATCACGGGACGGGGAACTCAAAAATATGTACCCTGGTCACGAATGGACTTAGAGAGTTTAATGAAAAAACTACCTCCGTTGAGTAATGGGGCTAGTCCATGGATTTCTTGTTTTGAGCGAGAAACCTGCCAAGAACAATTAGCACTCGCAGATGTCAGAACTATCATGATAAAATTAAAGGCAGAAGGGGCCCTGAAGCAAATAGAGAAAATTGTAAGAAGCAGTAAATTGGGGGATGAAATAGAATTTAACCCACTTCGGAATAAATTTTGGGAAGCACTTAGAGAAACATTTCCTACACCCTATAGTTTGGATGCCTTGGTAACCCTTCAACTAAGGAAGGAGAGACTGCACACGAGTATTTCACTCGAGCATGGGACTTATGGGAAACAGGGACTGGAGAAAGACCCGACCACAGCCCCTTAGGAAGGGCTCACTTTCGTAATGGGATAATAAACGGACTACCTGCTACGGTTCAAGCAAAATTAAGGGACATTGTGGGATTAGAGACAATGTCAGAGGATTTGTGGAAAAGACACCTGACACATGCAATCAAACGACATCGTCAATCAGAGCATGCTAAGTCAGAAAGTGCGTCCCAGAAGGAGGTGGACAAAACAACCGATAAATTGGTGAGAGCCATAGAACATATAGGGGTTAAATTAGCGGCCCAACAGATAGTCCCACAGGTCATGGGGCCAGTGATAAATCCGGGACCCCAAGTAAGAAATGGTTGGGAAAGACAGCTAGGTACAATGTATAGAGGGGAACATGCAGTATGCTGGTACTGCCAAAATCCTGGACACTACCAGCGGAACTGTCCGGAGGCTGGGAGAGCAAGGGGAAAAAGATTACCCTCTATTAGAGGCTATCGGGGAAGAGGAGGAAACTTAAGAGGACAAGCAAGGGGTAGGGGTGGACACATTGATGGGCCCCAGAGAATCGGGGGGTGGCAGAGTGATCAACAAGTCCAGGCACCTCAGTGTAATGACTATATTGAGGAAGGTGCTGAATTTGATTATTGACGGTGCCCAGGAGAATCAAAAATCACGCCTCCCTGGGAGCCACCAAAAATTTGGGGGACGGTAAATGGAGAAAAAATTGAATTTATGGTTGACACAGGGGCAGCGGTTACGACCGTGATTAAACAGCCCCCAGGGAGCACATTTTCGGGCAAAACATTATCTACAATAGGATTCTCCGGAATAAGGGAAACACAGCCCTATACAGATAACATCGACATGACATTTGGACGACAAAGGGTTAAAACGCCTGTCCTGGTTGTGCCAAGTTGCCCCATTAATTTATTAGCAAGGGACATTCTTACCAAACTAGGAATAACCATACAATGTTCTGAGAAGGGCCTTCGGTTAACATACCCAGGGGATACAATAAGAAGGGAAGGACAGTTTTTAGTAATGACCCCATCTAACGCTTCAGAAGACTCTGTGGAGGTTAGTATTTTCTGGAGTCGGCTACTGTATGATGAACCAGGCCCAGGGCTGATTAAAGTTTTTTGAGTGGAGGGCCAGTATTCCTCGGTATGGGGATTACCATTATCCACTAGATCCTATGCATGTTACATTAAACTACACCATCCACCCGGACCAGGAATATGAGGAGAGGTGGGACTCTCTAAAAGAAGGGAAGACAGAAACGATACATTGTCCATTTATCTTTGTAGGTAAGGAGGGAATAGCTGCTATGGTTGTCATGACAGAAGAACAAATGGAGTGGTTCTGCTTAGGAGTAGAAAGTGTGCCTCATGTGACCTTGGGTATTGCCAAAGATCATCACGCTCGACAGCTGGGTCCGATGGTAAAGGAAGCGATAGGGTGTGAATACAGGCAGACAGAAATCCCGGGATATTCTACCTCGGAGGGAGGAAAATTTGTCAGACTGAATATTGAAGCATGGGACCAGGTTGTGAATGAGAAAGTAGAAAGAGACCGAGCCATAGAAGGAGAAAATATTGATCACAGAGACTCAGACAAATATCTTTCTAATCTGAGTCCACATATATGGACAACGGGGCCCTATGATGTGGGAGTAATAAAAGGAGAGGTATTTCTAGAATTGGCCAACCCCGGGCAGAAACCAATATGGAGAAAACAATACCGCTTGTCGCCCAGTCAGGAGGAGGGTATTAAAGGAACGATAGAAGGGTTAATGGAGTCAGGGGTTTTTAGGGCGGCACCTGACAGTATGTGGAACACGCCCATCATGCCTGTTCCCAAACAGGGTAGAAAAGACTGGAGGATGGTACACGACCTCCGGGAGATTAACTTGGCTACCAAGACCATCGGGAGACCAGTCCCAGACCCATATGTAGCACTTAGGGCTCTGAGTCCGGAGCACGAATACTATACTGTCATTGATCTGGCAAACGCATTCTTCTGCTTGAAATTAGCTGAGGAATGCCAAGACTGGTTCACTTTCACTTACCAAGCACATCGGTACACATACACTAGATTACCTCAGGGTTATAAGGACAGTCCAGGACTGTTCAATCAGGCCCTTAGCGAAATCCTAATGAAATTAAAGCTCCCGGAAGATGTTACACTGATTCAGTATGTAGACGACCTACTATTAGCAGGGAAAACGCCACATGGGTGCCTGACAGGGCAGCCAAACAGGTTACTGGTTATCATGAACATATACAGGGGATGATTTTGAGGTCCCATAACAAAAAAAATGAATCTGAAACTAAGGAGACTTGTAGCAGATTGAATGACTACACAGATGAGTTTTGTGGAGGAAGAGTGCTGTACAACTGGCTCCCCGCTAACTGGGATGGTCGGTGTGCTCTAGTAACCCTTAATGCGCCAGTGCTGATTGTCAAAAGGCAGGAGGGAGACGAGGATTCCCTAGAATTGCGCCACACAGAGAGTTGGCTGTGGAGAAAAAGGAGGAGTGTTGGACTCTTGGGGCCGGGAGGAAGGAACCCTGATGGGGTATGGATTGATGCCATTGGCCAAGCCCGGAATATTCCGGACGAATTTAAATTAGCCGATGAGATTGCAGCTGGGTTTGAAAGCTTTCCTGTTTTTAGTGCAATTTTTCCCATCACTGTAAATAAGAATGTTAATAGGATCAACCTTATTCACTATAATGTCCAGCGCCTTGCAAATTTGACCAGGGACGTTGTTGAGGCAATACATCAACAACTGTCAGAAACTTCCCTTATGACACTTCAGAATAGGATAGCGATTGATATGGTCCTGGCAGAGAAAGGTGGAGTGTGTGCTATGTTTGGAGATCTATGCTGCACTTCTATCTCTAATAACACAGGGCCAGATGGATCACTCACTAAGGGGTTAACGAAACTTAGGGCATTGGCGAAAGAATTAAAAGCCCAGTCTGGAGTCTCCAATCCTGTTTTATCCTGGTTACAGGGAGTGTTTGGGAGATGGAGCACTTTGTTAGGACAACTTTTGCTGGGTTTGTTCATTTCTGTATCAATTTTTATCACTTGTGGCTGTTGTTGTATTCCATGCATTCGAACGCTGGTCACGAGGACCATAGAGAGAGCCTTTGCTGACCGTGATGAACTGCCTCCGAAATATCAAGCTGTGCAGGCTGTGGAGCAAGACTATCTCACATTACAGGAGGCGGAGAAAGTTGCTGAGATCGATCTGGAGTCTGAAGGGGAATGTGATGGGAAGGAGGGATTGTGAATTAGATTGTTACACATATAATTTTAACCTTGCTTGTAACCTAAATATTATAACCTTGATTGTAGAACAAATATTATAACATTGATTGTAACACAAACATTATTAATCAGATTGTAGAACAAGTATTATGAATTAGATTGTAGACCATATGTTAACTTGGGAATTTACTAATACGGGGGGGTTAGTTAGTTTTTTTTGCTTGGGGGCAAATGGGATGAAACTTGTAAACGGGCAATGGGATCGGGGTGACGGATGGGGGGTGTACGCAAAGGAGGGTTGGGGGAGCCCTCGCCCACCAGCCGAACTACCCTGTGAACAGAACCCGTATAGAGCTTGGCAATAATAGGCGAAATAATGTAACGCGGTGGTAGCATAGTCAGGGCGAGATTGTCCTCTAAAGAGGACAAAGGAGGGATTGTAAGGTAAAACATCATGAGATGGGAATGTGTAGGGAGTTTCCCGGTACAGGGCAGTAACAAGAAGGGGAGGTGTCCTTGTACTCTTGTAAGGTAAAACATCATGAGATGGGACCGGAGAAGGAGTCACCCAGTACTAAGGAGTAACAGAATGCATCCTTGTACTTACAAGATAAGAGAGACATTGATGGATTGAGAGGCAGGAAGCTAGCAGGGAAAGGATAGCAACAGTTTAAGAGAGACATTGATGGATTGAGAGGCAGGAAGCTAGCAGGGAAAGGATAGCAACAGTTTTAGTCATTGGACAAGTAATGATATGATGATGTTCTAAGCATGTATCCAAGGGTATAAAAAATCACCATTTTGCTGATAACGGCAGAATGCATTCTCCGGCTAACTTGGTTGGTCGCAAGTGTTACAATCCGGTAATAAAGAACAAAGAACCCTGATTTCGACTCAGCCTGGTGTTTGTCTCACTCATTCATGAACAAAGCAGACCTAACACCGCCGAACTGTGATTCCTACAACCTCACCTATTATTTGTCTGTCGGTTAAAGTTGTGTGAACACCACGGCCTATCCTCTCACAATCCAGCAGCTTTTCTAGTTTCTTTCTATATAAAATAGAAACATATAAGTAATGATTGAATTTGTTTTGGGGGACAGGGATTAGGGACTGTTTTAATTTTAAGGAGAGAGGTATATGTCCTTTTGTAGTCAGGACTAATCTGTACTAGTATGTTGGATGTATACAAATAATTACAAACAACATGGATGCAAATTCTAAAATATTCAAAAAACAAGAAAGAAAAGAGGCTTTCGGGAGAAAGGGGAAAGATTTAGGGGGAACATTAAGGTGGACATTTTCACTCAGGTGACTGGTGGAAATGTGGAACGAGCTGCCATCTGACATGGTAAATGCAGGGTCCGTCTTACGTTTCAGAAATAAACTGGATAGATAGATGGATGGGAGCGTTCTGGAGGGTTACGGAATGGGTGCAGGTCAGTGGGACTAGCGATGTTTTGACACAGACTAGAATGGGCCGAATGGCCTGTTTCCGGTGCTGACGTGCTCTATGGTTTTAGGTGAGTCACTGCCTCAAGAAGGCAGCCTGGCCACAACTTCTTCTCACTGCGACTTTCAGTCAGCAGGTACACAAGCTGGAAAACGCGCACCTCTCAGTTCAAGAACAGCTTCTTTCCAACAGCTATCAGGCTCTTGAACCTCCCCCTGGTACACTAATCAGGGACTGCTTGGTCGTCACAAAGCGGCTCTCTGCACTGTTGCAAGTTATTTGTGGCATTCAAATACTAGGACAATTTATTATCTACCTTATGTATTTATTGTTCCTTTCAATTTAACTCGATGAGTTTATTATTCTAGGTTTACAAGTTCAGCTGCAGAAAGTCAGAATTTTGATGGACATTTGGATCATATAAACTCATTATCATATAATTATCATCCTTGTAACAGCAACACATTAATATTTGTTAAAATTTCTGCATTCCAGATCTATGATTTCAGTCTGATCCAATGGAGGCAATTTTCTGCAATGAACATGTGTCGAGATCCAGGTAACAAAGAAGACAAGTTGTTGAGAAACTGAGAATGTCACAGTTCAAGTTTCAGATCACTCTTGTTGGTGAATTACCGTTCATTATCCGTACCAGATATTCCGTGTGAGGGTGTCCACCAAATCTATAGGCGGAATAATTAGTTAAGCAATTGATAGGGTTGAGGAGAGGGTTTGTGTGAATCAATAAATCGTAAGGATCATTCAATCGAATCCATCTTTACAATAATGGTTTAAAGAATGGACTGAACCATCTACAATGACATCAGTATTTGTGTTAGCAGAGTTCATCGCAATGAATAAAACACAAGTGTTTGCAGACATCACGGGTGGAGTAAAAACGATGCTGGAGAAACTCAGTGGGCCCTTTATAGCAAAGAGAAACCAACATTTTGGGCTTGAGCCCCTCATCGAGGGGCGACAAAATGCCCACCCCACCAGCCTCTGCATCCAACATATTATCCTCTGCAACTTCTCCCACCAACAATGTGATCCCACCACCAGACACCTCCCTCTCCTCCCCACTCTGCTTTCCATTGGGACTGCTCCTCCTGGGATTCTCTCGCCCACTCCTCCCTCTCCCCTCCCCGTCGACCCCTATGACCACACTCTTCTGGGACCATGTTTACCCTGAACTCTGAACTAGTGAATGACCACTTTAACCAGTGTTTGAAGTGTTCACTTTAGATATTTGCAGGATCACAGCACAGTCTTGATACTAACGTTCTCCGAATTCGCTTTCAGGCAGCTTGCGCCCACTTTTCTATAAGTTTCTCTCGATGTAACTTTTAGAATGTGTATGATTGAAAAAGTGAGAAAACATCTTTTGTTTTAATTCTTCACAGGGGGCAACGTGAACTAGCGAAAAGAACAAAGGCCATACAACATTTTGTAAACGAATTTCCTCAGTGGGAATGTCAAATAACCGAACACATAAATGAACTGCAAGTTATTGCAAACGACATGGACCGGTATCACAAAGGAGCAACCATTGCAAACATCACAGGGTCTTCTGCAGGTGCTGTAGGAGGCATGCTGACCCTCGCAGGAATAATTGCTGCTCCTTTCACGGCTGGTGGGTCCTTGGTGCTCACTGCTGTGGGAGCAAGCATAGGTGGAGCAGGAGCTGCTGCAAACTTGACCGCTGGCACCACGGAATATATTAAACGGTCAAAGAAACAGAAAAGAGTACATGAGATCATCCAGCAGTATAAAAGTGAACGGAAAGAAATGTTAGAACAGTTGAAAGGCATCTGCAGCGATCTCCAGTTCTTGGCTCATCTCAGTGAGGAAGGAATTCCAGAATGTGCTAGCCATGAAAGCACCACCAAGGGTTTTCAAGGGATAAGCAAAGCAATGAAAGTTTCCAATAAACATAGAGAAAATCACTTGCTCAAAGTTGAAGCTGGAAAGCATTTAAAAGGGGTTAGAAAGGCAAAGAAGGTCTTCAACAAATACAGGAAAAAGTATTTGTCTGAAGTTAGAGCTGGGTTGCAATCTGGTTCCATCAGTATGAAAACATTTCATGTGACAGCATCAGTATTGGGCAAACAGATATTAAGCAAAACTCCTGGCTTAAATGAACTAGCACAGAAATTGACAGCACTGAGTCACAACATTCAAAGCACCAAGTATGCACTGGAAGCTGGCAAAGTGAAACGTCTGCTTTATGGAACTCCCCTGGCCTTATCCAAAACCGCAAGAGCTGTTTCAGCGGTTGTGGGAGCGCTCTTTGTGGCATGGGAAATCTACTCAATAGTAAAGGACGCCATTGAGCTGAGCAAAGGAAGTAAAACTAAAGCAGCTAAAAATATACGGGATGAAGCGCAGAAAATAGAGGATGCATTAAAACTGTATGGGGATATATGTCGGTTTCTAAAAAGGTTCTTAAGGGAGACTGGGTCAATGCATGAATGAAGTCGGCAGGAATGTGTAGAAAAATATTTGTTTTCTCATTCCAAGTAGCCAAGCTATAATTTTGACACGACTTGTTCTGGAATCTCTTACCGTGGTAAATACATTCAGATTTGTAGATTTTTTTCAGATTGCAGATTTATTGTCAGTACATACACGACATCGTATACAACTCTAAGATTCCTTTTTCCCGTGGGCACAGCAGAATACCATAAATTACTAGCGTAAACAAATAACGATGTAAACGAATTGACTGTGCAATACAGAAAATCAATAAAGAGTCCTTAAATGCACACCTGACTGAGTTTGTCATTGAGGAGTCTGATGTTGGAGGGGGACCAGCTGTTCCTGAACTTGCTGGTGCGGGTCTTGCAGCACCTACACCTCTTTCCTCATGGCAGCAGTGAGAACAGAACATGTGCTGAGTGGTGTGGATCCTTGATGATTGCTGCTGCTCTCTGATGGCAGGGTTCCCTGTAGATGTTCCCGTTGGTGGGGAGTTTTGTTCTGTAATGTCCTAGGCTCTGTATACTACATTTTGGAGGGCTTTACGCTCAGAGATATAACCATATAACAGTTTACAGCGCGCAAACAGGTAGGGATGTTAATGAAAAATGGAAGATATTCAAAAAAGAAATTTTGAGGGTACAGAGTAGTTATGTCCCAGTCTGGATCAAAGGAAAGGCTGGAAATCATAGGGAGGCTTGGTTTTCGAGGAATATTGGAAATTTGGGGAGGAGAAAAAGGGAGGTGTACAAGAGGTATAAAGAGCAGGGAGCTGAGAAGTTGAAGGAGGACTATAAGGAGTGTAGAAGGAATCTTAAGAAATAAATTAGAAAGGCCAAAAAAAGGCATGAAGAGGCTTTGGCTGACAGAGTAAAAATAAATCCAAAGGGTTTCTAAAAGTACATTAAAAGTAAAAGATTAGTGAGAGATAAAATTGGATCCCTTGTAGATAGTGTAAGGTAAAAACATCATGAGATGGGACCGGAGAAGGAGTCACCCAGTACTAAGGAGTAACAGAATGCAGATGTGACCTTGTACACTCAAGATAAGCTTGGCACTAACAAGAATGATGTGTAGCAGACTAACAGAGAAGGATAGCAACAGTTTATTCATTGGACAATGTCATGGTATGATAATTTACTAAGTACGTATCCTGAGGTATAAAAAAAACACCACTTGCTGATATCGGGAGAATGCGCCTTCTCCAACTAACACTGTTAGTTGTAAGTGTTACAATCCGGTAATAAAGAACCTTGATTTCGACTCAGTCTGGTGTTTGACTCACTCATTCTTGAACAAAGAAGACCTAACAATTTGGTGACCCCGACGTGATGGGTGAGTGGACACTGGACGACGGTTTCTGTTTTTCTTGACAATCATTTCAGCCGGCTGACGAAAAGGTCCAGAGAAGCCTGTTTTAACAAAATTCTCTCATTTAAAATCTCTATGATTGTCAGTAAGAACTGGAGATCGGACAAATTAGACGATCATAATTGAAGGTCGTCACCCGCCAGGATTGTAACACGTAAGTGTTTACAGACAAAACTATAAAAGTCCTTAAGGTGTTTGAGTGACATTTGATAAGTGCTTCGCCGACAAACTACTAGAGTTTAAAAAGTCTTTATTGTGTCGTTGCAAAGTCCAATAGAGTGAGAAGGTGGTCTATGAACAATTGGGGACCTGAGTTTTCTGCCCTAAACTGGTTATTAAGAGGAGAAATCTCCCACGTGAAGGTTGGGCTTTGAAAGAAAATGAAGGTTCAGGCTTATTGGTCTCAATTGTATAAAAAGACTGGCTTATAAATGTCTGGTAGGTATGATAATGTCTGTACATTTGAAAACTTAAGAATTTATTTCCCAAATTCGCCGTGGTGGAATACCACAGCGGACATTAGAGATCTCGAGACGACAAAAAGAGTACTCAGAGATGCCTGCCTGGTGTTAGGTCTGCTTTGTTCATGAATGAGTGAGACAAACACCAGACTGAGTCGAAATCAGGGTTCTTTGTTCTTTATTACCGGATTGTAACACTTGCGACTAACAATGTTAGTCGGAGAATGCATTCTGCCGTTATCAGCAAAATGGTGATTTTTTATACCCTTGGATACATGCTTAGAACATCATCATATCATTACTTGTCCAATGACTAAAACTGTTGCTATCCTTTCCCTGCTAGCTTCCTGCCTCTCAATCCATCAATGTCTCTCTTATCTTGTAAGTACAAGGATGCATTCACATCTTGTTACAGCCCTGTACAGGGTAACTCCTTACACATTCCCATCTCATGATGTTTTACCTTACACTGGTGAACAAGGGCGACGACCAAAGACTGCAGAAGCTGTGTCCGGATCAGGTAGGAGATATCAATGAAAAAGTTGACAGAATCTTAAGAGACACACGGTTTATTCGGAATATCTTTGACAAGTTAAATGAAGGTATTCCCAGTATCACCAAGGAGATAAAGTTATGTAAATTCATAGATTGGTACAGGGAAACTGGACAAAAATATAGCCCAAAAAATTTGGTTTCCTAGTTGTAATTTAACTTTCAGACCTCTTTGGGAAAACAGAGAGTGGAAGACGGGCATTCAGAGTATACAGGACAGTCTGAGGTCCACCAGAGGACCAGACTTAGAGACTGTTTCACTAAAAAACTTTTTTCATCCGGCCTGCAAAGAGACATTTTTAAAAGCGATTTTCGTTAACATAGATCCTCTTAACGGACAAGAACCTAAATTAAAAGAGTCATTAGGAAGCGACCCCGCAGCAATGGCTGCACAATTGTCTGCTAAGACCTTTGACCAAGTTATTAGGGAAATTAATCAGGAGTTAGGGAAGCGAAATACCAGTAATGTGGCATTGGAGAAACAAAAAATTCTCCGAAAATGTGTAGATCGCTGGAGGAAGATGGGGTGGTTACCCAGGAGCGCTGAGATGTTCCTGACAGGTGAGGGAAACAAAATTTTAAAACGTAGAGTCTTAGATAAGCTGGAAGAAAGGAAAATCTTTAATCGAGAGTCTGCACAAAAAAAGATGAGAGACAAGGAGATGCAGTACCGCGATGTCCTAGCTATATTCGAAGAATTTGGTCTCCCCGATAACCCACCTATTATGGCCCCTGTAGAAATAGCTTGTAGACCCCCGCCCTATGCATATGTGGAGTCACAAGGTACCCCTGACACCCCAGACAGGACCCAGGAGTCACGTCCCTTATATCCAGATATTGAAACACTGGGACATGACAGGAACATCGGGAATAGGGACACGTCAGACAAGATACAGGCCCCTTTACTAAAAATAGAAGGGGGATTAATAGATGTCGAGACCCCCGTGGAATCCAAGAAAATAGAAAAAGACTTAGAGACGCAGAAAAGGAACATGAAAAAGGTTCAGGATAACGTTAAAAACTTAAACAAAGATGTGAATGTGCTGGGGCAGATCAGCAAGGAACAAAAAGAATTAATGGTAGGTGTATTGAAAGAAAT
Source organism: Narcine bancroftii (assembly GCF_036971445.1). Taxonomy (NCBI): domain Eukaryota; kingdom Metazoa; phylum Chordata; class Chondrichthyes; order Torpediniformes; family Narcinidae; genus Narcine; species Narcine bancroftii. Next base: position 2,490,323 of record NC_091471.1, on the reverse strand, counting down.
GGAAAAGATAACTACAACATTGTCAGCAGAACTCCAAGCTGGAGGAACAATAATAGGAATAAAGGACGAAAAGTGTAGTACAGATGAGGAAACGAGATACGACCCACCATGGGAGGAAAGTAGCATTAAAGAACTCGGGAGGGAGAAGAGTAGACATGCCCGCCTGGACATAGTTAGGACGAAAGAGAAAGACGTGAAACCACTAGACTCTGACCGAAAAAATTATCTTAGAGATGAGCGTGAACAATATACCTTTGACTCTGAGTCATCAGAACCTGACGGGGACAGTGACAGTAGTGACGAAGAGGTGTCTGAACAGGGGGGAATAAATAGATGTATTCCAAGAGTAAAAAAGGAACAGAAATCCCAAAAATTGAGACATCAATGCCCATTGCTGATCACGGGGCGGGGAAATCAAAAATACGTACCCTGGTCACGAATGGACTTAGAGAGTCTAATGAAAAAACTTCCTCCATTGAGTAATGGGGCTGGTCCATGGATCTCTTGTTTTGAGCGAGAAACCTGCCAAGAACAATTAGCACTCACAGATGTCAGAACTATCACGATAAAAATGAAGGCAGAAGGGGCCCTGAAGCAAATAGAGAGAATCCTTAGAAGCAGTAAATTGGGGGATGAAATAGAATTTGACCCACTTCGAAATAGATTTTGGGAAGCACTTAGAGAAACGTTCCCTACACCCTATAGTTTGGACGCCTTGGTAACCCTCCAACTAAAAGAAGGGGAGACTGCGCAAGAGTACCTCTCTCGAGCAGGGGACTTATGGGAGACAGGGACTGGAGAAAGACCTGACCACAGCCCCCTGGGAAATGCTCATTTTCGTAATGGGACAATAAACGGACTGCCTGGTCGGGTTCAAGCAAAATTAAGGGACATTGTGGGATTAGAGAAGATGTCAGAGGACTTGTGGAAAAGACACCTGACACATGCACTCAAACGACATCGTCAATCAGAGCAGGCTAGGTCAGAAAGTGCATCCCAGAAGGGAGTGGACAAGACAACCGATAAATTGATGAGAGCCATAGAACAAATAGGGATTAAATTAGCGGCCCAACAGATAGTCCCACAGGCCATGGGGCCAGTGATAAATCCGGGAATGGTTGGGAAAGACCCCTAAGTACCATGTATAGAGGAGAACATACCCTATGCTGGCACTGCCACAATCCTGGACACTACCAGCGGGACTGTCCAGAGGCTGGGAGAGGAAGGGGAAAAGGATTACCCTCTATTAGAGGCTATAGAGGAAGAGGAGGAAATTTAAGAGGACAAGCAAGGGGTAGGGGTGGACACATTGATCGGCCCCAGAAAATTGGGGGATGGCAGAGTGATCAACAAGTCCAGGCACCCCAGTGTGATGACGATATTAGGGAAGGTGCTGAATTTGATTATTGACAGGGCCCTGGAGAATCAAAAATCACGCCTCCCTGGGAGCCACCGAAAATTTGGGGGACGGTAAATGGAGAAAAAATTGAATTTATGATTGACACAGGGGCAGCAGTTACGACCGTGATTAAACAGCCCCCAGGGAGCACATATTCGGGCGAAACATTATCTACAATAGGATTCTCCGGGATAAGGGAAACACAGCCCTATACAGATAATATCGACATGACATTTGGACGACAAAGGGTTAGAGCACCTGTCCTGGTTGTGCCAAGTTGCCCCATTAATTTATTGGCAAGGGACATTCTTACTAAACTGGGAATAACCATACAATGTTCTGAGAAGGGCCTTCGGTTAACATACCCAGGGGACACAATAGAAAGGGAAGGACAGTTTATAGTAATGACTCCAACCAATGCTTCAGAAGACTCTGTGGAGGTTATTATATTCTGGAGTCGACTACTGTATGATGAACCAGGCCCGGGGTTGATTAAACAGTTTTTTAAGTGGAGGGCCAGTATTCCTCAGTATGGGGATTACCAATATCCACTGGATCCTATGCATGTAACATTAAACTATACCATCCACCCGGACCAGGAGTATGAGGAGAGGTGGGACTCTCTAAAAGAAGGGAAGACAGAAATGATACATTGTCCATTTATCTTTGTGGGTAAGGAGGGAATAGCTGCTATGGTTGTCATGACAGAAGAACAAATGGAGTGGTTCTGCTTAGGAGTAGAAAGTGTGTCACATGTAACCTTGGGAATTGCCAAAGATCACCATGCCCAACAGTTGGGTCCGATGGTGAAGGAAGCGATGGGGTGTGAATACAGGCAGACAGAAATCCCGGGATATTCCACCTCGGAGGGAGGGAAATTTGTCAGACTGAATATTGAAGCATGGGACCGGGTAGTGAATGAGAAAGTAGAAAGAGACCGACCCATAAAAGGAGAAAATATTGATCACGGGGACTCAGACAAATATCTTTCTGATCTGAGTCCACAAATATGGACAACGGGGCCTTATGATGTGGGAGCAATAAAAGGGGAGGTATTTCTGGAATTGGCCAACCCCAGGCAGAAACCGATATGGAGAAAACAATACCGCTTGTCGCCCAGTCAGGAGGAGGGTATTAAAGGAACGATAGGAGGGTTAATGGAGTCGGGGGTTTTGAGGGTGGCACCAGACAGCATGTGGAACATGCCCATCATGCCTGTTCCCAAACCGGGTAGAAAAGACTGGAGGATGGTACATGACCTCCGGGAAATTAACTTTGCTACCAAGACCATCGGGAGACCAGTCCCAGACCCATACGTTGCACTTAGGGCTCTGAGTCCGGAGCACGAATACTATACTGTCATTGATCTGGCAAACGCATTCTTCTGCTTGAAATTAGCCGAGGAATGCCAAGACTGGTTCGCCTTCACTTACCAAGAAAATCGGTACACATATACTAGATTACCTTAGGGTTATAAGGACAGTCCAGGACTGTTCAATCAGGCCCTTAGTGAAATCCTAATGAAATTGAAGCTCCCGGAAGATGTTACACTGATTCAGTATGTAGATGACCTGCTATTAGCAGGGAGAACGGCACACGGGTGCCTAATGGGGACAGCGGGGGTTAGGTGAGGCTGGGTTTAAAGTAAAGAGGTCGAAATGTCAGATCGGAAGGAGGGTGGTAACTTTCCTAGGAAGACTCGTCGGTAAAAATGGTACGGCCATGTCCGAGGCACATAGAGAAACGATACTAGGTTATCGGAAACCTACAACAGTACAAGACATGCTAGCATTTTTGGGGCTCTTGGATATAGTCGAACTTATGTCCCAGGATATGTGAGTTTGACCCAGGGTTTGAGGGAAATGGTCACAGAGATAGGTCACCGGAGGCTTAAGGAACCAGTCAGGTGGAATGTAGAACGCGAGGCGGTTTTCCTGTGTGTTAAACAGGAACTGGGGAAAACGATCAGCCTGGCTAATCCGGATTATAGTAAAGAATTCCACTTGGATGTGGCTGAAACTGGGGGCATTGTTAGCTCAGTTCTGTATCAGAAGGATGGAGGACGAAGGAAGGTATTGAGTTACTATAGACAATGTAGAAAGAGGAAAGGCCCCATGTCTCCGATATCTCGCAGCAGTAGCTAGAACGATACAAAAAACCGCACATATTGTCCTCTGTCATCCCCTGATTATTAATACAGACCACAGTGTCTCAGCCCTTTTAATGTCTAGTGCCTTCAGCTTCTCGGCCAACAGATCCATTAAGATGGAGGACGCCCTTAAGGGTCCTCACATCACCTTCAGGTCGCCAAGGGACAACTATTCCAACATGGCTAGGGGATTGAACTCGGGATTGATGGAAACGCATGACTGTGTAGCAAGAGTCAAGATAGATTCCAAATTGAGGGAGAAGCTATTTGAGGAACCCATGGAGGAGGTGGATTGGGAGTTATTTACAGACGGAAGTTGCCATAAAAGTTCAGAGGGTAATGTGGCGGGATATGCAGTGGTAGGATGGGTGGATGATGCACCCTATCTAGTAGAATCCTCTATCATCCCCCAACCGGCATCACCACAATTGGCAGAAGTGATAGGGCTCATACGAGGATTGGAGCTGAGCGAAGGTAAATCGGTTAACATTTATACTGACTCTGCGTATGCTTGGAGTGCAGTCCATATTGAAGCACCAGGCTGGATAAGAAGGGACTTTCGGACTGCAGCTGGACAAAACGTCCGTCATGATCTGGTTTTACGGAGACTGGTCAGGGCGGTCATGCTTCCCCGGGCTCTGAGCCTAATTAAGGTGGCAGGCCATTCCCTAGAGAACACGAAGGAAGGGAAGGGAAACACGGCGGCTGACAGGGCAGCCAAACAGGTTACTGGTTATCATGAACCTATACAGGGGATGATTTTGAGGTCCCATAGCAAGAAAGAGGAATTGGAGAATAGGGAAAATTGTAGCAAGTTGAGTGACCACACAGAAAAGGAGGGAGAGGGACCCCCACCGAATATTGAGCACCTGATAGAAATACAGGAAAAAGCTAGCCCAAGTGAGAAAGAAGAATGGATGAAACGCGGTGCTACACGACAGGAGATCATCTATGACAATCAGACAGTACATGTCTGGCGCTCCCCGATAAGTAACGATAGTTTCTCCCCGCCAATTACTTCCGTTATTATTTGAAGAAGCACATGAGCCGACTCACATTAGCGCCACCAAAACTTATAATACGCTTAAACAACATTGGTGGAATCCCCACTTACGCGAGCACATTGACAACTTTAGAGCTGAATGTACTATCTGCAATGGGCATAACCAAAGGATCACCTTACCCCACCCGCTTTTACGATTCCCAGTACCGACAGCCCCATGGAAAGAGATCTATATTGACTCTACAGATATGGGTACTGACCTTAGGACCAAGGAAGGATACCGATATCTCTTAGTGGCGGTAGATAGGTTCTCACGGTGGGTGGAGGCTGTTCCAACAAAGAGGGAAGATGCGGATAGTGTAATAGGCTGGCTGACGCGAGAGTTAATATCCCGCTGCGGAGTCCCCAGCAGGATATGCTCTGATAATGGGTCTCACTTTAAGAATGAGCTGATCCGACAGGTTGAAGAATACTTAGGGATCAAACACCGTTTCGGTAGTGTCTATAGGCCTGAGAGCCAGGGGCTGGTAGAAAGGGCAAACAGGACGATAAAATCTAAATTAGGAAAGGTTTTGGGTGGGACCAGGTTGAATTGGGTCGAGGCATTGCCATTAGTACTGATGTCTATGCGACAAGAGAAGGCTAAAGATACCTTCCTGTCACCACACGAGATTCTAACGGGTCGACCCATGCCCGGTCCAAAGACTGATCCAGCCTGGGTAAAGTTGTGGGAAGAAAGGGAAGTGGAACTGGACCATTATATGCAGATGCTGGGTAATAGGGTTGCTTTAGTTTCACAACAGGTGGCGAATGCAAATAAGGAGAACCCGGACACTGAAGGAGTTCCAGTGAAGGAGGGAGACCTGGTGTATATCCGTAAACCAGGGAAGGTACATTGGACTGAAATTAGATGGACTGGACCATACACTGTTACCGCCGTGACAGATAGGTCGGTAAGAATTGACAAACCAGGGGATAATAATTGGCATCATTTTGCCTTTTGCTCCAAGGCAAAACAACAAGTAGCGAGTATTGGAAAATATGATGAGACTCATGTGGACAATGCCGAGGGCCCTATGGGCATTCCTGTTGATGGGTTGCCAAACAAGCCAACAGAGTAGTTCCGATCCATGCGGGGCCAAAGTTATTCTGAAGATAGATAAAGACAAGGATAGCACCTTCCAGTTCGATCTATGCTGCACTTCTACCTCTAATAACACAGGGCAGATGGGTCACTCACTAAGGGGCTGACAAAACTTAAGGCATTGGCGAAGGAATTAAAAGCCCAATCTGGAGTCTCTAACCCTGTTTTGTCCTGGTTACATGGAGTGTTTGGGAAATGGGGCACAATGTTGGGACAACTTTTCCTAGGATTGTTCATTTCTGTATCCATTTTTATCACTTGTGGCTGTTGTTGTATTCCATGCATTCGAATGCTGGTCACAAGGACCATTGAGAGAGCCTTTGCCAACCGCGATGATCTGCCTCCGAAATATCAAGCTCTACAATCTACGGAGCGGGACTATCTCATTCCAAAGGAGGCGTCAAAAAATGCTGAGATCGATCCGCTGCTGATGAAGAATGCGACAGGGAGGAGATGTTATAAAATAGACTGTAGCACGAATGTTTACTATTATCTTAACTAATTACAAATGCTTAGAAGGGAAAGCCAGTTAGTTGCTTGGGGGAAAATGGGGAGAAAACTTGTAAACGGGCAATGGGATCGGGGAAACGGATGGGGGGTATACGCTAAAGAGGGATGGGTTGCTCCCTCACCCACCAGCCGAAAAAACCCCGTGAAAAGAACCCGTATAGAGGTTGGCAATAGTAGGCAAACTAATGTAACGTGGTGGTAGCGTAGTCAGGGCAAGATTGTCCTCTAAAGAGGACAAAGGAGGGATTGTAAGGTAAAAACATCATGAGATGGGACCGGAGAAGGAGTCACCCAGTACTAAGGAGTAACAGAATGCAGATGTGACCTTGTACACTCAAGATAAGCTTTGCACTAACAAGAATGATGTGTAGCAGACTAACAGATAAGGATAGCAACAGTTTATTCATTGGACAATGTCATGGTATGATAATTTACTAAGTGCGTGTCCTGGGGTATAAAAAAAACACCACTTGCTGATATCGGGAGAATGCGCCTTCTCCAACTAACACTGTTAGTTGTAAGTGTTACAATCCGGTAATAAAGAACCTTGATTTCGACTCAGTCTGGTGTCTGACTCACTCATTCTTGAACAAAGCAGACCTAACAATAGGGAGGGTAGGCTGAGTGAGAAGTCTGAGGAAATGGGGGAAATTTTGAATGATTTCTTTGCCTCGGTATTCACTAGGGAAAAAAATATTGAAGCAGTTGAAGTAAATAAAACCGAGGAGGTAGTGATGGCTGTGTTAAAAAAGATAAAGGTGGATAAATCTCCGGGACCGGACAAAATATTCCCAAGGACACTCAGGGAGGCTAGTGGACAGTTAGTGGGGCCATTAACAGAGATATTCAGGATGTCACTGGCCACAGGGGTAGTGCCAAAGGATTGGAGGGTGGCGCGTGTGGTTCCTCTGTTTAAGAAAGGGTCCAAATGCAAACCTGGGAATTATAGACCGGTAAGTCTGACGTCTGTGGTGGGCAAGTTGATGGAAAGTGTTCTGAGGGATGCTATTTACAAATTTTTGGAGGTACAAGGATTGATAGGGAGTAATCAGCATGGTTTTGTCAGGGGTAGATCATGCTTGACAAACCTGATTGAGTTCTTCGAGGGGGTTACAAAAAAGGTTGATGAAGGGAAAGCTGTGGATGTTGTCTATTTAGACTTTAGTAAAACTTTTGACAAAGTTCCCCACAGGAGGTTAAGAAAAAAGGTGGAGGCATTAGGTATAAATAAGGAGGTAGTGAAATGGATTCAGCAGTGGTTGAATGGGAGGTGTCAGAGAGTAGTGGTAGAAAATTGTTTGTCCAATTGGAGGCCGGTGACTAGTGGAGTTTCTCAGGGATCGGTCCTGGGTCCATTATTATTTGTTATATATATTAATGATCTGGATGTAGGGGTGGTGAATTGGATAAGCAAGTTTGGGGATGATACAAGGATTGGTGGTGTTGTGGACAGTGAGGTAGATTACCGTAGATTAAAAGGTGATTTAGGAAGGCTGGAGGTGTGGGCTGAGAAATGGCTGATGGAATTTAATACAGATAAATGTGAGGTGCTGCATTTTGGAAAGGCAAATTTAAATAGGTCATATACATTGAATGGTAGACAATTGAGGAGTGCAGAGCAACAAAGGGATTTAGGAGTTATGGTAAATAGTACCCTCAAGGCTGATACTCAGGTAGATGGTGTGGTGAAGAAGGCATTTGGAATGTTGGCCTTCATAAATCGGAGTATTGAATTCAAGAGTGGGAGGTTAGGATGAAATTGTACAAGGCATTGGTGAGGCCAAATTTGGAGTACTGTGTACAGTTTTGGTCACCAAATTATAGGAAAGATATAAACAAAATAGAGAGAGTGCAGAGAAGGTTCACGAGAATGTTGACAGGATTTCAGGATCTGAGTTACAGGGAAAGGTTGTGCAGACTGAGGCTTTTTTCTCTGGAGCGTAGAAGATTGAGAGGGGACTTGATAGAGGTGTTTAAGATTTTAAAAGGGACAGACAGAGTAAACGTGGATAGGCTTTTTCAATTAAGAGTGGGGGAGATTCAAACTAGAGGGCATGGTTTGAGATTGCAGGGGGAAAATTATAAGGGGAACATGAGGGGAAATTTCTTTACGCAGAGGGTGGTATGGATGTGGAATGAGCTTCCGGCAGACGTGGTCGAGACGGGATCATTGGTTACATTTAAGGAAAGACTGGATCGTTACATGGAGAGGAGGGGACTAGAGGGGTATGGACCGGGTGCTGGTCAGTGGGACTAGGAGGGTGGGGATTTGTTACGGCATGGACTAGTAGGGCTGAACTGGCCTGTTCTGTGCTGTAAGTGGTTATATGGTTATATGGTTATATGTTTATATCGGCCCTTTGAGTCAGCCCCGGTTCACTTGAACAACTCCACTAGGTCCCCTCTCCCACTCTCCGCCCATAACCCTCCAACCCCCTCACCTCCATGTACACATCCAATCTTCTCTTAAATGGCATAAGGGACCCTGCCGCAACTATCTCCTCTGGAAGATCATTCCATTCTGCCACTCTCTGAGTGAAATAGCCACCTCTAACATTTCTCCTAAAGTTTTGTCCCCTTACCCTTAACTCATGGCCTCTTGTTCCAACCTCCCCTGCCCTCAGGGGAAAGAGTCTACTCGTGTCTAGTCTATTTATTCCCTTCATAATTTTAAATACCTCTATCAAATCCCCTCTCAGCCATTTATGTTCCAATGACTAACGTCCCAGACTCCTTAATCTTTCTCCATACTCTAGATGTTGTAAGACAGGCAACATCCTTGTAAACCTTCTCTGCACCTCTCCACCTTATCTATATTCTTTCTATAATTTGGAGACCAGAACTGAGCACAGTACTCCAAACCTGGCCTCACCAATGCCTTAAACAGCTGCAGCATCACCTCCCAGCTCCTATACTCTATACTATGATTTATGAAGGCCAGCATACCATATGCCTTCTTAACCACCCTGTCTACATGGGAATCCACCTTCAGTGAACTCTGTACCATAACCCCCAGGTCCCTTTGCTCCTCTACATGCCTCAATGCCCTCCCCTTAACTGTATATCTCCTATTCAGGTTATTTTTACCGAAATGCAACACCTCGCACTTGTCTACATTGAATTCCATCTGCCATCTTTCAGCCCACTCTTCCAAACAAACCAAATCCTTCTGTAATCCAAGAAAATCTATCTCACTATCCACCACTCCCTCCATTTTCATATCATCTGCATATTTGCTTATCCAGTTAACCACACCCTCCTCTAAATCATTAATATAAATGATAAACAGCAAGGAACCCAGCACCGATCCCTGAGGCTCCCCGCTTGTCACAGGCTTCCAACCGGACAGACAGTTGTCCACCATGACTCTCTGCTGTCTATCTCCCAGCCACTTCTGAACCCATGTCACAATCTCTCTACTAACTCCTAGTAACCGAACATTCCTTATTAACCTTCCATGCAGAACCTTATCAAAAGCCTTACTAAAATCCAAATAGGTCACATCCACCGCTCTACCTTCATCCATCTTTTTTGTCACTTCCTCAAAAAACTCAACAAGGTTCGTCAAACATGACTTTCCTTTTACAAACCCATGCTGGGTGTCCCTAATCAATCCCTGCCCATCCAGATATGTGTATGTACTATCTCGAAGCATACCCTCCATAACCTTCCCCACCACCGAAGTCAAACTTACTGGCCGATAATTACTTGGCCTACACCTAATGCCTTTTTTGAACAATGGAACAACATTTGCAACCCTCCAATCCTGTGGTACCACCCCAACCTCCAGTGATCTTTGAAAAACCCCTGCTATTTGCTCCCTGACCTCCCTTAAAATCCTGGGAAAAATCCCATCAGGACCAGGAGACTTATCCACCTTTATTGACGCTAGAAGCTCCAAAACCCTCACTTTACTAATCCCTATCCTATCCATAACTAAGCCATTCGCCTCACTTATCTCACATAATCCAATGTCCCTTTCCCTCATGAATACCATCAAGAAAAAATCATTCAATATCTCCCCCATCTCATACAGTTGCTTACATAGTCCACCGGTCCCATCATCCAGTGGACCTACTCCATCCTTAACCCTCCTTTTACTGTTCACGTATCTATAAAAACCCTTAGGATTCACTTTCACCTTATTAGCTATGGACTCCTCATACCTTTTTGCCTTTCTAATTTCCTTCTTAAGGTTCTTCCTGCAATCTATGTAACAACCATATATCTCCTCAATATTTTGTTTCTTATATTTAGCATAGACCTCCCTATTGTCCCGAACAAACTTCCTAATTTTTCCAGAAAACCACGGCTCCCTTGAAATTTTGGTCTTCCCTTTCGACCGGACTGAAACATAAAGATGCTGTACTCTCAAAATCTCACCCCTAAATGCCTCCCAATTTTCCTCTACATCTTTTCTGGCAAAAAGATCAGCCCACACAACTCTCTGCAAATCCCTTCTCATTTCTTCCCCCACTCGAAGACCTTTGACTTCGGACCCAACCTATCCCTTTCCATCATTAAGCTAAAGCTAATGGACCCGTGATCACTGGATCCGAATTTCTCCCCAACGCTCACCTCTGTCACCTGCCCTATTTTGTCCCCAAAGAACAGACCTAACACCGCTCCCCCTCTAGTTGGCGTCTCAACATATTGCTGCAAAAAGCATTCCTGAACACATTGAATAAATACTAAGCCATCCTGCCCTTTTACTGACTGTGTTTCCCAATCTATGTTTAGAAAACTGAAATCCCCAACCATCACCACCCTATTTCTACTGCACATTTCAGCAATTTCCTTGCATATTTGCTCTTCTAGTTCCCTTTCCCCATTTGGAGGCCTATAATGTACCCCTATCTCCACGGCGCAGGGAGCGCCAGGCGTGGAAGTAATCGAGCCGCCTGTCCGGGGGCTCCAGGGCCCAGCAGGAGGGGCAGAAGAAAGCTCGCCCGCACTGCCAGCACTCGGTCGCGGCAGGAGTAAACGCACGAAGGCCGATTCCAGGGCGCACCACTCCATAACTGTGGACAGCAATTGTAGATCTCCAGATATGGTTCGACCTAAAAGGGGAGGCACTCCGATATAAAACCTACGACCCAAGGACCTCACTGCCACGTCCCAGCTTGCTTGGCCACCGCACACGAACCATGGGTGTAAAGGGTGGGGCCAGTATTGTGCCCACTGCACTCCACCTAAAAGCTCTTCTGCGCAGGACCGAGGACATGTCCACGTCCTCCCCCTCAAAAGATGTACACAAACTCAAGCTAGCATGCTGGAACATCAAGGCTGACAGCCACCGACCTGAACGTTGGTCTGCCCTCATCGCACATGAACTCCTCAGACTCGACATCGACATAGCCTCTCTCAGCGAAGATCGCCTTGCAGATGTAGGCAGCCTCCAAGAACACGACGTGGGCTACACACTCTACTGGTCTGGCAAGCCTCAGGCTGAACGACGCCTATCTGGTGTTGGCTTCATGGTCAAGAACTCCATTGCCTCCAAACTCGAAAACCTCCCAACAGGCCACTCTGACCAGATCATATCCATGCGACTCACCCTTCAAAACAAGCGTCGCATCACCCTCATCAGTGTCTATGTTCCAATCCTTCAGGCGGAACCAGCAGAAAAGGACAAGTTCTAAACTGATCTGCACAACCTCATCCAACGCACCCCTACAGCCGACAAGGTTGTCATCCTTGGCGACTTCAACGCTCGCGTCGGCAAAGACTCAGAAACCTGGCCAGGAATCCTTGGCAAGCATGGTGTCGGCAAGTGCAATGACAACGGGCGCCTCCTGTTGGAGCTCTGCACAGAACAGCGGCTTGTCATTACTAACACTCTTTTCCAGCAGAGAGACAGCCTGAAGACTACCTGGATGCATCCCCAATCCAAACACTGGCACCTCCTGGACTATGTCCTGGTGCGACGAAGAGACAAACGAGATGTGCTCCACACCAGGGTCATGCCCAGCGCGGAATGCCACACTGACCACTGGCTTGTTCGCTGCAAGCTCAACCTTCACTTCAAGCCAAAGTTCAAGAACAGTGGAGCCCCCAGAAAGAGGTTCAATGTTGGAAACTTGCAGTCAGATGTAGTGAGAGGAAACTTCCAGGCAAACCTCAAAGCAAAGCTCGAGGATGCAATCCGCCTCACGGACTCGTCCCCTGAAACCCTCTGGGATCAGCTGAAGACTACCATACTGCAATCCACTGAAGAGGTACTGGGCTTCTCCTCCAGGAAAAACAAGGACTGGTTCGACGAAAACAACCAGGAAATCCAGGACCTGCTGGCAAAGAAGCAATCTGCCCACCAGGCTCACCTTGCAAAGCCTTCCTGGCCAGAGAAAAAAACAAGCCTTCCGTCTCGCATGCAGCCATCTTCTTTTTTATTTTTTATTTTTTAGTTTTTTATTTTTCACACCATAAATCACATTAACCATGATACACACTTTTTCCTTTTCACACATATACAGTGCCATTTCCCCCCCCCCACTCCTCAATTCCCAACCTCCATACCTCCCCCCTCCCATCCATTTAAGGTATACAATCTAGGATACATTAAACCAGTCAGACAATGTTGTCATTCAATAAAAATACACCAGAAATTCTAATGAGTCCATTCTTTTCATTTCCTTTTCCTTCTGTTAACTTAGGTAATGATTGTCCCCGGTAGGTTTTCGCTATTGTATTTAATGTAAGGCTCCCATATTTGTTCGAATATTTCAATATTATTTTTTAAACTATATGTTATTTTTTCTAATGGAATACATTTATTCATTTCTATATACCATTGTTGTATTTTCAAATTATCTTCCAATTTCCAGGTTGACATCATACATTTTTTTGCTATGGCTAGAGCTATCTTAACAAATCTTTTTTGTGCATCCTCCAAATCAATTCCAAATTCTTTGTTTTTTATGTTACTTAGGAGGAAGATCTCTGGATTCTTTGGTATATTGTTTTCTGTTATTTTATTTAATGTCTGATTTAGATCTTCCCAAAATTTTTTTACTTTCTCACATGTCCAGATTGCATGAATTGTTGTTCCCATTTCTTTTTTACATCGAAAACATCTATCAGATACTGTTGGGTCCCATTTATTTAACTTTTGAGGTGTAATGTATAGCCTGTGTATCCAGTTATATTGTATCATACGTAACCTCGTATTTATTGTATTTCTCATCGTTCCGGAGCATAACTTCTCCCATGTTTCCTTTTTTATCTTTATATTTAAATCTTGTTCCCATTTTTGTTTAGTTTTACCATTTGTTTCCTCATTCTCCTTTCTTGCAGTTTAATATACATATTTGTTATAAATCTTTTCATTATCATTGTATCTGTAATCACATATTCAAGGTTACTTCCCTCTGGCAAACTCAAACTGCTTCCTAATTTATCCTTCAAGTAGGATCTCAATTGGTAATATGCCAGCACTGTATCTTGAGTTATATTGTATTTATCTTTCATTTGTTCAAAGGATAATAATCTATTTCCTGAAAAACAATTTTCTATTCTTTTAATCCCTTTTTTCCCATTCTCTAAAGGAAAGGTTATCTATTGTAAAAGGGAGTAACTTGTTTTGCGTCAATATTAGTTTTGGTAATTGAAAATTTGTTTTATTTCTTTCTACATGAATCTTCTTCCGCATATTGAGGAGATGATGTAATACTGGAGAACTTCTATGTTGTACCAATTTTTCATCCCATTTATATAATATGTGTTCAGGTATCTTTTCCCCTATTTTATCTAATTCTAATCTCGTCCAATCTGGCTTTTCCCTTGTTTGATAAAAATCTGATAGGTATCTTAATTGTGCGGCTCTATAATAATTTTTAAAGTTTGGCAGTTGTAAGCCTCCTTGTTTATACCATTCTGTTAATTTATCTAGTGCTATCTTCGGTTTTCCCCCTCTCCATAAAAATTTCCTTATTATTTTCTTTAACTCCTTGAAGAATTTCCCTGTCAGTTGTATTGGCAATGCCTGAAATAAGTATAATATCCTTGGAAAAATGTTCATTTTAATACAGTTTATCCTTCCTATTAGTGTTAGTGGTAAATCTTTCCAATGCTCTAAATCGTCCTGTAATTTTTTCATTAGTGGATAATAATTGAGTTTATATAGTTGGCCGAGATTTTTGTTTATTTGTACACCTAGGTATCTTATTGCTTGCATTTGTCATCTAAATGGTGATTCCTTCTTAAATTTTGAGAAATCCGCATTATTCATTGGCATTGCTTCACTTTTATTTACGTTTATCTTGTAACCCAACACTTCTCCATATTCCTTCAATTTCTTATATAATTCTTTTATTGATAGTTCTGGCTCTGTTAAGTACACTATAACATCATCCGCAAATAAACTGATTTTATATTCCTTGTCTTTTATTTTTATTCCTTTTATATTATTATCTGTTCTTATCAATTCTGCTAGTGGTTCTATAGCTAACGCAAACAAAAAAAGGTGATAGTGGGTATCCCTGCCGCGTTGACCTGCTTAAGTTAAATTGCTTTGATACATGTCCATTTACTGTCACTTTCGCTAATGGTCCCTTATCCAATTAATATACTTCTCCGGTAAACTGAATTTTTGCAATACTTTGAACAAATAATTCCATTCTACTCTGTCAAAGGCCTTCTCTGCATCTAAAGCAACTGCTACTGTAGGTGCTTTATTCCCTTCTACTGCATGAATTAAGTTAATAAATTTACAAATATTGTCTGTTGTGCGTCTTTTTTTGATAAATCCAGTTTTGTCTAAATTTACCATTTCCGGTACATACTCTGCTAATCTGTTTGCTAATAGTTTAGCTATTATCTTATAATCTGTGTTAAGTAAAGATATTGGTCTATATGACGCTGGTGCGAGTGGATCTTTCCCTTGCTTTAGTATTACTGTAATTATTGCTGTTTTACATGAGTCTGGTAAGCTTTGTGTTTTATCAATCTGGTTGATTACTTCCAGGAGGGGCAGAATTAATAAGTCTTTAAATGTTTTGTAGAATTCTATTGGGAATCCATCCTCTCCTGGTGTCTTATTATTTGGTAATTTTTTTATTATCTCTTGTATTTCTACTATTCCAAATGGCTCTGTTAATTTATTTTGTTCCTCTATTTGTAGTTTTGGTAGTTCAATTTTAGTCAGAAATTCATCTATTTTCCCTTCTTTCCCTTTGTTTTCAGTTCGTTATAATTGTTCATAGAATTCTCTAAAGTTTTTCTTAATTTCTTTTGGATTATATGTAATTTGTTTGTCTTTTTTCCTTGATGCCAATACCATTTTCTTAGCTTGTTCTGTCTTAAGCTGCATGCAGCCATCTTCAGCGCAAACTCTGGGAGATCCAAAATGAATGGAGGACTAGCCTCGGCAAACGAATCCAGCTTAGCACTGACATTGGCAACTTCAGGGGTTTCTACGAGGCTCTAAAGGCTGTGTACGGCCCCACACCCCAAGTCCAAAGCCCTCTGCGCAGCTCAGACGGCAGTCCTCCTTAGCGACAAGATCTCCATCCTCAATCGATGGTCAGAACACTTCCAATCCCTTTTCAGTGCCAACCGCTCAGTCCAAGAATCCGCCCTGCTCCAGCACCCTCAACAGCCCTTGAGTCTAGAGCTGGATGAGGTCCTTTCCCGGGAAGAGACATATAAGGCAACTGAACAACTGAAAAGTGGAAAAGCAGCAGGTACCCCCCAGAGGTCTGGAAGGCTGGCGGCAAAACTCTGCATGCCAAACTGCATGAGTTTTTCAAGCTCTGCTGGGACCAAGGAAAGCTGCCTCAGGACCTTCGTGATGCCATCATCATCACCCTGTACAAAACAAAGGCGAGAAATCAGACTGCTCAAACTACAGGGGAATCACGCTGCTCTCCATTGCAGGCAAAATCTTCGCTAGGATTCTCCTAAATAGAATAATATCTAGTGTCGCTGAGAATGTTCTCCCAGAATCACAGTGCGGCTTTCGCGCAAACAGAGGAACTACTGACATGGTCTTTGCCCTCAGACAGCTCCAAGAAAAGTGCAGAGAACAAAACAAAGGACTCTACATCACCTTTGCTGACCTCACCAAAGCCTTTGACACCGTGAGCAGTAAAAGGCTTTGGCAAATACTAGAGCGCCTCGGATGCCCCCCCAAGTTCCTCAACATGGTTATCCAACTGTACGAAAACCAACAATCGGGTCAGATACAGCAATGAGCTCTCTGAATCTTTCTCCATTAACAATGGCGTGAAGTAAGGCTGCGTCCTCGCACCAACCCTCTTTTCAATCTTCTTCAGCATGATGCTGAACCAAGCCATGAAAGACCTCAACAATGAAGACGCTGTTTACATCCGGTACCGCACGGATGGCAGTCTCTTCAATCTGAGACGCCTGCAAGCTCACACCAAGACACAAGAAAAACTTGTCCGTGAACTACTCTTTGCAGACCATGCCGCTTTAGTTGCCCATTCAGAGCCAGCTCTTCAGCGCTTGACGTCCTGTTTTGCGGAAGCTGCCAAAATGTTTGGCCTGGAAGTCAGCCTGAAGAAAACTGAGGTCCTCCATCAGCCAGCTCCCCACCATGACTACCAGCCCCCCCACATCTCCATCGGGCACACAAAACTCAAAACGGTCAACTAGTTTACCTATCTCGGCTGCACCATTTCATCGGATGCAAGGATCGACAACGAGATAGACAACAGACTCGCCAAGGCAAATAGCGCCTTTGGAAGACTACACAAAAGAGTCTGGAAAAACAACCACCTGAAGAAACAAACAAAGATCAGTGTGTACAGAGCCATTGTCATACCCACATTCCTGTTTGGCTCCGAATCATGGGTCCACTACCGGCATGACCAACAGCTCCTAGAACACTTCCATCAGTGCTGTCTACGCTCCATCGAATCCACGCTGCTGAAGTCCCAACTGCACTGGGTGGGTCACCTCTCCAGAATGGAGGACCATTGCCTTCCCAAGATCATGTTCTATGGCAAGCTCTCCACTGGCCACCGAGACAGAGGTGCACCAAAGAAGAGGCACAAGGACTGCTTAAAGAAATCTCTTGGTGCCTGCCAGATTGACCAATGCCAGTGGGCTGATATCGCCTCCAACCGTGCATCTTGGTGCCTCACAGTTCAGCGGGCAGCAACCTCCTTTGAAGAAGACCGCAGAGCCCACCTCACTGACAAAAGGCAAAGGAGGAAAAACCCAACACCCAACCCCAACCCACCAATTTTCCCTTGCAGCCGTTGCAACCATGCCTGCCTGTCCCGCATCGGACTTGTCAGTCACCAACGAGCCTGCAGCAGACGTGGACATACCCCTCCATAAATCTTCGTCCGTGAAGCCAAGCCAAAGAAAGATAATAGTAACCTCACCCTTCTTATTTTTTAGTTCTACCCATACTGCCTCCCCCGCTACTCCCCAGTCTACCTTGTGTAACAATATTAATATTAATATTTGGGGTGAATTTATAAGATTTAGATGTCACATTTTAAAACAGATCTTATTTGAAAGACTAAAGAATTTACATTGCAAGATCTCTGGAGAATTGTAAGTGTGAGAGATGAGAAAAACTGATATAAAAATATGAAGATGAGGAAAATAGTATCGATATATGTGTAATGAATAAAGCCAGGATGAATAGGATAAGAATAGATATTAGAATGTAGGAAGTAAAGTTAAGTCTGAATAAGATAAGGGTCTTCTAGCCTTTAGACAGAATTAGCAAGTTCTGCATGTAAGAAGTTAGTCAGCCCTGAGAGTCAGGAAGGTGTGAATAAGGACAATGACGTGATGGGACACCGACAGGACACCCTCCTGGTCCTCCAAGTTCACAGAAACAGCACGTAGGCAGACAGGATTGCCTAATGCCAAACTCATCCAGGAGGCAGAAAATGTAAGGGGGAGGGTATTCCTATACTGAAATCAACTGTATAAAAGTTGGGTGAGCCCCAGTGTATGTGTGTATTCCCAGGGTAAGGGGAAGCACCCATGTTTGCATTGTTGTATAATAAATGTTCTTTGTTCTCAATGTTTGTCTCGAGCGAAATCTGTGAAGGTACTTCTGTTTCTCACAATTGGGGGCTCGTCCGGGATCCCACTCCCTCCACTGACAGAGTGCCCGATGACGGGGGTAGGTGCACCCCGGCTGATTCAGCTGGACTCCCAGATGACGGGTGACTGGTCAGTGGACGAAGCGAGTGATATCCAAGAAGAGGCATTGAGAACAAACAACGGGAGAACGTTAAGGAAGCGCACTAGGAATAGCTACTGGATCCCGGTAAGAGGAATTTTACTTACCTGCTAGTATGGGAGGAGTAAGTAGCATGGAAGATAGTCCTAAGGAAGGACGGGAAGATCAGATAACTAAACATAGTCCGTTAGGATTAATGTTATCTGATTGGGGTGCGGGGAAAACTCGTGGGAAAGATAAACAGACCATGGTCAGGTTTTGCTATCAGGAATTGGTTAAGAATCCGATAAAAGGGAGATTGGTACATTGGCCAAAGTTCGGATCCGACGAGGACTGGATGTATCGGACATTGAACATCTGGCTCTACCAAAATCAAGGAGGTAATACCAAGAGCAGAGAATATGCAGCTTTTTGGCTCAGTGGATCGTTTGATCAAATGATTTTGAGTGAAAAGGAATGTAAGGACAAGAAGGATGAGGAACCTTTTGTCCCTGAAACACAAGGATGGGATGTGTTACATTTCCTTCCTCCACCTTATGTTCCCCCTGTGCCGGCTCCTATCTTCCCCCTCTCACCTCCGCTTTACCCTTCTTTACCTTCCCCTCCTCCTCCACAGTTAGAGAAAGAAAAAGAAAGTAGGGGTGGTATGATGACCCGCTCACAGAGTACAAGATTACCGCCTCAATTGACACGAGAGGGAGGAGACTTTGATTATAAGGGTCATTCAGAACAGTGTGAGACCCTTCGGAGGGAAGGGCCTTTGATTTGTCTCCCGGAGGGCAGGAACCTAAACATCATAGAGGAGGGGATAAGCCAGAAATTAACTGGATGAGACCTTTACGAGAGGTTCCCTTGGGAGGGGATGTGGGGGGTCTCGGGTTCGTAAATGTGCCTCTGACCAGTATGGAGGTGCACAATTTTAAGAAGGAAATGACCTCTCTGATAGAAGACCCTCAGGGATGAGCAGAACAATTAGATCAATTTTTGGGACCGAATATATATACCTGGGATGAATTAATATCGATCTTTAAAGCTCTATTCACTTTGGATGAGTGTGGAATGATTCGCCAGGCAGGGATTAGAGTCTGGGATAGGGAACACCAAGGGGGACCAGAGGCGATACCTGGGGAACTTAAATTCCCCCTGGTAAACCCGAATTGGGATAAGAATACTAATGATGGTCGCACACGAATGGAGGAGTATAGGATTAATCTAATAAAAGAAATGAAGGAGTCTGTTCCAAAAGGAGAGAACTTTAAAAAGGCATTTGAGGTTCCCCAAGGTCCCGAGGAGACCCCCTTTACATTTCTGACTAGATTACGTGCGGCCATACAGCAATATGGGGGGTTGGATATAGAATCCCCAGCAGGTGAACAGTTGGTATTGACGGGCTTTGTTACTAATTCAGCCCCAGATATCAGGAAGAAATTACAAAAGACAGAGAATTGGCATGAACAGGGAATAACACAGCTTTTACAGATCGCACAAAGGGCATACGTCCAGAGGTCTGAAGATAAACAGAAAGGAAAGGCTAAGATTTGGATGCAGGCAGTCAAGGAAGTTGTGGAGGGACAGCAGGAAAATATTAGGAGCTGTGTGCCAGCTCCTGGACGTTGGGAGGAGCACCAGGAGTGGGGAAGTAGAGACCAGAGGAGAGGCAGGGGTAGAGGAGAATTCCGGGGACGACGACCATTCCCAGGACCCCGTGGAGACCCTGGTAGAAATTGGGAAACAGGAGCATTAGTTTGCTATTATTGTAAAAAGGAGGGACACTTTAAGAGGGAATGCCCAATGCGAGCCAGGGAGACGAGATCTTACGCATTGATGGAGGCAGATTATGAATAGGGGGGTCACAGTTCTCAGTCAATACACACCGTGGGGCTGCCCGAAGAACCATTGGTAAATTTAAACATAGGACCCCCACGGTGACGAGATTCTGGGGCAGCCCGGTCTAGTATTTTACAACGGCCCGAGGGTGTCAAAACAGAAGGGACAGTGCTGGTTTCTGGAGTGGGAGGACGAGATTTTACGGTCCCTGTATTAAGGGATGTAAGAATACAAATGGGAGAAAAGATAATAACAGAGGATATTTTACTAGTTCCCCAAGCTGGAGTTTGCCTGTTGGGACGGGATTTACAGGACCAATTGGGTATCGGTATCAGACCACAGGGATCAGGTATCGGGGTTCAATTTTATATACTAACAGAGGAGGATCGGGAACTAATAAATTCTAGAGTATGGGAAAAAAGAGGCAATAGAGGAGGGTTAGATGTTCCTCCCCTGCAAGTTACTTTAAAAGACCCTGACCAAGTAATTAGACGAAAACAGTACCCAATTCCTATGGCTGGCCGAAAGGGGCTGCAGCCAGTTATTGACCAGTTGGTGAAAGATGGTATAGACGAACCTTGTATGTCACCTTTTAATACCCCAATTTTACCTGTCCAAAAACCAGACGGTACCTATCGATTAGCACAGGATTTGAGAGAGTTAAACAAAATCATTCTCACCCGTTATCCGGTTGTACCTAACCCCTATACGATCATAGGTAAAATTGATCCCCATATAAAGTGGTTTAGTGTAATTGACCTCAAAGATGCCTTCTGGACCTATCCGTTGGCAGTAGACAGTAGGGACATGTTTGCATTTGAGTGGGAGAATCCTTTTACAGGATGGAAAAATCAATACCGGTGGATGGTCCTTCCCCAGGGTTTTACAGAATTACCAAATTTGTTTGGCCAAGTTTTAGAACAGGTACTAGATGAGGCCCCTCGGAGAGAGGATTGTCAATTAATACAATATGTGGATGATTTATTAATCACGGGAAAAATGTATGATGTGGTTAAACAATACACTGTTGAATTTTTGAATTTTCAAGGGTGAGTGAATCAAAGTTACAATTTGTTCAATCTGAAGTTAAATACTTAGGTCATCTGGTTAGTCAAGGAATTAGGAAGATAAGTCCAGAGAGAACACACGGTATTCTGCAGACATGCAGCTGTTACTCCCCACCCCACATGAGGTTAAAAAGACTCCCATCTTTTCACGGGAAGAGGATGTTTATATGAAAGTCCAGGGAATGTGTCAAACTGCCGATGGGTTGCGGTGGACGGCAGAGGGACGCCAAGTACTGAACAAATCCTTGGCTCATCAGATTATTGATCAGCTCCACCAGCAGACACATTGGGAAACACAGGCACTTGTTGATGCTTTTGTACGATCCTTTAATTGCTTGGGAATATACACCATAGCCAAGCAAAGTACTCGGGGGTGCCCAATCTGTCAGCGAGTGAATAAGAAAGTCATGCGCCAGGTAATGCCTGGCGGTCGCGATATAGCCGTACGCCCATTTCAACGAATACAGATTGACTTCACGGAATTATCTAAGACAGGGGTTTATAAATACCTCCTGGTGATGGTGGATCATTTTACTCGATGGGTTGAGGCTTTCCCGACCCCTAATGATCGTGCCAGCACCATTATCCGGATATTACTAGAGTCTGTTATTCCGCGCTATGGCATTATCCAAACCATTGACTCAGATCGAGGTACACATTTTACCTCTCAGGTACTCCAGGGTGTGTGTAAAATACTGGGAATAGATTGGCAGTTACATACCCCATGGCACCCCCCCAGAGTTCAGGCCGTGTTGAACGGATGAATCAGACCCTGAAAAATCAACTCACTCGACTTCATGAGGAAACCGGCCTCTCCTGGATTAAATGCTTACCCTTAGCTTTAATCAGGACTCGCACAGCTCCTCGTAAGGACCTTGCTGTCTCACCATATGAAATGATGTTTGGTCTTCCTTACATGGGATTCCACACTGATACTCCTATCCCTGAGGTTAATGACCAGTACATATCTAAATATTTACAGGGACTTTCTACTTCTGTGTATGACTTACGACAGAAGGGTTTATTAGCTCAAAACCCACCCCTGGACTATTCTATTCATTCTGTTAAACCTGGTGATTGGGTATATGTAAAAGCGTGGCAAGACCATAAACTAAAACCGATATGGGACAGCCCTTATTGTGTACTTCAGATTACAGACACTGCAGTGCGGACAAAAGAAAAGGGGTGGACTCACATACAACGCATTAAACGAGCTAATCCACAAACAAAAGACGTTGATAATATACCCTCCACCTGGCGTGCAGTCTCGCATCCTTCTGGTCTGGAAGTTACTGGGAAAAAGTGCTGTAATGTTATTTTTATTATTTGCTGTATTGTTTTTCTGCTGGTTCCAAATTTTTGGGAAACCACCCAATTGTACACAATGTATTAAGTCCTCCTGGAATTGGGGCAGCAGAGGTGAAAATTACTTTGAGGAATGGACAAGTTTTCATAGAAACAAAGAAACATAGAAGATAGGAGCAGGAGTAGGTCATTCGGCCCTTCGAGCCTGCTCCGCCATTCAACGAGATCATGGCTGATCTTAAAGTTCAGTACCCCGTCCCCGCCTTCTCTCCGTAACCTTTAATACCCTTATACTGAAGAAATAGATCTAATTCCCTCTTAAATAGATTTAATGAACCTGCCTCTACTGCCCTCTGTGGCAATGAATTCCACAGATTCACCACCCTCTGGGTCAAGAAATTCCTCCTTATCTCGGTCCTAAATGGTTTGCCTATTATCCTCAAACCATGGCCCCGGGTTCTGGATTTTCCCATCCTTGGAAACATCCCATCTGCATCCATTCTGTCCAGTCCTGCCAGAATTTTATAGGTCTCTATGAGATCCCCTCTCAATCTTCTAAACTCCAGCGAGTACAATCCCAATTTGCGCAATCTTTCCTCATAAGTCATTCCTGCCCTTCCAGGTATCAGCCTGGTGAATCGCCTCTGCACTCCCTCCATTGCAAGAACATCCTTCCTTAGATAAGGTGACCAAAACTGCACACAATACTCCAGGCAGGGTCTCACCAAGGCCCTGTACAGCTGCAGTAAGGTATCCTTGTTCCTAGACTCAAACCCTCTTGATATGAAGGTCAACATACCATTTGCCTTTTTAACCGCCTGCTGTACCTGCATGCTCGCCTTCAGAGACTGGTGTACAAGTACCCCTAGGTCTCTCTGCACTTCCCCATCTCTTAATCTATTGCCATTCAAATAGTAATCTTCCCCCCGGTTTGTATGACCAAAGTGGATAACCTCACATTTCTCCACATTGTAGTGCATTTTCCATGGATCTGCCCAGTCCCTCAATTGATCCAAATCACACTGGAGCTTCCTGACCCCCTCTTCCGTGCACACAACCCCTCCTAGCGTAGTGTCATCTGCAAATTTGGAGATATTCCATCCAATCCCCTCATCCAGATCATTAATGTAAATTGTGAACAGCTGGGGTCCCAGTACAGATTCCTGTGGTACCCCACTGGTCACCGCCTGCCACTCAGAAAACGAGCCATTTATCCCAACTCTCTGTCTTCAACCTGCCAGCCAGTTCTCAATCCACATCAATACTTTGCCCCCAATCCCATGAGCCTTGATTTTGGAAGCCAGTCGTTTATGCGGGTGAAGGCCTTTTGGAAGTCCAGGTACACCACATCCACTGGCTCTCCCCCATCTATTTTATCTGTCACCATCTCAAAGAATTCCAATAGATTTGTCAAGCACGATTTACCTTTTGTAAATCCATGTTGACTCCATCCGATCCCTTCTCTGCTAGTCATATGCTCCGCTATTACATCCTTAATAATGGATTCCATCATTTTGCCCACTACTTTAGAATGCAGACAGGGCACAGGTATAGAGTGTATTCATAGTGGGGTACCTTATTTAATATGGTTTAACTTAGGATCCCAACATGGACCAGGGAAACAGACCTGCCCTAGGGGAGTGGATTAGGTTTGCGTCCCAGCCTCTACAGATATTAAAGAGATGAGTGGTAAAAATATGGTACAAAGAAGATGGTGGGAAAATGGTCGGCAGAACATTAGTCAGGGCTATACCTGGAGTCGGGATGAAGGGGGTATATATGCTAATGCTCGCAGACAAGCTGCTACTCACAGGTTAGGTAACAATAAACGCCCCCCCAACTTGGCATCTTGTAAATCATCCTTTGCGTCACGAATACATTCGGAAGGCTAAAGGCCATCACTATAAGGGGGATTCCAGTTGTAAACGGCTCAAGCTGCTCCAGAATACCACAGCTGTTTGGCATTTAAACTGTTTAATCAGACTCCAGGCAGTTTTGGAGATTATCACCAAACAGACAGCGACGGCCTTGGATCTATTGGCTGAAGAACAACGACAGATTAGAGCTACAGCTTATCAAAACCGCCTGGCTCTCAATTACTTGTTGGCTGCTGAGGGCGGCGTTTGTGGAAGATCGATTGATGACAACGGTCACAATGGTCAGGCGGTTGAACTTTTTACTGGTGACTGGAAGAGGATACACACAGCCCTTATAGCAGTTGGACTCGTTATTTTAGCCATCATGATACTTCCCTGCCTAATGACTTGTGTACAGTGTTTAATTCAACGGACCCTTCGTCAGATCACTACAACCCAAAGGACGTAGGTTTCCCAAACTCCGCCTGATGATGCTGAGATTACAGTTCGTTTACTGACTCGCTGGGAAAAAGTTTCCAGTTGAGAATTTACTAAGCGTAGCTAAAGAAAAAGTGGGGATTGTGAGAGATTATAGATTATAGGAAGTAAAACTAGTATGAACGAAATAAGGAAGACTAGACTAGACTAGAGGAAGTTAAGTAAGTGCTGAGTAGGGATGAATTCCGATAAGAGTGTGAGGAAGGGTTACGCAAGTATAATAAAATAAGGGTCTTATAGTGACAGAAAG
The DNA here is from genome assembly GCF_036971445.1 of Narcine bancroftii. Taxonomy (NCBI): domain Eukaryota; kingdom Metazoa; phylum Chordata; class Chondrichthyes; order Torpediniformes; family Narcinidae; genus Narcine; species Narcine bancroftii. The sequence continues at coordinate 2,465,146 of NC_091471.1, read as the reverse complement.
AATTAGAAAGTTCTGATGTGTGAATAAGGACAAAGGCAGATTCATGAATGAGGACAATGACATGATGGGACCCAGGATACCCCATGGTCTTTCAAATTTACAGAAACTGCACTTAGGCAGACAGAATTACCAAATGCCAAACCAATCCAGGAGGCAGAAGAATGTTAAGGGGGGGAGGGTACCTCTACACTGAAAGGAAGTGTATAAAAGTTGGGTGAGCCCCAGTATGTGTGTGTATTCCCAGGGTAAGGGGAAGCACTCAACTTTGCATTGTTCTTTGTTCTTAATGTTTGTCTCGAGCGAAATCTGTGAAGTTTCTTCTGTTTCTCACAGTCAGTCAGTCAGTGTGTGGGACTCTGACAAGTAACTGAAAAGTGCAATCCAGGAAAAACTGTTTGAAACTGATGAAAGCAAGTTCCAGAGCAGTAGATGGCTGGAAGTGCTATATGTCTGATGTTTCTCTTGAAATAGAGGCAGGAATGGAAGTCTGTGGTAGCTTCAAGAAAGAGGTTACCATCTAAAAGACCCTGATGGGCAAGTTTCATCAGCAAGACCCTGAAGTGACTAGTGGTGGTACCTCAGTTGTGGAAATCCTGGATCAACAAATACCTCTCTCTGCAAACCCAACAAGTCCCTTCCTGAGCGGTAAACATTTATCTTTCAAGCACCAAGCCTGGTGAACTTTATATATGTTAAATTCTGTGCACAGTATTGGTGATTGCCTGCAACCAGAGAACTTGGAAGAAGGAGAAGTGAGATTGAACTGTGAACCAAAGAACTTTTCTTGAATTTACATACACGTGTGCTTAGAATTAGAAGGGGGTTAATTTGGGTTAGTTAAGTGTAAAGTTAAGTTAATGTTTGATTCTATTTTCATGTTTGAAGTTGACTAAAAATAACTTTTGTTTTAAAAGCCACTTGTCTTGCTGAATGTCTATTGCTGCTGGGCTTTGGGATCCTTTGGGCTCATAACACTTGCCTCAGCACTGCTGTAATATCTTCCCTGACAATTAATGCAGCTGGTCAGCACACATTTCACCACACCTCTTTACAAATTTGCCAGTGCTTCCGCTATCATACCAAACCTCCGCAAACTCCTGAGCAAGTAGAGGCGCTGGTGTGCTTTCTTCTCGATGTCATCGGTAGGTTGGGTCCAGGAAAGACCCTCTGAGATAGTGACTTCCAAAAACCTAAATGTGCTCACCCTCTCCACCTCTGATTGTACCCCTCTGGCTTTCCCTTCCTGAAATCAACAATCAGCTCCTTAGTTTTGGTGACATTGAGTGCGAGGTTGTTATTGGTGCACCATTCAGCCTCGTTTTCAATCTCCCTCCTGTACACTGACTCATCCCCGTCCTTTATACTACCCACTACTGTGGTATCGTCCACAAATTTGTAGATGGTGTTACTGTCATACCGAGCTGCACAGTCATAGGTGTAAAGTGAGTAGAACAGGGGGCTAAGGACGCAGCCCTGGGGTGCTCCAGTACTGATGGAGATTGTGAAGGAGAAGTTCTTACCAATCCTCACTGACTGTGGTCTTTGCAGCCATTGTATAAAACCACCAATCATGTAAAGAGTTGCATCAATTCACCATTCAGCCTTCTAATCTTCAGTGAACACAAGCGATTTTCTACATCTTGTCTTTCTGACAATCTGTGGAGGCTTTGTCTCTGACTTCCATTCCTCACACATTGTTCACCATTTGTCTCTCTCTGAATCAAAGTGAAAGACCTCGGACTGTTCTACACTGCACTCCATCTACCACAGAGGTGCCACTCGATCTACAGAACAGGCTGCACCTTTCAACATCCTCTGCAGACTTGGAGCTCTTGACCTTCCCCCAAGTCAGGGTTTTACAAAATGCTGAAACCTTATAATTGGTCATCTCATAATCAAAGTATGCTCGCATTGTCTCAACATTCTTTACATCCTGTTCTCAACCAATGAATGGCCCGAGTTATGAATTTGATTAAATTAATTTATACATTTGAATTAAATTTAGACAAACAGCACAGTAACAGGAAGGTTCAGATGAAACTTTACCACATGTACCTATCTCTTCATTTATCTTATTCCACATTTCCAACAAATGTTTCAAAATTGGTGAATTATATTTATGGAACAACTTCAAATTCCATTTATGTACATATTGGTCCCTCTTATTCTCATTAATTCAATTTAATTCAATATCTGCCCATACTAATCTACTTTCCAAATTAAACATTCTATTAATAAACTTTAATTGTGCCGCCTTATAATAATTTTGAAAATTCGGAAGCTGTGAACCTCCTATCATATTTCCACTTTAAATTTGTAAAGACACTCTTGGCATTTTATTTTTCCATAAAAACTTCCTAACTATAAAATTCAAATCTTTAAAAAAATTCTGAGGAACTTTACAAGGGATAGATTGAAAAATGTATTATAATCAAGGAAAGATATTCATTTTAATACAATTAACTCTACCTATTAATGCTATCGGTAAATCTTTCCATCAATTTAAATAATTCTTAATTTTATAAAATAAAGGTAAATAATTTAATTCATATAAATTATTAAAATTTGTCAACTTTAGTACCTAACTATTTAATTTGATCTGACCATTTAAATTTAACAATATTCTTACAAGGGGTATAATATTTTACAGTTAATAATCAACTTTTGAAAATATGAAATCAAAAAGGAATTAAATTTGTACAAGATTGTTATGAAGCAGGGTATTTTATTACTTTTCAAAGAATGAAAGAAAAATATTAAACACCATAGCAGCTACTACGGTAGATGCTACTAAATAAAGGCAAACACACACAAAGGTAGTCGACTCAAGACTGGTTTATTGCAGACCTTTTATTCCCTGCTTGTTAATGATCTCGTTAGTGAACAACTGCTGGTTCACAGGACCACCAGGTTAAAGCTATGAGCCATTAGCGCATTCCGCGGCTTTAGGCAGGGGCTTCATCTGATCCCCTCGCTGTACTTTGACGCCCAGCCTTGCTAGTCTGCCATACGTCAGGTAAGTCTGTGAACTGACGGTGGCAGTTCGCAATACCGCGCTGTGTACCCACTACATCACCCCCCCCCCCCCAGAATCGTCACTGTAACTTAAGATGCCAGATACACTTGATGTCCACGTCGCCTGGGTTGAGGGCACTGAACTGGTGAAGTAGGGACTGTATGGGTAGGTTTAAGTCTGTCCATGCTGTGATAGTACAGATTCTATCACCAATGTGTATAGGTACAGATGGTCGCGTAGGATGATTGCGATTGGCTGAGAGTGTAGCCACACCTATTGGGAGGTCTTAAAGGATTGCTTCGAGCCAGACCAGGTTATTCTGGTCTGGTAGACCTACTTGTGATATACTCCAGTCTTTTAGTTAATAAAAGCATTGGTTTGGATCAACAAGTCTTTGGCTTATTCGACGTGCATTACAATTTTATTAACTAAAAATAAATTTTGAAGGGATGGAGCGTATGCTACGGCTGAAATGCCTCGACAATGACCCACAGTCAGCTACAGCCTCGAATGACTAAGCACTGGGTGAGATGCTTCGAAACATACTTACAGCTCTCTGATCCTGCCGTGATAGAGGACAGCCATCGACTACTAATATTGATAACTATGGTGTCCCCGAGAGTCTACCAGAGTGTCCAGGACGCGACCACTTACGCCGCAGCCATGAAGGTGCTGAAAGGGCTCTACGAGCGACCGGTGAACAGAGTCTATGCTCAGTACAAACTTACTACAAGGAGGCAACAGCCGGTGAGTCCTGTAGAGCTTATATTCAGGCACTAAGGGCAATGGGCAGGGTCTGTGCCTGCACAGACAGAACTGCTGCAGAGACCACAGATAATCTGATTTGGAATGCCTATGTGGCCGGGGTTCGATCGAATGAGGTGAGGCAGCGCCTGCTAAAGCACGGGGGAGAAAACCTAGAGGACGTGATCCGGATCGCAGAAATGATTGAGGCTGCGGTCTTAAGCATGGACATGTACTCTGGGGCTGGACCCCACACTTGCTCAATTCCCACAGACTGGCCTGAGCTGGTGGGGTGGTGCTGGTTTGTCTGTTCAAGCACATGACCTGGGGGAGAAGGAATAGGGGGAGGTTGGGTTAAAGGCACTGCTGTGCCTGATCCGGCTTGGGCTAGGTCCCTTACCGAGACTGTGTCCTCCCGTCTGTCCGGGTACTCAATATAATGTGGGTTCACATGGAGCAGAGTTGGTCAACCAAGGGGTCATTCTTAGACTACCGGATGTGGCATCGTAAAAGGACTGGACCGGTAACCGTGAGCCATGCCAGTATGGTCGTACCCTACTCGGATTGCCTCGAGAAAGAGAACATCCTTACATGGGGGGTGGCATTGGTCGCGGTGCATCGGAGAGAGCAGATGGAGTGTAGGGCACTAGTAAGCACATCCTGCCAGCGAGAGGTGAGGAGACCTTTGGACCGGAGGGCAAGTATAACCGCTTTCCAGACGGTGGCATTCTCTCCTTCGACGCCCATTACTGCGTGGGTTATAGCTGGTGGTCCTGCTTGAAGCAATACCTGAAGGTACTGCCGCAGTTCCGCGCTCATAAAAGAGGAACTTCTGTCATTGTGGATGTAATTGGGCTATCCGAAGATGGCGAAGATGCTGTGCAGGGCCTCTATAACTGAGGAGGGAGTCATGCCCAAGCAGGGCACAGCAAACGGGAAGCGGGAGTACTTGTCGATGGCTGTAAGGATGTAGGTGTTACGGTTGGTCGATGGTAGGGGTCCCTTGAAGTCTACGCTGAGATGCTCAAAGGGGCGGGTGGCTTTCGTTCTCTGAACGAAAATTGTGGGCTTGCACTCAGTGCACACTGGGCAGGCTCGGGTCATGGAGCAACCATGTAGGACAGGTTGCAAGCTTTGACAAAGTGCGCGAACCTAGTGACCCCTGGATGACAGAGCTCCTCGTGGAGTTTCTGCAGCCTGTCCAGTTGTATGTTGGCGCAAGTCCCTCTGGAGAGCGCATCTGGCGGGTCATTGAGTTTACCAGGCCTATGCAGTATGTCATAATTAAAGGTGGAGAGTTTGATTCTCCACCTGGCGATTTTGTCATTCTTGATCTTACCTCGCTGGGTATTGCTAAACATGAAGGAGACCACGCGTTGGTCAGTCAGCAGCGTAAAGCGCCTGCCAGTGAGGTAGTGTCTCCAACAACGTACTGCCTCGACTATGACCTGGGCCTCCTTCTCGACAGAGGAGTGTCGGCTCTCAGGACCCTGGAGGGTTCTGGAGAAGAAGGCTACCGTCCGGCCGGCCTGGTTCAAAGTGACTCTCTTCTAGTTCCCTCTCCCCATTTGATGGTCTATAATGTACCCTTATCTTCGTAACCTCACCTATTTATTTTTTAATACCACCCACATTGCAATCTATCACACCTCAGTACCGCTGTAATATCTTCCTTGACAAGTAATGCCACACACAAACCCCCCCTTACCCCTCCAATTCTATCAGCCTAAAGCAGCAAAATCCCGGAATATTTAGCGGTCAGTCACAACCTTTCTTCAACCACGTCTCACTAATCACCACCACGTCATCCTGCTAAGTGTCTATCCACACCTTCAGCTCGTCCACCTTCCAACAACACTCCTTGCACTGAAGTAAATGCAACGCAGAGACTTCCCTCATCTTCCCTTCTGCCTAACCCCCTCTCTGCCGTCCACACTATTATTTGTCACCATGCTCCCTTCCTCATCATAGCATCTATCCCTTTCCTCCTCAATCAACTGCTGTTCCACCCCCAAATTTTGTGAATAAGCTTTTTCACTTTGCCAACAAAACCTCACTCTGCTGTCCTCCCTTACATGGACCCCATCCCTCAACCATACTAGTTTAAACCCCCCCTCCCCCGGCAGCCCGAGCAAATGCCCCCACCTGGAGACTGGTCCCTCTGGGATTCAGATGTAACCCATTGTTACGTATAGGTCCCACCTCCCCCAAAATAGGTCCCAGTTATCCAAGAACTTGAATCTCTATCTCCTACTCCACCCCTTTAGCCACGCATTCAACCTCCACTAGATTCTATTCCTGCCTTCATGATCACGTGGTACAGGAAGCAATCCAGAAATTACTCCCTTAGTGGTTTTATATGTGGATCCATGGTTGTGTTTATTAGGATATATGAATCCATTAGTAGTGCATTTGGATAAATCTTGGATTGCATTTATTCAGTTGAGTTTTACAGTAGCTAGGAAGTGTATAGTGGTATTTTGGAAACATGATGCAGAGTGAAGTATACAGAGATGGCATAATGAAATTCAATCATGTTTATGTTTGTAAAAAATTACATATCATTTCCGAAACAATTATTCTTTTTATGAAAAAATGTGGACTCCATACTTGAAATTTATGAATTTAGATGCAAAGTTTGAATTGTTGAAATGATGTATTGCAAACTAACCCACAAATAGTCTGCTTTAATATTTTCTTTTGTGTATGTTAACCGCCGGGTGGGGGGGGGGGGGGGGGTGACAGTAGGGGGTGGGATAGTGGGGTGGAGGTTGGAGTGAGGGGTATAGGATGGTAATTTATATATTTTTGTATTTTATGTTGGTATTTTGTAAAATTTAAAATATACTTAAAAAAAAAGATATAATCTGGCGCATCACATAGTGGGCTCGGTTGCAGTTCTTCTACAAAAATATGATGACTGGCAACCCATTGCGTATGCATCACGGTTGATGACAGACGCAGAGACGCGATACATTCAAATTGAAAAGGAGCTGCTCACCATCAGATACGCCTGTGAAAGATTTCATCAGTTTGTGTCTGGACAAGCAATCAGTGTAGAGACTGACCATAAGCCCTGATTGCATTGTTCCAAAAGCCATTAAATGAATGTCCACTGAGAATACCAAGAATGATGCAACACTATACACTGGATCTGGCGAACACTCCGGGTAAGCTCATGTACACAGCAGACACGTTGTCTCGAGCTGTTGACACGAGAGAGCCCGCAAACACCAAAATGGATGAAGACGTGAACACCTTGGTGGACATGATCACAAGTGCATGGTCCATATCAGATGCAAAAATGGAGCTCATAAAGACAGAGATAAACAAAGATGAACCACTGAGACAACTGAGAAAAAACATCTTGGATGGATGGCCCAACATGAAGCAGGGCTGCTCACCTGACATTGCACAGTACTGGAACTGCAGGGCAGAACTATCAGTGGTTATAAAGACATCATCTACAAAGGAAGCAAAATCTTTATTCCAAAGAGTCTGAGAAAAGAGATGCTAAAAAGGATCTATGGAGGACATCTCGGAATCGGAAAGTGTAAGAAAAGAGCACGAGAGGTGATGTACTGGCCAAGAATCAAAAATGAAATAACAAATGAAGCATCAAACTGTACAATATACCTGAAATATCAAGCAAGCAATCCTGCACACACTGCACCATACACACCTTACCAGAAGGTAGACACTGACCTATTTGAATGTCAAGGGAAGGACTATCTTGTAGTCACAGACTATTACTCCCTGTATCCAGAGGTATGTAAACTGAACACCACCACTGTAGATGGTGTAATAACAGATGAAAGCCATATTCTTCAGACATGGTGTGACAAGCGAAGACTTCACAGACAATGGACCCCAGTTTTGAAATTTAAAGTTCCGACAATTTGCCAAAGAATGAGACTTTGTACCCACCACGACAAGTCCTCATTTTCCACAGTCCAATGGTCTAGTAGAAAAATCAGTACGGACAGGCAAAAGACATTGGAACGTACTTCTATCAGAGCACGCTAGTATACCGCACAATGCTGCTCGAGTATGGTATGTCACCAGCTCAACTCCCTATGGGACGTAGGCCAAGATCAAACTTACCCATTCAGGTAAAAGAGGGGGAGAAAATGAGGAAGTTCTAAGAATAACAGAAAGAAAATCAAAAGTATTACTTTGACAGAGGAACAAAAAACCTACCAGAACTCCACACTGGTGACCAAGTAAGGCTAAAAGAGAAAACAAACTTGAACTCAGAAGGGAACTGGCCGTAGTGAAGTCCAGCCAAGATCATGCACCATTGAAGACAGATGAAGGTGCTGTTGTGTGAAGAAATTGTCGAGATCTTCAAATGGGACCAGTTACAGTAGATGGAAAGACGGATACTGTTGAACAACCTGAATTCACAGCTGAGAAGAGATCGTCTGAGGCAACAACTCAGATTAAAGGACAATCAATCAGGAGATTGTCAAGACAAGTGAATTCTCCTAAGATACTCATCGAGCAAATGTGAAGACTCCTGTTCTAAGATGAAGTGGTGCTATCTTATTCACTCTTCAAGTTTTAATGGATGTAAATGTGACCACAAAACAAGTTTAAAAAATGTTAACAATGTTGATAATAATGAAAATGTAAGTTCCTGGTTTAAAGTTAAAATTGCAAGAGTTGTACAAAGAAAACATGTTCGTTAAAAGTAAGCTATTATTGTTTTAAGAAAGGGAGATGGACTGATAGTGATCATGTTTGCATGGCAACTAGCAATGCCTTACTGTTTGATTAGACTTGGCTGGTAGCAGGGGGCTGACACACAGTTTGCAGATCTGGAATGGAGACTTGCAGCCTCATGGCCTCATGGTGCTGTTTACAACAACTTTAACGTAAAGAACCTTTTGGTTCATCCATGTGTTGTCTAAGAACTCAGACATATGAATACAGGATGAAACACTCTTCACTCTGCCGCCATTGGGAAAAAGGTACAGGAGTCTAAAGACTTGCATTCAGTTTCACAAGGACAGCTTCTTCCTGCCATCAAGTTCCTGAACGAACAACGAACCACAGACACTGCCTTACTTTTTGTGCACAATTATTTTAATCTTTTATAACGTTTTAAGATGTTATAATATGAATGTTTGGTCTATGACACTTCCGAAAAACCCAAAATTTCATGACTTGTTCATGACAATAAATCCTGATTCTGATGTAGAATTGGGCAGAAAAATGGCAGATGGAGTTCAATCTGGATAAGTGTGAGGTGATGCATTTTGGAAGGACAAACCAGACGGCTGAGTACAGGGTTAATGGCCGGTTATTTAAGAGTTTGGATGAATAGAGGGACCTTGGGGTTCAAATCCATATATCCCTCAAGGTCACCGCACAGCTTGATGGGATAGTTAAGAAGGCCTATGGGATGCTGGGCTTCATTAATAGGGGGATTGAGTTCAGGAGTCGAGAGATCATGTTGCAACTCTACAACTCTCTGGTGAGACCACACTTAGAGTATTGAGTTCAGTTCTGGTCACCTCATTACAGGAAGGATGTGGAAGCTGTGGAGAGGGGCCAGAGGAGATTTACCAGGACGTTACCTGGATTGGAAAATAAGTCTTATGAAGCAAGGTTAGCAGAGCTGGGACTTTTCTCTTTGGAGCATAGAAGGATGAGAGGAGACTTGATAGAGGTCGACAAGATTCTAAGAGGCATAGATAGGATGGACAGTCAGCACCTGTTTCCCAGGGTAAAATCAGCAAACGTCAGAGGGCGGAGGGAAGTTTAGAGGACACGTCAGGGGTACGTGTTTTTACCCAGAGAGTTGTGGGGCCTGGAATGCCAGGGTTGGTGGAGGAAGGAGAAACATTAGCTGCTTTGTTCGGCTGGTTCCTTTAAGGGAAGGACCTGGGCTTTGAATCAGGACGCAGCCCCTTTAAAGGGGGGAAGGTGGGCTGGAACTGTCTACATGAACACCCATGGCTGACAGTACAGAGCCACTTCCCACCAGGACCATGCAGGTGTCTGAGCTGGGTGGTCAGCTCGCTGCCCTGGCCTCCCACCCCGGCTGGCCGCTGCTGGCAGCTCTCCCATTCGTGGTGGTCCAACTGCTGCAGAGAGGCTGGTGGAGACTGTCTCAGTCCCCCATGGATCACACCAGCAAGATGGCGATCATCACTGGAGCCAACACAGGTAGGATCAAGGGGTGGGTGAGGAGAGAGGTAGAGGGGGAGAGAGAGAGGTGGAAGGAGACAAAGAGGTAGAAGGGAGAGAGAGGTGGGGGGTGAGAGGTGGAGGGGGAGAGGTGTGGAGGGGAGAGAGGGGTGGAGAGGGGAGAGAGGGGTGGAGAGAGAGGTGGAGAGGAGGGGGATAGAGGAGGGGAGGAGGGGGAGAGAGGGGTGGAGGAGGGGGAGAGAGGGGTGGAGGAGGGGGAGAGAGGGGTGGAGGAGGGGGAGAGAGGGGTGGAGGAGGGGGAGAGAGGGGTGGAGGAGGGGGAGAGAGGGGTGGAGGAGGGGGAGAGAGGGGTGGAGGAGGGGGAGAGAGGGGTGGAGGAGGGGGAGAGAGGGGTGGGGGAGAGAGGGGTGGAGGAGAGAGGGGTGGAAGAGGGGAGAGAGGGGTGGAGGGGTGGAGGAGAGGGTAGAGAGGGGTGGAGGAGGGGGGAGTGAGGGGTGTGGAGGAGGGGAAGAGAGGGGTGTGGAGGAGGGGAGAGAGGATGTGGAGGAGGGGGAGAGAGGGGTGTGGAGGAGGGGGAGAGAGGGATGTGGAGGAGGGGGAGAGAGGGGTGTGGTGGAGGGGGAGTGGGGTGTGGAGGAGGGATGAGAGGGGTGTGAAGGAGGGGGAGAGGTGGTGTGGAGGAGGGGGAGGGGGTGGTGTGGAGGAGGGGGTGAGAGAGTTGTGGAGGTAGGGAAAATTGTGGAGGTAGGGGAAAGAGTTGGGGAGGGAGGGGAGTGGTGGAGGGAGGGGAGTGGTGGAGGGAGGGGAGTGGTGGAGGGAGGGGAGTGGTGGAGGGAGGGGAGTGGTGGAGGGAGGGAGTCGTGGAGGGAGGGAGGGAGTCGTGGAGGGAGGGAGGGGGTCGTGGAGGGAGGGGGTCGTGGAGGGAGGGGGTCGTGGAGGGAGGGCGTCGTGGAGGGAGGGCGTCGTGGAGGGAGGGCGTCGTGGAGGGAGGGCGTCGTGGAGGGAGGGCGTCGTGGAGGGAGGGCGTCGTGGAGGGAGGGAGTCGTGGAGGGAGGGAGTCGTGGAGGGAGGGCGTCGTGGAGGGAGGGAGTCGTGGAGGGAGGGAGTCGTGGAGGGAGGGAGTCGTGGAGGGAGGGGAGGGAGTCGTGGAGGGAGGGAGGGAGTCGTGGAGGGAGGGAGGGAGTCGTGGAGGGAGGGAGTCGTGGAGGGAGGGAGGAAGTCGTGGAGGGAGGGGGTCGTGGAGGGAGGGGGTCGTGGAGGGAGGGCGTCGTGGAGGGAGGGCGTCGTGGAGGGAGGGCGTCGTGGAGGGAGGGCGTCGTGGAGGGAGGGTGTCGTGGAGGGAGGGCGTCGTGGAGGGAGGGAGTCGTGGAGGGAGGGGAGGGTGTCGTGGAGGGAGGGAGTCATGGAGGGAGGGAGTCGTGGAGGGAGGGAGTCGTGGAGGGAGGGAGTCGTGGAGGGAGGGAGTCGTGGAGGGAGGGAGTCATGGAGGGAGGGAGTCGTGGAGGGAGGGGAGGGAGTCGTGGAGGGAGGGAGCGAGTCGTGGAGGGAGGGAGGGAGTCGTGGAGGGAGGGAGGGAGTCGTGGAGGGAGGGAGTCGTGGAGGGAGGGCGTCGTGGAGGGAGGGCGTCGTGGAGGGAGGGCGTCGTGGAGGGAGGGGAGGGAGTCGTGGAGGGAGGGAGCGAGTCGTGGAGGGAGGGAGGGAGTCGTGGAGGGAGGGAGTCGTGGAGGGAGGGAGTCGTGGAGGAGGGAGTCATGGAGGGAGGGAGTCGTGGAGGGAGGGTGTCGTGGAGGGAGGCGTCGTGGAGGGAGGGAGTCGTGGAGGGAGGGAGTCATGGAGGGAGGGAGTCGTGGAGGGAGGGAGTCGTGGAGGGAGGGAGTCGTGGAGGGAGGAAGTCGTGGAGGGAGGGCGTCGTGGAGGGAGGGCGTCGTGGAGGGAGGGAGTCGTGGAGGGAGGGAGTCGTGGAGGGAGGGAGGGAGTCGTGGAGGGAGAGAGGGAGTCGTGGAGGGAGGGAGGGAGTTGTGGAGGGAGGGAGTCGTGGAGGAGGGAGTCGTGGAGGGAGGGAGTCGTGGAGGGAGGGAGTCGTGGAGGGAGGGAGTCGTGGAGGGAGGGAGTCGTGGAGGGAGGGGAGGGGCGTCGTGGAGGGAGGGGAGGGAGTCGTGGAGGGAGGGAGCGAGTCGTGGAGGGAGGGAGGGAGTCGTGGAGGGAGGGAGGGAGTCGTGGAGGGAAGGAGTCGTGGAGGGGAGGGAGTCGTGGAGGGAGGGAGTCGTGGAGGGAGGGAGCCGTGGAGGGAGGGAGGGAGTCGTGGAGGGAGGGAGGGAGTCGTGGAGGGAGGGAGTCGTGGAGGGAGGGAGTCGTGGAGGGGGAGGGGAGTCGTGGAGGGGAGGGAGTCGTGGAGAGAGGGAGTCGTGGAGGGAGGGAGTCGTGGAGGGAGGGGAGGGAGTCGTGGAGGGAGGGAGCGAGTCGTGGAGGGAGGGAGGGAGTCGTGGAGGGAGGGAGTCGTGGAGGGAAGGAGTCGTGGAGGGAGGGAGTCGTGGAGGGAGGGAGTCGTGGAGGGAGGGAGCCGTGGGAGGGAGGGAGTCGTGAGGAGGAGTCGTGGAGGGAGGAGTCGTGGAGGGAGGAGTCGTGAGGGGGGAGGGAGTCGTTGGAGGGAGGGAGTCGTGGAGAGAGGGAGTCGTGGAGGGAGGGAGTCGTGAGGGAGGGGTGGGAGTCGTGGAGGGAGGGAGGGAGTCGTGGAGGGAGGGAGCGAGTCGTGGAGGGAGGGAGGGAGTCGTGGAGAGAGGGAGGGAGTCGTGGAGGGAGGGGAGGGAGTCGTGGAGGAAGGAGTCGTGGAGGGGAGGGAGTCGTGGAGGGAGGGAGTCGTGGAGGGAGGGAGTCGTGGAGGGAGGGAGTCATGGAGGGGAGGGAGTCGTGGAGGGAGGGAGTCGTGGAGGGGAGGGAGTCGTGGAGGGGAGGGAGTCGTGGAGGGGAGGGAGTCGTGGAGAGAGGGAGTCGTGGAGGGAGGGAGTCGTGGAGGGAGGGGTGGGAGTCGTGGAGGGAGGGGAGGGAGTCGTGAGGGAGGGAGCGAGTCGTGGAGGGAGGGAGCGAGTCGTGGAGGGAGGGAGGGAGTCGTGGAGGGAGGGAGGGAGTCGTGGAGGAAGGAGTCGTGGAGGGGAGGAGTCGTGGAGGGAGGAGTCGTGGAGGGAGGGAGTCGTGGAGGGAGGGAGTCATGGAGGGGAGGGAGTCGTGGAGGGAGGGAGTCGTGGAGGGATGGAGTCGTGGAGGGAGGGAATCGTGGAGGGAGGGGAGGGAGTCGTGGAGGGAGGGGAGGGAGTCGTGGAGGGAGGGAGTCGTGGAGGGAGGGGAGGGCGTCGTGGAGGGAGGGGAGGGAGTCGTGGAGGGAGGGAGCGAGTCGTGGAGGGAGGAGGGAGTCGTGGAGGGAGGGAGGGAGTCGTGGAGGGAAGAGTCGTGGAGGGGAGGGAGTCGTGGAGGGAGGGAGTCGTGGAGGGAGGGAGCCGTGGAGGGAGGGAGGGAGTCGTGGAGGGAGGGGAGTCGTGGAGGGGAGGGAGTCGTGGAGGGGAGGGAGTCGTGGAAGGGAGGGAGTCGTGGAGAGAGGGAGTCGTGGAGGGAGGGAGTCGTGGAGGGGAGGGGAGGGAGTCGTGGAGGGAGGGAGCGAGTCGTGGAGGGAGGGAGGGAGTCGTGGAGGGAGGGAGTCATGGAGGGAAGGAGTCGTGGAGGGGAGGGAGTCGTGGAGGGAGGGAGTCGTGGAGGAGGGAGCCGTGGAGGGAGGGAGGGAGTCGTGGAGGGAGGGAGTCGTGGAGGGGAGGGAGTCGTGGAGGGGAGGGAGTCGTGGAGGGGAGGGAGTCGTGGAGAGAGGGAGTCGTGGAGGGAGGGAGTCGTGGAGGGAGGGGTGGGAGTCGTGGAGGGAGGGGAGGGAGTCGTGGAGGGAGGGAGCGAGTCGTGGAGGGAGGGAGCGAGTCGTGGAGGGAGGGAGGGAGTCGTGGAGGGAGGGAGGGAGTCGTGGAGGAAGGAGTCGTGGAGGGGAGGGAGTCGTGGAGGGAGGGAGTCGTGGAGGGAGGGAGTCGTGGGAGGGAGGGAGTCATGGAGGGAGGGGAGTCGTGGAGGGAGGGAGTCGTGGAGGGGAGGGAGTCGTGGAGGGGAGGGAGTCGTGGAGGGGAGGGAGTCGTGGAGAGAGGGAGTCGTGTAGGGAGGGAGTCGTGGAGGGAGGGGTGGGAGTCGTGGAGGGAGGGGAGGGAGTCGTGGAGGGAGGAGCGGAGTCGTGGAGGGAGGGAGCGAGTCGTGGAGGGAGGGAGGGAGTCGTGGAGGGAGGGGAGGGAGTCGTGGAGGAAGGAGTCGTGGAGGGGAGGGAGTCGTGGAGGGAGGGAGTCGTGGAGGGAGGGAGTCGTGGAGGGAGGGAGTCATGGAGGGGAGGGAGTCGTGGAGGGAGGGAGTCGTGGAGGGAGGGAGTCGTGGAGGGAGGGATCGTGGAGGGAGGGGAGGGAGTCGTGGAGGGAGGGGAGGGAGTCGTGGAGGGAGGGAGCGAGTCGTGGAGGGAGGGAGGGAGTCGTGGATGGAGGGAGTCGTGGAGGGGAGGGAGTCGTGGAGGGAGGGAGTCGTGGAGGGAGGGAGTCGTGGAGGGAGGGAGTCGTGGAGGGAGGGAGTCGTGGAGGGGAGGGAGGGAGTCGTGGAGGGAGGGAGCGAGTCGTGGAGGGAGGGAGGGAGTCGTGGAGGGAGGGAGCGAGACGTGGAGGGAGGGAGGGAGTCGTGGAGGGGAGGGAGTCGTGGAGGGAGGGAGTCGTGGAGGGAGGGAGTCGTGGAGGGAGGGAGTCGTGGAGGGGAGGGAGTCGTGGAGGGAGGGGAGGGAGTCGTGGAGGGAGGGGAGGGAGTCGTGGAGGGAGGGAGCGAGTCGTGGAGGGAGGGAGCGAGTCGTGGAGGGAGGGTGGGAGTCGTGGAGGGAGGGAGCGAGTCGTGGAGGGAGGGAGGGAGTCGTGGAGGGAGGGAGTCGTGGAGGGGAGGGAGTCGTGGAGGGAAGGAGTCGTGGAGGGAGGGAGTCGTGGAGGGAGGGAGTCGTGGAGGGAGGGAGGGAGTCGTGGAGGGAGGGAGTCGTGGAGGGGAGGGAGTCGTGGAGGGAGGGAGTCGTGGAGGGAGATATCGTGGAGGGAGGGAGTCGTGGAGGGAGGGGAGGGAGTCGTGGAGGGAGGGGAGGGAGTCGTGGAGGGAGGGAGCGAGTCGTGGAGGGAGGGAGGGAGTCGTGGAGGGAGGGAGGGAGTCGTGGAGGGAGGGAGTCGTGGAGGGGAGGGAGTCGTGGAGGGAGGGAGTCGTGGAGGGAGGGAGCCGTGGAGGGAGGGAGGGAGTCGTGGAGGGAGGGAGTCGTGGAGGGGAGGGAGTCGTGGAGGGGAGGGAATCGTGGAGGGAGGGAGTCGTGGAGGGAGGGAGTCGTGGAGGGAGGGGTGGGAGTCGTGGAGGGAGGGGAGGGAGTCGTGGAGGGAGGGAGCGAGTCGTGGAGGGAGGGAGCGAGTCGTTGAGGGAGGGAGTCGTGGAGGGAGGGAGGGAGTCGTGGAGGAAGGAGTCGTGGAGGGGAGGGAGTCGTGGAGGGAGGGAGTCATGGAGGGAGGGAGTTGTGGAGGGAGGGAGTCATGGAGGGGAGGGAGTCGTGGAGGGAGGGAGTCGTGGAGGGAGGGAGTCGTGGAGGGAGGGAATCGTGGAGGGAGGGGAGGGAGTCGTGGAGGGAGGGGAGGGAGTCGTGGAAGGAGGGAGCGAGTCGTGGAGGGAGGGAGGGAGTCGTGGATGGAGGGAGTCGTGGAGGGGAGGGAATCGTGGAGGGAGGGAGTCATGGAGGGAGTGAGTCGTGGAGGGAGGGAGGGAGTTGTGGAGGGTGGGAGTCGTGGAGGGAGGGAGTCGTGGAGGGAGGGAGTCGTGGAGGGAGGGAGTCGTGGAGGGAGGGTGTCGTGGAGGGAGGGAGGGAGTCGTGGAGGGAGGGAGTCGCGGAGGGGAGGGAGTCGCGGAGGGAGGGTGTCGTGGAGGGAGGGAGTCGTGGAGGGAGGGCGTCGTGGAGGGAGGGAGTCGTGGAGGGAGGGTGTCGTGGAGGGAGGGAGTCGTGGAGGGAGGGAGTCGTGGAGGGAGGGAGTCGTGGAGGGAGGGAGTCGTGGAGGGAGGGAGTCGTGGAGGGAGGGAGTCGTGGAGGGAGGGGAGGGAGTCGTGGAGGGAGGGAGCGAGTCGTGGAGGGAGGGAGGGAGTCGTGGAGGGAGGGAGGGAGTCGTGGAGGGAGGGAGTCGTGGAGGGAGGGCGTCGTGGAGGGAGGGCGTCGTGGAGGGAGGGCGTCGTGGAGGGAGGGGAGGGAGTCGTGGAGGGAGGGAGCGAGTCGTGGAGGGAGGGAGGGAGTCGTGGAGGGAGGGAGTCGTGGAGGGAGGGAGTCGTGGAGGGAGGGAGTCATGGAGGGAGGGAGTCGTGGAGGGAGGGTGTCGTGGAGGGAGGGCGTCGTGGAGGGAGGGAGTCGTGGAGGGAGGGAGTCGTGGAGGGAGGGAGTCGTGGAGGGAGGGAGTCGTGGAGGGAGGGAGTCGTGGAGGGAGGGAGTCGTGGAGGGAGGGTGTCGTGGAGGGAGGGCGTCGTGGAGGGAGGGGAGTCGTGGAGGGAGGGTGTCGTGGAGGGAGGGCGTCGTGGAGGGAGGGAGTCGTGGAGGGAGGGAGTCGTGGAGGGAGGGAGTCATGGAGGGAGGGAGTCGTGGAGGGAGGGTGTCGTGGAGGGAGGGCGTCGTGGAGGGAGGGAGTCGTGGAGGGAGGGAGCGAGTCGTGGAGGGAGGGAGGGAGTCGTGGAGGGAGGGAGGGAGTCGTGGAGGGAGGGAGTCGTGGAGGGGAGGGAGTCATGGAGGGAGGGAGTCGTGGAGGGAGGGAGTCGTGGAGGGAGGGAGTCGTGGAGGGAGGGGAGGGCGTCGTGGAGGGAGGGGAGGGCGTCGTGGAGGGAGGGGAGGGAGTCGTGGAGGGAGGGAGCGAGTCGTGGAGGGAGGGAGGGAGTCGTGGAGGGAGGGAGGGAGTCGTGGAGGGAAGGAGTCGTGGAGGGGAGGGAGTCGTGGAGGGAGGGAGTCGTGGAGGGAGGGAGCCGTGGAAGGAGGGAGGGAGGGAGTCGTGGAGGGGAGGGAGTCGTGGAGGGGAGGGAGTCGTGGAGGGGAGGGAGTCGTGGAGAGAGGGAGTCGTGGAGGGAGGGAGTCGTGGAGGGAGGGGAGGGAGTCGTGGAGGGAGGGAGCGAGTCGTGGAGGGAGGGAGGGAGTCGTGGAGGGAGGGAGTCGTGGAGGGAAGGAGTCGTGGAGGGGAGGGAGTCGTGGAGGGAGGGAGTCGTGGAGGGAGGGAGCCGTGGAGGGAGGGAGGGAGTCGTGGAGGGAGGGAGTCGTGGAGGGGAGGGTGTCGTGGAGGGGAGGGAGTCGTGGAGGGGAGGGAGTCGTGGAGAGAGGGAGTCGTGGAGGGAGGGAGTCGTGGAGGGAGGGTTGGGAGTCGTGGAGGGAGGGGAGGGAGTCGTGGAGGGAGGGAGCGAGTCGTGGAGGGAGGGAGCGAGTCGTGGAGGGAGGGAGGGAGTCGTGGAGGGAGGGAGGGAGTCGTGGATGGAGGGAGTCGTGGAGGGGAGGGAGTCGTGGAGGGAGGGAGTCGTGGAGAGAGGGAGTCGTGGAGGGGAGGGAGTCGTGGAGGGGAGGGAGTCGTGGAGGGGAGGGAGTCGTGGAGAGAGGGAGTCGTGGAGGGAGGGAGTCGTGGAGGGGAGGGAGTCGTGGAGGGGAGGGAGTCGTGGAGGGGAGGGAGTCGTGGAGAGAGGGAGTCGTGGAGGGAGGGAGTCGTGGAGGGAGGGTTGGGAGTCGTGGAGGGAGGGGAGGGAGTCGTGGAGGGAGGGAGCGAGTCGTGGAGGGAGGGAGCGAGTCGTGGAGGGAGGGAGGGAGTCGTGGAGGGAGGGAGGGAGTCGTGGAGGAAGGAGTCGTGGAGGGGAGGGAGTCGTGGAGGGAGGGAGTCGTGGAGGGAGGGAGTCGTGGAGGGAGGGAGTCATGGAGGGGAGGGAGTCATGGAGGGAGGGAGTCGTGGAGGGAGGGAATCGTGGAGGGAGGGAATCGTGGAGGGAGGGGAGGGAGTCGTGGAGGGAGGGGAGGGAGTCGTGGAGGGAGGGAGCGAGTCGTGGAGGGAGGGAGGGAGTCGTGGATGGAGGGAGTCGTGGAGGGGAGGGAGTCGTGGAGGGAGGGAGTCGTGGAGGGAGGGAATCGTGGAGGGAGGGAGTCGTGGAGGGAGGGAGTCGTGGAGGGAGGGAGTCGTGGAGGGGAGGGAGGGAGTCGTGGAGGGAGGGAGCGAGTCGTGGAGGGAGGGAGGGAGTCGTGGAGGGAGGGAGCGAGACGTGGAGGGAGGGAGGGAGTCGTGGAGGGGAGGGAGTCGTGGAGGGAGGGAGTCGTGGAGGGAGGGAGTCGTGGAGGGAGGGAGTCGTGGAGGGGAGGGAGTCGTGGAGGGAGGGGAGGGAGTCGTGGAGGGAGGGGAGGGAGTCGTGGAGGGAGGGAGCGAGTCGTGGAGGGAGGGAGCGAGTCGTGGAGGGAGGGAGGGAGTCGTGGAGGGAGGGAGCGAGTCGTGGAGGGAGGGAGGGAGTCGTGGAGGGAGGGAGTCGTGGAGGGGAGGGAGTCGTGGAGGGAGGGAGTCGTGGAGGGAGGGAGTCGTGGAGGGAGGGAGTCGTGGAGGGAGGGAGGGAGTCGTGGAGGGAGGGAGTCGTGGAGGGGAGGGAGTCGTGGAGGGAGGGAGTCGTGGAGGGAGATATCGTGGAGGGAGGGAGTCGTGGAGGGAGGGGAGGGAGTCGTGGAGGGAGGGGAGGGAGTCGTGGAGGGAGGGAGCGAGTCGTGGAGGGAGGGAGGGAGTCGTGGAGGGAGGGAGGGAGTCGTGGAGGGAGGGAGTCGTGGAGGGGAGGGAGTCGTGGAGGGAGGGAGTCGTGGAGGGAGGGAGTCGTGGAGGGAGGGAGTCGTGGAGGGGAGGGAGTCGTGGAGGGGAGGGAATCGTGGAGGGAGGGAGTCGTGGAGGGAGGGAGTCGTGGAGGGAGGGGTGGGAGTCGTGGAGGGAGGGGAGGGAGTCGTGGAGGGAGGGAACGAGTCGTGGAGGGAGGGAGCGAGTCGTTGAGGGAGGGAGGGAGTTGTGGAGGGAGGGAGGGAGTCGTGGAGGAAGGAGTCGTGGAGGGGAGGGAGTCGTGGAGGGAGGGAGTCATGGAGGGAGGGAGTCGTGGAGGGAGGGAGTCATGGAGGGGAGGGAGTCGTGGAGGGAGGGAGTCGTGGAGGGAGGGAGTCGTGGAGGGAGGGAATCGTGGAGGGAGGGGAGGGAGTCGTGGAGGGAGGGGAGGGAGTCGTGGAGGGAGGGAGCGAGTCGTGGAGGGAGGGAGGGAGTCGTGGATGGAGGGAGTCGTGGAGGGGAGGGAATCGTGGAGGGAGGGAGTCATGGAGGGAGTGAGTCGTGGAGGGAGGGAGGGAGTTGTGGAGGGTGGGAGTCGTGGAGGGAGGGAGTCGTGGAGGGAGGGAGTCGTGGAGGGAGGGAGTCGTGGAGGGAGGGTGTCGTGGAGGGAGGGAGGGAGTCGTGGAGGGAGGGAGTCGCGGAGGGGAGGGAGTCGCGGAGGGAGGGTGTCGTGGAGGGAGGGAGTCGTGGAGGGAGGGTGTCGTGGAGGGAGGGTGTCGTGGAGGGAGGGTGTCGTGGAGGGAGGGAGTCGTGGAGGGAGGGTGTCGTGGAGGGAGGGTGTCGTGGAGGGAGGGAGTCGTGGAGGGAGGGAGTCGTGGAGGGAGGGAGTCGTGGAGGGAGGGTGTCGTGGAGGGAGGGAGGGAGTCGTTGAGGGAGGGAGGGAGTTGTGGAGGGAGGGAGGGAGTCGTGGAGGAAGGAGTCGTGGAGGGGAGGGAGTCGTGGAGGGGAGGGAGTCGTGGAGAGAGGGAGTCGTGGAGGGAGGGAGTCGTGGAGGGAGGGGTGGGAGTCGTGGAGGGAGGGGAGGGAGTCGTGGAGGGAGGGAGCGAGTCGTGGAGGGAGGGAGCGAGTCGTGGAGGGAGGGAGGGAGTCGTGGAGGGAGGGAGGGAGTCGTGGAGGAAGGAGTTGTGGAGGGGAGGGAGTCGTGGAGGGAGGGAGTCGTGGAGGGAGGGAGTCGTGGAGGGAGGGAGTCATGGAGGGGAGGGAGTCGTGGAGGGAGGGAGTCGTGGAGGGGAGGGAGTCGTGGAGGGGAGGGAGTCGTGGAGGGGAGGGAGTCGTGGAGAGAGGGAGTCGTGGAGGGAGGGAGTCGTGGAGGGAGGGGTGGGAGTCGTGGAGGGAGGGGAGGAGTCGTGGAGGAGGGAGCGAGTCGTGGAGGGAGGGAGCGAGTCGTGGAGGGAGGGAGGGAGTCGTGGAGGGAGGGAGGGAGTCGTGGAGGAAGGAGTCGTGGAGGGGAGGGAGTCGTGGAGGGAGGAGTCGTGGAGGGAGGGAGTCGTGGAGGGAGGGAGTCATGGAGGGAGGGAGGGAGTCGTGGAGGGAGGGAGTCGTGGAGGGAGGGAATCGTGGAGGGAGGGGGAGGGAGTCGTGGAGGGAGGGGAGGGAGTCGTGGAGGGAGGGAGCGAGTCGTGGAGGGAGGGAGGGAGTCGTGGATGGAGGGAGTCGTGGAGGGGAGGGAGTCGTGGAGGGAGGGAGTCGTGGAGAGAGGGAGTCGTGGAGGGAGGGAGTCGTGGAGGGAGGGAGTCGTGGAGGGAGGGAGTCGTGGAGGGAGGGAGTCGTGGAGGGGAGGGAGGGAGTCGTGGAGGGAGGGAGCGAGTCGTGGAGGGAGGAGGGAGTCGTGGAGGGAGGGAGCGAGACGTGGAGGGAGGGAGGGAGTCGTGGAGGGGAGGGAGTCGTGGAGGGAGGGAGTCGTGGAGGGAGGGAGTCGTGGAGGGAGGGAGTCGTGGAGGGGAGGGAGTCGTGGAGGGAGGGGAGGGAGTCGTGGAGGGAGGGGAGGGAGTCGTGGAGGGAGGGAGCGAGTCGTGGAGGGAGGGAGCGAGTCGTGGAGGGAGGAGGAGTCGTGCAGGGAGGGAGCGAGTCGTGGAGGGAGGGAGGGAGTCGTGGAGGGAGGGAGTCGTGGAGGGGAGGGAGTCGTGGAGGGAGGGAGTCGTGGAGGGAGGGAGTCGTGGAGGGAGGGAGTCGTGGAGGGAGGGAGGGAGTCGTGGAGGGAGGGAGTCGTGGAGGGGAGGGAGTCGTGGAGGGAGGGAGTCGTGGAGGGAGATATCGTGGAGGGAGGGAGTCGTGGAGGGAGGGGAGGGAGTCGTGGAAGGAGGGGAGGGAGTCGTGGAGGGAGGGAGCGAGTCGTGGAGGGAGGGAGGGAGTCGTGGAGGGAGGGAGGGAGTCGTGGAGGGAGGGAGTCGTGGAGGGGAGGGAGTCGTGGAGGGAGGGAGTCGTGGAGGGAGGGAGCCGTGGAGGGAGGGAGGGAGTCGTGGAGGGAGGGAGTCGTGGAGGGGAGGGAGTCGTGGAGGGGAGGGAATCGTGGAGGGAGGGAGTCGTGGAGGGAGGGAGTCGTGGAGGGAGGGGTGGGAGTCGTGGAGGGAGGGGAGGGAGTCGTGGAGGGAGGGAGCGAGTCGTGGAGGGAGGGAGCGAGTCGTTGAGGGAGGGAGTCGTGGAGGGAGGGAGGGAGTCGTGGAGGAAGGAGTCGTGGAGGGGAGGGAGTCGTGGAGGGAGGGAGTCATGGAGGGAGGGAGTCGTGGAGGGAGGGAGTCATGGAGGGGAGGGAGTCGTGGAGGGAGGGAGTCGAGGAGGGAGGGAGTCGTGGAGGGAGGGAATCGTGGAGGGAGGGGAGGGAGTCGTGGAGGGAGGGGAGGGAGTCGTGGAGGGAGGGAGTCGCGGAGGGGAGGGAGTCGCGGAGGGAGGGTGTCGTGGAGGGAGGGAGTCGTGGAGGGAGGGCGTCGTGGAGGGAGGGAGTCGTGGAGGGAGGGGAGGGTGTCGTGGAGGGAGGGAGTCGTGGAGGGAGGGAGTCGTGGAGGGAGGGAATCGTGGAGGGAGGGAGTCGTGGAGGGAGGGAGTCGTGGAGGGAGGGAGTCGTGGAGGGAGGGAGTCGTGGAGGGAGGGGAGGGAGTCGTGGAGGGAGGGAGCGAGTCGTGGAGGGAGGGAGGGAGTCGTGGAGGGAGGGAGGGAGTCGTGGAGGGAGGGAGTCGTGGAGGGAGGGCGTCGTGGAGGGAGGGCGTCGTGGAGGGAGGGCGTCGTGGAGGGAGGGCGTCGTGGAGGGAGGGGAGGGAGTCGTGGAGGGAGGGAGCGAGTCGTGGAGGGAGGGAGGGAGTCGTGGAGGGAGGGAGTCGTGGAGGGAGGGAGTCGTGGAGGGAGGGAGTCATGGAGGGAGGGAGTCGTGGAGGGAGGGTGTCGTGGAGGGAGGGCGTCGTGGAGGGAGGGAGTCGTGGAGGGAGGGAGTCGTGGAGGGAGGGAGTCGTGGAGGGAGGGAGTCGTGGAGGGAGGGAGTCGTGGAGGGAGGGAGTCGTGGAGGGAGGGTGTCGTGGAGGGAGGGCGTCGTGGAGGGAGGGAGTCGTGGAGGGAGGGTGTCGTGGAGGGAGGGCGTCGTGGAGGGAGGGAGTCGTGGAGGGAGGGAGTCGTGGAGGGAGGGAGTCATGGAGGGAGGGAGTCGTGGAGGGAGGGTGTCGTGGAGGGAGGGCGTCGTGGAGGGAGGGAGTCGTGGAGGGAGGGAGTCGTGGAGGGAGGGAGGGAGTCGTGGAGGGAGGGAGGGAGTTGTGGAGGGAGGGAGTCGTGGAGGGAGGGAGTCGTGGAGGGAGGGAGTCGTGGAGGGAGGGAGTCGTGGAGGGAGGGAGTCGTGGAGGGAGGGAGTCGTGGAGGGAGGGGAGGGCGTCGTGGAGGGAGGGGAGGGAGTCGTGGAGGGAGGGAGCGAGTCGTGGAGGGAGGGAGGGAGTCGTGGAGGGAGGGAGGGAGTCGTGGAGGGAAGGAGTCGTGGAGGGGAGGGAGTCGTGGAGGGAGGGAGTCGTGGAGGGAGGGAGCCGTGGAAGGAGGGAGGGAGGGAGTCGTGGAGGGGAGGGAGTCGTGGAGGGGAGGGAGTCGTGGAGGGGAGGGAGTCGTGGAGAGAGGGAGTCGTGGAGGGAGGGAGTCGTGGAGGGAGGGGAGGGAGTCGTGGAGGGAGGGAGCGAGTCGTGGAGGGAGGGAGGGAGTCGTGGAGGGAGGGAGTCGTGGAGGGAAGGAGTCGTGGAGGGGAGGGAGTCGTGGAGGGAGGGAGTCGTGGAGGGAGGGAGCCGTGGAGGGAGGGAGCCGTGGAGGGAGGGAGGGAGTCGTGGAGGGAGGGAGTCGTGGAGGGGAGGGAGTCGTGGAGGGGAGGGAGTCGTGGAGGGGAGGGAGTCGTGGAGAGAGGGAGTCGTGGAGGGAGGGAGTCGTGGAGGGAGGGGTGGGAGTCGTGGAGGGAGGGGAGGGAGTCGTGGAGGGAGGGAGCGAGTCGTGGAGGGAGGGAGCGAGTCGTGGAGGGAGGGAGGGAGTCGTGGAGGGAGGGAGGGAGTCGTGGAGGGAGGGAGGGAGTCGTGGAGGAAGGAGTCGTGGAGGGGAGGGAGTCGTGGAGGGAGGGAGTCGTGGAGGGAGGGAGTCGTGGAGGGAGGGAGTCGTGGAGGGAGGGAGTCATGGAGGGGAGGGAGTCGTGGAGGGAGGGAGTCGTGGAGGGAGGGAATCGTGGAGGGAGGGGAGGGAGTCGTGGAGGGAGGGGAGGGAGTCGTGGAGGGAGGGAGCGAGTCGTGGAGGGAGGGAGGGAGTCGTGGATGGAGGGAGTCGTGGAGGGGAGGGAGTCGTGGAGGGAGGGAGTCGTGGAGGGAGGGAGTCGTGGAGGGAGGGAGTCGTGGAGGGAGGGAGTCGTGGAGGGAGGGAGTCGTGGAGGGAGGGAGTCGTGGAGGGGAGGGAGGGAGTCGTGGAGGGAGGGAGCGAGTCGTGGAGGGAGGGAGGGAGTCGTGGAGGGAGGGAGCGAGACGTGGAGGGAGGGAGGGAGTCGTGGAGGGGAGGGAGTCGTGGAGGGAGGGAGTCGTGGAGGGAGGGAGTCGTGCAGGGAGGGAGTCGTGGAGGGGAGGGAGTCGTGGAGGGAGGGGAGGGAGTCGTGGAGGGAGGGGAGGGAGTCGTGGAGGGAGGGAGCGAGTCGTGGAGGGAGGGAGCGAGTCGTGGAGGGAGGGAGGGAGTCGTGGAGGGAGGGAGCGAGTCGTGGAGGGAGGGAGGGAGTCGTGGAGGGAGGGAGTCGTGGAGGGGAGGGAGTCGTGGAGGGATGGAGTCGTGGAGGGAGGGAGTCGTGGAGGGAGGGAGTCGTGGAGGGAGGGAGGGAGTCGTGGAGGGAGGGAGTCGTGGAGGGGAGGGAGTCGTGGAGGGAGGGAGTCGTGGAGGGAGATATCGTGGAGGGAGGGAGTCGTGGATGGAGGGGAGGGAGTCGTGGAGGGAGGGGAGGGAGTCGTGGAGGGAGGGAGCGAGTCGTGGAGGGAGGGAGGGAGTCGTGGAGGGAGGGAGTCGTGGAGGGGAGGGAGTCGTGGAGGGAGGGAGTCGTGGAGGGAGGGAGCCGTGGAGGGAGGGAGGGAGTCGTGGAGGGAGGGAGTCGTGGAGGGGAGGGAGTCGTGGAGGGGAGGGAATCGTGGAGGGAGGGAGTCGTGGAGGGAGGGAGTCGTGGAGGGAGGGGTGGGAGTCGTGGAGGGAGGGGAGGGAGTCGTGGAGGGAGGGAGCGAGTCGTGGAGGGAGGGAGCGAGTCGTTGAGGGAGGGAGGGAGTTGTGGAGGGAGGGAGGGAGTCGTGGAGGAAGGAGTCGTGGAGGGGAGGGAGTCGTGGAGGGAGGGAGTCATGGAGGGAGGGAGTCGTGGAGGGAGGGAGTCATGGAGGGGAGGGAGTCGTGGAGGGAGGGAGTCGTGGAGGGAGGGAGTCGTGGAGGGAGGGAATCGTGGAGGGAGGGGAGGGAGTCGTGGAGGGAGGGGAGGGAGTCGTGGAGGGAGGGAGCGAGTCGTGGAGGGAGGGAGGGAGTCGTGGATGGAGGGAGTCGTGGAGGGGAGGGAATCGTGGAGGGAGGGAGTCATGGAGGGAGTGAGTCGTGGAGGGAGGGAGGGAGTTGTGGAGGGTGGGAGTCGTGGAGGGAGGGAGTCGTGGAGGGAGGGAGTCGTGGAGGGAGGGAGTCGTGGAGGGAGGGTGTCGTGGAGGGAGGGAGGGAGTCGTGGAGGGAGGGAGTCGCGGAGGGGAGGGAGTCGCGGAGGGAGGGTGTCGTGGAGGGAGGGAGTCGTGGAGGGAGGGTGTCGTGGAGGGAGGGTGTCGTGGAGGGAGGGTGTCGTGGAGGGAGGGAGTCGTGGAGGGAGGGTGTCGTGGAGGGAGGGTGTCGTGGAGGGAGGGAGTCGTGGAGGGAGGGAGTCGTGGAGGGAGGGAGTCGTGGAGGGAGGGAGTCGTGGAGGGAGGGTGTCGTGGAGGGAGGGTGTCGTGGAGGGAGGGAGTCGTGGAGGGAGGGTGTCGTGGAGGGAGGGTGTCGTGGAGGGAGGGAGTCGTGGAGGGAGGGAGTCGTGGAGGGAGGGAGTCGTGGAGGGAGGGTGTCGTGGAGGGAGGGAGGGAGTCGTGGAGGGAGGGAGTCGCGGAGGGGAGGGAGGGAGGGAGTCGTGGAGGGAGGGAGGGAGTCGTGGAGGGAGGTAGGGAGTCGTGGAGGAAGGAATCGTGGAGGGGAGGGAGTCGTGGAGGGAGGGAGTCGTGGAGGGAGGGAGTCGTGGAGGGAGGGAGTCGTGGAGGGAGGGTGTCGTGGAGGGAGGGGTGGGAGTCGTGGAGGGAGGGGAGGGAGTCGTGGAGGGAGGGAGCGAGTCGTGGAGGGAGGGAGCGAGTCGTGGAGGGAGGGAGGGAGTCGTGGAGGGAGGGAGGGAGTCGTGGAGGGAGGGAGGGAGTCGTGGAGGAAGGAGTCGTGGAGGGGAGGGAGTCGTGGAGGGAGGGAGTCGTGGAGGGAGGGAGTCGTGGAGGGAGGGAGTCATGGAGGGGAGGGAGTCGTGGAGGGAGGGAGTCGTGGAGGGAGGGAATCGTGGAGGGAGGGGAGGGAGTCGTGGAGGGAGGGGAGGGAGTCGTGGAGGGAGGGAGCGAGTCGTGGAGGGAGGGAGGGAGTCGTGGATGGAGGGAGTCGTGGAGGGGAGGGAGTCGTGGAGGGAGGGAGTCGTGGAGGGAGGGAGTCGTGGAGGGAGGGAGTCGTGGAGGGAGGGAGTCGTGGAGGGAGGGAGTCGTGGAGGGAGGGAGTCGTGGAGGGGAGGGAGGGAGTCGTGGAGGGAGGGAGCGAGTCGTGGAGGGAGGGAGGGAGTCGTGGAGGGAGGGAGCGAGACGTGGAGGGAGGGAGGGAGTCGTGGAGGGGAGGGAGTCGTGGAGGGAGGGAGTCGTGGAGGGAGGGAGTCGTGGAGGGAGGGAGTCGTGGAGGGGAGGGAGTCGTGGAGGGAGGGGAGGGAGTCGTGGAGGGAGGGGAGGGAGTCGTGGAGGGAGGGAGCGAGTCGTGGAGGGAGGGAGCGAGTCGTGGAGGGAGGGAGGGAGTCGTGGAGGGAGGGAGCGAGTCGTGGAGGGAGGGAGGGAGTCGTGGAGGGAGGGAGTCGTGGAGGGGAGGGAGTCGTGGAGGGAGGGAGACGTGGAGGGAGGGAGTCGTGGAGGGAGGGAGTCGTGGAGGGAGGGAGGGAGTCGTGGAGGGAGGGAGTCGTGGAGGGGAGGGAGTCGTGGAGGGAGGGAGTCGTGGAGGGAGATATCGTGGAGGGAGGGAGTCGTGGAGGGAGGGGAGGGAGTCGTGGAGGGAGGGGAGGGAGTCGTGGAGGGAGGGAGCGAGTCGTGGAGGGAGGGAGGGAGTCGTGGAGGGAGGGAGTCGTGGAGGGGAGGGAGTCGTGGAGGGAGGGAGTCGTGGAGGGAGGGAGCCGTGGAGGGAGGGAGGGAGTCGTGGAGGGAGGGAGTCGTGGAGGGGAGGGAGTCGTGGAGGGGAGGGAATCGTGGAGGGAGGGAGTCGTGGAGGGAGGGAGTCGTGGAGGGAGGGGTGGGAGTCGTGGAGGGAGGGGAGGGAGTCGTGGAGGGAGGGAGCGAGTCGTGGAGGGAGGGAGCGAGTCGTTGAGGGAGGGAGGGAGTTGTGGAGGGAGGGAGGGAGTCGTGGAGGAAGGAGTCGTGGAGGGGAGGGAGTCGTGGAGGGAGGGAGTCATGGAGGGAGGGAGTCGTGGAGGGAGGGAGTCATGGAGGGGAGGGAGTCGTGGAGGGAGGGAGTCGTGGAGGGAGGGAGTCGTGGAGGGAGGGAATCGTGGAGGGAGGGGAGGGAGTCGTGGAGGGAGGGGAGGGAGTCGTGGAGGGAGGGAGCGAGTCGTGGAGGGAGGGAGGGAGTCGTGGATGGAGGGAGTCGTGGAGGGGAGGGAATCGTGGAGGGAGGGAGTCATGGAGGGAGTGAGTCGTGGAGGGAGGGAGGGAGTTGTGGAGGGTGGGAGTCGTGGAGGGAGGGAGTCGTGGAGGGAGGGAGTCGCGGAGGGAGGGAGTCGTGGAGGGAGGGTGTCGTGGAGGGAGGGAGGGAGTCGCGGAGGGGAGGGAGTCGTGGAGGGAGGGAGTCGTGGAGGGAGGGTGTCGTGGAGGGAGGGTGTCGTGGAGGGAGGGTGTCGTGGAGGGAGGGAGTCGTGGAGGGAGGGTGTCGTGGAGGGAGGGTGTCGTGGAGGGAGGGAGTCGTGGAGGGAGGGAGTCGTGGAGGGAGGGAGTCGTGGAGGGAGGGAGTCGTGGAGGGAGGGTGTCGTGGAGGGAGGGTGTCGTGGAGGGAGGGAGTCGTGGAGGGAGGGTGTCGTGGAGGGAGGGTGTCGTGGAGGGAGGGAGTCGTGGAGGGAGGGAGTCGTGGAGGGAGGGTGTCGTGGAGGGAGGGAGGGAGTCGTGGAGGGAGGGAGTCGCGGAGGGGAGGGAGTCGCGGAGGGAGGGTGTCGTGGAGGGAGGGAGTCGTGGAGGGAGGGTGTCGTGGAGGGAGGGTGTCGTGGAGGGAGGGAGTCGTGGAGGGAGGGAGTCGTGGAGGGAGGGAGTCGTGGAGGGAGGGTGTCGTGGAGGGAGGGAGTCGTGGAGGGAGGGAGTCGTGGAGGGAGGGAGTCGTGGAGGGAGGGAGCGAGTCGTGGAGGGAGGGTGGGAGTCATGGAGGGAGGGAGTCGTGGAGGGGAGGGAGTCATGGAGGGAGGGAGTCGTCGAGGGAGGGAGTCGTGGAGGGAGGGAGTCGTGGAGGGAGGGAGTCATGGAGGGAGGGTGTCGTGGAGGGAGGGAGTCATGGAGGGAGGGTGTCGTGGAGGGAGGGAGTCGTGGAGGGAGGGAGTCGTGGAGGGAGGGTGTCGTGGAGGGAGGGAGTCGTGGAGGGAGGGTGTCGTGGAGGGAGGGAGTCGTGGAGGGAGGGAGTTGTGGAGGGAGGGTGTCGTGGAGGGAGGGAGTCGTGGAGGGAGGGTGTCGTGGAGGGAGGGAGTCGTGGAGGGAGGGAGTCGTGGAGTGAGGGTGTCGTGGAGGGAGGGAGTCGTGGAGGGAGGGAGTCGTGGAGGGAGGGAGTCGTGGAGGGAGGGAGCGAGTCGTGGAGGGAGGGTGGGAATCGTGGAGGGAGGGAGTCGTGGAGGGGAGGGAGTCGTGGAGGGGAGGGAGTCGTGGAGGGAGGGAGTCGTGGAGGGAGGGAGTCGTGGAGGGAGGGTGTCGTGGAGGGAGGGAGTCGTGGAGGGAGGGTGTCGTGGAGGGAGGGAGTCGTGGAGGGAGGGAGTTGTGGAGGGAGGGTGTCGTGGAGGGAGGGAGTCGTGGAGGGAGGGAGTCGTGGAGGGAGGGAGCGAGTCGTGGAGGGAGGGTGGGAGTCGTGGAGGGAGGGAGTCGTGGAGGGGAGGGAGTCGTGGAGGGAGGGAGTCGTGGAGGGAGGGAGTCGTGGAGGGGAGGGAGTCGTGGAGGGGAGGGAGTCGTGGAGGGAGGGAGTCGTGGAGGGAGGGAGTCGTGGAGGGAGGGAGTCGTGGAGGGAGGGAGCGAGTCGTGGAGGGAGGGAGCGAGTCGTGGAGGGAGGGTGGGAGTCGTGGAGGGAGGGAGTCGTGGAGGGAGGGAGTCGTGGAGGGGAGGGAGTCATGGAGGGAGGGAGTCGTGGAGGGAGGGAGTCGTGGAGGGAGGGAGTCGTGGAGGGAGGGAGTCGTGGAGGGAGGGAGTCGTGGAGGGAGGGTGTCGTGGAGGGAGGGAGCCGTGGAGGGAGGGAGTCGTGGAGGGAGGGTGTCGTGGAGGGAGGGAGTCGTGGAGGGAGGGTGTCGTGGAGGGAGGGAGTCGTGGAGGGAGGGAGTCGTGGAGGGAGGGTGTCGTGGAGGGAGGGAGTCGTGGAGGGAGGGAGTCGTGGAGGGAGGGAGTCGTGGAGGGAGGGAGCGAGTCGTGGAGGGAGGGTGGGAGTCGTGGAGGGAGGGAGTCGTGGAGGGGAGGGAGTCGTGGAGGGAGGGAGTCGTGGAGGGAGGGAGTCGTGGAGGGAGGGAGTCGTGGAGGGAGGGAGTCGTGGAGGGAGGGAGTCGTGGAGGGAGGGTGTCGTGGAGGGAGGGAGTCGTGGAGGGGAGGGAGTCGTGGAGGGAGGGAGTCGTGGAGGGAGGGAGTCGTGGAGGGAGGGAGTCGTGGAGGGAGGGAGCGAGTCGTGGAGGGAGGGTGGGAGTCGTGGAGGGAGGGAGTCGTGGAGGGGAGGGAGTCGTGGAGGGAGGGAGTCGTGGAGGGAGGGAGTCGTGGAGGGGAGGGAGTCGTGGAGGGGAGGGTCATGGAGGGAGGGAGTCGTGGAGGGAGGGAGTCGTGGAGGGAGGGAGTCGTGGAGGGAGGGAGCGAGTCGTGGAGGGAGGGTGGGAGTCGTGGAGGGAGGGAGTCATGGAGGGGAGGGAGCGAGTCGTGGAGGGAGGGTGGGAGTCGTGGAGGGAGGGAGTCGTGGAGGGGAGGGAGTCGTGGAGGGAGGGAGTCGTGGAGGGAGGGAGTCGTGGAGGGAGGGAGTCGTGGAGGGGAGGGAGTCGTGGAGGGGAGGGTCATGGAGGGAGGGAGTCGTGGAGGGAGGGAGTCGTGGAGGGAGGGAGTCGTGGAGGGAGGGAGCGAGTCGTGGAGGGAGGGTGGGAGTCGTGGAGGGAGGGAGTCGTGGAGGGGAGGGAGTCATGGAGGGAGGGAGTCGTGGAGGGAGGGAGTCGTGGAGGGAGGGAGTCGTGGAGGGAGGGAGTCGTGGAGGGAGGGAGTCGTGGAGGGAGGGTGTCGTGGAGGGAGGGAGTCGTGGAGGGAGGGTGTCGTGGAGGGAGGGAGTCGTGGAGGGAGGGTGTCGTGGAGGGAGGGAGTCGTGGAGGGAGGGAGTCGTGGAGGGAGGGAGTCGTGGAGGGAGGGAGTCGTGGAGGGAGGGAGCGAGTCGTGGAGGGAGGGTGGGAGTCGTGGAGGGAGGGAGTCGTGGAGGGGAGGGAGTCGTGGAGGGAGGGAGTCGTGGAGGGAGGGAGTCGTGGAGGGGAGGGAGTCGTGGAGGGGAGGGAGGGAGGGAGTCGTGGAGGGAGGGAGTCGTGGAGGGAGGGAGTCGTGGAGGGAGGGAGCGAGTCGTGGAGGGAGGGTGGGAGTCGTGGAGGGAGGGAGTCGTGGAGGGGAGGGAGTCATGGAGGGAGGGAGTCGTGGAGGGAGGGAGTCGTGGAGGGAGGGAGTCGTGGAGGGAGGGAGTCGTGGAGGGAGGGAGTCGTGGAGGGAGGGAGTCGTGGAGGGAGGGAGTCGTGGAGGGAGGGTGTCGTGGAGGGAGGGTGTCGTGGAGGGAGGGAGTCGTGGAGGGAGGGAGTCGTGGAGGGAGGGTGTCGTGGAGGGAGGGAGTCGTGGAGGGAGGGTGTCGTGGAGGGAGGGAGTCGTGGAGGGAGGGAGTCGTGGAGGGAGGGAGTCGTGGAGGGAGGGAGTGAGTCGTGGAGGGAGGGTGGGAGTCGTGGAGGGAGGGAGTCGTGGAGGGGAGGGAGTCGTGGAGGGAGGGAGTCGTGGAGGGAGGGAGTCGTGGAGGGGAGGGAGTCATGGAGGGAGGGAGTCGTGGAGGGAGGGAGTCGTGGAGGGAGGGAGCGAGTCGTGGAGGGAGGGTGGGAGTCGTGGAGGGAGGGAGTCGTGGAGGGGAGGGAGTCATGGAGGGAGGGAGTCGTGGAGGGAGGGAGTCGTGGAGGGAGGGAGTCGTGGAGGGAGGGAGTCGTGGAGGGAGGGAGCGAGTCGTGGAGGGAGGGTGGGAGTCGTGGAGGGAGGGAGTCGTGGAGGGGAGGGAGTCATGGAGGGAGGGAGTCGTCGAGGGAGGGAGTCGTGGAGGGAGGGAGTCGTGGAGGGAGGGAGTCATGGAGGGAGGGTGTCGTGGAGGGAGGGAGTCATGGAGGGAGGGTGTCGTGGAGGGAGGGAGTCGTGGAGGGAGGGAGTCGTGGATGGAGGGTGTCATGGAGGGAGGGAGTCGTGGAGGGAGGGAGTCGTGGAGGGAGGGAGTCGTGGAGGGAGGGAGCGAGTCGTGGAGGGAGGGTGGGAGTCGTGGAGGGAGGGAGTCGTGGAGGGAGGGAGTCGTGGAGGGAGGGAGTCGTGGAGGGAGGGAGTCGTGGAGGGGAGGGAGTCGTGGAGGGGAGGGTCATGGAGGGAGGGAGTCGTGGAGGGAGGGAGTCGTGGAGGGAGGGAGTCGTGGAGGGAGGGAGCGAGTCGTGGAGGGAGGGTGGGAGTCGTGGAGGGAGGGAGTCGTGGAGGGGAGGGAGTCATGGAGGGAGGGAGTTGTGGAGGGAGGGAGTCGTGGAGGGAGGGAGTCGTGGAGGGAGGGAGTCGTGGAGGGAGGGAGTCGTGGAGGGAGGGTGTCGTGGAGGGAGGGAGTCGTGGAGGGAGGGAGTCGTGGAGGGAGGGTGTCGTGGAGGGAGGGAGTCGTGGAGGGAGGGTGTCGTGGAGGGAGGGAGTCGTGGAGGGAGGGAGTCGTGGAGGGAGGGAGTCGTGGAGGGAGGGTGGAAGTCGTGGAGGGAGGGTGGGAGTCGTGGAGGGAGGGAGTCGTGGAGGGGAGGGAGTCGTGGAGGGAGGGAGTCGTGGAGGGAGGGAGTCGTGGAGGGGAGGGAGTCGTGGAGGGGAGGGAGTCATGGAGGGAGGG
Organism: Narcine bancroftii; assembly: GCF_036971445.1. Classification (NCBI taxonomy): domain Eukaryota; kingdom Metazoa; phylum Chordata; class Chondrichthyes; order Torpediniformes; family Narcinidae; genus Narcine; species Narcine bancroftii. The sequence continues at coordinate 2,433,271 of NC_091471.1, read as the reverse complement.
AGTCGTGGAGGGTGGGAGTCGTGGAGGGAGGGAGTCGTGGAGGGAGGGAGCGAGTCGTGGAGGGAGGGTGGGAGTCGTGGAGGGAGGGAGTCGTGGAGGGGAGGGAGTCATGGAGGGAGGGAGTCGTGGAGGGAGGGAGTCGTTGAGGGAGGGAGTCGTGGAGGGAGGGAGTCGTGGAGGGAGGGAGTCGTGGAGGGAGGGTGTCGTGGAGGGAGGGAGTCGTGGAGGGAGTGAGTCGTGGAGGGAGGGTGTCGTGGAGGGAGGGAGTCGTGGAGGGAGGGTGTCGTGGAGGGAGGGAGTCGTGGAGGGAGGGAGTCGTGGAGGGAGGGAGTCGTGGAGGGAGGGAGTGAGTCGTGGAGGGAGGGTGGGAGTCGTGGAGGGAGGGAGTCGTGGAGGGGAGGGAGTCGTGGAGGGAGGGAGTCGTGGAGGGAGGGAGTCGTGGAGGGGAGGGAGTCGTGGAGGGGAGGGAGTCATGGAGGGAGGGAGTCGTGGAGGGAGGGAGTCGTGGAGGGAGGGAGCGAGTCGTGGAGGGAGGGTGGGAGTCGTGGAGGGAGGGAGTCGTGGAGGGGAGGGAGTCATGGAGGGAGGGAGTCGTGGAGGGAGGGAGTCGTGGAGGGAGGGAGTCGTGGAGGGAGGGAGTCGTGGAGGGAGGGTGTCGTGGAGGGTGGGAGTCGTGGAGGGAGGGAGTCGTGGAGGGAGGGAGTCGTGGAGGGAGGGAGTCGTGGAGGGAGGGTGTCGTGGAGGGAGGGAGTCGTGGAGGGAGGGAGTCGTGGAGGGAGGGTGTCGTGGAGGGAGGGAGTCGTGGAGGGAGGGAGTCGTGGATGGAGGGAGTCGTGGAGGGAGGGAGTCGTGGAGGGAGGGAGTCGTGGAGGGAGGGAGTCGTGGAGGGAGGGAGTCGTGGAGGGAGGGAGTCGTGGAGGGAGGTAGTCGTGGAGGGAGGGAGTCGTGGAGGGAGGGAGTCGTGGAGGGAGGGAGTCGTGGAGGGAGGGGAGGGAGTCGTGGAGGGAGGTAGCGAGTCGTGGAGGGAGGGAGGGAGTCGTGGAGGGAGGGAGGGAGTCGTGGAGGGAGGGAGTCGTGGAGGGAGGGAGTCGTGGAGGGAGGGCGTCGTGGAGGGAGGGCGTCGTGGAGGGAGGGCGTCGTGGAGGGAGGGGAGGGAGTCGTGGAGGGAGGGAGCGAGTCGTGGAGGGAGGGAGGGAGTCGTGGAGGGAGGGAGGGAGTCGTGGAGGGAGGGAGCGAGTCGTGGAGGGAGGGAGGGAGTCGTGGAGGAGAGGGAGTCGTGGAGGGAGGGAGTCGTGGAGGGAGGGAGTCGTGGAGGGAGGGAGTCGTGGAGGGAGGGAGTCGTGGAGGGAGGGAGTCGTGGAGGGAGGGAGTCATGGAGGGAGGGAGTCGTGGAGGGAGGGTGTCGTGGAGGGAGGGCGTCGTGGAGGGAGGGAGTCGTGGAGGGAGGGAGTCGTGGAGGGAGGGAGGGAGTCGTGGAGGGAGGGAGGGAGTTGTGGAGGGAGGGAGTCGTGGAGGGAGGGAGCGAGTCGTGGAGGGAGGGAGGGAGTCGTGGAGGGAGGGAGGGAGTCGTGGAGGGAAGGAGTCGTGGAGGGGAGGGAGTCGTGGAGGGAGGGAGTCGTGGAGGGAGGGAGCCGTGGAGGGAGGGAGGGAGTCGTGGAGGGAGGGAGTCGTGGAGGGGAGGGAGTCGTGGAGGGGAGGGAGTCGTGGAGGGGAGGGAGTCGTGGAGAGAGGGAGTCGTGGAGGGAGGGAGTCGTGGAGGGAGGGGAGGGAGTCGTGGAGGGAGGGAGCGAGTCGTGGAGGGAGGGAGGGAGTCGTGGAGGGAGGGAGTCGTGGAGGGAGGGAGTCGTGGAGGGAGGGAGTCGTGGAGGGAGGGAGTCGTGGAGGGAGGGAGTCGTGGAGGGAGGGAGTCATGGAGGGAGGGAGTCGTGGAGGGAGGGTGTCGTGGAGGGAGGGCGTCGTGGAGGGAGGGAGTCGTGGAGGGAGGGAGTCGTGGAGGGAGGGAGGGAGTCGTGGAGGGAGGGAGGGAGTTGTGGAGGGAGGGAGTCGTGGAGGGAGGGAGTCGTGGAGGGAGGGAGTCGTGGAGGGAGGGAGTCGTGGAGGGAGGGAGTCGTGGAGGGAGGGGAGGGCGTCGTGGAGGGAGGGGAGGGAGTCGTGGAGGGAGGGAGCGAGTCGTGGAGGGAGGGAGGGAGTCGTGGAGGGAGGGAGGGAGTCGTGGAGGGAAGGAGTCGTGGAGGGGAGGGAGTCGTGGAGGGAGGGAGTCGTGGAGGGAGGGAGCCGTGGAGGGAGGGAGGGAGTCGTGGAGGGAGGGAGTCGTGGAGGGGAGGGAGTCGTGGAGGGGAGGGAGTCGTGGAGAGAGGGAGTCGTGGAGGGAGGGAGTCGTGGAGGGAGGGGAGGGAGTCGTGGAGGGAGGGAGCGAGTCGTGGAGGGAGGGAGGGAGTCGTGGAGGGAGGGAGTCGTGGAGGGAAGGAGTCGTGGAGGGGAGGGAGTCGTGGAGGGAGGGAGTCGTGGAGGGAGGGAGCCGTGGAGTGAGGGAGGGAGTCGTGGAGGGAGGGAGTCGTGGAGGGGAGGGAGTCGTGGAGGGGAGGGAGTCGTGGAGGGGAGGGAGTCGTGGAGAGAGGGAGTCGTGGAGGGAGGGAGTCGTGGAGGGAGGGGTGGGAGTCGTGGAGGGAGGGGAGGGAGTCGTGGAGGGAGGGAGCGAGTCGTGGAGGGAGGGAGCGAGTCGTGGAGGGAGGGAGGGAGTCGTGGAGGGAGGGAGGGAGTCGTGGAGGAAGGAGTCGTGGAGGGGAGGGAGTCGTGGAGGGAGGGAGTCGTGGAGGGAGGGAGTCGTGGAGGGAGGGAGTCATGGAGGGGAGGGAGTCATGGAGGGAGGGAGTCGTGGAGGGAGGGAGTCGTGGAGGGAGGGAATCGTGGAGGGAGGGGAGGGAGTCGTGGAGGGAGGGGAGGGAGTCGTGGAGGGAGGGAGCGAGTCGTGGAGGGAGGGAGGGAGTCGTGGATGGAGGGAGTCGTGGAGGGGAGGGAGTCGTGGAGGGAGGGAGTCGTGGAGGGAGGGAGTCGTGGAGGGAGGGAGTCGTGGAGGGAGGGAGTCGTGGAGGGAGGGAGTCGTGGAGGGAGGGAGTCGTGGAGGGGAGGGAGGGAGTCGTGGAGGGAGGGAGCGAGTCGTGGAGGGAGGGAGGGAGTCGTGGAGGGAGGGAGCGAGACGTGGAGGGAGGGAGGGAGTCGTGGAGGGGAGGGAGTCGTGGAGGGAGGGAGTCGTGGAGGGAGGGAGTCGTGGAGGGAGGGAGTCGTGGAGGGGAGGGAGTCGTGGAGGGAGGGGAGGGTGTCGTGGAGGGAGGGGAGGGAGTCGTGGAGGGAGGGAGCGAGTCGTGGAGGGAGGGAGCGAGTCGTGGAGGGAGGGAGGGAGTCGTGGAGGGAGGGAGCGAGTCGTGGAGGGAGGGAGGGAGTCGTGGAGGGAGGGAGTCGTGGAGGGGAGGGAGTCGTGGAGGGAGGGAGTCGTGGAGGGAGGGAGTCGTGGAGGGAGGGAGTCGTGGAGGGAGGGAGGGAGTCGTGGAGGGAGGGAGTCTAGGAGGGGAGGGAGTCGTGGAGGGAGGGAGTCGTGGAGGGAGATATCGTGGAGGGAGGGAGTCGTGGAGGGAGGGGAGGGAGTCGTGGAGGGAGGGGAGGGAGTCGTGGAGGGAGGGAGCGAGTCGTGGAGGGAGGGAGGGAGTCGTGGAGGGAGGGAGGGAGTCGTGGAGGGAGGGAGTCGTGGAGGGGAGGGAGTCGTGGAGGGAGGGAGTCGTGGAGGGAGGGAGCCGTGGAGGGAGCGAGGGAGTCGTGGAGGGAGGGAGTCGTGGAGGGGAGGGAGTCGTGGAGGGGAGGGAATCGTGGAGGGAGGGAGTCGTGGAGGGAGGGAGTCGTGGAGGGAGGGGTGGGAGTCGTGGAGGGAGGGGAGGGAGTCGTGGAGGGAGGGAGCGAGTCGTGGAGGGAGGGAGCGAGTCGTTGAGGGAGGGAGGGAGTCGTGGAGGGAGGGAGGGAGTCGTGGAGGAAGGAGTCGTGGAGGGGAGGGAGTCGTGGAGGGAGGGAGTCATGGAGGGAGGGAGTCGTGGAGGGAGGGAGTCATGGAGGGGAGGGAGTCGTGGAGGGAGGGAGTCGTGGAGGGAGGGAGTCGTGGAGGGAGGGAATCGTGGAGGGAGGGGAGGGAGTCGTGGAGGGAGGGGAGGGAGTCGTGGAGGGAGGGAGGGGGTCGTGGAGGGAGGGAGGGAGTCGTGGATGGAGGGAGTCGTGGAGGGGAGGGAATCGTGGAGGGAGGGAGTCATGGAGGGAGTGAGTCGTGGAGGGAGGGAGGGAGTTGTGGAGGGTGGGAGTCGTGGAGGGAGGGAGTCGTGGAGGGAGGGAGTCGTGGAGGTAGGGAGTCGTGGAGGGAGGGTGTCGTGGAGGGAGGGAGGGAGTCGTGGAGGGAGGGAGTCGCGGAGGGGAGGGAGTCGCGGAGGGAGGGTGTCGTGGAGGGAGGGAGTCGTGGAGGGGAGGGAGTCATGGAGGGAGGGAGGTGTGGAGGGAGGGAGTCGTGGAGGGAGGGAGTCGTGGAGGGAGGGAGTCATGGAGGGAGGGAGTCGTGGAGGGAGGGTGTCGTGGAGGGAGGGAGTCGTGGAGGGAGGGAGTCGTGGAGGGAGGGTGTCGTGGAGGGAGGGAGTCGTGGAGGGAGGGTGTCGTGGAGGGAGGGAGTCGTGGAGGGAGGGAGTCGTGGAGGGAGGGAGTCGTGGAGGGAGGGAGCGAGTCGTGGAGGGAGGGTGGGAGTCGTGGAGGGAGGGAGTCGTGGAGGGGAGGGAGTCGTGGAGGGAGGGAGTCGTGGAGGGAGGGAGTCGTGGAGGGAGGGAGTCGTGGAGGGGAGGGAGTCGTGGAGGGAGGGAGTCGTGGAGGGAGGGAGTCGTGGAGGGAGGGAGTCGTGGAGGGAGGGAGTCGTGGAGGGAGGGAGCGAGTCGTGGAGGGAGGGTGGGAGTTGTGGAGGGAGGGAGTCGTGGAGGGGAGGGAGTCATGGAGGGAGGGAGTCGTGGAGGGAGGGAGTCGTGGAGGGAGGGAGTCGTGGAGGGAGGGAGTCGTGGAGGGAGGGAGTCGTGGAGGGAGGGTGTCGTGGAGGGAGGGTGTCGTGGAGGGAGGGAGTCGTGGAGGGAGGGAGTCGTGGAGGGAGGGTGTCGTGGAGGGAGGGAGTCGTGGAGGGAGGGAGTCGTGGAGGGAGCGAGTCGTGGAGGGAGGGTGTCGTGGAGGGAGGGAGTCGTGGAGGGAGGGAGTCGTGGAGGGAGGGTGTCATGGAGGGAGGGAGTCGTGGAGGGAGGGAGTCGTGGAGGGAGGGAGTCGTGGAGGGAGGGAGCGAGTCGTGGAGGGAGGGTGGGAGTCGTGGAGGGAGGGAGTCGTGGAGGGGAGGGAGTCGTGGAGGGAGGGAGTCGTGGAGGGAGGGAGTCGTGGAGGGGAGGGAGTCGTGGAGGGGAGGGTCATGGAGGGAGGGAGTCGTGGAGGGAGGGAGTCGTGGAGGGAGCGAGTCGTGGAGGGAGGGTGGGAGTCGTGGAGGGAGGGAGTCGTGGAGGGGAGGGAGTCATGGAGGGAGGGAGTCGTGGAGGGAGGGAGTCGTGGAGGGAGGGAGTCGTGGAGGGAGGGAGTCGTGGAGGGAGGGAGTCGTGGAGGGAGGGTGTCGTGGAGGGAGGGAGTCGTGGAGGGAGGGAGTCGTGGAGGGAGGGTGTCGTGGAGGGAGGGAGTCGTGGAGGGAGGGTGTCGTGGAGGGAGGGAGTCGTGGAGGGAGGGAGTCGTGGAGGGAGGGAGTCGTGGAGGGAGGGAGCGAGTCGTGGAGGGAGGGTGGGAGTCATGGAGGGAGGGAGTCGTGGAGGGGAGGGAGTCGTGGAGGGAGGGAGTTGTGGAGGGAGGGAGTCGTGGAGGGGAGGGAGTCGTGGAGGGGAGGGAGTCATGGAGGGAGGGAGTCGTGGAGGGAGGGAGTCGTGGAGGGAGGGAGTCGTGGAGGGAGGGAGCGAGTCGTGGAGGGAGGGTGGGAGTTGTGGAGGGAGGGAGTCGTGGAGGGGAGGGAGTCATGGAGGGAGGGAGTCGTGGAGGGAGGGAGTCGTGGAGGGAGGGAGTCGTGGAGGGAGGGAGTCGTGGAGGGAGGGAGTCGTGGAGGGAGGGAGTCGTGGAGGGAGGGTGTCGTGGAGGGAGGGTGTCGTGGAGGGAGGGAGTCGTGGAGGGAGGGAGTCGTGGAGGGAGGGAGTCGTGGAGGGAGGGAGTCGTGGAGGGAGGGAGTCGTGGAGGGAGGAAGGGAGTCGTGGAGGGAGGGAGTCGTGGAGGGGAGGGAGTCGTGGAGGGAGGGAGTCGTGGAGGGAGATATCGTGGAGGGAGGGAGTCGTGGAGGGAGGGGAGGGAGTCGTGGAGGGAGGGGAGGGAGTCGTGGAGGGAGGGAGCGAGTCGTGGAGGGAGGGAGGGAGTCGTGGAGGGAGGGAGGGAGTCGTGGAGGGAGGGAGTCGTGGAGGGGAGGTAGTCGTGGAGGGAGGGAGTCGTGGAGGGAGGGAGCCGTGGAGGGAGCGAGGGAGTCGTGGAGGGAGGGAGTCGTGGAGGGGAGGGAGTCGTGGAGGGGAGGGAATCGTGGAGGGAGGGAGTCGTGGAGGGAGGGAGTCGTGGAGGGAGGGGTGGGAGTCGTGGAGGGAGGGGAGGGAGTCGTGGAGGGAGGGAGCGAGTCGTGGAGGGAGGGAGCGAGTCGTTGAGGGAGGGAGGGAGTCGTGGAGGGAGGGAGGGAGTCGTGGAGGAAGGAGTCGTGGAGGGGAGGGAGTCGTGGAGGGAGGGAGTCATGGAGGGAGGGAGTCGTGGAGGGAGGGAGTCATGGAGGGGAGGGAGTCGTGGAGGGAGGGAGTCGTGGAGGGAGGGAGTCGTGGAGGGAGGGAATCGTGGAGGGAGGGGAGGGAGTCGTGGAGGGAGGGGAGGGAGTCGTGGAGGGAGGGAGCGAGTCGTGGAGGGAGGGAGGGAGTCGTGGATGGAGGGAGTCGTGGAGGGGAGGGAATCGTGGAGGGAGGGAGTCATGGAGGGAGTGAGTCGTGGGGGGAGGGAGGGAGTTGTGGAGGGTGGGAGTCGTGGAGGGAGGGAGTCGTGGAGGGAGGGAGTCGTGGAGGTAGGGAGTCGTGGAGGGAGGGTGTCGTGGAGGGAGGGAGGGAGTCGTGGAGGGAGGGAGTCGCGGAGGGGAGGGAGTCGCGGAGGGAGGGTGTCGTGGAGGGAGGGAGTCGTGGAGGGGAGGGAGTCATGGAGGGAGGGAGTCGTGGAGGGAGGGAGTCGTGGAGGGAGGGAGTCGTGGAGGGAGGGAGTCGTGGAGGGAGGGTGTCGTGGAGGGAGGGAGTCGTGGAGGGAGGGAGTCGTGGAGGGAGGGTGTCGTGGAGGGAGGGAGTCGTGGAGGGAGGGTGTCGTGGAGGGAGGGAGTCGTGGAGGGAGGGAGTCGTGGAGGGAGGGTGGGAGTCGTGGAGGGAGGGAGTCGTGGAGGGAGGGAGTCGTGGAGGGAGGGAGCGAGTCGTGGAGGGAGGGTGGGAGTCGTGGAGGGAGGGAGTCGTGGAGGGGAGGGAGTCGTGGAGGGAGGGAGTCGTGGAGGGAGGGAGTCGTGGAGGGGAGGGAGTCGTGGAGGGGAGGGAGTCATGGAGGGAGGGAGTCGTGGAGGGAGGGAGTCGTGGAGGGAGGGAGTCGTGGAGGGAGGGAGCGAGTCGTGGAGGGAGGGTGGGAGTTGTGGAGGGAGGGAGTCGTGGAGGGGAGGGAGTCATGGAGGGAGGGAGTCGTGGAGGGAGGGAGTCGTGGAGGGAGGGAGTCGTGGAGGGAGGGAGTCGTGGAGGGAGGGAGTCGTGGAGGGAGGGTGTCGTGGAGGGAGGGTGTCGTGGAGGGAGGGAGTCGTGGAGGGAGGGAGTCGTGGAGGGAGGGTGTCGTGGAGGGAGGGAGTCGTGGAGGGAGGGTGTCGTGGAGGGAGGGAGTCGTGGAGGGAGGGTGTCGTGGAGGGAGGGAGTCGTGGAGGGAGGGAGTCGTGGAGGGAGGGTGTCATGGAGGGAGGGAGTCGTGGAGGGAGGGAGTCGTGGAGGGAGGGAGTCGTGGAGGGAGGGAGCGAGTCGTGGAGGGAGGGTGGGAGTCGTGGAGGGAGGGAGTCGTGGAGGGTAGGGAGTCGTGGAGGGAGGGAGTCGTGGAGGGAGGGAGTCGTGGAGGGGAGGGAGTCGTGGAGGGGAGGGTCATGGAGGGAGGGAGTCGTGGAGGGAGGGAGTCGTGGAGGGAGCGAGTCGTGGAGGGAGGGTGGGAGTCGTGGAGGGAGGGAGTCGTGGAGGGAGGGAGTCGTGGAGGGAGGGAGTCATGGAGGGAGGGAGTCGTGGAGGGAGGGTGTCGTGGAGGGAGGGAGTCGTGGAGGGAGGGAGTCGTGGAGGGAGGGTGTCGTGGAGGGAGGGAGTCGTGGAGGGAGGGTGTCGTGGAGGGAGGGAGTCGTGGAGGGAGGGAGTCGTGGAGGGAGGGAGTCGTGGAGGGAGGGAGCGAGTCGTGGAGGGAGGGTGGGAGTCGTGGAGGGAGGGAGTCGTGGAGGGGAGGGAGTCGTGGAGGGAGGGAGTTGTGGAGGGAGGGAGTCGTGGAGGGGAGGGAGTCGTGGAGGGGAGGGAGTCATGGAGGGAGGGAGTCGTGGAGGGAGGGAGTCGTGGAGGGAGGGAGTCGTGGAGGGAGGGAGCGAGTCGTGGAGGGAGGGTGGGAGTTGTGGAGGGAGGGAGTCGTGGAGGGGAGGGAGTCATGGAGGGAGGGAGTCGTGGAGGGAGGGAGTCGTGGAGGGAGGGAGTCGTGGAGGGAGGGAGTCGTGGAGGGAGGGAGTCGTGGAGGGAGGGAGTCGTGGAGGGAGGGTGTCGTGGAGGGAGGGTGTCGTGGAGGGAGGGAGTCGTGGAGGGAGGGAGTCGTGGAGGGAGGGTGTCGTGGAGGGAGGGAGTCGTGGAGGGAGGGTGTCGTGGAGGGAGGGAGTCGTGGAGGGAGGGAGTTGTGGAGGGAGGGAGTCGTGGAGGGAGGGAGTGAGTCGTGGAGGGAGGGTGGGAGTCGTGGAGGGAGGGAGTCGTGGAGGGGAGGGAGTCGTGGAGGGAGGGAGTCGTGGAGGGAGGGAGTCGTGGAGGGGAGGGAGTCGTGGAGGGGAGGGAGTCATGGAGGGAGGGAGTCGTGGAGGGAGGGAGTCGTGGAGGGAGGGAGTCGTGGAGGGAGGGAGTCGTGGAGGGAGGGAGTCGTGGAGGGAGGGAGTCGTGGAGGGGAGGGAGTCATGGAGGGAGGGAGTCGTGGAGGGAGGGAGTCGTGGAGGGAGGGAGTCGTGGAGGGAGGGAGTCGTGGAGGGAGGGAGCGAGTCGTGGAGGGAGGGTGGGAGTCGTGGAGGGAGGGAGTCGTGGAGGGGAGGGAGTCATGGAGGGAGGGAGTCATCGAGGGAGGGAGTCGTGGAGGGAGGGAGTCGTGGAGGGAGGGAGTCATGGAGGGAGGGTGTCGTGGAGGGAGGGAGTCATGGAGGGAGTGTGTCGTGGAGGGAGGGAGTCGTGGAGGGAGGGAGTCGTGGAGGGAGGGTGTCGTGGAGGGAGGGAGTCGTGGAGGGAGGGAGTCGTGGAGGGAGGGTGTCGTGGAGGGAGGGAGTCGTGGAGGGAGGGAGTCGTGGAGGGAGGGTGTCGTGGAGGGAGGGAGTCGTGGAGGGAGGGTGTCGTGGAGGGAGGGAGTCGTGGAGGGAGGGAGTCGTGGAGTGAGGGTGTCGTGGAGGGAGGGAGTCGTGGAGGGAGGGAGTCGTGGAGGGAGGGAGTCGTGGAGGGAGGGAGCGAGTCGTGGAGGGAGGGTGGGAGTCGTGGAGGGAGGGAGTCGTGGAGGGGAGGGAGTCGTGGAGGGAGGGAGTCGTGGAGGGAGGGAGTCGTGGAGGGAGGGAGTCGTGGAGGGAGGGAGTCGTGGAGGGAGGGTGTCGTGGAGGGAGGGAGTCGTGGAGGGAGGGTGTCGTGGAGGGAGGGAGTCGTGGAGGGAGGGAGTCGTGGAGGGAGGGTGTCGTGGAGGGAGGGAGTCGTGGAGGGAGGGAGTCGTGGAGGGAGGGAGTCGTGGAGGGAGGGAGCGAGTCGTGGAGGGAGGGTGGGAGTCGTGGAGGGAGGGAGTCGTGGAGGGGAGGGAGTCGTGGAGGGAGGGAGTCGTGGAGGGAGGGAGTCGTGGAGGGGAGGGAGTCGTGGAGGGGAGGGAGTCATGGAGGGAGGGAGTCGTGGAGGGAGGGAGTCGTGGAGGGAGGGAGTCGTGGAGGGAGGGAGCGAGTCGTGGAGGGAGGGTGGGAGTCGTGGAGGGAGGGAGTCGTGGAGGGGAGGGAGTCATGGAGGGAGGGAGTCATGGAGGGAGGGAGTCGTGGAGGGAGGGAGTCGTGGAGGGAGGGAGTCGTGGAGGGAGGGAGTCGTGGAGGGAGGGAGTCGTGGAGGGAGGGTGTCGTGGAGGGAGGGAGTCGTGGAGGGAGGGAGTCGTGGAGGGAGGGAGTCGTGGAGGGAGGGTGTCGTGGAGGGAGGGAGTCGTGGAGGGAGGGTGTCGTGGAGGGAGGGAGTCGTGGAGGGAGGGAGTCGTGGAGGGAGCGTGTCGTGGAGGGAGGGAGTCGTGGAGGGAGGGTGTCGTGGAGGGAGGGAGTCGTGGAGGGAGGGAGCGAGTCGTGGAGGGAGGGTGGGAGTCGTGGAGGGAGGGAGTCGTGGAGGGGAGGGAGTCGTGGAGGGAGGGAGTCGTGGAGGGAGGGAGTCGTGGAGGGAGGGAGTCGTGGAGGGAGGGTGTCGTGGAGGGAGGGAGTCGTGGAGGGAGGGTGTCGTGGAGGGAGGGAGTCGTGGAGGGAGGGAGTCGTGGAGGGAGGGTGTCATGGAGGGAGGGAGTCGTGGAGGGAGGGAGTCGTGGAGGGAGGGAGTCGTGGAGGGAGGGAGCGAGTCGTGGAGGGAGGGTGGGAGTCGTGGAGGGAGGGAGTCGTGGAGGGGAGGGAGTCGTGGAGGGAGGGAGTCGTGGAGGGAGGGAGTCGTGGAGGGGAGGGAGTCGTGGAGGGGAGGGTCATGGAGGGAGGGAGTCGTGGAGGGAGGGAGTCGTGGAGGGAGGGAGTCGTGGAGGGAGGGAGCGAGTCGTGGAGGGAGGGTGGGAGTCGTGGAGGGAGGGAGTCGTGGAGGGGAGGGAGTCATGGAGGGAGGGAGTCGTGGAGGGAGGGAGTCGTGGAGGGAGGGAGTCGTGGAGGGAGGGAGTCGTGGAGGGAGGGTGTCGTGGAGGGAGGGAGTCGTGGAGGGTGGGAGTCGTGGAGGGAGGGTGTCGTGGAGGGAGGGAGTCGTGGAGGGAGGGTGTCGTGGAGGGAGGGAGTCGTGGAGGGAGGGAGTCGTGGAGGGAGGGAGTCGTGGAGGGAGGGAGCGAGTCATGGAGGGAGGGTGGGAGTCGTGGAGGGAGGGAGTCGTGGAGGGGAGGGAGTCGTGGAGGGAGGGAGTCGTGGAGGGAGGGAGTCGTGGAGGGAGGGAGTCGTGGAGGGGAGGGAGTCGTGGAGGGGAGGGAGTCATGGAGGGAGGGAGTCGTGGAGGGAGGGAGTCGTGGAGGGAGGGAGTCGTGGAGGGAGGGAGCGAGTCGTGGAGGGAGGGTGGGAGTCGTGGAGGGAGGGAGTCGTGGAGGGGAGGGAGTCATGGAGGGAGGGAGTCGTGGAGGGAGGGAGTCGTGGAGGGAGGGAGTCGTGGAGGGAGGGAGTCGTGGAGGGAGGGAGTCGTGGAGGGAGGGAGTCGTGGAGGGAGGGAGTCGTGGAGGGAGGGTGTCGTGGAGGGAGGGAGTCGTGGAGGGAGGGAGTCGTGGAGGGAGGGAGTCGTGGAGGGAGGGAGTCGTGGAGGGAGGGTGTCGTGGAGGGAGGGAGTCGTGGAGGGAGGGTGTCGTGGAGGGAGGGAGTCGTGGAGGGAGGGAGTCGTGGAGGGAGGGAGTCGTGGAGGGAGGGAGTGAGTCGTGGAGGGAGGGTGGGAGTCGTGGAGGGAGGGAGTCGTGGAGGGGAGGGAGTCGTGGAGGGAGGGAGTCGTGGAGGGAGGGAGTCGTGGAGGGGAGGGAGTCGTGGAGGGGAGGGAGTCATGGAGGGAGGGAGTCGTGGAGGGAGGGAGTCGTGGAGGGAGGGAGCGAGTCGTGGAGGGAGGGTGGGAGTCGTGGAGGGAGGGAGTCGTGGAGGGGAGGGAGTCATGGAGGGAGGGAGTCGTGGAGGGAGGGAGTCGTGGAGGGAGGGAGTCGTGGAGGGAGGGAGTCGTGGAGGGAGGGTGTCGTGGAGGGAGGGAGTCGTGGAGGGAGGGAGTCGTGGAGGGAGGGAGTCGTGGAGGGAGGGAGTCGTGGAGGGAGGGAGTCGTGGAGGGAGGGAGTCGTGGAGGGAGGGTGTCGTGGAGGGAGGGAGTCGTGGAGGGAGGGTGTCGTGGAGGGAGGGAGTCGTGGAGGGAGGGAGTCGTGGAGGGAGGGAGTCGTGGAGGGAGGGAGTCGTGGAGGGAGGGAGTCGTGGAGGGAGGGAGCGAGTCGTGGAGGGAGGGTGGGAGTCGTGGAGGGAGGGAGTCGTGGAGGGGAGGGAGTCATGGAGGGAGGGAGTCGTGGAGGGAGGGAATCGTGGAGGGAGGGAGTCGTGGAGGGAGGGAGTCGTGGAGGGAGGGAGTCGTGGAGGGAGGGAGTCGTGGAGGGAGGGAGTCGTGGAGGGAGGGTGTCGTGGAGGGAGGGAGTCGTGGAGGGAGGGAGTCGTGGAGGGAGGGTGTCGTGGAGGGAGGGAGTCGTGGAGGGAGGGAGTCGTGGAGGGAGGGAGTCGTGGAGGGAGGGAGTGAGTCGTGGAGGGAGGGTGGGAGTCGTGGAGGGAGGGAGTCGTGGAGGGGAGGGAGTCGTGGAGGGAGGGAGTCGTGGAGGGAGGGAGTCGTGGAGGGGAGGGAGTCGTGGAGGGGAGGGAGTCATGGAGGGAGGGAGTCGTGGAGGGAGGGAGTCGTGGAGGGAGGGAGCGAGTCGTGGAGGGAGGGTGGGAGTCGTGGAGGGAGGGAGTCGTGGAGGGGAGGGAGTCATGGAGGGAGGGAGTCGTGGAGGGAGGGAGTCGTGGAGGGAGGGAGTCGTGGAGGGAGGGAGTCGTGGAGGGAGGGTGTCGTGGAGGGAGGGAGTCGTGGAGGGAGGCAGTCGTGGAGGGAGGGAGTCGTGGAGGGAGGGAGTCGTGGAGGGAGGGTGTCGTGGAGGGAGGGAGTCGTGGAGGGAGGGAGTCGTGGAGGGAGGGTGTCGTGGAGGGAGGGAGTCGTGGAGGGAGGGTGTCGTGGAGGGAGGGAGTCGTGGAGGGGAGGGAGTCGTGGAGGGAGTCGTGGAGGGGAGGGGGAGGCTGGGAATCCGAGCGCTGCCCCTTTAAAGGCGGGAAACTGGGCTGGGACTCTCTACATGAACACCCATGGCTGACAGTACAGAGCCACTTCCCAGCAGGACCATGCAGGTGTCTGAGCTGGGTGGTCAGCTCCTTGCCCTCGCCTCCCACCCCGTCTGGCCGCTGCTGGCAGCCCTCCTATATCTGTTGGTCCGGCTGCAGCAGAGGGGCTGGTGGAGACCGTCTCAGTGCAACGTGGATCTCACCGGCAAGACGGCGATCGTCACCGGAGCCAACACAGGTAGGGACACGGGGTGGATGGAGGGGGGGAGAGGTGTGGAGGGGGGAGAGAGAGAGATGGGGAAGGGGGGGGGGAGAGAGATGGGGAGGGGGCGAGAGAGGGATATGGAGGGGGGAGAGAGAGATGGGGAGGGGGGAGAGAGAGATGGGGAGGGGGGGAGAGAGAGATGGGGAGGGGGAGAGAGAGATGGGGAGGGGGGGAGAGAGAGGTGTGGAGGGGGGGAGAGAGAGATGGGGAGGGGGGGAGAGAGAGATGGGGAGGGGGGGGAGAGAGAGATGGGGAGGGGGGGAGAGAGATGGGGAGGGGGGGAGAGAGATGGGGAGGGGGGGAGAGAGATGGGGAGGGGGGGAGAGAGATGGGGAGGGGGGGGAGAGAGATGGGGAGGGGGGGGAGAGAGATGGGGAGGGGGGGGAGAGAGATGGGGAGGGGGGGGAGAGAGTGGGGAGGGGGGGAGAGAGTGGGGAGGGGGGGAGAGAGATGGGGAGGGGGGGGAGAGAGATGGGGAGGGGGGGGAGAGAGATGGGGAGGGGGGGGAGAGAGATGGGGAGGGGGGGAGAGAGAGATGGGGAGGGGGGGAGAGAGAGATGGGGAGGGGGGGGAGAGAGAGATGGGGAGGGGGGGAGAGAGATGGGGAGGGGGGGAGAGAGATGGGAGGGGGGGGAGAGAGATGGGGGAGGGGGGGAGAGAGATGGGGAGGGGGGGTGAGAGATGGGGAGGGGGGGGAGAGAGATGGGAGGGGGAGAGAGATGGGGAGGGGGGAGAGAGATGGGGAGGGGGGGGAGAGAGATGGGAGGGGGGGAGAGAGATGGGGAGGGGGGGAGAGAGATGGGGGGGGGGAGAGAGATGGGGAGGGGGGGGAGAGAGATGGGAGGGGGGGAGAGAGATGGGGAGGGGGGGAGAGAGATGGGGAGGGGGGGGAGAGAGATGGGGAGGGGGGGGAGAGAGATGGGGGGGGGGGAGAGATGGGGAGGGGGGGAGAGAGATGGGGAGGGGGGGAGAGAGATGGGAGGGGGGGAGAGAGATGGGGAGGGGGGGAGAGAGATGGGGAGGGGGGGAGAGATATGGGAGGGGGGGGAGAGAGATGGGAGGGGGGGGAGAGAGATGGGGAGGGGGGGAGAGAGATGGGGGGGAGTGAGAGAGATGGGGGGGGAGTGAGAGAGATGGGGGGGGAGTGAGAGAGATGGGGGGGAGTGAGAGAGATGGGGGGGAGTGAGAGAGATGGGGGGAGTGAGAGAGATGGGGGGGAGTGAGAGAGATGGGGGGGGAGTGAGAGAGATGGGGGGGAGTGAGAGAGATGGGGGGAGTGAGAGATGGGGGGGAGTGAGAGAGATGGGGGGAGTGAGAGAGATGGGGGGGAGTGAGAGAGATGGGGGGAGTGAGAGAGATGGGGGGAGTGAGAGAGATGGGGGGGAGTGAGAGAGATGGGGGGAGTGAGAGAGATGGGGGGATGTGAGAGAGATGGGGGGAGAGTGAGAGAGATGGGGGAGTGAGAGAGATGGGGGGAGTGAGAGAGATGGGGGGAGTGAGAGAGATGGGGGGAGTGAGAGAGATGGGGGGAGTGAGAGAGATGGGGGGAGTGAGAGAGATGGGGGGAGAGTGAGGAGAGATGGGGGGGGAGTGAGAGAGATGGGGGAGTGAGAGAGATGGGGGGAGTGAGAGAGATGGGGGTGATGAGTGAGATGGGGGGAGTGAGAGAGATGGGGGGAGTGAGAGAGATGGGGGGAGTGAGAGAGATGGGGGAGTGAGAGAGATGGGGGGAGTGAGAGAGATGGGGGGAGTGAGAGAGATGGGGGGAGTGAGAGAGATGGGGGAGTGAGAGAGATGGGGGAGTGAGAGAGATGGGGGAGTGAGGAGATGGGGGGAGTGAGAGAGATGGGGGGAGTGAGAGAGATGGGGGAGTGAGAGAGATGGGGGGAGTGAGAGAGATGGGGGGATGAGTGAGAGTGATGGGGGGAGTGAGAGAGATGGGAGGAGTGAGAGAGATGGGGGGAGTGAGAGAGATGGGGGGAGTGAGAGAGATGGGGGGAGTGAGAGAGATGGGGGGAGTGAGAGAGATGGGGGGAGTGAGAGAGATGGGGGGAGTGAGAGAGATGGGGGGAGTGAGAGAGATGGGGGAGTGAGAGAGATGGGGGGAGTGAGAGAGGTGGGGGGAGTGAGAGAGGTGGGGGGAGTGAGAGAGGTGGGGGGAGTGAGAGAGGTGGGGGAGTGAGAGAGGTGGGGGGAGTGAGAGAGGTGGGGGGAGTGAGAGAGGTGGGGGGAGTGAGAGAGGTGGGGGGGGGCGGGGCGGGGGGGGGCGGGGGCGGGGGGGGGGCGGGGCGGGGGGGGGCGGGGAGGGGGGGGGCGGGGAGGGGGGGGGCGGGGAGGGGGGGGGCGGGGAGGGGGGGGGCGGGGAGGGGGGGGGGCGGGGAGGGGGGGGGCGGGGAGGGGGGGGCGGGGAGGGGGGGCGGGGAGGGGCGGGGAGGGGGGGGAGGGTGTGCGAGCGGGGGGAGGGGGGGCGGGGGGGGCGTAGGAGGAAGTCTGTGTTGGGAATGTGTTGCAGTTGATGGTTAAGGATGAGCTTATGGAGGAGTGAGAAATTTGTGCCATTTAAATGGTGATTCTTTTTTAAATTCTGTATAATCCACGTTACTCATTTGCATCGCTTCTTTTTTTATTTGCGTTGATCTTGAACCCCAATATTTCTCCATATTCCTTCAATTTCTTATGTAATTCTTTTATTGATATTTCTGGTTCTGTTAAGTATACTCTAATGTCATCTGTAAATAAACTGATTTTATACTCCTTCTCCTTTATTTTTTTCCCTTTTATTTTATTTTCTGTTATTCTCAGTTCTGCCAATGGTTTTGAGTGAGGGAGACAATGGACATCCCTGTCTAGTTGACCTACTTAATTTAAATTGGTTCAATACATATCCATTTACTGTAACCTTCGCCAGTGGTCCATTATATAATGCTTTAATCCAATTAATATATTTTTTTGGTAGATTGAACCTCTGTAATACTTTGAATAAATAATTCCATTCTACTCTGTCAAAGGCTTTTTCTGCATCTAAAGCAACAGCCACTGCTGTTGGCTTCTTATTTCCTTGAACTGCATGAATTGGAATAATAAATTTACAGACATTATCCACTGTTAATCTTTTCTTAATAAATCCAGTTTGATCTTGTTTTACTATTTTTGGTTCACAGTCTGTTTGCTAATAATTTCGCTATTATCTTATAGTCTGAGTTAAGTCGAGATATTGGCCCATATGATGCTGGTGTTAATGGATCCTTCCCCGTCTTTGGTATTACTGTAATTATCACTGTCTTACACGAATCTGACAAGTTTTGTTTCTTTTCTCTGGTTCATTACTTCCAGGAGAGGAAGAATTAATAATTCTTTAAATGTTTTATAGAATTCTAATGGGAATCCATCCTCTCCAGGTGTTTTATTGTTCGGCACCTTTTTTAATGTATCCTGTACTTCCTCTATTTCAAATGGTTTTATCAGTTTGTTCCTTTTCTTGCAATTTCGGCAGTTCAGTTTTAGCTGAAAACTCTTCTATTTTATCATATTTCCCCTCGTTCTCAGTTTGGTATAATTGATCATAAAATGCCTTAAAGTTCTCATTAATCTCTATTGGGTAAAATACTCCAACAACTCCCACATCCAATATTACATTAACCCCAAATACCCCCCCCCCCTGAGTTGCCCCTTATCCCTTGCTGGGCAACCACAACTCCCCTTTCCATTTGGATTGCGATCCCGCTTGCAAGCATCAACTGATTTCGCAGTGACGGTTATTTCCCCCCCCGAAAACACTTTTTTTTAGACATATGACAAAGTTCTTCCTTTTTTTCCCCTTACTTAATTCCTTCCCTTTTCTTTTCCCTCTTTAGTTCTTTACATATACATTGTCTTTATATCTTTATATATACTTTATTGCCATTCTTCATTCTTGTTACAACTCTTCATCTCTCCTTCTGTCCTGCAAACATTCTGCAAATTCTTGTACTTCCTTCGGATCCGAGAACAGTCTGTTTTGTTCCCCGGGGATAAATATTTTAAGCAGGGCTGGATGTCTTAACATGAATTTATAACCTTTTTTCCATAAAATCATTTTCGCTGTATTAAACACCTTCCTCTTCTTCAAGAGTTCAAAACTTGTGTCTGGGTAAAAAAATATTTTTTGACCCTTGTATTCCAATGGTAACTTGTGTCTGGGTAAAAAAATATTTTTTGACCCTTGTATTCCAATGGTTTATTATCTTCTCTAACTTTATTCCTTGCCCGCTCCAGTATATTTTCTCTTGTATATCCCAAAAATTTTACTAAGATGGATCTTGGTTTTTGATGCGCCTGTGGTTTCGGGGCTAGTGCTCCGTGTGCCCTTTCTATTTCCATTCCTTCCTACATTTCTGTCGTTCCCAGGACCTTTGGGATCCATCCTTTTATAAATTCCTTCATATCTGTGCCTTCTTCACCCTCCTTCAGGCCCACTATTTTGATGATGTTTCGCCTACTATAATTTTCCAACATATCAATTTTCTGAGATAACAACTCTTGTGTCTCTTTAATTCACTTTCTTCCAATTTTCCTCTTAAGTCGTTCACTTCCATTTCTACAGCCATTTCTCGTTCTTCCACATTTTCTACTCTTTTCCCTATTTCTGTCATGACTAGTTCTAATCTTTGCATTTTATCTTCTGTTCTTTTCATTTTTCTTGCAATTCCACTAAATTCTAATGACAACCATTCTTTTAGTAATCTCATTTGTTCTTGGGGGGAAAAAAAGCTTTATCAATATACTGTCCATCTCTTTTACCTTCTATCTCTGTGTGAAGATCTAGGTCTTCTTCTTCCTCTTTTGTGTCTGTACCTGTGTTTGTGTCGTCGTCTTCTCTTCCTTGTATCTGTGTCTCTACTGACTTTCCTGATGAGTTGCTTGTCTCACTTTGCTGGGCCTCTTCTTGCTTGGCCTCTTGCTGTTGGTCCTTCTTCTGGGCTACTCATCTGTTGGGCCTCCTGCTGCTGCTCTTTCCTTTAACTCCCTCTCCTGCCACTTTCCTCTTCTTCCAGCTGAGAGCCCTGGTGTCGGGCATCCCTCAGCTGGTCGCGCTGTGGTTGCCCGCTCCTCAGCTGAGCACTTTTGTTAGCCATTTTTGCAGTGCAGTGGTCGTGGGGGTGGGGGGGGGGGGGTCGCGACTCCGCAGGGCTGACACCAACCTCTGAGATTGGGCGCTCTTCGCCACCATGGCTCCCTGTTCTTTCGTGCAGGTAAGGCCTTCTGCTTTAATTTCCGGTGTCTTTCCTTTTTCCCATTGTTTTTACTTTTTCCTTCTTAGGTGCCATTTTCTTTCTCTTCTGCAACTTTATCTTTTATTTCTTATATTTTGTAATTATTGAACTTTGTATTTTCTTTTTTCTTCTTTTCTGAAGAGGGCTGGTTTTACGCTACCGGCCACTACTCCATCACGTGACTCCTCCTCCTGCTCAAATTCTTTGAGGAGGTGACCAGCAGCTAGGTAAGGGAGAAGATGTGGGTGTTTGGATTTTCAGAAAGCCTTTGACAAGGAGCTGCTTGTGAGGTTACTTAAACAAGACAAGAGCTCGTAGTCCAACAGGAAAAACAACTAGTGTGGGGAGTGTCAGCTGACTGGCAGGAAGCAGAGAGTTGGAATGCAGGGATCCCATTGGCCGCTTGTTGCTAGCTCCGTGATAAGAAAGGGAGAGACGGGGATGGAGAGACAAGGAAAGAGAGACTGGTTGCTATGGAAATTCCAAAACGTCGACTATCTATTGTCTTCAACGGATGCTGTTGGATCTGCTGAGTTTCTCCAGCACTGAAGTGTTGCTCCAGGGTTCCAGTATAGTACGCTACAGCACAGTACATGCCCTTTGGCCCTCCATTTGGTACCATCCCATATCTTCTTCTTTGGCTTGGCTTCGCGGACGAAGATTTATGGAGGGGGTAAATGTCCACGTCAGCTGCAGGCTCTTTTGTGGCTGACAAGTCCGATGCGGGACAGGCAGACACGGTTGCAGCGGCTGCAGGGGAAATTTGGTTGGTTGGGGTTGGGTGTTGGGTTTTTCCTCCTTTGCCTTGTGTCAGTGAGGTGGGCTCTGCGGTCTTCTTCAAAGGAGGTTGCTGCCCGCCAAACTGTGAGGCGCCAAGATGCACGGTTTGAGGCGATATCAGCCCACTGGTGGTGGTCAATGTGGCAGGCACCAAGAGAAAAGGTACAAGGACCATCCCATATATTCCTTAAAAAAATTACTAAACCCTCCCCACTCAATAACTCTATATTTTCTTCCATCCATGTGCCTGTCTTCAGAGTCTCTTAACCATTCCTAATGTTCCAGCCTCCACCACCATCCCTGGCAATGCATTCCAGGCCTCCACCACTCTATGTGTGTTTTAAAAAAAAATTAAAAAAATGATCCCTGACGTCTCCCCTAAACTTCCCTCCCTTCACTTTGTACACACATCCTCTGGTGTTTGCTGATCCTGCCCTGGGAAACAGGCCCTGACTGTCCACCCACTCCATGCCTCTCATAATCTTGTAGACCTCTCAAGTCTCCTCTCATCCTTTTACGCTCCAAAGAGAAAAGTCTTAGCTCTGCTCACCTTGCCTCATAAGACATGTTCTCCAATCTAGGCAACATCCAGGTGAATATCCTCTGCCCCCTCTCCATAGCTTCCACATTCTTCCTGTAACGAGGTGACCAGAACTGAAGACCATTTTCCAAGTGGGGTCTCACCAGAGATTTGTAGCGTTGCCACATGAGCTCTCGACTCCTGAATTCAACCTCCCTATTAATGAACCCATAGACCTTATTAACTGTCCTAACTGTCTGCACTCCCTGTCCTTCAGGACCTCTCTGTTACTTCTTATCCCCCGGGGATCAGTCGAGGACCCTTACTTTCCAATCAGCAGTAGGCTGCCTCTTGTCAAACTGTTCTTGGACGTGAAACATTACAGTACAGGCCCTTCATCCCACAATGCTGTGCTCACCTCAAATTACTCCACAAAAATCTCCCTCCACCCATAACCCACTTTTTCTTACATTGATGTGCTTAAGGGTGTCTTAAATGCCCCTAATGTACCAGTCTCCAGCACTGCTCCAGATCCCCAGAACTTTTTTTATATAAACGCATACCCCTGATGTCTCCCTGAAATTGTCCTTCCTTCATGTTAAATAGATGTCTTCTGTTTGCTATTGTTGCCTTGGGAAACAGGCGCTGGCCGTCCACCCTATCTATGCCTCTCATAATTGTATAGACCTCTATTAAGTCCCCTCTTATCCTACGCTCCAGAGAGACAAGCTTGGTCAACCTTGTTTCATATGACACATGCTCCAATCCAGGCAATGTCCTGGTAAAGGAATGAAATGCGAAAGTCTGCAGACGCCGTGATTGTAGTAAAAAGACAGCTGCTGGAAGAACTCGGCAGGTCCCACAGCATCTACAGGAGGTGAAGATATATTAACGACATTTTGGGCCTGAGCCCTTCGTCAAGGTGTGAGTGACAGGCAGATGGCTGAATTAACCACCTGGTGGAAAGTGGGGGGGGGGGGTGGGGGGGTGGCCTCCAATGTCGAGGAGACCACAACCGAATGTAGCGGACGAACCCTGCAGATTCACAAGTGAAGTGTCGCTTTACATGGAAGGACTGTTTGGGGCCTTGAATGTTGGTGAGGGAGGAGGGGTGGGTGCAAGTGGAGCATCTCCAGAGGCCACAGGGGACGGTTGGTGGGAAGGGGAGGGGGTCACAGAGGGAGTGGTCCCCATGGAAGGCAGACTTAGGAGGAGAAGTGAAGATGTGTCTGGTGGTATCTGGTAAATCTATGCAAATCTGCATCCTTCCTGTAACGAGGTGACCAGAACAGAACACCATATTCCAAGTGTAGTCCGACCAAAGTTTTGTGGAGTTTCAAAGCACTTGAACATAAAGTCCTGATTTATTATTAGAGAACAGGCATGACACATAACCCTTTCCAGGCCGGATTTCTATTTATCAGTAACTGTGAAATGTATTCAAGGTAAAGATCTATATTCAAAAGAGAGAATGTAAACAAAGGAAGAAAGATAAATATTCAGTAAGTAATAAAGTGCACAAGTCTGAGTTGTTAACCGAGTCCCTGAGTGAGTTTGTCGTTGATGGTGGAGGGGGAGCAGCTGTTCCTGAACCTGGTGCTGCCAGTCTTGTGGCCCCTACACCTCTTTCCTCAGAATCCAAATTCATTGTCAGGAACAGGCCACGACATTTGTTGTTTTGTGGCAGAATTACAGTGCAAATATTGCTATAAATAACATTTTAAAAATGAATAACTTGGTGCAAAAGTTAGAGAAAGTGAGTTTGTGTCTGTGGTTCATTGTCCATGATCTGCTGGGTGCTTGTCTTCGGGCTCTTGTACCTCCTTCGTGATGTTAGCAGAGTGAAGAGGGCATGGCCTGGGTGGTGGTGGGGTCCTTGAGGATGGAGGCTGCTTTCTTAAGATGCTGCCTCTTGTAGACATCCTTGTTGGAGTGGAGACTGACCGAATAATAGGACTGGCCGAATTAACAACTCTCTGTTGAACATGACAGCACAGAAACAGGGTCCTCCTCGTCTGAGTTGAACTATTTTTCTGCCTAGTCCCACTAACTGGCACCCAGACCACAGCCCTCGATACCCCTCCCATCCATGGACCTATCCAAATCTTCAATGTTAAAATTGAGCCCGCGTTCACTACTTCAGCTGACGGCTCATCACACACCCCCACCTCTCTCTGAGTGAAGAAGTTCCCTCTAAACATTTCCCCTTTCATCCTTAACTCATGTCCTCTGGTTTGTATCTCACTGCCCTCAGTGGGAAAAGCTGACCTACATTTACTCTGTCTGCCCCCTCATAATTTTAAACACCTCTATCAAATCTCCCCTCATTCTTCTACACCCCAGGGAATAAAGTCCTAACCTGTTTAACCTTTCCCTGTAACTCAGTTCCTGAAAACCAGGCAACATCCTAGAACATCTTCTCTACAAGACTGGATGAACACAACCAATCACACACAAAGCCATGTTGACTTTCCCTAATCAGTCCCTGACTATTCAAATAATTGTATATCTGATGTCTTCAAACACCTTCCGATAAACGTCAGGCTCACTGGGCTATAAGTTCCAGGATTACTTTTGGATCCTTTTTTTAAACAACAGAACAAAGTGAGTTCCCCTCCAATTGTCCAGCACCTAACCTGTGGTCAAAGACATTTTAAATATTTCTGACAGAGCCCCTTCAGTTTCTACACTCTCAAGGTCCGAGGGAATATATTTTCAGGCCCTGGTGATTAATCCACCCTTATTTTCTTTCAGACAGCAAGCACTGCTGATAGGGAAGGTTTAAACTAGTTTGGCAGGGGGGTGGGGAACAGAGTGCGAGAGCAGTGTCAAGGGAGCATGGCCACCTAGATAGGAAAAATAACGATAACAAAGGTAGGATGGAGATTAAGGTAGAAGGTAGAAAAGAGAATGTATGTGAGGGTCTTTCTCTGAAATGCATATATTTTAATGCAAGAAGCATCGTGAACAAGGTAGATGAGCTTAGAGCATGGACAGATACTTGGGGTCATGATATTGTGGCAATTAGTGAGACCTGGCTACAGGAGGGGCAGGACTGGCAACTTAATATTCCAGGATACATTTGTTTTAGATGTGATAGAGCAGGGGGTAAAAAAAGGGGGAGGAGTTGCTCTGCTTGTTAAGGAGGACATTACTGCCGTGAGGTGGCAGGATGGTCTGGAGGGATCGTCCAGTGAGTCTGTTTGGGTGGAATTGAGGGGTGAAGGAGGCATGAGGGTGCTAATAGGGGTGTATTACAGACCACCAAATGGGCCAAGAAAATTAGAGGAACAAATTTGTAGGGAGATAACGTATATGTGTGAGAATCATAGGGTAGTGATCATGGGAGATTTTAACTTCCCTCACATTGATTGGGATACCCATACAGTTAGAGGGCTGGATGGGCTGGAGTTCGTTAAATGTGTTCAAGATTGTTTTCTGAATCAATTAGTAGAAGAACCGACTCGAGACAGTGCAATACTAGGTCTCCTGTTAGGAAACGAGCTAGGTCAGGTAGCGGACATTAATGTTGGAGAACCAATTGGGTCTAGTGATCATAACTCTGTTAGTTTTCGGGTAGTTTTAAGGAAGAGCAAGGAGGGGCCTAAAGTTGAGGTTCTGGATTGGAAAAGAGCAAATTTCAAAGGAATAAGAAGGGATTTGGGGAGTATTGAGTGGGACAGGATATTTTCAGGTAAGGATGTTAATGAAAAATGGAGGATATTCAAAAAAGAAATTTTGAGGGCACAGAGTAGATATGTCCCAGTGAGGATCAAAGGAAAGACTGGAAGTCATAGGGAGGCTTGGTTTTCGAGGAATATTGGAAATTTGGTTAGGAGAAAAAGGGAGGTGTACAAGAGGTATAAAGAGCAGGGAGCTGAGAGTTTGAAGGAGGACTACAAGGAGTGTAGAAGGAATCTTATAAAATAAATTAGAAAGGCCAAAAAAAGGCACGAAGAGGCTTTGGCAGACAGAGTAAAAATAAATCCGAAGGGTTTCTATAGGTACATTAAAAGTAAAAGATTAGTGAGGGATAAAATTGGACCCCTTGTAGATAGCGAGGGTAGGCTGAGTGAGAAGTCTGAGGAAATGGGGGAAATTTTGAATGATTTCTTTGCCTCGGTATTCACTAGGGAAAAAAATATTGAACCAGTTGAAGTAAAGAAAAATAGTGGGGAGGCCATGAAGCATATAAGGATAACCGAGGAGGTAGTGATGGCTGTGTTGCAAAAGATAAAGGTGGATAAATCTCCGGGACTGGACAAAATATTCCCAAGGACACTCAGGGAGGCTTGTGGACAGATAGTGGGGCCATTAACAGAGATATTTAGGATGTCACTGGTCACGGGGGTAGTGCCAAAGGAGAAATGGCTGATGGAATTTAATACAGATAAGTGTGAGGTGTTACATTTTGGAAAGGCAAATCTAAATAGGTCATATGCATTAAATGGTAGGCTATTGAGGAGTGCAGAGCAACAAAGGGATTTAGGAGTTATGGTAAATAGTACCCTCAAGGCTGATACTCAGGTAGATGGTGTGGTGAAGAAGGCATTTGGAATGTTGGCCTTCATAAATCGGAGTATTGAATTCAAGAGTAGGGAGGTTATGATGAAATTGTACAAGGCTTTGGTGAGGCCAAATTTGGAGTACTGTGGACAGTTTTGGTCACCAAATTATAGGAAAGATATAAACAAAATAGAGAGAGTGCAGAGAAGGTTCACGAGAAGGTTGACAGGATTTCACGGTTTGAGTTACAGGGAAAGGTTGTGCAGACTGGGGCTTTTTTCTCTGGAGCGTAGAAGATTGAGAGGGGACTTGATAGAGGTATTTAAGATTTTAAAAGGGACAGACAGAGTAAACATGGATGGGCTTTTTCAATTAAGAGTGGGGGAGATTCAAACTAGAGGGCATGGTTTAAGATTGAAGGGGGAAAATTATAAGGGGAACCATGAGGGGAAATTTCTTTATGCAGAGGGTGGTGGGGATGTGGAATGAGCTTCCGGCAGACATGGTCGAGGCGGGATCATTGGTTACATTTAAGGAAAGACTGGATCGTTACATGGATAGGAGGGGACTAGAGGGGTATGGACCGGGTGCTGGTCAGTGGGACTAGGAGGGTGGGGATTTGCTACAGCATGGACTAGTAGGGTTGAACTGGCCTGTTCTGTGTTGTAAGTGGTTATATGGTTACTTCCTCCTCTTTAATCTGTACAGGTTCCATGACCTCACTGCTTGTTTTCCTGACTTCCTACGACTCTGTGCCCATTTCCTGAGTGAATAATGATGAAAAACAAATTAAAATCTCCCCACCTCTTTCTGTTCCATACAAACCCGACCACTCTGATCTTCAATGGGACCAATTTTATCCCCTACACTCCATTTGCTCTTAATATACCTGTAGAAACCCTGAGGATTTTTCTTCACATTGTCGCCAAACCAACCTCATGTCTTTTTTCCTTCCTGATTTCTTTCTTGAGGTTTTCTTGCATTTTTTATTCTCCTCCAGTCCCTCATTTGCTCTGTGTGCCTCTACTTGTTCTACACCTCTCTGTTCTTCGGAACCCGATCTCCAATATCCCCCGAAAACCAAGGTTCCCTCTGCCTGCTAACCTCGCCTTTAATCCTGATGGGAACATACAAACTCTGTACTCTCAAAATTTCCCCTTTGAAGAACCTCCACTTACCTTGCACATCCTTGCCTGAAACAACTTATCCCAATCCACGCATTCTAGATCCTTCCTCATTTCCTCAAAATTAGCCTTTCTGCAATTTAGAATCTCAACCCGAGGCCCAGACCCATCCTTCTCCATAATTAACTTGAAACGAATGGCATTATGATCACTGGGCCCACATACTTCAGTCACCTGTCCTGTCTCATTCCCTAATAGGAGATCCAGTATTGCACTCTCTCGAGGTGGCACCTCTATATATTGATTTAAAAAACTTTCCTGAACACATTTGACAAACTCCAACCCATCCAGCCCTTTTACAGTGTGGACGTCCCAGTCAATATGTGGAAAGTTAAAATCTCCCTCAATCAGAACCTTATGTTTCTGAAATGCCAGTTGATGAAGTCGACAAAGACGATGTGGTCAAACAATAATCATGGCTTTTATTAGCAGAAACTCATGGTACAATAATAAAGTACAATAGATGCATATACAGTTATACCCAAAGGGAATGTCCTTAACAGTAGAGATAAGGTACAGCCAATGTTAGTACAGCAAGGCTCACCAGAGGGCGGAGACAGGTAGCTTGGCAGACATTTACCACAGTCTCCCCCCTGCAGAAGGGTTAAAATCAAAAGGACAGCTGCTAGGAAAGACTGAAGCAACCGATAATACCATGTTTGGCCTTGAGATACTCTAACAGCCAAAATACACTAGCAAGCAATGGAAATATAATGAGATGTTTTATGAATATGTCAGCCTATCAGGTTGTTCACGAATTCTGGTGATTCGTCTCAACATAGGTGGCTCCTTTGCAACCTTGGGAACTGGTACAGGTCCTGGATCTGTAGTGTGGGAAGGACTGACTTCTGGACCCGCTCCAGAATCACCAGCGTGAGGCAGTGGAGCCTCAGCATGGCCATCTGAAAGCTGACTAGGGGTCACAGGCTGGGGGTGGGGGGGTGAGTCCAACCTCTCAGGCTCACTCTGAGAAGGGGTGTGAGGAAGGGGCGAACCAGGCAAGGCCAGATCTCTTTGGGTACAATGTCAGTACTCCTGTCTGGGAATCTAACACGAGCGTAGTTGGGGTTAGTATGCAGTAGCTGAACTGGTTGGACTAAGGGGTCTGTTTTACGTGCCTGAGCGTGGCTGTTCAGCAGCACGGTTCCAGGCTCAGATAAACAGGCTGGCCAGTCCGTCACAGTTCCTGATTTCCTAGGAAAGGCAAACATATGTTCATGAGATGTTTGATTTGTGGCAGTACACAATAAAGACTGAATAGAATGTAGTTCCTCAGGCAGCACCTCCTGCCACCGGGTAACAGGGTAACCATGTGTTTTTAAAGGAAGATTAACAGTCTTCCAGACTGTAGCATTAGCCCTTTCAACCTGCCCATTGCCCTGCGGGTTGTAGCTCGTGGTACGGCTGGTGGCAATCCCCTTCTGTAGCAGGGCTCGCCACAGTTCAGCACTCATGAATGCTGAGCCCCTATCGGTATGAATGTAATTGGGAAAACTAAAAATGCTGAAAATTCTGTCGTGACTTAACGCCAGACGCTGACGAGACGTCAGGGCAGGGTATCGCAAAGGGAAACCTGGAATATTCGTCATTAAGTATACATTTGTGTTGTTGGAAGGTAACGGTCCTTTAAAATCTAAGCTAATCCTCTCAAAAGGTCGGGTTGCCTTGATGAGAGTGGCCTCTGGAGCTTTGACGTATTGCGGTTTGCATTCTGCGCAAACAGGACAGCTTTTAGTCAGTTTCCTGACTTCTTCCAGAGATTAAGGAAGGTCGTTATGTAGTGGAAGAATCTCATGACTCCTGGGTGGCACAGTCTGCTATGGATCTGTTTTAGCCCCTCCAGCTGCTGCCCAGCAGCAGATCGTCACAATGCGTCAGAGGGATCGTTTAACCTGCCCGGTCTGGACTGGATCTCATAATTATAAGTTGAGAGTTCTATTCCCCAGCGTGTCATCTTATTGTACGGTTCCCAAATTTGTTCAAATAATGTGACTTTATTTTTCAAATTATGTTATTTTTTCCAATGCAATACATTTATTCATTTCCATGTACCATTGCTGTATTCTCAGTCTCTCTTCTGACTTCCAGGTTGACATTATACATTTTTTTGCTACAGGTAAGGCTATCATAATAAATCTTTTTTGTGCTTCATCCAGTTTGAGGCCTAATTCTTTACTTCTTATATTACTTAGAAGAAAGATCTCTGGATTTTTTGGGATGTTGCTTTTTGAGATTTTATTTAATACCTGATTTAGATCTTCCCAAAACTTATCCACTTTCTCACTTACCCAAATTGCATGAACTGTTATTCCCATTTCCTTCTTACAGCGAAAACATCTGTCTGATACTGTTGGGTCCCATTTATTAACTTTTGAGGCGTGATATATAGCCTGTGTAACCAATTATATTGTATCATGCGTAACCTCGTGTTTATTATATTCTTCATAGTTTCAGAACATAACTTATCCCATGTTTCATTTTTTATCTTTGTTTAAATCTTTTTCCCACTTTTGTTTGGGTTTACAGCTTATTTCATCATTTTCCTTATCTTGCAGCTTGATGTACATGTTCGTTATAAATATTTTTATTATCACTATGTCTGTAATCACATATTCAAAGCTGTTTCCTTCTGGTAACCTCAGTCTGCTTCCCAATTTGTCCTTTAAGTAGGTTTTCAGTTGGTGGTATGCAAACATTGTACCGTGAGTTATTCCATATTTGTACTTCATTTGTTCAAATGATAATAAATTATTTCCCAAAAAACAATTTTCTATTCTTTTAATTCCTTTTCTCTCCCGTTCTCTAAAGGAAATGTTATCTATTGTAAAAGGGATTAGTGGATTTTGCGTCAATAGCAATTTTGGTAGTTGGTAATTTGTTTTTTTTCCTTTCTAAATGAAAAGCACCAGCTTTTCATCCCACTTATAAAGTATATGTTCCGGTACCTTCTCCCCTATTTTATCTAGCTCTTTCTTAGTCCAATCTAGTTTTTCCCTTGTCCGATTTTTAAAAAAAAAAAAAAAAAAAAAATCTGATAAATACCTTAATTGTGCTGCTCTATAATAATTTTTAAAGTTTGGTAACTGCAAACCACCTTGGTTGTACCTCTCTGTTAATTTATCTAACGCTATCCTTGGTTTCCCCCCCCCCCCCCTTTCCATAAGAATTTCCTTATTATTCTCTTTAGTTACTTCGCCGTCATTTGAAGTCGATTCAGCCTGCTTGTCTGACGATTCCCCCTTTTCACAGTTGTCTTCCATTCCTGCAGCCCCAGGACACATTTTCTTGGTGCTTTTCTTCTTCTTCTTATCAGTGGGAGTACTTTTGGCCTTACACGGTTTAGTGAAGTGGTCGAGTTTCCCACAATAGCTGCAGGTAGCAAATCGAGCCGGGCACTTCTGTCTGGGGTTCCAGCTCTTATCACAGAAGTAGCATTTTTCAGTTCACCCTTTTCTTTCCTTCCGGTTTCCAGCTCTCCTGGATGTTTCCTTTTCGGTTTCTAGCATTTCACTGGACCACATGGCACTTCTCAGTGTTTTGACTAGAGTGACTGCCTGGTCGTAGGTTAAGGGCTCCGTCTCAAGCAGCCTCTGTCGGATGTAACTGGAGTCAATAGGAACATAGGAACATAGGAAGTAGGAACAGGAGTAGGCCAAAAATGGCCCATCGAGCCTGCTCCGCCATTCAATACGATCATGGCTGATCTAATTTATGACCTAACTCCACCTACCTGCCTTCTCCCCATATCCCCTCATTCCTCTATCATGTAAAAATTTATCTAACCGAATTTTAAATATGTTTAATGAGGCAGCCTCAACCACTTCCCTGGTTAGAGAATTCCAAACATTCACTACTCTCTGGGAAAAACTATTTTTCCTCATCTCTGTCCTAAATCTACTCCCCCGAATCTTGAGACTGTGTCCTCTCATTTTAGTTTCACTGCACAGCTCAAAAAACCTTCCTACATCTATCCTATCCATACCCTTCATAATCCTATATGTTTCTATAAGATCTCCTCTCATTCTTCTGAACTCGAGCGAATACAATCCTAGACGATTTAATCTTTCATCCTAAGTCAACCCCTTCATCCCAGGGATCAACCTAGTAAACCTCCTCTGGACCGTCTCCAAAGCCAGTATATCCTTCCTCAAATATGGAGACCAGAACTGGACACAGTACTCCAGGTGCGGTCTCACCAGTACCTTATACAGTTGCAACATGACCTCCCTACTCCTGAATTCAATTCCTCTAGCGATGAAGGCCAACATTCCATTTGCCTTCTTAATAACCTGCTGCACCTGCAACCTAACTTTTTGCGATTCATGCACAAGCCCTTCCAAGTCCCTCTGCACAACAGCATGCTGTAGTTTTAAATAATATTCAGCTCTTTTATTTTTCTTGCCAAAGTGGATAACCTCACACTTACTAACATTGTACTCCATCTGCCAGACCTTTGCCCACTCATCCAGCTTAACTCTATCCCTCTGCAGACTCTCCACATCCTCATTACAATTTGCTCTTCCACTCAATTTGGTGTCATCCACAAACTTGGCTACACCACATTTTGTCCCCTCCTCCAAGTCATCAATGTAAATGATGAACAGTTGTGGGCCTAACACTGACCCCTGCGGCACCCCACTTACCACTCTCTGCCCACCTGAAAAACTCCCATTTATCCCGACTCTCTGCCTCCTGTCAGACAACCAATTTTCAATCCAGGCCAATGGACTTCCCCGGACTCCACTTTGCTGTAACTTACTGAGAAGTCTCTTGTGCGGCATCTTATCAAAGGCTTTCTGGAAATCCAAATATACAACATCAACCTGTTCCCCTCTATCCACTGCACCCATTATATCCTCAAAGAATCCCGTTGACAAAAGCATCCAGCTTCAAGGTGTTGTTGCACATTGACTGCCCTGACATCACATTAATTTGCCAGTGAGTCGAGGGCCAGTACACAGGCAGCATCACTTTCCCCGGGTTTCTGGCATCTAGTCAGCAACTGGTGTTGAGGAAGCACCACGTTCCGTGGCGCCGCATAGTAAGTAGTCGGACGTTCCCGGGCTATAGCCAGAGTGGTAGCTCATTGTGTTACGGCTAAAGGGACCTCACCCAGCAGAGAGTTCAGGTGGCCCCACTGTATCGCCTCATCGACCACATTGTTTCGAGCCATGTAGTAATCGAAACAAGCAATCCAGTGGTTGAAAATTTCTCTGGCCCTCAGGGCAGACTGTTCAATTATCAGCCACTCTGGCTTGAGGGCTGCATCCATTTCTGTTAATAAAATTGAAGTGCCAGCTGATGAAGTAGACAAAGACGATGTGGTCAAACAATAATCATGGCTTTTATGAGCAGAAACTCATGGTACAATAATGAAAGACAATAGATGCATATACAGTTATATCCAAGGAGAGTGTCCTTGGATATATGTAGAGATAATGTAGAGCCAATGTTAGTACAGCAAGGCTCGCCAGAGGGGAGACAGGCAACTTGGCAGACATTCACCACAGTTTCCTGTAGGTGGAGGGAGGAGGGGTGATGTGGATGTGGGATGAGGGAGGCTTGGAGGAAGGAGGGGGGAATTTGGGAGGGGTGGGGAGGGGGACCCTTCATCAGCCAGACAGGTGATGACGGACCATGCTGTGCCCAGGGATCGGACGCCATATCGCCCAGGACCTGGCGCAGAGGAATGCCCGTGTGATCCTGGCCTGCCGCAGTGAGGCTCGGGGTCGCAGAGCCGAGCGGGAGATCCGGGAGCAGACAGGCAACAGCAACGTCCACCTGTGTCTCCTGGACACCAGCAGCATGGAGTCAGTGCAGAGGTTCGCCGAGCGCATCCGGGGCGAGGAGAAACGGCTCGATATCCTGGTCAACAATGCGGCGGCTTCAGGTAAACCCCTTGCCCTACCCTCTGTGTCCTAACCCCCCACTTCTGTTGTTTCAGTGATGACTGTGTTCCCCCCATGGTTATTCATGATTCAGTGACAACTGTGTCTCCCCTCCACTCCTCCCAGGTCTGCCACCGTCTGTCACCGACGAGGGTCTGGAACGAACCATTGCCACCAACCACCTTGGGCCCTTCCTGCTCACCAACCTGCTGCTAGGTGAGTGGGGGGGTGGGGGTGCAGGGGGGAAGGGGGAGGAGGAATGAGTTGGGGAAGGTTGAGGAAGTAAAGGGCAATAGGGAGGGCATGGGATGGAGCGGGGGAGGGGGCAGGCATGGGATGTGGAGGGTCTGGGGTGGGGGATGTGTGGGAGGGGGGAGGGTGGCATCGAGGACTGAGATGAGGAGAAACCTCTTCACTCAGAGCTGTGAACTTGGGGAGCTCTCTCCCTCACCATCCGGTGCTCCAGCTGTGGTTTCCTTTACGTCAGAGAGACTGAGCGCAGACTGGGGGGATTGCTTCGTTGAGCTCTTCAGCTCTATTCCCCATAATATTGTGGATTCACCCCTGTGGCCACCCATTTCAATTCCCCATCCCATTCCCTTGCTGACACGTCAGTCCATGGTATCGTGCATGGCTAGACTGAGACGATCCGCAAATTGGAGGAACAACATCTCATCTTCCAATCAGGAGGCATTAACTCAGGTTTCCATTAAACCTCTCTCCCGGGTCTCTCTCCCTATCCCTCTGTCTCCTAACCCATGCGTTCTTGTTCATGTCTCAGCGAATCCAGTGGAAAAAGCCGACTTGCATTTACTCTCTCTATCCCCCTCCTAATTATTTATCTATGTATTGGTCGTCCTTTAGTTCGAAGAAGTCACATTGTTGCTCAGTTCATCTGTGTCCCAGTCTGGAAGCCCGAAGTCTAGCATAATGGGGACACTGGAAATCCATTTTATAATAACCGTGGCTGCTGCCTTGTGTCGCTGTTCACCGTTTTCCATCAGTTTTTGGCAATGCCTGTCCTCTAAACTGGTGTAGGCTTCTATCAAATCTCTTAATTTACACTCTAGAGAATAAAGTCCTAAAGTAAAACTTTCCCTGTAACTCAGCTCCTTGAGTCAATCTTCTCTGCACTCTTTCTAACATTGATATCCTTCCTGTAGTTCAGAGACCAAAACTGCACACAATTCTCCAAATTTGGCCTCACCAATGTCTGATACAACTTTACCATAACATCCCAATTCCTGTACTCCATACTTTGATTTATGAGACCACGATGCCAAAATCTCTCTTTACAACCCTGTGACACCACTTTCAGGGAATTATGTATCTGTATTCCCAGATCCCTCTGTTCTACCGCACCCTTCAGTGCCCGACCATTCACCGTGTACGTCCTTCCTTGGTTGGACATTCCAAATTGCAACACCTCACCCTTGTCTGCATTAAACTCCATCGCCATTTTTCAGCCCATTTTTCCAGCTGGTCCAGATTCCTCTGAAAACTTTGAAAACCGTCCTTACTGTCCACAACGTCTCCAATCTTAGTGTCATCTGCAAACTTGCTGATCCAATTGACCACATTATCATCCAGATCATTGATATAGACGACAAACAACAATGGTCCCAGCTCCGATCCCTGAGGAAAGATCCTTAGCGAAGGACTGGACACAGAACGCCACACTGGAGGTGGTGTCTCCGTGGGTGAGATCAGATGAATGGAAAGTGCCAGGGCTGCTGTGTTGGCTGCACGGCCACTAGTGTGGGCCCGTGGAGAGCAAGGAGCGTAGACACAGTGCTCCCATGGGGCACATTAAAGGGGCCGACAGTAGTTTTATTTAAAACCCCGTGACTGTGGGGTCTAGATCCAAGATGGTGGTGCCCATGAGTGGCAGCAGCCAAGAGGGGTTACAATCTGGGCAAGCGAAGTACCAGTGCAGGGTACGGTAAAACAGGAACACCCCCCCCACTGACCACCGGTTTGAAAAGGAGAAGCAGAGTAGATGGTAACCATAGTGACCAGTGAGTGGTTCTGTAGCTGAAGGACCCACAAAGACAGTGATGTGTAGTGATTTGAGGCGGACGGTCCCGGCGGCGGACGGTCCCGGCGGCGGACGGTCCCGGCGGCGGACGGTCCCGGCGGCGGACGGTCCCGGCGGCGGACGGTCCCGGCGGCGGACGGTCCCGGCGGCGGACGGTCCCGGCGGCGGACGGTCCCGGCGGCGGACGGTCCCGGCGGCGGACGGTCCCGGCGGCGGACGGTCCCGGCGGCGGACGGTCCCGGCGGCGGACGGTCCCGGCGGCGGACGGTCCCGGCGGCGGACGGTCCCGGCGGCGGACGGTCCCGGCGGCGGACGGTCCCGGCGGCGGACGGTCCCGGCGGCGGACGGTCCCGGCGGCGGACGGTCCCGGCGGCGGACGGTCCCGGCGGCGGACGGTCCCGGCGGCGGACGGTCCCGGCGGCGGACGGTCCCGGCGGCGGACGGTCCCGGCGGCGGACGGTCCCGGCGGCGGACGGTCCCGGCGGCGGACGGTCCCGGCGGCGGACGGTCCCGGCGGCGGACGGTCCCGGCGGCGGACGGTCCCGGCGGCGGACGGTCCCGGCGGCGGACGGTCCCGGCGGCGGACGGTCCCGGCGGCGGACGGTCCCGGCGGCGGACGGTCCCGGCGGCGGACGGTCCCGGCGGCGGACGGTCCCGGCGGCGGACGGTCCCGGCGGCGGACGGTCCCGGCGGCGGACGGTCCCGGCGGCGGACGGTCCCGGCGGCGGACGGTCCCGGCGGCGGACGGTCCCGGCGGCGGACGGTCCCGGCGGCGGACGGTCCCGGCGGCGGACGGTCCCGGCGGCGGACGGTCCCGGCGGCGGACGGTCCCGGCGGCGGACGGTCCCGGCGGCGGACGGTCCCGGCGGCGGACGGTCCCGGCGGCGGACGGTCCCGGCGGCGGACGGTCCCGGCGGCGGACGGTCCCGGCGGCGGACGGTCCCGGCGGCGGACGGTCCCGGCGGCGGACGGTCCCGGCGGCGGACGGTCCCGGCGGCGGACGGTCCCGGCGGCGGACGGTCCCGGCGGCGGACGGTCCCGGCGGCGGACGGTCCCGGCGGCGGACGGTCCCGGCGGCGGACGGTCCCGGCGGCGGACGGTCCCGGCGGCGGACGGTCCCGGCGGCGGACGGTCCCGGCGGCGGACGGTCCCGGCGGCGGACGGTCCCGGCGGCGGACGGTCCCGGCGGCGGACGGTCCCGGCGGCGGACGGTCCCGGCGGCGGACGGTCCCGGCGGCGGACGGTCCCGGCGGCGGACGGTCCCGGCGGCGGACGGTCCCGGCGGCGGACGGTCCCGGCGGCGGACGGTCCCGGCGGCGGACGGTCCCGGCGGCGGACGGTCCCGGCGGCGGACGGTCCCGGCGGCGGACGGTCCCGGCGGCGGACGGTCCCGGCGGCGGACGGTCCCGGCGGCGGACGGTCCCGGCGGCGGACGGTCCCGGCGGCGGACGGTCCCGGCGGCGGACGGTCCCGGCGGCGGACGGTCCCGGCGGCGGACGGTCCCGGCGGCGGACGGTCCCGGCGGCGGACGGTCCCGGCGGCGGACGGTCCCGGCGGCGGACGGTCCCGGCGGCGGACGGTCCCGGCGGCGGACGGTCCCGGCGGCGGACGGTCCCGGCGGCGGACGGTCCCGGCGGCGGACGGTCCCGGCGGCGGACGGTCCCGGCGGCGGACGGTCCCGGCGGCGGACGGTCCCGGCGGCGGACGGTCCCGGCGGCGGACGGTCCCGGCGGCGGACGGTCCCGGCGGCGGACGGTCCCGGCGGCGGACGGTCCCGGCGGCGGACGGTCCCGGCGGCGGACGGTCCCGGCGGCGGACGGTCCCGGCGGCGGACGGTCCCGGCGGCGGACGGTCCCGGCGGCGGACGGTCCCGGCGGCGGACGGTCCCGGCGGCGGACGGTCCCGGCGGCGGACGGTCCCGGCGGCGGA
Source organism: Narcine bancroftii (assembly GCF_036971445.1). Lineage (NCBI taxonomy): Eukaryota > Metazoa > Chordata > Chondrichthyes > Torpediniformes > Narcinidae > Narcine > Narcine bancroftii. The sequence goes on along the minus strand of NC_091471.1, from coordinate 2,397,567 downwards.
CGGTCCCGGCGGCGGACGGTCCCGGCGGCGGACGGTCCCGGCGGCGGACGGTCCCGGCGGCGGACGGTCCCGGCGGCGGACGGTCCCGGCGGCGGACGGTCCCGGCGGCGGACGGTCCCGGCGGCGGACGGTCCCGGCGGCGGACGGTCCCGGCGGCGGACGGTCCCGGCGGCGGACGGTCCCGGCGGCGGACGGTCCCGGCGGCGGACGGTCCCGGCGGCGGACGGTCCCGGCGGCGGACGGTCCCGGCGGCGGACGGTCCCGGCGGCGGACGGTCCCGGCGGCGGACGGTCCCGGCGGCGGACGGTCCCGGCGGCGGACGGTCCCGGCGGCGGACGGTCCCGGCGGCGGACGGTCCCGGCGGCGGACGGTCCCGGCGGCGGACGGTCCCGGCGGCGGACGGTCCCGGCGGCGGACGGTCCCGGCGGCGGACGGTCCCGGCGGCGGACGGTCCCGGCGGCGGACGGTCCCGGCGGCGGACGGTCCCGGCGGCGGACGGTCCCGGCGGCGGACGGTCCCGGCGGCGGACGGTCCCGGCGGCGGACGGTCCCGGCGGCGGACGGTCCCGGCGGCGGACGGTCCCGGCGGCGGACGGTCCCGGCGGCGGACGGTCCCGGCGGCGGACGGTCCCGGCGGCGGACGGTCCCGGCGGCGGACGGTCCCGGCGGCGGACGGTCCCGGCGGCGGACGGTCCCGGCGGCGGACGGTCCCGGCGGCGGACGGTCCCGGCGGCGGACGGTCCCGGCGGCGGACGGTCCCGGCGGCGGACGGTCCCGGCGGCGGACGGTCCCGGCGGCGGACGGTCCCGGCGGCGGACGGTCCCGGCGGCGGACGGTCCCGGCGGCGGACGGTCCCGGCGGCGGACGGTCCCGGCGGCGGACGGTCCCGGCGGCGGACGGTCCCGGCGGCGGACGGTCCCGGCGGCGGACGGTCCCGGCGGCGGACGGTCCCGGCGGCGGACGGTCCCGGCGGCGGACGGTCCCGGCGGCGGACGGTCCCGGCGGCGGACGGTCCCGGCGGCGGACGGTCCCGGCGGCGGACGGTCCCGGCGGCGGACGGTCCCGGCGGCGGACGGTCCCGGCGGCGGACGGTCCCGGCGGCGGACGGTCCCGGCGGCGGACGGTCCCGGCGGCGGACGGTCCCGGCGGCGGACGGTCCCGGCGGCGGACGGTCCCGGCGGCGGACGGTCCCGGCGGCGGACGGTCCCGGCGGCGGACGGTCCCGGCGGCGGACGGTCCCGGCGGCGGACGGTCCCGGCGGCGGACGGTCCCGGCGGCGGACGGTCCCGGCGGCGGACGGTCCCGGCGGCGGACGGTCCCGGCGGCGGACGGTCCCGGCGGCGGACGGTCCCGGCGGCGGACGGTCCCGGCGGCGGACGGTCCCGGCGGCGGACGGTCCCGGCGGCGGACGGTCCCGGCGGCGGACGGTCCCGGCGGCGGACGGTCCCGGCGGCGGACGGTCCCGGCGGCGGACGGTCCCGGCGGCGGACGGTCCCGGCGGCGGACGGTCCCGGCGGCGGACGGTCCCGGCGGCGGACGGTCCCGGCGGCGGACGGTCCCGGCGGCGGACGGTCCCGGCGGCGGACGGTCCCGGCGGCGGACGGTCCCGGCGGCGGACGGTCCCGGCGGCGGACGGTCCCGGCGGCGGACGGTCCCGGCGGCGGACGGTCCCGGCGGCGGACGGTCCCGGCGGCGGACGGTCCCGGCGGCGGACGGTCCCGGCGGCGGACGGTCCCGGCGGCGGACGGTCCCGGCGGCGGACGGTCCCGGCGGCGGACGGTCCCGGCGGCGGACGGTCCCGGCGGCGGACGGTCCCGGCGGCGGACGGTCCCGGCGGCGGACGGTCCCGGCGGCGGACGGTCCCGGCGGCGGACGGTCCCGGCGGCGGACGGTCCCGGCGGCGGACGGTCCCGGCGGCGGACGGTCCCGGCGGCGGACGGTCCCGGCGGCGGACGGTCCCGGCGGCGGACGGTCCCGGCGGCGGACGGTCCCGGCGGCGGACGGTCCCGGCGGCGGACGGTCCCGGCGGCGGACGGTCCCGGCGGCGGACGGTCCCGGCGGCGGACGGTCCCGGCGGCGGACGGTCCCGGCGGCGGACGGTCCCGGCGGCGGACGGTCCCGGCGGCGGACGGTCCCGGCGGCGGACGGTCCCGGCGGCGGACGGTCCCGGCGGCGGACGGTCCCGGCGGCGGACGGTCCCGGCGGCGGACGGTCCCGGCGGCGGACGGTCCCGGCGGCGGACGGTCCCGGCGGCGGACGGTCCCGGCGGCGGACGGTCCCGGCGGCGGACGGTCCCGGCGGCGGACGGTCCCGGCGGCGGACGGTCCCGGCGGCGGACGGTCCCGGCGGCGGACGGTCCCGGCGGCGGACGGTCCCGGCGGCGGACGGTCCCGGCGGCGGACGGTCCCGGCGGCGGACGGTCCCGGCGGCGGACGGTCCCGGCGGCGGACGGTCCCGGCGGCGGACGGTCCCGGCGGCGGACGGTCCCGGCGGCGGACGGTCCCGGCGGCGGACGGTCCCGGCGGCGGACGGTCCCGGCGGCGGACGGTCCCGGCGGCGGACGGTCCCGGCGGCGGACGGTCCCGGCGGCGGACGGTCCCGGCGGCGGACGGTCCCGGCGGCGGACGGTCCCGGCGGCGGACGGTCCCGGCGGCGGACGGTCCCGGCGGCGGACGGTCCCGGCGGCGGACGGTCCCGGCGGCGGACGGTCCCGGCGGCGGACGGTCCCGGCGGCGGACGGTCCCGGCGGCGGACGGTCCCGGCGGCGGACGGTCCCGGCGGCGGACGGTCCCGGCGGCGGACGGTCCCGGCGGCGGACGGTCCCGGCGGCGGACGGTCCCGGCGGCGGACGGTCCCGGCGGCGGACGGTCCCGGCGGCGGACGGTCCCGGCGGCGGACGGTCCCGGCGGCGGACGGTCCCGGCGGCGGACGGTCCCGGCGGCGGACGGTCCCGGCGGCGGACGGTCCCGGCGGCGGACGGTCCCGGCGGCGGACGGTCCCGGCGGCGGACGGTCCCGGCGGCGGACGGTCCCGGCGGCGGACGGTCCCGGCGGCGGACGGTCCCGGCGGCGGACGGTCCCGGCGGCGGACGGTCCCGGCGGCGGACGGTCCCGGCGGCGGACGGTCCCGGCGGCGGACGGTCCCGGCGGCGGACGGTCCCGGCGGCGGACGGTCCCGGCGGCGGACGGTCCCGGCGGCGGACGGTCCCGGCGGCGGACGGTCCCGGCGGCGGACGGTCCCGGCGGCGGACGGTCCCGGCGGCGGACGGTCCCGGCGGCGGACGGTCCCGGCGGCGGACGGTCCCGGCGGCGGACGGTCCCGGCGGCGGACGGTCCCGGCGGCGGACGGTCCCGGCGGCGGACGGTCCCGGCGGCGGACGGTCCCGGCGGCGGACGGTCCCGGCGGCGGACGGTCCCGGCGGCGGACGGTCCCGGCGGCGGACGGTCCCGGCGGCGGACGGTCCCGGCGGCGGACGGTCCCGGCGGCGGACGGTCCCGGCGGCGGACGGTCCCGGCGGCGGACGGTCCCGGCGGCGGACGGTCCCGGCGGCGGACGGTCCCGGCGGCGGACGGTCCCGGCGGCGGACGGTCCCGGCGGCGGACGGTCCCGGCGGCGGACGGTCCCGGCGGCGGACGGTCCCGGCGGCGGACGGTCCCGGCGGCGGACGGTCCCGGCGGCGGACGGTCCCGGCGGCGGACGGTCCCGGCGGCGGACGGTCCCGGCGGCGGACGGTCCCGGCGGCGGACGGTCCCGGCGGCGGACGGTCCCGGCGGCGGACGGTCCCGGCGGCGGACGGTCCCGGCGGCGGACGGTCCCGGCGGCGGACGGTCCCGGCGGCGGACGGTCCCGGCGGCGGACGGTCCCGGCGGCGGACGGGGGCTTTGGGAACAAGCCTGGTGTGGGATGGAGTCTGTGCATGAGCCCGGCTTTGGATGAGGTTTGTGGGAGGTCCAGGCAGGGGACGGGATTGGTGCTGAGCTGGGCGGGGGACAGATTTGGGAATGGAAATGGTGGGGGATGAAATTGGATATGGACCCCGTGGGGCATGGGATTGGAGATCGACCCCGTGGGGCATGGGATTGGAGATCGACCCCGTGGGGCATGGGATTGGAGATCGACCCCGTGGGGCATGGGATTGGAGATCGACCCCGTGGGGCATGGGATTGGAGATCGACCCCGTGGGGCATGGGATTGGAGATCGACCCCGTGGGGCATGGGATTGGAGATCGACCCCGTGGGGCATGGGATTGGAGATCGACCCCGTGGGGCATGGGATTGGAGATCGACCCCGTGGGGCATGGGATTGGAGATCGACCCCGTGGGGCATGGGATTGGAGATGGAGAACACCCCTTGATTTACCCCTTCAGGGTAATGGTTTTGTTGATTCTTTTCTATCTGCTTTAGATTTGCTGGTTTTACGGGATGAGGACGTGAAGGAATTTGAATCCCCATTTACAGATTTTGAAATTAAGGAGGCTATACAGACTCTGCCAAATGGGAAATCTCCTGGAGATGATGGGTTTCCTGCAGAGTTTTATGAAGTTTTGTCCCCTATATTTATGGACCTGCTTAAACAGGCAACAGAAGAGGAATCATTTCCAGATTATTTTCCAAAAGCAATAATTACAGAAATTCCAAAGAAAGACAGAAACCCTTTGAAAGTAGCTTCATATGACCTTGCTCTGGTTAAAGAGAATGAGGCTATTGTTGACAGGAGCTACAGGCAGGTGGTCGCACAGGGGCCATGGGAGGAGGGGCAGTGGGTTACTGTTAGGAGGAGGAAAGGGAGGGGTCAGATTCATGTGCAAGCACCCGAGTCCAAAAAGCTCAGAAATTGGTACTCCACCTTGAGTACTGAGGAGAGGGATAGTCAGACTATGGTGGGCAGAGGTCTGGTGTCGACCTCTGTGGCCCAGAAAGGAAGGGATAAAAGGAAAAGGAAAAGGGTGAAAGTCGGGGGGGCGGATTCAATGGTTTGGAGGACTGACAGAGGTTTTTGTGGATGTGATAAGGAAATCCATATGGTGGTTTGCCTCCCTGGTGCCATGGTCTGGGATGTGACTATGCACGTTCAGAACATGAAAACATCCTAAAAGGGAAGGGTGAGGAGCCTGAGGTTGTGGTACATGTTGGTACCAATGAAGTTGGAAGGAAGAAGGAAGTGGTCTTGCAGAATGAGTATAGGGGGATGGGTAGGGAGCTTAAAAGAAGGACCACAAAGGGAGTAATCTTTGAATTGCTTCCTGTGCCATGTGACAGTGAGGGCAGAAATAGAATCAGGTGGAGGTTACGAATGTGGCTGAAGGGGTGGACTAAGAGACAGGGTTTCAAGTTCTTGGACCACTGGGACCTTTTTTTGGGGGAGATGGGATGGTGGGTTACATCTTAATCCCAGAGGGACCAATCTGGCGGGGCCATTTGCTAGAGCTGCCAGAGAGGGTTTACACTAGTATGGTTGGGGACAGGGTTTTAAATTAGGCAGGACAGCAGGGAGAGGGTTTGTAAGCTAAAGAAAGAGGCACGGTTAAATAATTTGAGGGAGGAACAGCAGGAAGTAGGAAAAAAGATGTTTTTGTGACAATTGTGAGAATGGTAGAGAGCAGGATAGGCAGAAGGTAGGATGTGGGAGTTCCCTGAGGTGTATTTATTTTAATGCGAGAAGCGTAGTAAGGAAGCTGGATGAGCTAAAGGTGTGGATTGACATGTGGACGTGGTTGAAGGAAGGTTGTGGCTTGCAGTTAAATATTCCAGGATTTTGCTGCTTTAGATGTGACAGAGTTGGTGGATTAAGAGGGGGAGGTGTGGCATTACTTGTCAGGGAGGATATTACAGCAGTGCTGAGGCAAGGTAGACTGGAGAGCTTGTCGAGGGAGACAGTGTGGGTAGAGCTGAAAAATAAGAAGGATGAGGTTACTATTATTGAGGTATATGGGGGAGAGGGAACTAGAGCAAATGTGCAAGGAAATAGATGAGATGTGCAGGAGAAGTAGGGTGGTGTTGGTTGGGATTTCAATTTTCCAACATAGATTGGGAAACGCAGTCAGTGAGAGGGCAGGATGGCTTAGTATTTATACAATGTCTTCAGGACTGCTTTTTACACCAATATGTTGAGATGCCAACTAGAGGGGGAGCAGTTTAGATTTGTTGTTTGGGAACAAAATAGGGCAGGTGACGGAGGTCATCTGCATTGGAGAGAACTTTGGATCAAGTGATCAAGGGTCCATTAACTTTAGCTTAATTATGGAAAGGGATAGGTCAGGTCCGAGGTTGAAGGTCTTCGAGTGGGGGAAAGACAAGATTTGGAGAAATGAGAAGGGATTTGCAGAGAGTTGAGTGGAATGATCTTTTTGCCAGAAAGGATGTAGAGAAAATATGGAGGGCATTTAGGGTTGAGATTTTGAGTGTACAGGATCTTTATGTTCCAGTCAGGCTGAAAGGGAAGACCAAAGGTTTGAGGGAGCCCTGGTTTTCTGGTGAAATTAAGAATTGGTTTGGGACAAGAGGGAGGCCTATACTAAATATAAAAAAAACAAGGGATTGAGATATAGGGTTGTTACTTAGATTGCAGGAAGAACCTTGAGGGAAATTAGAAAGGCAAAAAGAAGGTATGAGGAGTCCATAGCTAATAAGGCGAAGGTGAATCCTAAGGGTTTTTACAGATATGTGAACAGTAAAAGAAGGGTTAAGGATAGACTAGGTCCACTGGATGATGGGACTGGCGAACTATGTCAGGCACCGTATGAGATGGGAGAAATATTGAATGATTTTTTTTCTCGTCCGTATTCATGTGGGAAAGGGACATTGACCTATGTGAGATAAGAGAAGCCAAGGGCTTAGTTATGGAAAGGATAGGGATTAGTAAAGCGAGAGTTTTGGAGCTTCTAGGGTCAATTAAGGTGGGTAAGTCTCCTGGTCCTGATGGGATTTTTCTCAGGATGTTAACGGAGGTCAGGGAACAAAAACGGGGGCACTGACAGTGATTTTTCAAAGATCAGTGGAGGAAGGTGTGGTTCCGTGGGATTGGAAGGTTGCGAATGTAGTTCTGTTGTTTTAAAAAAGGCATTAGGTGTAGGCCAAGTAATTATCAGCCAGTAAGTTTGACTTCAGTGGTGGGGAAGGTTATGGAGGGTATGCTTCGAGATAGTACATACGCATATCTGGATGGGCAGGGATTGATTAGGGGCACCCAGCATGGGTTTGTAAAAGGAAAGTCATGTTTGACGAATCTTGTTGAGTTTTTTGAGGAAGTGACAGAAAAGGTGGATGAAGGTAGAGCAGTGGATGTGGTCTATTTGGATTTTAGTCAGGCTTTTGATAAGGTTCTGCATGGAAGGTTAATAAGGAAGGTTCAGTCACTAGGAGTTAGTAGAGAGATTGTGACATGGGTTCAGAGGTGGCTGGGAGATAGACAGCAGAGAGTCATGGTGGACAACTGTCTGTCAGGTTGGAAGCCTGTGACAAGCGGGGAGCCTCAGGGATCGGTGCTGGGTCCCTTCTTGTTTATCATTTATATAAATGATTTAGAGGAGGGTGTTGTTAACTGGGTAAGTAAATATGTGGATGATATGAAAATAGGGGGAGTGGTGGATAGTGAGGTAGATTTTTTTGGATTACAGAAGGATTTGGTTTGTTTGGAAGAGTGGGCTGAAAGATGGCAGATGGAATTCAACGTAGACAAGTGTGAGGTGTTGCATTTTGGTAACGATAACCTGAATAGGACATATACAGTTAAGAGGAGGGCATTGAGGCCCACAGAGGAGCAAAGGGACCTGGGGGTTATGGTACAGAGTTCACTGAAGGTGGATTCCCATGTAGACAGGGTGGTTAAGAAGGCATATGGTATGCTGGCCTTCATAAACCATAGTATAGAGTATAGGAGCTGGGAGATGATGCTGCAGCTGTTTGAGGCCTGGTTTGGAGTACTGGGCTCAGTTCTGGTCTCCAAATTATAGGAAGGATATAGATAAGGTGGAGAGGGTGCAGAGAAGGTTTACAAGGATGTTGCCTGTCTTACAGCATCTGGATTACAGGGAGAGATTAAGGAGACTGGGACTTTATTCATTAGAACGTAGACGACTGAGAGGGGATTTGATAGAGGTATTTAAAATTATGAAAGGAATAGATAGACATAAACAGACTCTTTCCCCCCCGAGGTCAGGGGAGGTTGGAACAAGAGGGCATGAGTTAAGGGTAAGAGGGCAAAAATTAGGAGAAATGTTAGAGGTGGCTTCTTTACTCAGCGAGTGGTGGCCGAATGGAATGATCTTCCAAATGAGATAGTTGCGGCAGGGTCCCATCTGTCATTCAAGAGAAGATTGGATGTGAGGGGGTTGGAGGGTTATGGGTGGAGAGCGGGAGGGTTGAGTTAGTGGAGTTGTTCAAGTGAACCGGTGCAGATTCAAAGGGCCGACACGGCCTGTTTCCGTGCTGTAGACGGTTATATGAATGTGGATTATAAAATAGTAGCTAAAGTACTAGCAAACAGACTTGCTAAATATTTACCACAACTGGTACATGTTGACGAGGCAGGTCTCATTAAGAATAGATATGCTTTGGATAATATTCTTAGACTGATGGGCTTCGGCCCATCAACCCAACCAAGCAATGATAGTCCCACTTTGACCGAGTGGAATGGCATTTTTTATTTAAAGGACTAGGAATAATTAAGGTTGGGCCACTTTTTACTGGTTGGATAAAGGCAGTATATAAAAATCCAGTTGCTAAGGTGATGACGAATGAACAAACTTCTTCTTTCAGTTTTATCGAGATCCACAAGTCAGGGTTGCCCATTGTCACCTGCCGTATTTGCATTGATCATAGAGCCGTTAGCTCAAGCAATTAGACAAAATGGTAAATATTAAAGGAATAAAAATTGCCAAAGATGAGGTAATAATATTAATTTATTTGCAGATGATGTGTTGATATATTTAACACATCCTGAACAATCTTTGAGACATTTGCAAGATTATTTAGAACAATATGGAGCAATGTCTGGATGCAAAGTTAATTGGGACAAGAGCAAAATATTACCAATTTCAGATGTGGACTGTACTGTACAAAAACAAAGGCGAGAAATCAGACTGCTCAAACTACAGGGGAATCACGCTGCTCTCCATTGCAAGCAAAATCTTCACTAGGATTCTCAAATAGAATAATACCTAGTGTCGCCCAGAATCACAGTGCGGCTTTCGCTCAAACAGAGGAACTACTGATATGGTCTTTGCCCTCAGACAGCTCCAAGAAAAGTGCAGAGAGCAAAACAAAGGACTCTACATCGTTGTTGACCTCACCAAAGCCTTCAACACCGTGAGTAGGAAAGGGCTTTGGCAAATACTAGAGCGCCTTAGATGCCCCCCAAAGTTCCTCAACATGTTTATCCAACTGCACGAAAACCAACAAGGTCGGGTCAGATACAGCAATGAGCTCTCTGAACCCTTCTCCATTAACAATGGCGTGAAGCAAGGCTGTGTTCTCGCACCAACCCTCTTTTCAATCTTCTTCAGCATGATGCTGAACCAAGCCATGAAAGACCTCAACAATGAAGACGCTGTTTACATCCGGTACCGCACGGATGGCAGTCTCTTCAATCTGAGGCGCCTGCAAGCTCACACCAAGACACAAGAGCAACTTGTCCGTGAACTACTCTTTGCAGATGTTGCCGCTTTAGTTGCCCATTCAGAGCCAGCTCTTCAGCGCTTGACGTCCTGTTTTGCGGAAACTGCCAAAATGTTTGGCCTGGAAGTCAACCTGAAGAAAACTGAGGTCCTGCATCAGCCAGCTCCCCACCAAGACTACCAGCCCCCCCACATCTCCATCGGGCACACAAAACTCAAAACGGTCAACCAGTTTACCTATCTCGGCTGCACCATTTCATCGGATGCAAGGATCGACAACGAGATAGACAACAGACTCGCCAAGGCAAATAGCGCCTTTGGAAAACTACACAAAAGAGTCTGGAAAAACAACCAACTGAAAAACCTCACAAAGATTAGTGTATTCAGAGCTGTTGTCATACCCACACTCCTGTTCGGCTCCGAATCATGGGTCCTCTACCGGCATCACCTACGGCTCCTAGAATGCTTCCACCAGCGTTGTCTCCGCTCCATCCTCAACATTCATTGGAGTGACTTCATCCCTAACATCGAAGTACTCAAGATGGCAGAGGCCGACAGCATCGAATCCACGCTGCTGAAGACACAACTGCGCTGGGTAGGTCACATCTCCAGAATGGAGGACCATTGCCTTCCCAAGATCGTGTTATATGGCGAGCTCTCCACTGGCCACCGTGACAGAGGTGCACCAAAGAAGAGGTACAAGGACTGCCTAAAGAAATCTCTTGGTGCCTGCCACATTGACCACTGCTAGTGGGCTGATATCGCCTCCAACCGTGCATCTTGGGGCCTCACAGTTTGGCGGGCAGCAACCTCCTTTGAAGAAGACCGCAGAGCCCACCTCACTGACAAAAGACAAAACACCCAACCCCAACCTACCAATTTTCCCTTGCAACCGCTGCAACCGTGTCTGCCTGTCCCGCATCGCATATGCAGCTGACGTGGACATTACCCCTCCATAAATCTTCGTCCGCGAAGCCAAGCCAAAGAAAAGAATATTATACATTGTTGCAAGACACTATGGATAAAGTAAATTTAGATAAATTTAAATGGGAATCATTGTGGGCCATGATCAGGCCGATTGGGAGATTGTGTGCCATGATCAGGCCGATTGGGAGATTGTGTGCCATGATCAGGCCGATTGGGAGATTGTGTGCCATGATCAGGCCGATTGGGAGATTGTGTGCCATGATCAGGCCGATTGGGAGATTGTGTGCCATGATCAGGCCGATTGGGAGATTGTGTGCCATGATCAGGCCGATTGGGAGATTGTGTGCCATGATCAGGCCGATTGGGAGATTGTGTGCCATGATCAGGCCGATTGGGAGATTGTGTGCCATGATCAGGCCGATTGGGAGATTGTGTGCCATGATCAGGCCGATTGGGAGATTGTGTGCCATGATCAGGCCGATTGGGAGATTGTGTGCCATGATCAGGCCGATTGGGAGATTGTGTGCCATGATCAGGCCGATTGGGAGATTGTGTGCCATGATCAGGCCGATTGGGAGATTGTGTGCCATGATCAGGCCGATTGGGAGATTGTGTGCCATGATCAGGCCGATTGGGAGATTGTGTGCCATGATCAGGCCGATTGGGAGATTGTGTGCCATGATCAGGCCGATTGGGAGATTGTGTGCCATGATGGTGTAACCAAGTTGCTCAATGTAAGATACAGTAAGGATAATTATAATTTTTTTTACATCAGTTGTATCTGACCCCTGAGAAATTGAAGAAATCTGGATTTAGTAATTTGGAGTTGTGTTTTAGATGTGGACATTCAGTTTGGCTTTGTGATAAGGTTCAACCATTTTGGCAAAAAATTAGAGAATTACTTCAAAAACTGTTTTAAGATTAAATTTTTATGAGATCTGAAAATTTTTTTGTTGGGTTATGTTGTTCTATTTAGTGATTTGGGGTTGGATAAGTTTTAGAGCTTTTTGTTTAGCATTGGCTGTAGCATGTAAATGTGTGCCAATTTTCTTGGAAGGATGACGTACAAGTGAATATCGTTTGTTGGCAATAATGAGTTGAGAGCTTGTATTTATATGTAACATAATTTTTATCTTCAGATGTGGTCGCCTTATTTGAAATGTATGGGTTTAGTCACATCTTAAATGTTGTAATTTTTTAAACTGTTTTTTAATGCTCCCCTTGAGGGGTTTGTTGAGGGTGGGTGGGTTGGATTTTTAGATTTTTAGTCTATGTATTCTTTGCTAAATATTTTGAAAAATTTTAAATAAAGTTTGGAAAAAAAAAAGATGTGGGATTCACACTGGAATGTTTTACATGCAGTTTGGTCTTATGACAAAGTTCAATCATTTTGAATAAAAATTAAAAACTTTTTGGAAGATTTATTCAAGGTTAAATTACTATTGGATCCATTAATTTTTTTGTTGGGCTAGAGACCATCTTTAACTTCTGGTTTCAGATGGCATTGGCTCGTCTGGTATTGCCGTTAGCGGGGAAATGTTTTGTGATTACGTGGAAGGATAATGTGGAATTGAATATAGTTTCTTTGGGCTTTAATGAGTTAAGTTCCTGTACTTATCTGGAGAAGATAACGTATAACTTGTTTAATAATTAATCTTTCTTTGTTAAGATGTGATCGCCTTAATTGAAATTTATGAGTTTGGAAATATCTTAATTTTTTTTCTCTCTGGTATTGTTAGTTTGGCACGTCATACGGCGTATGTCGTTAACTGATTAATGTTTTTTGGGCTCCCCTGGAGGGGTTAGTTGGGGTTGGTGGGTGGGGAGGGGGTGGGAGGGTGGAGTGGGGTTCATTGTTTTTTTTAATGTATGTATCTTAAATTTATAAATAAAGTTTTCAAAAAAAGGGAAATTTCATGCAAAATACGACACTTTTTAATCACGTGACACGAATCTCGAATCTCAGCTCAAGTGCTGAAGGGTTTCCGAGTCTGTCGCTACAGGTTCTGAGGGGGGCTGCAGAAAGGTAGGGGCCAATGTGGACATTTGGGAGTCATTGAAATTTCAGGGAATTCTGTCTCAAGCTTGCTCCCAATTCCAGGTCTGTTGAAAGAATCACCGAGTGCCCGGATAGTCAACGTCTCATCGATGGTTCATAAATGGGGGAAGATCGACTTCCGTCAGATGAGAGGCGAGAATGTGGAATGGTGTTCGTTCGACTTTCTGTACAACTGCACCAAGCTCATGAATGTGCTGTTCACACTGGAATTGTCCAATCAACTCCGACACACAGGTAGAGGCGGGGCAGAGGGCAAGGGGCAGGGGGGCTGCGGGAAGATCCTACCTTGGAGTTCTTCTCCAGTTAATGTTATGCAGTGGGTAAAAGAACCAAGACTCAGCGATTTCTTGGGTGGGGGGGATGGTGTGTAAGCTGTAGGGGAACCTGCAGACCAGCCCCTCTCCTGGCCCCACAGGGTGAGTTTGGGAGGCTCTGCCTGAGTTTTTGAGTGAGCAATGTGTGTCTGCACTGACACAATGAGGACTCCGAGACCTAGTGCTTTCTCATTCTTTAATACCATCAGTGAACATGGCTACTGACATACAGAGGGGGTAGGGGTGACATCATGACATGGGCTTGTACCCAAAACTCATGACAGCCGGATGGGTTTATTCCCAACACTCTTCCCCCTTGTGTAATAAATGTTGAATGGGCCCTCACTATGACCATTGCTACATCGGGCCCGTGACTTACCAGTGAGAATTAGGGTACATGGACTGCAGAAAGGCATTTAATAATTATGGGACATGATCCTTAAAGTGCTCAGGTGGTCTTCTTTCTCTCTTGGACCACCTTGGCATGCTATGTTGTACCGGTATTTGCTCGGGGCTGTTCTAGTTGAGACCTATAGATGGTCAGTCCGACAGTGACTCTTGGCCTTCACTGGCCTCCAGGGTTCTACGTGCTGGGCTGCTTAATGCAATTACTGGGCTATCTGTCTCCACTCCCCAACCCCCCCCACCCTTTCACTTGGCCAAAGGGGTTGGATTGCCGTGGTTGTGAGACATTTCGTGGACCTTAGTGTCAGACAATGCTCGTGATTGGTCAATGTGTCGTTTCCACAGTCTGTCACCCACTAGAACAGAGTATGAGCAGGGGCTAAACTTTTGTAGGATCACCCCTGCCACCCGTGGGTCTTTGTATTGACTGTAATCTTGTGCCAGTGCTCTCTCGCCCACTTCCAGTGCTCCAGGTAAAATTTGTGGTGATGTTGATTTTTCTAAACAGAGGCTCGGATCTGGGTGAACAGTAGACAGCCTTGTCCGCAGGTTGAGGCCAAAACTTAATTCTTCTGGGGTAATTTTTGTGGTAGAATGCGGTGTGTTTCTGTACCCCAATAGGAACTCTGCAATCTTGTGAGTCCAGGAGGCATTTAGAAGTTTCTTGGTTTTTGTTGCCTCCTTGAATGTTTGCACAAAACGTTCTGCCTCCCCATGAGTACTTGGGTGATAGGGTGTGGACAAAATGTCGGATATCATTGTTGCACAATAAATCTTTTCAAAGGTTCCAATGTAAATTGGGGTGTTGTTCGTAACTAATTCATGAGGCAATCAGGAGGTGGCAAAGAGAGCTCGTAGACAGTCAATCGTGGGATCTGCTTTGGTGTTTTTCAGCTGTGAAACTACTGGCCATTTGCAGTGTGCGCCCACCGCTATTAGGAAAGTCTCGCCCGTGAATGGTCCAGTGAAGTCGACATGAATCCGATGTCATTTCCGTGGGTTAGCTTCAGCCTGCAGCATTTTTGGCTGCATTGACTGACATACTTTCCATTCTCTTACTGTTGTTTCAATGGCATTATCTATGGAGGGCCACCAGACATGCATCCGGGCAGTGCCTTATTCATACCAGAGTTCATGGCGTCGTGTGGTAAGGTTTTAGATCTTCTGGGATGACTTCAAATTCGGGCCACCCATTAAGGGTGAAGTATAGGATCTTGCTTAATGTTGCTTCTTTTCGGGTTTCCTTTCTGATCATCAGGGCTGTAATGGGCAGTTATTGAAGTTGTTCTTGGTTGATGGCTGCTGCCTCGGCTGTCCATTTAATAATTTCTTCTCGTTCTGTCTCGGGTAGTGGTAGGCGTGATAAGGCATCTGCATGGTTGTTGAGTGTTCCTGGTTTATGTTTTAGATCATAGTTATATGCCGCTAGTAGCATGGCCCGTCTTTGAATTCTGGCCGCAGCTAATACTGGTCTACCTTTGTGTGGCCCCAGGATTAAAGAGGCTTGTTATCTGTGATCAGGGTGAATTTTTTTCCGTAAAGATATTGGTGGAATTTATTTTACACCAAAAATTATTGCCAATCCTTTTTTTAGTTGGGCGAAATTGCGTTCACTTAAGATTAATGTTCATGAAGCAAACGCTACAGGTTGCTCACCTTTTTCTGTGATTTGGGCTAGTACTGTTCCTAGTCCCACTGGTGAAGTATCCACGGTGGGTGTAACCTCTTTACTAGGGTCGTCGTGGAGCAGCACCTTATTTGTTGACGTTAGTATTTCCTTTAGTTGATCGACTGTGTTTTTAGTTTCTGTGTTCCAATATCATGTTTGATCTTTCTTGAGTAATTGGTTCAGCGGCCTACATAGTCATATGAGGGATATGTTTTCGGTTGTGATTAACAAGTCCGAGGAAGGACTGTAATTCCGATTTGTTGGTTGGGTATGGGGCCTTCTGTTCCTGCTGGATTCATTCGCACCCCCTCGTTGTCGATTGTAAACCCAAGATATGTTACTGAGGGGCACATGAAGATACATTTGCTCTTTTGTAATTGTAGTCTGGTTAAGACCTTTTCAAGGTTTTGTAAGTGTTCATTGTTGTTTTGGCCCGTGATGATGATATCATCTAGGGTAACACCCAACGGAGAGTCCACGTAGTAATTTGTCCATTGTTGCTTGAAAAATCGCTGAGGCTACTGAAATTCCGTAATGAATGCGTGTATAGGTGAATAGTCTCAGATGGGTATTGATTGTCATATTCCCTTGATTTTTTTTGTCCAATTTTATCTGTTGATTTTCTTTCTCTTTGGCTTGGCTTCGCGGACAAAGATTTATGGAGGGGGTAAATGTCCACGTCAGCTGCAGGCTCGTTTGTGGCTGACAAGTCCGATGCGGGACAGGCAGACACGGTTGCAGCGGTTGCAGGGGAAAATTGGTGGGTTGGGGTTGGGTGTTGGGTTTTTCCTCCTTTGTCTTTTGTCAGTGAGGTGGGCTCTGCAGTCTTCTTCAAAGGAGGTTGCTGCCCGCCGAACTATGAGGCGCCAAGATGTACGGTTGGAGGCGATATCAGCCCACTGGCGGTGGTCAATGTGGCAGGCATCAAGAGATTTCTTTAGGCAGTCCTTGTACCTCTTCTTTGGTGCACATCTATCACGGTGGCCAGTGGAGAGCTCGCCATATAACACGATCTTGGGAAGGCGATGGTCCTCCATTCTGGAGACGTGACCCACCCAGCGCAGCTGGATCTTCAGCAGTGTGGACTCGATGCTGTCGGCCTCTGCCATCTCGAGTACTTCGATGTTAGGGATGAAGGCGCACCAATGAATGTTGAGGATGGAGCGGAGAAAACGCTGGTGGAAGTGTTCTAGGAGCCGTAGGTGATGCTGGTAGAGGACCCATGATTCGGAGCCGAACAGCTCAGTGCGGACATTGGCGACTTCAGGGGTTTCTACGAGGCTCTAAAGGCTCTGTACGGCCCCTCACCCCAAGTCCAAAGCCGGCTGCGCAGCTCAGATGGCAAAGTCCTCCTCAGCGACAAGATCTCCATCCTCAACCGATGGTCAGAACACTTCCAATCTCTTTTCAGTGCCAACCGCTCAGTCCAAGATTCCGCCCTGCTCCAGCTCCCTCAACAGCCCCTAAGGCTAGAGCTGGATGAGGTCCTCACCCGGGAAGAGACATATAAGGCAACTGAACAACTGAAAAGTGGCAAAGCAGCAGGTATGGATGGAATCCCCCCAGAGGTCTGGAAGGCTGGCGGCAAAACTCTGCATGCCAAACTGCATGAGTTTTTCAAGCTTTGTTGGGACCAAGGAAAACTGCCTCAGGATCTTCGTGATGCCACCATCATCACCCTGTACAAAAACAAAGGCGAGAAATCAGACTGCTCAAACTACAGGGGAATCACGCTGCTCTCCATTGCAGGCAAAATCTTCGCTAGGATTCTTCTAAATAGAATAATACCTAGTGTCGCCGTAAATATTCTCCCAGAATCACAGTGCGGCTTTCGCTCAAACAGAGGAACTACTGACATGGTCTTTGCCCTCAGACAGCTCCAAGAAAAGTGCAGAGAGCAAAACAAAGGACTCTACATCACCTTTGTTGACCTCACCAAAGCCTTCGACGCCGTGAGCAGGAAAGGGCTTTGGCAAATACTAGAGCGCGTCGGATGCCCCCCAAAGTTCCTCAACATGGTTATCCAACTGCACGAAAACCAACAAGGTCGGGTCAGATACAGCAATGAGCTCTCTGAACCCTTCTCCATTAACAATGGCGTGAAGCAAGGCTGTGTTCTCGCACCAACCCTCTTTTCAATCTTCTTCAGCATGATGCTGAACCAAGCCATGAAAGACCCCAACAATGAAGACGCTGTTTACATCCGGTACCGCACGGATGGCAGTCTCTTCAATCTGAGGCGCCTGCAAGCTCACACCAAGACACAAGAGAAACTTGTCCGTGAACTACTCTTTGCAGACGATGCCGCTTTAGTTGCTCATTCAGAGCCAGCTCTTCAGCGCTTGACATCCTGTTTTGCGGAAACTGCCAAAATGTTTGGCCTGGAAGTCAGCCTGAAGAAAACGGAGGTCCTCCATCAGCCAGCTCCCCACCATGACTACCAGCCCCTCCCACATCTCCATAGGGCACACAAAACTCAAAACAGTCAACCAGTTTTTCCTATCTCGTCTGCACCATTTCATCGGATGCAAGGATCGACAACGAGATAGACAACAGACTCGCCAAGGCAAATAGCGCCTTTGGAAGACTACACAAAAGAGTCTGGAAAAACAACCAACTGAAAAAAAAACAACTTATCTGTTGATAGGCTTGTGACAAATCTAGTTTTGTGAATTTTTGCCCTCCATTTAGTGCTTGGAACAATTCTTCTGCCTTAGGCATGGGGTTTCGGGTATTTTGAGGGATGAATTGATGGTGATTTTGGAATCGCCGCAAATGCGAATCTTCCCATTTGCTTTTCGTATGGGTACGATGGGCGCTGCCCAATCGCTGTATTGTACTGGTTCTAATCTGCCTTCATGTTTTAGTCTGTTTAATTCAGCCTCCATTTTCCCTTCATAGAAGTGGGACTGTTCTGGCTGAAGAATTTTGGTTCTGCATTATCTTTTAATTGCAGTTTGGCTTGAAAACTTTTGATTTTCCCTAATTCTTGTTGGATAACCATGTGTGGTTGTTGAGGATTTGGTCGAGTTCTGGCTGGGAGGTGTCCGTGTGGTTTACATTTAGCATTGAACCGATTTCCAGCCAGTCTAGGGGAATGTGTTGTAGCCAGTTTCGTCCAGAGTGCTGGTCCTTGGGTATCTATGATATAGAGAGAGAGTGTTTTTGGTTCCTGTTGATTATATTGTACTTGGACGTACATTTTCCAAACTCTGATTCTGTCTCCTGTAACAGATCTTAGAGTTATTTCACTTGTTTTTACCGGGAAGCATGGTAGTAAGCGTTCCTTTACATGTAACGGCATTAGGGAGACCTCTGCCCCTGTGTCTAACTCCATCTTCAGGGGGTGTCTGTTTATTTTTAGCTGTATAAAGATTGCTGTGCTTCCCCCATTTATTCCTCCAATGTGTAATATCTCAGGAGCTGAAATTTCAGGAACTTGAAGGTCAGCTGTTGGGCTGCAATCATCCATCGTTGTTAGGTTGCCTCTCTCTCTCTCTCTCTCTCTGCAGTTGTTTTGACTTTAGCTGCCTGTTTATTTGCAGGCCACCTGCGCTTTAAAAGCAGACATTTAGCTTTGATATGTCCTTCTGCTTTGCAATGGTTGCATTTAGAATTTTTAAGAAACAGTTTTCTGGTTGTATTTCCCACAACAGAAGCATTGTTGCGGAAAGACCTCCGTCCAGAAGGTCTGGTTGACCGTCATCCAAGTTTTTAGCTGCCATTTCAGATCTGCAGGTAGTTCTGCATGCAATCTGAAACGTAATGTCTTCATCCATTCCTAATAATTTTTGCCTTGCTTGGCGATTTTCCAGCTCCGTCACTCATCTGTCTCATGGTGCCTGATTTAGAAACTGCGCGAAATGAGAGTGCTCCGCCAGTTTACGCAACGGTGCCAGGTATTCACTTACTGTTTTTCCTGGTCCTTGTTTCCTTTCATAGAATCATTGCCTTTCTGCCATAAGTGGTGGTTTGGCACTTAAATGGTTCCTTAGAGCTGTACATTATTCGTTGAATGTCTTCGTCCCTGGATTCTCTGGGGTCAGCAAGGACTTAAGGAGGTCGAAGGTTTTGCTGGCCCTCCTAGCTTAGTGTCATCTGCAAATTTGGAGATATTCCATCCAATCCCCTCATCCAGATCATTAATGTAAATTGTGAACAATTGGGGTCCCAGTACAGATCCCTGTGGCACCCCACTGGTCACCGCATGCCACTCAGAAAACGAGCCATTTATCCCAACTCTCTGTCTTCTACCTGCCAGCCAGTTCTCAATCCACATCAATACTTTGCCCCCGATCCCATGAGCCTTGATTTTGGAAGCCAGTCGTTTATGCGGGACCTTATCGAAGGCCTTTTGGAAGTCCAGGTACACCACATCCACTGGCTCTCCCCCATCTATTTTACCTGTCACCATCTCAAACAATTCCAATAGATTTGTCAAGCACGATTTACCTTTTGTAAATCCATGTTGACTCCGTCCGATTCCTTCTCTGCTAGTCATATGCTCCGCTATTACATCCTTAATAATGGATTCCATCATTTTGCCCACTACTGATGTAAGGCTCACCGGCCTATAATTCCCCGCTTTTTCTCTACCCCCCTTTTTAAATAGTGGGGTAACATTAGCTACCCTCCAATCCATGGGTACTGATCCTGAGTCTATCGAGTTCTGGAAAATAATTCTTAAAGCATCTGCTATCTGAATGGCCACTTCCTTAAGTACCCTAGGATGTAGATTATCAGGCCCTTGGGATTTATCGGCCTTCAATCCCTTCACTTTCCCCAAGACCATGTCCTTAGAGATGCTGATTTCTTTCAGTTCCTCCCTTGCATTAGTCTCTATGTTTCCCAACATCCTTGGGAGGTTATTTGTATCCTCTTTTGTGAAAACAGAACTAAAGTAAGAATTTAATTGGTCTGCCATTTCCATATTCCCCATTATATATTCCCCTGATTCTGACTGCAAGGGACCTACTCTGGATTTCACCAATCTTTTCCTCTTGACGTATTTATAAAAGCTTTTGCAGTCGGTTTTTATATTTGCCGCAAGCTTACTTTCGTAATTTATTTTTGCTCTCTTGATTAATCCCTTTGTCCTCCTTTGGTGCATCTTGAACTGCTCCCAGTCTTCAGTTGTGGTACTTTTTTTGGCCATTTGATATGCTCTCTCTTTGGACCCAATGCTGTCTCTAATTTCCCTTGTTATCCACGGTTGAGTCACCTTTTTTGGTTTATTTTTATGCCAAACCGGTATAAACGATTTTTGCAATTTCTCCATTAGATCTGTGAATGCTTTCCATTGTCTATCCACAGTCGACTCCCCCATAAACACCACCCAATCAATCTTACTCAACTCCCGTCTCATACCATCATAATTCCCTTTATTTAAATTCAGGACCTTAGTCTCGGTTTTAATTTCGTCACTCTCCATGTCGAGTGAGAATTCGATCATATTGTGATCGCTCCTACCCAAAGGGCCTCGTACAACAAGATTGTTGATTAGCCCCTTATCATTGCATAATACCCAATCTAAAATGGCCTGCTCCCGAGTTGGTTCCTCGACATATTGGTCTAGATAACCGTCCCGTAAACATTCAAGGAATTCCTCCTCCTCAGTATTTTTACTAATTTGGCTGGTCCAATCTATATGCAAATTAAAGTCTCCCATGATGACGGCTGTTCCCTTATTGCACGCTTTTCTAATTTCTCTTTTAATGCCTTCCCTCACCTCTACACTACTATTTGGAGGCCTCTATACCACCCCCACTAACGTTTTCCGCCCTTGCTATTCCTCAGTTCTACCCATATAGATTCGGCATCTTCTGAGTTAATATCCTTCCTGTCAATCGTGTCGGTCCCTTCTCTCACCATCAAGACTACCCCACCCCCTTTTCTTTCTTGCTGATCCCTCCTAAATATCGTATACCCCGGGATGTTAAGTTCCCATGCTTGCCCACCCTGCAGCCATGTTTCTGTAATCCCAATCAAATCATATTTGTTTATCTCAATTTCCACAGCTAATTCATCTACCTTGTTCCGAATGTTTCCTGCATTAAGATAGGGCGTCTGGGGGATTGTTGAGTTTACTTGGTCGGTACAAGATGTCATAATTATAGGTGGAGAGCTCGATCCTCCACCTAAGAATCTTATCATTCTTGATTTTACCCCGCTGCTTAGTATTAAACATGAAGGCCACGGCCCTCCGGTCTGTCAGTAAGGTAAAATGTTTACCGGCCAGGTGCGAAATCAGACACATCGCACTCCACCTGAATAGGGAAGGACTCCTCCACAGCATGCATCATGGCCTTTGCGATGTCTCCTCAGATCTGGAAGAATGCAGCAAGGGCTTCCGCCGATAACGGGAAAGTTGTGGACTTAATCAGGGGGTGGGCTTTATCGGCGTAATTGGGCACCCATTGTGCGAAGTAGGAAAACTGCCCCAGGCACCTTTCCAGCTCCATAAGGGGTCGCATGCGGTCGGGGTCCGGGGCTATGACACCAGGTGCCACAACACAACCGAGAAGGGCCAGACGATCTGTGTCGAACACACACTTGTCCTTATTGTAGATCAAGTTGAGAGCCTTGGCTGTACTTAAGAATTTAGCGAGGTTTGCCGTGGTCCTGTTGATCGTGGCCGCAGATGGTGACATTGTCAAGATATGGGAACGTCGCCATCAACTTGTGCTCCTCCATCATCTGATCCATGACCCTCTGAAAAGCAGTGACACCATTAGTCACACCGAAAGGCACCCGCAAGATGTGAAAAAGTTTATCCTCGGCCTCGAAACCCATGTAGAGCCGGTCGTTCGGGCGGAGGGGAGTTGATGGTAAGCCGACTTGAGGTTAATGGTCGAGAAGACTCTGTATTGTGTGACCTTATTGACCAAGTCGGCTATCTGGGGTAAGGGGTACGCATCCAATTGGGTGAAGCGGTTGATGGTTTGACACTAGTCAATCACCGTCCGGGGCTTGCCCACTCCCTCCCCCCACCCCCGACCATGAGGACCTGCACCCTCCAGTGGCTGGAACTATGATCCCCTCCACCAAGAGTTGCTGAACCTTCAGTGCTATAGCGCATACTCTTGGTGGCGATTGGCTTCCAGTCTGGGGTGAGGTTTGCAAATAGTGATAGAGGGGCCACTTGCAGGGTGGTGAGGCTGCAGGACAGTACCGAAGGCTGGGCACTCGATTGGGGGGGGGGGGTGGTCTGTAAGCAGCAGATTATACACGGTGAGGTTGAGGATCCCAAACCCCATCGTCACACTCCTGAACTGACTCTGGAATTCGAGGCCCAGGAGGATCGGCGCACAGAGCTGGGGCATGACCAACAATAAGAAGTCCTTGTAACACTCCCCCCCCCCCCCCGGATACAAGTCTGCTGGTCTTTCGCCGCCATTAACACGGATGGGTGGATGGGGATCAAGAGTCTACGGGCCACCTCAGGGTGGATAAAACTTTTGGTACTGCGAACTATCAGAGGCAGTTTGTTTTGTGCCCATTCACCTCGATCTGCATCACAGAATTCTTGATCGGGTGAAGGCTGGCTTGGTCCAAGGTGATAGATGCCAGGATAGATGTGTTGTCTTTGTCATGGGTGGGGAGGCTCAGTGCCCAATATGGTGGCCTCCATATTGACCACGCTGCCAATGCCAGTGAAGAAGACAGAAGTGATGTCGTCAGGGGCAGAAGTGATGTTGCCGGTGAGGGTTGCTGCTGTGTAGAGGACGGGAGCAGGTAAAATGGTGCTCGCCTTACCATGCACGCGGACGGCACCAGAGGCTTCTCTGCCATCCATGCTGCGCTGCTCTGAGATGAGGCTCTGGACCAGCAGACACATTGGTAGTGACTCTTTATCCCACAGCCCGAGCAGGTTGATCCTTTCACGGGGCAGAGATGTCTTGGGTGACTTGCCTGCCTGCAGAAGTTGCACCTCGATGATCCCAGTGCTACTGTAGCCCCAGTCGGGTCGGCAGTCCCCAATGCCAACTCCCAGGATGGCGCCCTCTTCTTCTTCTTCTTCTACTTCTTCCTTTTCGTCGTCTTCTTCTTCTTTATCTTCCTCTTACCATATAACCTCTTCTACTTTTTCTTCTACTTCTTCGTCGTCTTCTTCTTTGTCTTCATATTAATTTTTGTCGTCTTCTTCTTCTTCTTCTTTCTTCTTCGTACTGGGTAGGCCCACTTCTGCCTGCGATCAACTCCACGTGGCGCTGGGCCAAGTCTAAGGTTCTGGCCAGTTGGATCGCCCGTTTCAGTGGAAGTTGATCCTCCTCGAGGAGATGTTGTCGGATATAATCCAACCTCAACCCTGACACACACTGGGCCCCCGACACCAAAACCGTGGGTTCCTCAAACAGTCTTTTCCCAGTGTGATCAGGTCTTGGACGAACTCTTCCACCAACTCTCTAGGCTGCTGTTTTCTGGACACCAGGAGTTAACGGGAGTAGACCTCACTGATCTTGGGCTTATATGGTGCCCATAATTTAGCCATCGCCTCTGAGTAGGTTGTGCAACTTCTGATGGCCTGGAAAGCCCTCTGGCCGACTCTTGCCTGTAGGACCTTCAGCCTCTTTTCTTCCGTATTGACCACTCCAGCAGCGGCCTCCAGGAAGTTATTAAAGCAGTTCGAAGAGGTCCGATGCACCCGGGACTTGGGGATCCACTTCTAGCCGATCAGGGTGCAGCAACTTCTCCATTACTGGAGATGTTAAAATTTCTGTGTGATAATTACAAGGTCCAAGACTGAGGGGAACGATAGGCTTTATTGTACAGAAGACTTGAGCTGGTCCGGATCCAAACTAGGGAAGTGCAGGGAAGGGAGAGGTGGCCCGACCTTTATGGCCTGGGTCCCAGGGGAGGAGTCCAGGTAAATGTCATCAGGGGGCGGGCCAGCCCGAGCCAATTAGCATATACAATCCATACCATTACATGTCCCACATGGGAGGTTAATCAGGAAGGTTCAGACGTTGGGTATTCATGGCGAAGTAGTGAACTGCATTCGACAATGGCTGGATGGGAGAAGCCAGAGAATAGTGGTGGATGATTCTTCTCAGACTGGAGGCCTGTGATGAGTGGGCCTCAGGGATTGGTGCTGGGACTATTGTTGTTTGTCATCTATATCAATGATCTGGATGATAATGAGGTCATTTGGATCAGCAAGTTTGCAGATGACACTAAGATTGGAGACATGGACAGTGAGGAAGGTTTTCAAAGGTTCAGAGGGATCTGGACCAGCTGAAAAATGGCAGATGGAATTTAATGCGGACAAGTGTGAGTTGTTGTATTTTGGAAGGACAAACCAAGAAAGGATGTAAACAGTGAACAGTCGGGCACTGAGGAGTGCGGTAGAACAGAGGTGGATAGGGTTGTAAAGAGAACTTTTGGCAAATTGGCCTTCGTAAACCAGAGTATTGAGTACAGGAGTTGGGATGTTATGGTAAAGTTGTATAAGGCATTGGTGAGGCCAAATTTGGAGTATTGTGTGCAGTTTTGGTCACCAAACTGCAGGAAGATATCAATAAGATGGAAAGAGTGCAGAGAAGATTGACTAGGATGTTGCCCGGACTACAGGAACTGAGTTACAGGGAAAGGTCAAACAGGTTAGGACTTTATTCCCTGGAGTGTAGGAGAATGAGGGGAGATTTGTTAGAGGTGTTTAAAATTATGAGAGGGACAGACAGTAAATGGAGATAGGCTTTTTATACTGAGGGTAGTTGAGATACAAACCAGAGGACATGGGTTAAGGGTAAAAGGGGCAAAGTTTAGGCGGTACATGGGGGGAACCATACAGAGAGGAGTGGGAGTGAAATGGTGAATGCAGGCTCAATCTTAGCATTTAAGAAGAATTTGGACAGGTACATGGATGGGAGGGGTATGGAGGGCTATGGAGTGGGTGTAGGTCAGTGGGACCAGGCAGAATAATAATTCAGCACAGACTAGAAGGGCCAAAGGCCCTGCTTCAGAGCTGTAATGTTCTATGGTTGTCAGTGTGGTCTGACGAATGCCTTGTAAAGCCTCAACATTACATCCCTGTCTTTATTCCATATACCTCTCAAAATGAACCCCAGTATTGCATTGGCCTTCCTTACCACCGACTCCATGTGCAAGCTGACCTTCAGGGAGCTTTGCACGAGGACTTCCATGTCCCTCTGTGCCTCTTAGCTCTGAACTCATCCATTTTGAAAACAGTGTTCACCTTTGCTCCTTCCATCACAGTGAATGATCATACACTTCTTCACACTGTGCTCCATCTGCCATTTCCTTCCCAATCTCCCAACCTGTCCAATTCCTTCTGTAGACTCGGTGCTTCATCAACACTACTTGCTGCTCCTCCCATCTTTGTATCGTCTTCAAACCTGGCCACGCATTTGTCGAATATCTTGGGCCTTCATGTTGCGAGCAGGATTAAGGAATCTTTAGTTCTATCTAAAGCCTTTCTTGACCTATTTCCTGGCAATCGTGTAATTCTTCAGATCCCCAACAGTTCCTATCTTTTTAAACCTCTCGTAACCTTTATTTTTTTTAATCAGATTTTTTTTTAACCAGCCAACAATGAAGAAGGCGAATGAAATGTGGGATTCATTTCTAGAGGGATAGCAGACAAGAGCAGGGAAGGTAAGACCTCACTTGGAGTACTGCGTACAGTTTTGGCCGCCGTGTTTGAGAGAACTCGTGCTGGCGTTGGAGAGGGTTCAGAGAAGAACTTCTAGAATGATACCAGGAATGAAAGGGTTAATATATGAGGAACGATTGTCGGTTCTAGGACTGTACTCGTTGGAGTCCAGAAGGGTGGGTGAGAGGGGTGGGGGGGGAACCTCGGAGAGACATTTCAAATGCTGAAAGGCCTGGACAGCATAGATAGGCAAGGTTGTTTCCCATGGTAGGGGAGTTCGAGACAAGAGGGCATAATTTCAGGATAAAAGGGCATCAATCTAAAAAAGAACGTGGAGAAATTTCTGTGGAACTTGTTGCCACAGGCAGCTGTGGAAGGGAGGTCGTTGGGTGTATTTAAGGCAGAGTATTTGATTAGGGCATCAAGGGTTATGGGGAGAAGGCCGGGGAGTGGGGCTGTTGTAAAAATCAGCTCATGATTAAATGGCGGAGCAGACCTGATGGGCCAATTGGTCTCCTCCTCTTTTATCTTGTGATGGCTTCCACACCATGGTTCTTTCACCTTAACATCCATTCCCTGCTTCAGGGGAACATACTTGTGCAGAGCGCCAACTTCTCTGAATATTTGCTACATTTCTACTGTACAATTCCGAGTGAATCCTCTCGCAATCTCCTGCCGACCAGCATCGATTCCCTGCTCCGACCCAATGTTTTCTCAAATGGCCCATAGATGTCCTTCCCGAGCCCTGTGAGAGAGGTGATATCAGACACATTTGTCTGCAGAAAGACCTGGATGACGTGGGAGGTCAGGAGGGGTCAGACGAAGGTGAAGTAAGGGGTTGCTATGGGCAGTGGAGGGATTGGTGGGTGGACCCTGAGCCTCTGTTCGACTCGTGCAGATGTGACCGTGAACGCGGTTCACCCTGGCGTGGTGAAGACAGATATCATGCGGAACAGCAAAATGTGCATTCAGCTCATCTTCCATCTCATTGGATTCTTCTTCTTCAAGGTGAGGAACAGAGGCCACGCCTCCGCCACTGAGAGCCCCTTCCTGCATGGGGTCCCAGCTGCTCTCAGTCCCCTCCCACCCCCCCACCCCCCACAAGGAGACCTGCCCTTTCTCCTGGGCACCTTTCCCACACCCGTGGACTAGTCCCGACCCCCACCCCTGGCAGTCTCCTCCACATCCCAATGAAACTGGAGGGTAATTTGAGACAGCATGGGTGAGGAGGGGAGAATGGTTGGGGTGCAGGACAAGAGCATCAGAACCTCTTCCATGGGGGGAGAGTGGCTTGGGAACAGGACAGGAGCATCACCACAGAGTGAAGATTACAGGATGAAATAGGATGCAGGGTTGGGCAGAAAAGTGGCGGATGGAGTTCAATCCAGATAAGTGAGAGGTGATGCATTTTGGAAGGACAAACCAGAAGGCTGAGTTCAGGGTTAATGGCCAGTTACTTAAGAGTGAGGATGAACAGAGGGACCTTGGGGTTTAAATCCAGAAATCCCTCAAGGTCACTGCACAGGTTGATAGGATGGTTAAGAAGGCTATGGGATTCTGGGCTTTATTAATAGGGGGATTGAGTTCAGGAGTAGAGAGGTCATGTTGCAACTCTACAAATCTCTGGTGAGACCCCACTTAGAGTATTGTGTTCAGTTCTTGTCATTTCATTACAGGAAGGATGTGGAAGCTGTGGAGAGGGGGCCAGAGGAGATTTACCAGGATGTTGCCCGGATTGGAAAATAAGTCTTATGAGGCCAGGTTAGCAGAGCTGGGACTTTTCTCTTTGGAGCAAAGAAGGATGAGAGGAGACTTGATAGAGGTCGAGAAGATTCTGAGAGACATAGTTAGGATGGACAGTCAGCACCTGTTTACCAGGGCAGGATCAGGAAACACTAGAGGACGTGTGTACAAAGTGAAGGGAGGGAAGTTGTAAGGTTTTTTTTACACAGAGAGGTGTGGGGGCCTTGAATGCATTGCTGGGGTGGTGGTGGAGGCTGGAACATTGGGGGCATTTCAGAGACTCTTTGACATATGGATGGAAGGAAAATAGAAGGTTATGAGGTGGGATGTGGTGTCTGGAAAGTGAGAAGGAACCACTGGGGGCAGGAGGGGGAGGGAATGAGATGAACGGGGTAGAGGATGGACAGGGGGAAGGGCAGGTGGGGGGAGGGGAAGATGGGGAGGGAAAGGGGGAGGCGTCTGAACAAAAAGGTAAGGGTGGGATGGATGGATGGGGGGAGGGGGATGGATGGGGGAGGGAGATGGTCCTGAAGGCAGGAGGTTAGAGGTGGAGAAGGGAGGGAGGGGAAAGCAGCCAATGGGGGGGGGGGAAGGATGGCTGGGTGAATAGTGAGGGAAGGGAGTGGGGGGGAAGGAGAGCAGGTTCGCAGTAACCGGAGAAGTTATGTTAATGCCAACTGGTCGAAGAGGGCCCAGATGGAAAATCAGGGGGTGTTCCTCCAATTTCCGGGTGGTCTTGGTGTTATAGTACATGAGGCCATGGAGAGACATGTGAATGTGGGAGTGGGGTGCGGAATTGAAATGGTTGGCTATTGGGAGGTCTCTGTCACTGAGCACCTTCACTCCATCCACACCAGTGACAAAGACCTCCCAATAGCCAACCATTTCAGTTAAGTTCAGTCTCTGCAATGTGGAGAAGGCCACAAAGAGAGCATCGGATACGGATACACAAGTGAAACGTTGCTTCACTTGAAAGGCCTGTTTGGGGCCCTGGATCATAGTGATGGAGGAGGTGTGGGCACAAGTGTGGCCTGGAGGGATCGGTCCCTGCAGAAGGCAAAGAGGGGAGGAGATGTGTCTGGTGGTGGGATCATGCAGTGTGCTGGAAATTCCAGCGGATAATGTGTTGGGTGTGGGGGCTGGTGGGGAGGTAGGGGAGGATGAGGGGGATCCTATGTTGGTTGTGTCTGGGGCAGAGGGAACCAGGGCAGATGAGCAGGAGATGAAGGAGATGTGGGCGAGAGCTGAGTTGATGGTGGTGGAGGGGAAGCCTCCTTTGTAGAAGGCAGATATTTCAGAAGATCTAGACTAGAAAACCTCATCTTGCGAATAGATGCAGCAGAGAGTGAGGAATTAAGAAAAGGGAATAGAATCCTTTCAGGGGAACAAGGTATGAGGATGTGCAGTCAAGGTGGTTTGGGCTTGTAATATATATTAGTGGAAAGCTTGTCTCCTGAGATGGAGACAGAAATCCAGGAAGGGGAGTGTTGACGGAGATGGACCAGGTGAGTTTGAGATTGGGGTGGAAGTTGGCTGCAAAGTGGAAGTTGACAGGCTCATCACAGGTGCATGAGGCAGCCCCAATGTAGTCATTGAAATAATGGAGGAAGAGTTGGGGGGTCTTGCCTGTGTAGGCTTGTAGCACGGATTGCTCCACAAAGCCCCACAAATAGGCAGGCAGAGCTGGGACCCATGTCGGTACCTATGGCCACCACCTTCCCTCTCTATTCACATGTTATTACAGCATCTGCAGTGGTGGTGTTCAGTTTACATACCTCTGGATACAGGGAGTAATAGTCTGTGACTACAAGATAGTCCTTCCCTTGACATTCAAATAGGTCAGTGTCTACCTTCTGGTAAGGTGTGTATGGTGCAGTGTGTGCAGGATTGCTTGCTTGATATTTCAGGTATATTGTACAGTTTGATGCTTCATTTGTTATTTCATTTTTGATTCTTGGCCAGTACATCACTCTTACACTTACAAAGAGTGCTCTTTTCTTACACTTTACGATTCTGAGATGTCCTCCATGGATCCTTTTTAGCATCTCTTTTCTCAGACTCTTTGGGATAAGGATTTTGCTTCCTTTGTAGATGATGTCTTTAACCACTGATAGTTCTGCCCTGCAGTTCCAGTACTGTGCAATGTCAGGTGAGCAGCCCTGCTTCATGTTGGGCCATCCATCCAAGATGTTTTTTCTCAGTTGTCTCAGTGGTTCATCTTTGTTTATTTCTGTCTTTATGAGCTCCATTTTTGCATCTGATATGGGCCATGCACTTGTGATCATGTCCACCAAGGTGTTCACGTCTTCATCCATTTTGGTGTTTGCGGGCTCTCTCGTGTCAACAGCTCGAGACAACGTGTCTGCTGTGTACATGAGCTTATCCAGAGTGTTCGCCAGATCCAGTGTATAGTGTTGCATCATTCTTGGTATTCTCAGTGGACATTTATTTAATGGCTTTTGGAGCAATGCAATCAGGGCTTATGGTCAGTCTCTACACTGATTGCTTGTCCAGACACAAACTGATGAAATCTTTCACAGGCGTATCTGATGGTGAGCAGCTCCTTTTCAATTTGAATGTATCAAGTCTCTGCGTCTGTCATCGACTGTGATGCAATGGGTTGCCAGTCATCATATTTTTGCAGAAGAACTGCACCGAGCCCACTATGTGATGCGCCAGATGATATCTTGATGGGTCTCGCTGGGTCGTAAAACCTCAGAACCGGTTCCTCTGGGAGCAGTTTCTTTAGTTCCCTCCATGACTTTTCATTCTCATGAATCCACTCCCATTCAATGTTCTTTTCTGTTCATCTTCTCAATGGAGCCATCTTTTCTGAGAGGTTGGATGTGAATTTACCCCTATAGTTGACCATTCCATTAAACCTCTGTAGCTCCTTTGTGTACTGGGCCTTGGCATCTTCCCAATGGTGGACACCTTTCTGGGATCTGGTCTGATGCTCTCACTGCCAATAATATCTCCAGTCTTTCCTTAGTCTCTCATCATGCTCCATTCTCGTGGTTCCCCAGACTATCATTGAGGTAACAAACTCCGTCCAGATTCTCATAGACCATATGGATAGTTTTGAGATACATTTCAGAAGCTGAGACAATTCTGAATGGTCACCTTAGGAATCTGGATCTGCCCAATGGACTATAAAATGTGCACAGTCTTGAACTTGCTTGATCCGATTTCAACTGCCAAAATCCTGATGACGCATCTAACTTTGCTGAAAAACTTTGCATTTGCAAACTATGACATGATTTCTTTATGCGTCAGAAGCTTAAAGTTTTCTCTCTTTATTGCTCTGTTTCGATCTCTTGGATCCAGGCAAATTCTAAGCTTTCCATTCTTTTTGTCCACAACAACGAGTGAACTCACCCACTCCGTTAACTCATCTATCTTCTGAATCACGTTCAGGGTTTCCATCAAGTCCGACTTGGCCTTCAGTTGCTTTTGAAGTGCAAATGGAACTTTTCTGCATGCATGTATTATCGGTGGCACAAGTTTATCCACTCTGATCGTGTGTTCTCCTGGAAGGTAGCCTAAACCCTGAAAAAGGTCATTGTACTCTTTCATGAGTTCATCACAGACTGTCTATCCTTTGCTTTCCACAAAGAGGACTCTTTTTTTTTAACCAGGTTTAGTTTCTCACAGGCTGTTAAACCTAGTATGGCCTGTACATCCTTTGGTACCATGATGAATGCTAGCATGTGCTCTCTGTCCTAGTGTTTCACTTTGACTGTGCATTCTCCTTGCACTGATATCTCGGTACCTGAATATCCTGTCACCTTCACTTTTGTTCCATACGTCTCTGGTCTGGGTCTAATATTCTTAAAATCAGTCTCTGATATTACATGAATTTGTGCTCCAGTATCCAATTTAACTGAAATGTCTATGTCATTCACTTTTAATCTCAACGTCCAGTCTCTGTTTTTTTTCTTGTTTTCAGTCACAACATCTACATAAAATTCCTTGATCTTCCTTTCATCTACTGCATGAACCTTGCTTTGTTGCACTTGGTTCCTACAGCAACGGGTATAATGGTTGCTTTTATTGCACATATAGCATGTTTTACCATACACTGGACACTTTTTTGGTAGGTGTTGTGCACCGCATCGATGACATGGCTTTTGATTGTCCCTTTCATTTTTGTTCACTGGCCACGCCTCTCTTTCCACTTTGGCGCACTTTTTGTTAAACGGTCTAGGTCTGTTCTTGTTCACTGCATCCACGATGCAGCTAGTTTCACTGAACTGCTCTTTTACCTGAGTTTTTCCAGTTTCTGCAGCCCTACAGAGTGCTATGGCTTTTTCCAGATCTTGATTTTTCTCTCTTAGCAGTCTTTTCCTTAGACTATTATCTGGAATACCGCACAAGTCTCTTTTATCAGCGAGTCGGTCAGTCCACCAAATTCACACGTTTTGCTTGTTTCTCAATTCAGTCACATACTGATCAATATTTTCTTCTGTTTTCTGTACACGTGAAAAATCTGTGCCTCTTAAATGTCACATTATGTTTAGGTATGCAGTATGCCTCAAACTGTTCCATTATTTTTTCCAGTTTCATTTTGTCTCCTTCAGCCGCAAATGTGAAGTTATTATACACGTTCAGGGCTTCATCACCCACGACATGTAAGAAAACTGACTCTTTCACTTTATCACTTTTCTCATCAGCTCTGACTGCCACTAAATACAATCCAAAATGCTGTTTAAATCTGTTCCAATTTTCAGCCACATTACCTGCCAGCAGAAGTTTCACTGGTGGATGTAATCCTTCCATTTTTCACTGTGTTGGCTTCTCTTCACTGATCAGTTGCTGACTTTAGATTTTCCTTTTAAAGCATTTCCTTCATCCCACTTCTGACACCATGTTTCATCTTGTATTCGTATGTGTGAGTTCTTAGACAACACATGGATGGAGGAAAAGGTTCTTTACTTTAAAGTTGTTGTAAACAGCACCATGAGGCCATGAGGCTGAAAGTCTCCATTGCAGATCTGCATACTGTGTGTCAGCCCCCTGCTGGCAGCCAAGACTAATCACACAGTAAGGCATTGCTAGTTGCCTTGCAAACATGATAACTGTCATTACAACAGGTTCTGTGGGATTTGTTGCCATCACTCTTCACATGGCCACAACTGTGCACAACCATCAGGCGCTCCTGTTCTATATTCTCCGGACTCCATGTACAGTCTAAGCAGAGATTTCTAGAGCTGCAATGTAAAACTGAACTCATGGAACCCAGCATAACTACCCTAGCAACCTGCACAGCAGCCTTGAGAGATCTAGGAATTTCGACCGCAAGATCTCTCTGTCCCTCCACACTGTTACGAATCCTACTATGAACCATGTTCTCTAGCTTCAAGTTCAACCTTCCAAAATGCCTCTCCTCACACTCATCCAGATTGAACTCCCATCGATTTAGAAGAGGGGACTGTGTGTGGCTGAAGAGGATGTGGAGAGTCTGCAAAGAGATATCGATAGGATAAGTGAATGGGTAAGGAGGAGAACACTGCTGTGAGATCATCCACTTGGGAAGAGAAAAAAGACAAGATTATTATTTAAATGGTGAAGGATTGCAGAAGGACTTGGGAGTGTTTGTGCATGAATAACAAAAGGTTGCTTTGCAGGTGCAGCAGGAGATCAAAAAGGTAAATGGAATGTGGGCCTTTATTGCTGGAGGGATTGAATTTAAGAGCAGGGAGGTCATGTTGCAACTGTGAGCCGCATCTGGAGAACTCCATGTAGTTCTCGTCTCCTTACCTGAGGAAGGATAGACTGGCTTTGGATGTGGTGCAGAGGAGGTTCATTAGGTCGATTCCAGGGGTGAGGGGGTTGACCTATGAGGAGAGATGGAGTCATCTGGGGCTGTACTCTCTGGAATGAGAGTGGATCTCATCGAACCTTATGAAAGGTGTAGATAGAGGTGGGGCTGGAAGAGTAGATTTAGGATGAAGATGAAGAGGAACTGCTTCTCCCAGAGAGCAGTGAATCTGTGGGGTTCACTGTTCATGGAAGCAGCAGGGGCTGCATGAATGAATGTATCTTGGACCATGAGATTTTGGGGGTAATTGAGGGTTACAGGGGACTGGTGGGGAGGGATTGTGTACACAGCCAGATCTCTTTGAATGGCAGAGGAGACTGGTTGGGCTGGGTACCAACTCCTGCTCCTGTTACCCATGTCCCAAACCCAGTGTGAATGTCCCTAGTTGGTGAACACCCCTCTCTGTTCACCTCCTCTGTCTCCTACCTCCTTTCCATGTCCCCTCACGACCCCCCCTCCCTGTCCGTAGGTATGGCTGGGTATGGCCGTTGTGCTGTTGCTAATGTTGTTTATGTTCCAGTCGGCAGCCGAGGGGGCAGTCAGCACCATCTACTGCTCCGTGTCCAAGGAGATGGAAGGTGTCAGTGGCAAGTACATCGACAGCGACTGCTCCCTCACCTTGCCCCATCCCAAGGCACAGGACCCCGCCCTGGCCCGCAAGCTCTGGGACATCAGTGTCCAGCTCACTGGGCTAAAAGCGGCCAAGGACTGATAGGGGGCTGCTTAGAGTGATGAGGATGGCCTGAGGCTCCCTCCTTCCCTCTCCCCCTTCCTCCCTACTCCTCCTCCTCATTCCCTCTCCCCATCTCCCTCCTCCCCCCTTCCCTCTCCCCCCTCCTCCTTCCCCCCCAGGTTAACAACTTGCTCTATTTCTACAAGATGTGAAGGAAGCGTGAGCACGAGAAATTTTTCTTTAAATGTTTTTGTGTATCTTTTCAAATATCATTATGTATTTCTTTAAAGTTTGAGTATCTCTATATACATTTTATAATCTTCATTATACAGTATATACTTTGTTATTCACCATTATGAAAGTCTTAATGTGAAGCTATGCAAAATGTTTATCTGTTTTATCAACGAATTACAGCTACATAGAGTAACAGCCACAGAGTTTGATTTGTTGGATTAAAGGGATCAAAATTCAGAATATTGCTCCTTGCACTTTGGAGGAAGACACGTTGAAATTAGGATATATTAGAATAAGGAAGCTGTTGTCTACAGGCACGGATTTGTGGGCCGAAATGGCCTCATGCCGTGTTGTATGTCTAAATTTAAATTAACATTACATTTCAAGATTCCTTTACTGTCATGTAATAGTACAGAACATGCAATATTAAACAAAATTTCATTCTCCCTGCTGTTAGGCAAGGAGTCTCCATGAGTGTTGCCCAGGTCCCCTTACAGAACGAGAGAAAAAATTGGAGTCCCTTCGGAGTCACTGAGTGTCCGTGAATTTGCCTCCAGTCCTCCCGCAGCCTCTGCAACCGCACAGATTCCTGTTCAATCCATCAGCTGCCCGAGCTCCAAATCCAAACCTCCAACGCAGTCAGAAAACCTTCAGCACCTGAGGCCTTTCGAGAGCCCTTCTTACTATCAGCCCCCTCTCAAATCCTGACTCCAATACCTGGATCCCTTGAGACATTCTCCAGGGCGTTGGAGTGGAGGGGGGTGGGGTGGTTGGGACGGGGGTGGGGTGGTTGGGACGGGGGGGGGGGGGGTCTGCAGCCAGAACGGGAGAGATGGGCTCCAAGCTGGGCAGCTCTGGGTCCTCGGGGTGCAGGTGCTGTGGGTTCTCCCACTTCCCTCTAGACCCACTCCCCATGGATCCAAGGCCCTTCTCTGCCCAAATCCTCCTCCAGGACCCCCTGTTTTGCCCCTCCTTCCCCATCCCCACCTCCAGGCCTGCCCCCCCCTCCATTGTGCTGTCCCAATGAGACAACCTCTGGTGGGATCTGGGGAATGGCTGTGGAGCAATTACATCATGGCTGCAAGCCCCTTCGGCAGGTCCCCGTCTGCCTTGTGAGGGACCGGAGGAATCTTATCTGCCCCATAGTAAGACACGAAAGTCTGCTGACCCTGTGGTTGAAGTAAAAATAAACAATGGAGGAGAAACTCAGCAGGTCCTTTATATAGCAAAGATAAAGGGGGTGGAGAGCTGACGGGGGTAGGGGGGTAGAGCATGTTCGCAGAAACCGGAGAAGTCCATGTTAATGCCATCTGGCTGGAGGGGCCCAGACGGAAAATCCAGTTTTGTTCCTCCAACTTTCAGGAGGTCTTGGTGGGATAGTACACGAGGCCGTGAACAGATGTGTAGGAGTGGGGCACAGAACTGAAATGGTTGACCGCTGGGAGGTCTGTGTCACCGGTGCGGACAGAGCGAAGGTGCTTAGTCTGCGCAGTCCCTCCACCAGCCCACTGCCTACAGCCCAGACTACAGTTACTCCCCACCCTGCTGCTTTTTTAAACATACAAACTTTATTCAAATGACACGTTACAAACATAAAACACATGTAGAGCTACAACTAAAAACCAAAAACTGCCATAATATGGCAACAAAACCACAAGAGGTAGTAATTACGACCACCTGTCCGTTGGACAGTGTTACGTGTCAGTGGGGTGTCGCAGGGAACAGGGCCGGGACCACTGTTGTTTGCCATTCAGGTTAATGACCTGTGTGACAGTGTGGTTTGTGGATGACACTAGAATTGGTGGTGTAGTCACCACTGAGGAAGATTGCAAGTAAAACATCTAAATCTGCAGACGCCATAGGTGAAGTAGAAACACGACGTTGGAGAAACTCAGCAGGTCAAATATGGTAAAGATACAGGTTATTTTTTAAAGTTGACAAGCTCGTTGCGGGTGTATGAGGCAACCCTGATGTAGTTGTCAATGTACCAGAGGAAGAGTTGGGGAGGTCTTGCCTGTGTGGGCTTGCAACATAGGGGGTACCCATGACGACGCTGTGGATTTGGTGGAAGTGGGACGAGTTAAAGGAGAAGTTGTGTCTTCTACCTTTGCTACATGGAGGACATGGTTTGACCTGCTGAGTTTCTCCAGTGCTGTGTTTTCACTCTCTGAGATCACACCACCATCTCGAGGAACTGGGGAAGCGGCCCAAGGAATGACAGGTGGGATTTCACTCGGACGAGGGTGAGGGTAAACCAAGGCAGAACTTACAGTGAATGACAGGGCTCTGGGGAGTTTGTAGAACAGAGACAGAGGGGCCCCATGTGACACAGAGGGGCCCCATGTGACACAGAGGGGCCCCATGTGACACAGAGGGGCCCCACGTGACACAGAGGGGCCCCACGTGACACAGATGGGCCCCACGTGACACAGAGTGGTCCCCACGTGACACAGAGTGGTCCCCACGTGACACAGAGTGGTCCCCACGTGACACAGAGTGGTCCCCACGTGACACAGAGTGGTCCCCACGTGACACAGAGTGGTCCGGGGTGGGGGAAGGCTGGGTGAGGAATGCACTTGACACACTTGCCTTCATTGCGGAGGTCGTCAGCACTCATTGTGTTTCATCGAGCCCCTAAATTAAAAGTCCCAAATTTCATCAAGCCTCTAGTTCACTTTTAATGTAGATGGAAACAGGCCATTTCGGCCATGAGTCCGTGCCCCCCCAATTACACTTTGAAGTGTGAGAGGAAACCGGAGCCCCCGGGGAAAACCCACACAGACACAGGGAGAACTTACAAACTCCTCACAGACAGCATGGGATTTGAACCCTGGT
This sequence comes from Narcine bancroftii, assembly GCF_036971445.1. Classification (NCBI taxonomy): domain Eukaryota; kingdom Metazoa; phylum Chordata; class Chondrichthyes; order Torpediniformes; family Narcinidae; genus Narcine; species Narcine bancroftii. The sequence continues at coordinate 2,360,661 of NC_091471.1, read as the reverse complement.
CCGGATTGCCGACACTGCAACCGCAACTGTGCCGTCATGTGTCTGCTGCCTGCAACACCAAGGACCTGTAGAGATACACTACGCAAACAATGAAAACGACTCAGTCCAGGGTCTCAACACAAAACCTATGTCAACATGCACGTTACAGTTCCTGACCGTCAGCATGGACGTGCCCTACTCCAGGCACGTGTAAGTGTGAGACCACGACATAACCTCCCGTGGTCAAGCATTCCCACATCGACATGGTCTCATGCATGGCCGAACCATGGCAACCTGAAAATTGTAGGAAGCAACACCTTGGGCTGGGCCCACTGGGCCCACTCCAACCAGGCAGCATTCACACTAGCTCCTCCAGTTTCTGTTAAACTCCTCCACCGAGTCCTCTTTCCCTATATCCCTTTATCCCAGCTCGCCACCCCTTTCCTCTCCATTCAGAGAGCTTTCCCCTCCCCGCTTCACTTCTCAGCATTATTCTCTTCTACCCTCCCCATGACCTCTCACCTGATGGCCTCTGCCCTTCTGCCTGCTCCCTCTTCCCCCTCCCACCTGTGACCTCTCACCTGTTAGCCTCTACCCTTCTGCCTGCTCCCTCCTCCCGTCCCCTCCCACTTGTAACATCTCACCTGTTGGCCTCTGCCCCTCCACCTGCTCCCTCCTCCCCTCCCCCTCCCTCTGCCTGAATTTTTCTCCTACTTTGATGAAGGGCTCAGGCCTGAAACGTTGGTTACCCGTTACTTCCTTTAGGCGCTGGCTGACCACCTGCACGTTTATGTGCTGTGCAGAAGCCATGATGTCAAGTTACTGGATGCTGGTGAGACCACATGGAGGGCAGTGACCGGGCCTGGTCTCTGCTTCAGGGAAGCTGTGAGAGCGACGAAGTTTGCAGTGTGTATGGATGGTTGTGAGGAGAGCCTGGAGGGGCTGGCTTTAGAACATAGAATACAACAGCACAGTACAGGCCCTTCAGCCCTCAATGTTGTGTTGACCCATATATTAATTCCTTAAAAAAAGTACAAAACCTTCTCTTCCTCATAACTCTCTATTTCTCTTCCATCCATGTGCCTGTCTAAGAATCTCTTGTATATCCTCAATGTTTCATCCTCCACCACCATCCCCGGCAAGGCATTCCAGGCCCCCACAACTCGTTACATAAAATAGTCTTTAACTTCCCTCCCTTCACTTTGTACATATGTCCTCTGGTGACGCTGATCCCTGGGAAACGTGCGTTGACTGTTGTGACAGAGTGTTTAGAGGTGGTTTGGGAGGAATTGTTAGAGCAGCTTGCACACAAATACATTTTAAAACACAGACTTTTTGCAGGACTTTTGCAGAGTGCTTTTTGCAAAGAGAGCAACAAAGTTGCAGAATACAGTTTGCCTGCGAGAGCATGTGATTTTTGCAGGTAGAGGAAAACAGTTTTGGCTCTCAGAGAGGGAGGGTGTGAAAGCAGAGAGAGAGGAGACAGAAATCCATTCCAGAGGGGCAAGCTGGCAAACTTTGGAAGGCTGTCTTGTCAAAGAAGAAGACTGGTGACCTGAAAGAAAGAGGATCATCTGGAGAACCCTGAAGGAGGCAAGTTTTGTCAGCAAGACTGATTGAGAAGGAATCAGTGGTGGATGTTGTGGAAAAAGAATCTCTAAAAACCAACAAGAACCCTCCTGAGTGGTAACCCTTTGCCTGTGAAGCACCAAAGCCTGGTGAACTTTGTCAATGCTAACTTCTGTGCACAGAACAAGAACGGCCTGCAACCAGAGAGATTGGACTGTGATCCACAGAACTTTTCTAATCTTAAATAAACATTATACACACACACACACCTGCACTTAGTATTAGAGGGGAGGATTAAGAGGGTTAGATAGGATTAAGTAAAAAGTTAAAGTTTAATTCTGTTTTCTTGTTCAAATATAATTAAAAACTACTTTTGTTTAAATAATCCTGCGTTGTGGTGCGTACCTATTGCTGCTGGGTTTTGGGGTCCTCTGGACTCTAACACTGTCCACCCTATCTATGCCTCTCAGAATCTTGTAGACCTCTATCAAATCAAGTGAGGTTACCAAGGTTTATGAAAGGTGGAAGAAACGTGATGAAGATTTGACATTGTCATTAACATAATTGATGTCAAATCTGTGAAAGAAGGTTTGTGCTGACAGCTTTCACATTAACAGTAACATCGCTGGCGAATGGCCCATTTTAATTCACCATCTGTTCAGTGAGATTAAAGCCTTAACTAAAGTCAAGGACATTAACAGAGGTTATTGATTCATCCTCTTCAGAGTAAATAAAAGAAGGAGTTGCCATAAAGGTCAATGTATTTCTCTGTGATGTAATCCTATTTCTGTAACAGTTTGTCTCTCTGTATCAGAATTTATTGTCATAAACAGGTTGCAAAATTGCAGTGGCCTCACAGTGCAAACATTTCTATAAACCACTTCAGACTAACATTCTTTTAAATGCCCCTAATGTTCCACCACCATGCCAGGCATTCCAGACCCCCACAACTCTCTAAAAAACAATCAACACCCCTGACATCTCCTCTAAACTCCCCCCCCCCCCCCTTCACTTGTACACAGGTCCTCTGGTGTTTGCCAATGCTGCCCTGGGAGACAGGTGCTGACTGTCCACCTTGTCTATGCCTCTCAGAATCTTGTCGACCTCAATCAAGTCTCCTCTCATCCTTCTACGCTCCAAAGTGAAAAGTCCCAGCTCTGCTCACCTTGCCTCATGAGACTTATTTCCCAATCCAGGCAACAATCTGCCCCCTCTCCGTAGCTTCCACATCCTTCCTGTAATGAGATGAAAAGAACTGAACACTATACTCTAAGTGTGGTCTCACCAGAGATTTGTAGAGTTGTAACATGTCCTCTCGACTCCTGAACTCAATCCCCCTATTAATGAAGCCCAACATCCCAGAGGCCTTCATAACTATCCTATCAATATGTACAGTGACTTTGAGGGATCTATGGATTTGGACCCCATCCTTGCACGCCTTCATCCAGGTCCTTTATAAACATCACAAAGAGCAGGGGTCCCAGAACAGATCTCTGCGGCCCCTCCACTAGTCTCCGACCTCCAGGCAGATCCTTTCCACTACTACTCTCTGCTTTCTTCCTACAAGCCAATTGTTTTATCCACATGGCCAAGTTTCCACTGATCTCGTCCCTCATGACATCCTGGATGAGTCTTGCATGAGGGACCTTGTCAAATGTCTTGCTAAAATCCATGGCCAGTGCTGGGGGGGGGGACGATTCGCGAGCATTTCCCCCCAACCCAAAATAGCATCACATAATTTCGCCTCCACATGCTATAAGCACACGTGTTTGTTACATCGGAGGGAGGGGAAGTGTGATGGTGGCATACGGAGTAGGTTCATGGCAGGAATAGCATCTGCTCCCCCATCCAATTTGTACTTGTCGTGTTGGGAAAAGAATCCGGTCGAGTGGTTCCCAGAGAGACGAGTCTGGACTCAAGTTTTACAATCACGCGTAACTTTAGCATACAGGAGACGACCAGGGTCGTCTTGCTACCGAGGTCAGGTAGCAAGAGCCGTGTCCGTACTGGTCAAGGTGTAGGGGCACATAGTATCACCCTGACCCTGACTGTTGAATGTGTATGTTCATGTAATTTCCCCCAGTCTCTGTCGGTTCCTCTCCCATTATCCAAAGTGTACATTTACCTCCAGCGTATTGTGATAGAGCTACTCTTTGCAGACGATGCCGCTTTAGTTCCCCATTCAGAGCCAGCTCTTCAGCGCTTGACGTCCTGTTTTGCGGAAACTGCCAAAATGTTTGGCCTGGAAATCAGCCTGAAGAAAACGGAGGTCCTCCATCAGCCAGCTCCCCACCATGACTACCAGCCCCCCCACATCTCCATCGGGCACACAAAACTCAAAACGGTCAACCAGTTTACCTATCTCGGCTGCACCATTTCATCAGATGCAAGGATCGACAACGAGATAGACAACAGACTCGCCAAGGCAAATAGCGCCTTTGGAAAACTACACAAAAGAGTCTGGAAAAACAACCAACTGAAAAACCTCACAAAGATAAGCGTATACAGAGCCGTTGTCATACCCACACTCTTGTTCGGCTTCGAATCATGGGTCCTCTACCGGCATCACCTACGGCTCCTAGAACGCTTCCACCAGCGTTGTCTCCGCTCCATCCTCAACATTCATTGGAGCGACTTCATCCCTAACATCGAAGTACTCGAGATGGCAGAGGCCGACAGCATCGAGTCCACGCTGCTGAATATCCAGCTGCGCTGGGTGGGTCACGTCTCCAGAATGGAGGACCATCGCCTTCCCAAGATCGTGTTATATGGCGAGCTCTCCACTGGCCACCGTGACAGAGGTGCACCAAAGAAGAGGTACAAGGACTGCCTAAAGAAATCTCTTGGTGCCTGCCACATTGACCACCGCCAGTGGGCTGATATCGCCTCAAACCGTGCATCTTGGCGCCTCACAGTTCGGCGGGCAGCAACCTCCTTTGAAGAAGACCGCAGAGCCCACCTCACTGACAAAAGGCAAAGGAGGAAAAACCCAACACCCAACCCCAACCAACCAAATTTCCCCTGCAACCGCTGCAACCGTGTCTGCCTGTCCCGCATCGGACTTGTCAGCCACAATCGAGCCTGCAGCTGACGTGGACTTTTACCCCCTCCATAAATCTTCGTCCGCGAAGCCAAGCCAAAGATTGTGATAGAGTATATAGATATGTTTTTAGGAGATAAATTGGGGCAGGTTTTTTAGTGTAGGTCACATACAAACACTTTAAAACAGATCTTATTTAAAATACTGGAGCTCTGCCTCATGGTAGACCTATCAGCTCTACAGCTTTTGCAAGAGCTTTTGAAGAGTGCTTGTGAAATATAAAGTGTTCACAATCACTACTCTGGAGACAAAGTCTTGGAGAACAGGTTCAGCTTTATTTCGGGTCTGCAGAGCCGGGTATCTCTTAGTCCCAAGACACACCGGAGGTCCAAAATCACCACTCTTTTGTACAGTCTCGCACTGAACGTCACCACACCTCCTTATGGTTCCTTCCAATCGGGACTTCAATACTTTACAGTCTTCCACTTTCTACTCCCATCCCTGCAGATACTGCACAGTCCCTCCCTCATCAAACATTGCATGTTATGTTAATCAGGCAGTCTCATCACTGGGGGCGTCTAAGTTAATATTCATGCCTTCATTAAGCAAGCCCAATGGTTACTATTGGATACCCTAGGTCAGGGGTGTCAAACTCAAATTCATGGAGGGCCAAAATTAAAAACTTGGACTAAGTCGAGGGCCGAACTAAATATTTATTGAAAATTTTCAACAACATCTGCATGTTTTCTCTTCTTTCAACATATGTAATGTTAAACTTTTTCTTATTAAAATAAATGTTTAATAATAGTTTTGGATAAACTCTTTCCAGAAGCATTAACAAATGAGAAATAAAATATTCAATAAACAATATTTCTCTCTAGAGGATTTGTCAAATGTTGCTAGTGTGCTGTCGAATAGTAAAATCTGAGGGCTATTGAGAATGTGGGAGAAGTACATGATTCCTGAAACAATCAAATGGGTGACTGATTGTGGGCATGAACTCTAGCAGGGTTATTTGCCACTTTTCAAGTTTTATGCCTAATGAGCTTGTATCCAGGTGCAGGACCATTTTTAACCAGGAATATATTTATCACTGTGACATGAAACTATTGGAAGATCGTTTTATCCTGAGATTAAAGTTCATAATACCTACTCAGGCCTGTGTGCGGGAGGGCGGGGTTTGCGGGCGATCAGGTTGGACAACGACAGAGCGGGGGCATTGGCTCTCGCTGCAGGGGGCGGCATCTCGGTGGATCAGCGGCCCCATCACCGTGAGTCGCGGGTCGGCCTGCGGCAGGGAGGGGGAGTGGGCAACGGTCCTGGCGAGGTCAGGCCCCCCTGAGTTTCTCCCGGACCTCCCTTGACCTGCTGAGTTTCTCCCGGAACCCCCTTGACCTGCTGAGTTTCTCCCGGACCTCCCTTGACCTGCTGAGTTTCTCCCAGACCCCCTTGACCTGCTGAGTTTCTCCCGGACCCCCTCCCCTTGACCTTCTGAGTTTCTCCCGGACCCCTCCCCCTTGACTTGCTGAGTTTCTCTCGGACCCCCCTTTACCTGCTGAGTTTCTTCCTGATCCTCCTTTGACCTGCTGAGTTTCTCCCAGATCCCCCTTTGACTGCTGAGTTTCTCCCAGACCCCCCTTGACCTGCTGAGTTTCTCCCGGACCTCCCTTGACCTGCTGAGTTTCTCCCGGACCCTCCTTGACCTGCTGAGTTTCTCCCGGACCCCCTTTTCTTTCCTTGCCGGTGTCCCAGGACCTTTCCAGGGCAGTCTCCGCGCTCAGGACCGCGCTGGGATTCCGGTCAGCGGTGGAGGAGCAGGTGAGCGCGGCTAATCCGATCCAGCCCACGCCACTCCCGAGATTGGCAGGGGGTTCCACCCTACCTGCCCGACCAGCCTCGCTTTCCACGTGTACTCCGGGCACCCGCCGCTGGTCTGGTGGGAAGGCGCAGGGTGGCCGGCGCCCGGAGCCCCCATCGCCCGGCGAGGAGCCCCAATTTTCCCTCTGGCGTCCCGACTCCATCTGCAGCTCCAAGGAACGCTGTGCAACTGGGGTTCTGGGCGCTGGGAAGCGGTCTTGGCTTCCCCTGACACCGGCCAGGCCGCGTTGCGGTGGGGGGGGGATGGGCGGGGGGACACGACAGCGTGTTTATAAAACCACCCACCACTACTTTTCAAGGACCAGGATTTTTCTCTCTCTCTCTCACCCTGGGACACAGCGGTTACTGTGCATGCGCTATACTGGCGCGGCGGCCAGCGGGCCACCTCTAATACATTTTTGATATGATCTTGCGGGCCAAATATAATTATATTGGCCCGCGGGCCAGAGTTTGACATGTGTGCCCTAGGTCATCTTGCCAGTTTAAATTAGATTCCGTTATCCTTGAGGCTTCTGATAAGAAAGGCGCCCACTAACTGGTGGCTAACTATTTTCAAGCTCTAATTTACATATATTGCATTCCATTACCCTTCGCAGAGCGGTAAGTTTAAACATCTCCAGCCATTTTTCACAATCCATCCTTTTTCTTTTTACCATGTATCTTTGATTAAACCTCATCAAACCCTGCTGCTATCTGATGCGTGCCTAAAATTCGTTAGGCACCCCAATTGAATCAATATAAATTTGGTTGTTGAAAAACGTCCCAAGGAACTCTTTTTACTTTTCTTTATCCCTATTACCTTCTCCCATTCAAATGCCAAGGTGAAGGGTCTGGCCAATTGAATGGCCATATCTAATTGGCCCAGGTGAATCCCCTGGCGCTCTTCCAATTGGGAGGAAGGATTGGTCCAAGGATTCTGCCTCCGCAGAACCACCATAGATCCGCTCCATGGCTTTCTTTGGTCCTTTGTGAACTGTCTTCCTTGTCTTGAAATGCAGCCTGTGTGATTCCCTGACACAGCCCAGAATGCCAGCGGAATCCAGACATCCTTCCTCTTCAGAGGAGGGAACATCAAGACCAGAGATTTACAGGACTGGTTACCCCAGGCCTCTCTATCCTGATACAAAGCCATCGTGCACCTCATTCCTTGTCCGTCTTTTTCCCACCCCAACGGAAGTTGAACCACCTGTGCTATCGGACGTCCAGAAGTGCATGTATAGCAATTGCTCTTGTTTAAACTCTTCACCGTATATTTTATCCATTCTATCCAGGCATTTGTATCCCCATATCCTGTCTCACTCTCAATCATCTGTCTAAGGTCCTCTACCTCTACAATCTGTACTATTTTTGGATCATTGGGTGAAGTTAGGGTTTCACCTTGGGCATTATTGTGAAGGTACTATCAATTAGATTAGTCTTGGATCCTTCTACAATTATTCTAAAACAACACGCCAACAAGTCCTTTCCACTGATGTTTATCTCATTCCAAATTTTTCCCATTTACCCCTTTCAAGTAGGTTTTTCTGGGTAGACCACCATTTTTTCTTTTTTTCTTTGGCTTGGCTTCGCGGACAAAGATTTATGGAGGGGTATGTCCACGTCTGCTGCAGGCTCGTTGGTGACTGACAAGTCCGATGCAGGACAGGCAGGCACGGTTGCAGCGGTTGCAAGGGAAAATTGGTGGGTTGGGGTTGGGTGTTAGGTTTTTCCTCCTTTGTCCTTTGTCAGTGAGGTGGGCTCTGCAGTCTTCTTCAAAGGAGGTTGCTGCCCGCTGAACTGTGAGGCGCCAAGATGCACGGTTGGAGGCAAGATCAGCCCACTGGCGGTGGTCAATGTGGCAAGCACCAAGCAGTCCTTGTACCTCTTCTTTGGTGCACCTCTGTCTCAGTGGCCAGTGGAGAGCTCGCCATAGAACACGATCTTGGGAAGGCGATGGCCTCCTCCATTCTGGAGACATGACCCACCCAGCGCAGTTGGGTCTTCAGTAGCATGGATTCAATGCTTGCGGACTCTGCCAGCTCGTGTACTTCGATGTTGGTGAAGAAGTCATTCCAATGAATGTTGAAGATGGAGCGGAGACAATGCTGGTGGATGCATTCTAGGAGCCGTAGGTGATGGCGGTAGAGGACCCATGATTTGGAGCCAAACAGGAGTGTGGGTATGACAATGGCTCTGTACGCACTGATCTTTGTGTGTTTCTTCAGGTGGTTGATTTTCCAGACTCTTTTGTGTAGTCTTCCAAAGGCGCTATTTGCCTTGGCGAGTCTGCTGTCTATCTCTTTGTCGATCCTTGCATCAGATGAAATGGTGCAGCCGAGATAGGTAAACTGGTTGACCGTTTTGAGACCACCATACATCACTCCAATAGGGGCAGTATCTATTAAGACACTATATTTCTTCTGAACACTACATCATCTCGGACTCTCAATCCTTCCACATTTTATTAAACTTCAAGCATTGAACCGTATCACCTGCACTTTAGAATTCTCGGGAATGGGAATAGTGAACTTTACTGGCCCTGAGGGCTTGATGTTGGATTCCATTCCTCTCCTTACTGGGGTATGAATCCCAATAGCCCAACCCTGGTTCCCACTTACCAACTCTATTCAGCATATCCACCACCATCTCATGTTTCTTTCTACTGAAGGAGGAGGGTTGTACATTGATATTTAACTTGTGCTTCACCAACTCTTCAAAGTCCTGTTCTAATGACATCAATGTCTTTTCAACTGGATCTTGAGAGGGTTTTCGGTGGGATGTATGTGCAAAGTTGGTGACTCAGCAGGGGTCCTCATCGGACCTTTCACTCTGGTGTGATGTGTCCACCTTTTTCTGCAGTTCTATTCACTGTCTCAGTGGTCAAGGGGGTTAGAAATGGTCCCTCCCAACTTGGATGAAGCTTAGCATGCTTTCACGTCTTAACCAGAACCCAATCACTTGGTTGTATTTTGGGAACAGCAAATTCCAGTGGCAGTGTCTGGGCCAACAGACTCTTTTCCTAAGAACAAATAAAGAAGAAGCGAGCGCCAAGACATAGTTTCTTAGAAATTTGTCGGTGACTTCAACAGTTGGCAATTCCCCTTCTCTTCCCAAAAATGGCAGTCTGAATAGTATCTCATAAAGGGACAATCCGACATTCTTTCGAGGTGCTGTTCGGATTCGCAGTAATGCTATAGGCAGGCATTTAGTCCAGGGTAGCTTTGATTCTAGCACCAATTTGGACAATGTCTGATTCATTCGTTCTACCCATCCGGAGGAAGGGGAATGCCATGGGGTATATAATTTTGCATTGTTTCTTGAAGTATCCTTGAGGTGAAGTATAAGTTTCTCGTCTTTTGTGCATATGAATCAATCCACAGTCGACAATAACCCATTACTCCAGGTGGATTTACGACTCAATCGAATAACTGCTCTTTTTGGGGTAATTGACATGGACGTCGGGAGTTTTTCTGCAGCTGTTCAACGGGTTGTGGCCTTCTCTACAATGTTGGCCAAAAAAAGTCATGTTATTCAAATGGAAAGACTCTTGACCTCCTTACAGTGATTCAATGGTTTTCTCATATTATGTCCTGTTTAAGTTCAGAAAAAAATTAGATATTATGTATTTGATTCTTCAGTGAGATTTGAGACCTTTTATGTCTTGTTTTCATTTGATGTAAATGTCTTTAACGTGATTCAATGTCACTCGCTCTTCCAGATGAGATCTAGTCTTACCTTTGCTTGTTGATTCACATCAGAAGCTACAAAATAATATGTCACTCTCAGGAGAAGTTGCTTAAATGTTTTTTATAAGATTTTTACAATTTTAATACAATACTTTTGATGTTTTTATTCACCAAGAGCAGTTCGGGGGGACATTAGGGGACCTCCAGGCCCCCTCTGCCCCCCGGCCCCCCCTCCACCCCGAGACCTCTCCGGACCCCCTCCTTCCCCTCCCCCCTCCCCACCCCCCTGGCTCCCGGCCCCTCTCATGCCCACCTTCCCTCCCTTACCCCCCTACTCCCACCGGCCTCCCTCATCACTCCCCCGTCCCCCGGGCCCCTCTCCGGCCCCCCCTCCAGCCCCGACCCCTGGATAATGCATCCCCTCCCGCCCCGACCCCTGGATAACGCATCCCCTCCCGCCCCGACCCCTGGATAATGCATCCCCTCCCGCCCCCGACCCCTGGATAACGCATCCCCTCCCGCCCCGACCCCTGGATAATGCATCCCCTCCCGCCCCGACCCCTGGATAACGCATCCCCTCCCGCCCCGACCCCTGGATAACGCATCCCTTCCCGCCCCGACCCCTGGATAACGCATCCCCTCCCGCCCCGACCCCTGGATAACGCATCCCTTCCCGCCCCGACCCCTGGATAACGCATCCCCTCCCGCCCCGACCCCTGGATAACGCATCCCCTCCCGCCCCGACCCCTGGATAACGCATCCCCTCCCGCCCCGACCCCTGGATAACGCATCCCTTCCCGCCCCGACCCCTGGATAACGCATCCCTTCCGGCCCCGACCCCTGGATAACGCATCCCCTCCCGCCCCGACCCCTGGATAACGCATCCCTTCCCGCCCCGACCCCTGGATAACGCATCCCTTCCCGCCCCGACCCCTGGATAGCGCATCCCTTCCCGCCCCGACCCCTGGATAGCGCATCCCTTCCCGCCCCGACCCCTGGATAACGCATCCCCTCCCGCCCCGACCCCTGGATAACGCATCCCTCCCGCCCCGACCCCTGGATAACGCATCCCCTCCCGCCCCGACCCCTGGATAACGCATCCCCTCCCGCCCCGACCCCTGGATAACGCATTCACGTACCGGAAGTGAATCAATGGTGAGGAGATGGCGGCGCTCAGAGCGGCCCTGGGGACGGCGAGGAAGGTGAGGGAATGACTCGGGTTTATACCCAGGGGAATGGGAAGAGGGGGAGTGAAGGTCAGGAGGGGGAGTGAAGGGGTCAGGTAGGGGAGTGAAGGGTCAGGAGAGGGGAGTGAGGGGTCAGGAGGGGAGTGAGGGGTCAGGAGGGGGAGTGAAGGTCAGGAGGGGAGTGAAGGGTCAGGAGAGGGGAGTGAGGGGTCAGGAGGGGGAGTGAAGGGGTCAGGTAGGGGAGTGAAGGGTCAGGAGAGGGGAGTGAGGGGTCAGGAGGGGAGTGAGGGGTCAGGAGGGGGAGTGAAGGTCAGGAGGGGAGTGAAGGGTCAGGAGAGGGGAGTGAGGGGTCAGGAGGGGGAGTGAAGGGGTCAGGTAGGGGAGTGAAGGGTCAGGAGAGGGGAGTGAGGGGTCAGGAGGGGAGTGAGGGTCAGGAGGGGGAGTGAAGGTCAGGAGGGGAGTGAAGGGTCAGGAGAGGGGAGTGAGGGGTCAGGAGGGGGAGTGAAGGGTCAGGTAGGGGAGTGAAGGGTCAGGAGAGGGGAGTGAGGGGTCAGGAGGGGAGTGAGGGGTCAGGAGGGGGAGTGAAGGTCAGGAGGGGAGTGAAGGGTCAGGAGAGGGGAGTGAGGGGTCAGGAGGGGGAGTGAAGGGGTCAGGTAGGGGAGTGAAGGGTCAGGAGAGGGGAGTGAGGGGTCAGAGTAGGGGAGTGAGGGGTCAGGAGGGGGAGTGAAGGTCAGGAGGGGAGTGAAGGGTCAGTTGGAGGGGAGTGAGGGGTCAGGAGGGGGAGTGAAGGGGTCAGGTAGGGGAGTGAAGGGTCAGGAGAGGGGGAGTGAGGGGTCAAGGGTCAGGAGGGGGGAGTGAAGGGTCAGGAGGGGGAGTGAAGGGTCAGGAGGGGGAGTGAAGGGGTCAGGAGGGGTAGTGAGGGGTCAGGAGGGGAGTGAAGGTTCAGGAGGGGGGAAGTGAGGGGGTCAGGAGGGGGAGTGAAGGGTCAGGAGGGGAGTGAGGGGTCAGGAGGGGGAGTGAAGGGGTCAGGTAGGGGAGTGAAGGGACAGGAGAGGGGAGTGAGGGGTCAGGAGGGGAGTGAGGGGTCAGGAGGGGGAGTGAAGGTCAGGAGGGGAGTGAAGGGTCAGGAGAGGGGAGTGAGGGGTCAGGGAAGGGGAGTGAAGGGGTCAGGTAGGGAAGGGTCAGGAGAGGGGAGTGAGGGGTCAGGAGGGGAGTGAGGGGTCAGGAGGGGGAGTGAAGGTCAGGAGGGGAGTGAAGGGTCAGGAGAGGGGGAGTGAGGGGTCAGGAGGGGGAGTGAAGGGGTCAGGTAGGGGAGTGAAGGGTCAGGAGAGGGGAGTGAGGGGTCAGGAGGGGGAGTGAAGGGTCAGGAGGGGGAGTGAAGGGTCAGGAGGGGGAGTGAAGGGTCAGGAGGGGTAGTGAGGGGTCAGGAGGGGGAGTGAAGGTTCAGGAGGGGGGAGTGAGGGGTCAGGAGGGGGAGTGAAGGGTCAGGAGGGGGAGTGAAGGGTCAGGAGGGGGAGTGAAGGGTCAGGAGGGGGAGTGAAGGTTCAGGAGGGGGAGTGAAGGGTCAGGAGGGGGAGTGAAGGGGTCAGGAGGGGGAGTGAAGGGTCAGGAGGGGTAGTGAGGGGTCAGGAGGGGAGTGAAGGTTCAGGATGGGGGGAGTGAGGGGTCAGGAGGGGGAGTGAAGGTCAGGAGGGGAGTGAAGGGTCAAGGAGAGGGGAGTGAGGGGTCAGGAGGGGGAGTGAAGGGGTCAGGTAGGGGAGTGAAGGGTCAGGAGAGGGGAGTGAGGGGTCAGGAGGGGAGTGAGGGGTCAGGAGGGGGAGTGAAGGTCAGGAGGGGAGTGAAGGGTCAGGAGAGGGGAGTGAGGGGTCAGGAGGGGGAGTGAAGGGGTCAGGTAGGGGGAGTGAAGGGTCAGGAGAGGGGAGTGAGGGGTCAGGAGGGGAGTGAGGGTCAGGAGGGGAGTGAAGGTCAGGAGGGGAGTGAAGGGTCAGGAGAGGGGAGTGAGGGGTCAGGAGGGGGAGTGAAGGGGTCAGGTAGGGGAGTGAAGGGTCAGGAGAGGGGAGTGAGGGGTCAGGAGGGGGAGTGAAGGGTCAGGAGGGGGAGTGAAGGGTCAGGAGGGGGGAGTGAAGGGTCAGGAGGGGGAGTGAAGGGTCAGGAGGGGTAGTGAGGGTCAGGAGGGGAGTGAAGGTTCAGGAGGGGGAGTGAAGGGGTCAGGAGGGGGAGTGAAGGGTCAGGAGGGGGAGTGAAGGGTCAGGAGGGGGAGTGAAGGGTCAGGAGGGGGAGTGAAGGTTCAGGAGGGGGAGTGAAGGGTCAGGAGGGGGAGTGAAGGGTCAGGAGGGGGAGTGAAGGGTCAGGATGGGTAGTGAGGGGTCAGGAGGGGAGTGAAGGTTCAGGAGGGGGGGAGTGAGGGGTCAGGAGGGGGAGTGAAGGTCAGGAGGGGAGTGAAGGGTCAGGAGAGGGGGAGTGAGGGGTCAGGAGGGGGAGTGAAGGGGTCAGGTAGGGGAGTGAAGGGGTCAGGAGAGGGGAGTGAGGGGTCAGGAGGGGAGTGAGGGGTCAGGAGGGGGAGTGAAGGTCAGGAGGGGAGTGAAGGGTCAGGAGAGGGGAGTGAGGGGGTCAGGAGGGGGAGTGAAGGGGTCAGGTAGGGGAGTGAAGGGTCAGGAGAGGGGAGTGAGGGGTCAGGAGGGGAGTGAGGGGTCAGGAGGGGAGTGAAGGTCAGGAGGGGAGTGAAGGGTCAGGAGAGGGGAGTGAGGGGTCAGGAGGGGAGTGAAGGGGTCAGGTAGGGGAGTGAAGGGTCAGGAGAGGGGAGTGAGGGGTCAGGAGGGGAGTGAGGGGTCAGGAGGGGGAGTGAAGGTCAGGAGGGGGAGTGAAGGGTCAGGAGAGGGGAGTGAGGGGTCAGGAGGGGGAGTGAAGGGGTCAGGTAGGGGAGTGAAGGGTCAGGAGAGGGGAGTGAGGGGTCAGGAGGGGGAGTGAAGGGTCAGGAGGGGGAGTGAAGGGTCAGGAGAGGGGAGTGAGGGGTCAGGAGGGGGAGTGAAGGGTCAGGAGGGGGAGTGAAGGGTCAGGAGGGGGAGTGAAGGGTCAGGAGGGGTAGTGAGGGGTCAGGAGGGGAGTGAAGGTTCAGGAGGGGGGAGTGAGGGGTCAGGAGGGGGAGGTGAAGGGTCAGGAGGGGGAGTGAAGGGTCAGGAGGGGGAGTGAAGGGTCAGGAGGGGGAGTGAAGGTTCAGGAGGGGGAGTGAAGGGTCAGGAGGGGGAGTGAAGGGTCAGGAGGGGGAGTGAAGGGTCAGGAGGGGTAGTGAGGGGTCAGGAGGGGAGTGAAGGTTCAGGAGGGGGGAGTGAGGGGTCAGGAGGGGGAGTGAAGGGTCAGGAGGGGGTGTGAAGGGTCAGGAGGGGAGTGAAGGGTCAGGAGGGGGAGTGAAGGTTCAGGAGGGGGAGTGAAGGGTCAGGAGGGGGAGTGAAGGGTTAGGAGGGGGAGGAAGGTTCAGGAGGGGGAGTGAAGGGTCAGGAGGGGGAGTGAGGGGTCAGGAGGGGAGTGAAGGTTCAGGAGGGGGGAGTGAGGGGTCAGGAGGGGGAGTGAAGGGTCAGGAGGGGGAGTGAAGGGTCAGGAGGGGGAGTGAAGGGTCAGGAGGGGGAGTGAAGGTTCAGGAGGGGGAGTGAAGGGTCAGGAGGGGGGAGTGAAGGGTCAGGAGGGGGAGTGAAGGGTTCAGGAGGGGGAGTGAAGGGTCAGGAGGGGGAGTGAGGGGTCAGGAGGGGAGTGAAGGTTCAGGAGGGGGGAGTGAGGGTCAGGAGGGGGAGTGAAGGGTCAGGAGGGGGAGTGAAGGGTCAGGAGGGGGAGTGAAGGGTCAGGAGGGGGAGTGAAGGGTCAGGAGGGGGAGTGAAGGTTCAGGAGGGGGAGTGAAGGGTCAGGAGGGGGAGTGAAGGGTCAGGAGGGGGAGTGAAGGGTCAGGAGGGGGAGTGAAGGGTCAGGAGGGGGGAGTGAGGGGTCAGGAGGGGGGGAGTGAGGGGTCAGGAGGGGGAGTGAAGGGTCAGGAGGGGGAGTGAAGGGTCAGGAGGGGAGAGTGAAGGGTCAGGAGGGGAGTGAAGGGTCAGGAGGGGGAGTGAAGGGTCAGGAGGGGTAGTGAGGGGTCAGGAGGGAGTGAAGGTTCAGGAGGGGGGAGTGAGGGTCAGGAGGGGGTGTGAAGGGTCAGGAGAGGGAGTGAAGGGGTCAGGTAGGGGAGTGAAGGTCAGGAGGGGGAGTGAAGGGTCAGGAGGGGGAGTGAGGGGTCAGGAGGGGGGAGTGAGGAAGGTCAGGAGGGGAGTGAGGGGTCAGGAGGGGGGAGTGAGGGGGTCTGGAGGGGTAGTGAAGTTCGAGGGTCAGGAGGGGGGAGTGAAGGGTCAGGAGGGGGAGTGAGGGGTCAGGAGGGGGAGTGAAGGGTCAGGAGGGGGAGTGAAGGGTCAGGAGGGGGAGGAGGGGAGTGAAGTGTCAGGAGGGGGGGAGTGAAGGGTCAGGAGGGGGGAGTGAGGGGTCAGGAGGGGGAAGTGAGGGGTCAGGAGGGGGGAGTGAGGGGGTCAGGAGGGGGAGTGAAGGGTCAGGAGGGGGAGTGGAGGGGAGTGAAGGGTCAGGAGGGGGAGTGAGGGGTCAGGAGGGGGGGAAGTGAGGGGGTCAGGAGGGGGAGTGAAGGTTCAGGAGGGGGAGTGAAGGGTCAGGAGGGGGAGTGAGGGGTCAGGAGGGGGAGTGAAGGGTCAGGAGGGGGAGTGAAGGGTCAGGAGGGGGAGTGAAGGGTCAGGAGGGGGAGTGATGGGTCAGGAGGGGGAGTGAAGGGTCAGGAGGGGGAGTGAAGGTCAGGATGGGGAGTGAAGGGTCAGGAGGGGGAGTGAGGGGTCAGGAGGGGGGAGTAAGGGGGTCAGGAGGGGAGTGAAGGGTCAGGAGAGGGGAGTGAAGGGTCAGGAGGGGGAGTGAAGGGTCAGGAGGGGGAGTGAAGGGTCAGGAGGGGGAGTGAAGGGTTCAGGAGGGGGAGTGAAGGGTCAGGAGGGGGAGTGAGGGTCAGGAGGGGGAGTGAAGGGTCAGGAGGGGAGTGAAGGGTCAGGGGGGGAGTGGGGTCAGGAGGGGGAGTGAGGGGTCAGGAGGGGGAGTGAGGGGTCAGGAGGGGGGGAGTGAGGGGGTCAGGAGGGGGAGTGAAGGTTCAGGAGTGGGAGTGAAGGGTCAGGAGGGGGAGTGAGGGGTCAGGAGGGGGAGTGAAGGGTCAGGAGGGGAGTGAAGGGTCAGGAGGGGGAGTGAGGTCAGGAGTGGGAGTGAAGGGTCAGGAGGGGAGTGAGGGGGTCAGGGAGGGGGAGTGAAAGGTCAGGAGGGGGGAGTGAAGGTCAGGAGGGGGGGTGAAGGGTCAGGAGGGGGGAGTGAAGGTCAGGAGGGGGGAGTGAAGGGGTCGGAGGGGGAGTGAAGGGTCAGGAGGAGGGAGTGTGGGGTCAGGAGGGGGGAGTGTGGGGTCAGGAGAGGGAGTGAAGGTCAGGGAGGGGGGGAGTGAAGGGTCAGGAGGGGGAGTGAGGGGTCAGGAGGGGGAGGTGAAGGGTCAGGAGAGGGAGTGAAGTGTCAGGAGGGGGAGTGAAGGGTCAGGAGGGGGAGTGAAGGTCAGGAGGGGGAGTGAAGGTCAGGAGGGGAGTGAGGGTCAGGAGGGGGGAGTGAGGGGGTCAGGAGGGGGAGTGAAGGGTCAGGAGAGGGAGTGAAGGGTCAGGAGGGGGAGTGAAGTGTCAGGAGGGGGAGTGAAGGGTCAGGAGGGGAGTGAAGGGTCAGGAGGGGGAGTGAGGGGTCAGGAGGGGGAGTGAAGGGTCAGGAGGGGGGAGTGAAGGTCAGGAGGGGGGTGAAGGGTCAGGAGGGGGGAGTGGTCAGGAGGGGGGTGTGAAGGGGTCAGGAGGGGGAGTGAAGGGTCAGGAGGAGGGGAGTGTGGGGTCAGGAGGGGGATTGTGGGGTCAGGAGGGGGAAGTGAAGGGTCAGGAGGGGGAAGTGAGGGGTCAGGAGGGGGGAGTGTGGGGTCAGGAGGGGGAGTGAGGGGTCAGGAGGGGGAGTGAAGGTCAGGAGGGGGAGTGAAGGGTAAGGAGGGGGAGTGAGGGGTCAGGAGGGGGAGTGAGGGGGTCAGGAGGGGGAGTGAAGGGTCAGGAGAGGGAGTGAAGGTCAGGAGGGGGAGTGAAGGGTCAGGAGGGGGAGTGAGGGGGTCAGGAGGGGGAGTGAAGGGTCAGGAGAGGAGTGAAGGGTCAGGAGGGGGAGTGAAGGGTCAGGGGGAGGGGGAGTGAAGTGTCAGGAGGGGGAGTGAAGGGTCAGGAGGGGGAGTGAGTGGTCAGGAGGGGGGAGTGAGGGGTCAGGAGGGGGAGTGGGGGTCAGGAGGGGGGAGTGAGGGGTCAGGAGGTGTAGTGAAGGGTCAGGAGGGGGGAGTGAGGGGTCAGGAGGGGGGAGTGAGGGGTCAGGGGGGAGTGAAGGGATTTGGAGGGGGAGTGAGGGGGTCAGGAGGGGGAGTGAGGGGTCAGGAGGGGGGAGTGAGGGGGTCAGGAGGGGGGTGTGAGGGGTCAGGATGGGGGAGTGAGGGGTCAGGGGAGTGAAGGATCAGGAGGGGGAGTGAAGGGTCAGGGGAGTGAAGGATCAGGAGGGGGAGTGAAGGGTCAGGAGGGGAGTGAAGGGTCAGGAGGGGGGGAGTGAGGGTCAGGAGGGGGGAGTGAGGTGTCAGGAGAGGGGGGAGTGAGGGGGTCAGGGGGGGAGTGAAGGGATCAGGAGGGGAGTGAGGGGTTCAGGAGGGGGAGTGAGGGGTCAGGAGGGGGGAGTGAGGGGTCAGAGTGGGAGTGAGGGGTCAGGTGGGGGAGTGAAGGGTCAGGAGGAGGGAGTGAAGGGTCAGGAGGGGGAGTGAAGGGTCAGGTGGGGGGATGAAGGGTCAGGAGGGGAAGGGTCAGGTGGGGGAGTGAAGGGTCAGAAGGGAAGTGAGATTCATGAGGGAGGAGTGAGGGTCAGGAAGGAGGAGTGAATGGTCAGGAGGGGGGAGTGAAGATGGAGTGAAGGGTCCGGAGGGAGAGTGAAGGTTCAGGATGGGGGATTGAGGAGGTAGTGAAGGGTCAGGAGGGGGAGTGATGGGTCAGAAAAGGGGGTAGAAGCGTAGGACACTGTGGAGTGAGGGGATCTGATGGAGGAGTGGGAGAGGAGATGGTGGGGAGGGAGAAGAGGAGAGGGACAGGGGAGAGGGGTGGATGCAGGAAGCCCTCCCTGTGATCAGCTAGTGTTGTTTTGACCACTGTTGTGTCAGGCAGGGACTGAGGGTGGGGTGATAGGTATTGTTTCCGGTACTGGATCCTTGGGCAGGTGGGAAGGCAGAGAGGGTGCAGGGGAGCTTTACTGAAAATGCTGTTGGAGTTTTCTGTGCTGCAAAAGTGTGGTTGACCTCCCTGGGTCAGAGGGATCTGCACAGGGACAGAGCTGGTCGTTAGAGTCTTGCTGTTTCCAGCGGATGTGGGAATACAGAATGAAGATGGAGTTGAGGTAACAAGGCGTGAGAACAAGAGGCTGATTGGACGGTAATATTTAACAGTAAGCTGGGTGAATTTCTGAGGAACCTGGTGGGGGTGGGACCGACGAGAGTTCCTGTGGAAATGGGTCAGATTTGCATGGCCCTGCACGCTGCAACCATTCTGATCCCCACCTTACACCTGCCACCACATCCTAGAGAGGGGTTAATGAGACTCTATGGGGTACTGGTGAGACCCCATCTAGAGAACTGTGTCCAGTTTTGTGCCTCCTATCTTAGAAAGGATGTGAAGTTGTTGGAGAGGGTGCAGAAGAGATTTACGAGGATGATTCCTGGAATGCAGGGACTGGCGTAAGGGGAGCGTTTGGCAGCTCTTGGGTTGTATTCGTTGGAGTTTAGGAGAATGAGACATTTTGACTATTGAAAGGTTTTGACAGAGTAAATGTGGATAAGATGCTTCCCTTGGTGGGTGAATCAAGGACAAGGGGTTATAGACTTAAATGAGAAGTTGTCCAATTAGAACAGAGAGGAGGAAGAACTTCTTGAGTCAGAGGGTCATGAATCTGTGGAACTCAAAGCAGTGGAGGTCAGATCACTGGGAGTATTTAAACAGGAAATGAATAAGTATCTCATTAGTAGGGGTATCAAAGGATATGGAGAAAAGGCTGGAAATTGCTTCGTGTAGAGTCATGGAACAGACTCGATGGGCCTAGTGGCCTGTTTCTGTTTCTTTATCTTGTGATGTAGAAATCTGGTTGCTGGAGAGGGAGTAGGGGTGGAAGGTTCTGTCCCATCGTCTCTGATCCCTCGTGACACAAGTTGAAGGCTTTGGAATCACGTGTAGGTTTTCACACAAGTAGATGGGTGGTGAGGAGAAGAGGGATTCCTGTTCAAGATTCAAGACAGTGAAATATTACCTGAATCTGTTTTCATTGCTGTTGAGGCAGATTCACCCTCAGCAGAAATTGTCTGAAGTGCCCCTTAAGTCCGCAGCCGCACAGAGTCCAGTCCAAACCATCGACAACCCAAGCTCCAGATCCGAACCTCTGAGATGATCAGGAACCCTTCGATACCTCCTTGCGTCCTGGTTCCAATATTTGGTACCCCTTCAGCCAGTTTTGAGCCAGTCTCCAGCAGCCCACAGCCTGCATGGGCTCCTCGCCTCGTGTCGCCCGCTGCCTATGTGGGTTCTTCATGGTCATTGTTCCATGCTTCTCCTTCTCAGACAGGGATAGTCTCCCTCTTTTCTGGTGCCCTGCACCAGTCCTCCATTTCCCCGGTGTCTGTCACCCCTCATGGCTGCTGCCGATCAGAGGTGCAAGCCCTGCGGTTGCAGGATTTTAAATAAAACTACCGTCGGCTCCTTTAACAGGGTGCTTAAAGCCTGTACGGAGCTGACGGCAGTCGGACTGGGCGGTAAGACCATGCGGAGGAGCGCTGTGTCTCCACTCCCCACTCTCTGTGGGTCCACACCAGCACTAATCCTAGTCAGGATTTATGGGATGAGTTCCCTCTGAACCAGGAAAGCCCCCTTGCCCGTGTGGACATGGTTTAACAGGATGGGGGAGGAGGTTACTCGAGATGTCAGCAGTCAGCAGCAGGAAACAATGAAGTTGGGGGAGTACTGATGGGTTGGGAGCAAATGGTTACAAAGCAGGAGAATGAGGAAGGAATTCAACACAGTGCATGAGGAGAGTTTCTTGGAAATGAATCAGCAAGAACACAGAACGCTGGAGCAAGTTAGCCGTGTGTGACTCCAGTTTTCCAGCGTCTCTCATGATCAGAATGGGAAGATCACTGAGGCTTCAGAAAAGGTGGTACGGTTAGTGTAGCGGTCAGCGCAACCCCTTTACAGCGCTGGGCTTCAAATCTCCCGCTGTCTGTGAGGATTTCTACGTTCTCCCTACATCTGCGTGGATTTCCCCCGGGGGCTCCGGTTTCATCCCACCCTTCAAAAACGCACCGGTGGGGGGGGGGGGGTTTTGGTCAATTGGATACCATTGGGCAGCATGGGCTTGTGAGCCGAATGGGCCTGTTACCGTGCTGTATGTCTAAATTTAAATTAAAATCTTGTGGAGAATAACACTTTGCATGGTGTTATTAGAACATAGAACATTCCAACACAGTAAAGCCTTTCAGCCCACAATGCTACGCCGACCTACTCAACAATCTAACCCTTCCCTCCCTCACCCGTAACCTTCTATTTTTCTTTCATCCATGTGCCTGTCTTTTGAGCTCCTCTAATGTTCCAGCCTCCACCGCTATCTCCAGCAAGGCATTCCAGGCCCCCACAACTCTCTGTGTAAAAAAATTTATCCCTAAACTTCCCTCCCTTCACTTTGTACACACGTCCTCTGGTGTTTGCTGATCCTGCCCTGGGAAACAGGTGCTGACTGTCCACCCTCTCTATGCCTCTCATAATCTTGTCGACCTCTACGCTCCAAAGAGAAAAGTCCTAGCTCTTGCCTCATAAGATTTATTTCCTGGTAAATTTCCTTTGCACCCTCTCCATAGCTTCTACATCCTTCCTATAATGAGGTGACCAGAAATGGACACAATATTCTAAATATTCTGGAGCTTTGTAGAGCTGCAACATGATTTCTCAGTTGTCGAACTCAATCCCCCTATTAATGAAGCCCAACATCCCATAGGCCTTAACTATCCTATCAGTCAGTGAGGTGACTTAGAGGGATGTACGGATATCAGAATTTATTGTCACAAAATTTGTTCTGCAGCAGGTTTACAGGTACAGGATAAAATTACAATTTAAAAAAATGGAGTGCTAAAGAAGGAGAAAGTGAAGTAGTGTCTGCGGTTCATTGTCCATTCGGAAATCTGATTTCTGAATCTGGACACCAAGTTCCCCCTCTGTTCCTCCACACTTATAAGAATCCTTCCATTAGCTTCAAGTTTGCCCTTCCAAAATGCATCACCTCAAACTTATCCAGATTGAATTCCATCTGGCATTTCTCTGCCCAGCTCTGCATCCTGTCTATATCCTTTTGTAACCTACGACAACCTTCAGCTCCATCCGCAACGACTTCAATCTTTGTAACCTCTTCAAACTTACTGACCCATCTTTCTGTCTCTTCACACAGGGCATTTATAAAGAGCAGGGGTCCTGGAACAGATCCCTGTGGAACTTCACTAGTCACCGACCTCCAGGCAGAATCCTTTCCTTCCACTACTATTCTCTGCTTTCTACCTGCAAGCCAATTTTTTATCCACACAGCCAAGGTTCCATTGATCCCATACCTGATGGCTTTCTGAATGAGTTTACCTTATCAAATGTCTTACTAAAGTCCATATAGACCACATCTTACCGCCCTACCTTCATCAATTTCCAGATGAAATAGCGAGACATTTTCATGAATATTTTCTTGAATATCAGGCAGGCACAGCATGGATTCAGAAAGGGCAGGTCTCGTTTGACAAACTTGCTGGAGTTCTTTGAGGATATAATGGGTGCAGTAGATAGAGGGGAACAGTTTGATGTATATTTGGATTTCCAGAAGGTGTTTGATAAGGTGTTGCACAAGAGACTTATCAATATGATACAGATGAATGGAGTTGGGGGAAGTATATTGGCACGGATTGAGGATTGGTTAACTGACAGAAGGCAGAGAGTCGGGATAAATGGGTGTTTTTCTGATTGGCAGACAGTGGTCGGTGCTGGGCCCTCAGCTGTTCACCATTTACACTGATGACTTGGAAGAGGGGACAGAGGGTAGTGAAGCCAAATTTGCGGATGATACTAAATTGAGTGGAAAAGCAAATTGTACAGAGCATGTGGAGAGGCTACAGAAGGATAGAGTTAAGTTAGGTGAGTGGGCAAAGGTCTGGCAGATAAAGTACAATGTTAGTAAATGTGAGGTCATCCATTTTGGCAGGAAAAATAAAAGAGCAGATTTTAAATAGTGAAAAACTGCAGCGCGCTTCAGTGCAGAAGGACTTGGGAGGGCTTGTGCATGAATCGCAAAAAGTTGAGTTGTAGGTTATTAAAAAGGCAAATGGAATGTTAGCCTACATCGCTAGAGGAATTGAATTCAAGAGCAGGGAGGTCATGCTGCAACTGAACAAGGTCCTGGTGAGGCTGCATCTGGAGAACTGTGTACAGTTCTGGTCTCCATACTTAAGGAAGGATGTACTGGCCTTGGAGGCAGTCCAGAGGAGGTTCACCAGGTTGATCCCGGAGATGATGGAGTTGGGCTATGAGGAGAAACTAAATCACCTGGGATTATACTCACTTGAATTCAGAAGAATGAGAGGAGATCTTATAGGAACATATAAAATTTTGAAAGGGAGAGATAAGATAAAGGCAGGAAAATTGTTTTCACTGGTAGGTGAGACCAGAACTAGGGGACACAGCCTCAATATTCAGGGAGTAGATTTAAGACGGAGATGAGGAAAAACTGTTTTTCCCCCAGAGAGTCATGAATCTGAGGAATTCTCTGCCCAGGGAAACGATTGAGGTGATTTCATTAAACATAATTAAGGTTCAATTAGACATAAAAATGGAATGAAGGGAGATGGGGAAAAGGCAGGTGGATGGAGATGAGTCAATGCTCAGACCAGCCATGATCTTATTGAATGGTGGAGTAGGCTTGATGGGCCAGATGGCCGACTCCTGCTCTGATTTCTTATGTTCAAAGAACTCAATTCGACTTGTGAAGCACAATCTGCCCCTCAGAAGGCCATGCTATCCCTGAGAAGACTGTACTTCCATGTATTGAGATGATGAGAAGGAGGAGGGGGAACCACCTGTATCTTCAGGGTCTTCCCCCAACAGGGAGGCGCAAACTAAACACTCCTATCTGAATGGATGAACAATAGCACCGGGAGCAGCTGCGAGACTGAGGCCACAGTTCATCAAGCCCCCCCCCCCACCGTGGCCGATCTCTACATTGGCCTGGATTTCTGTGCTATTTCTCAACCTTTCAAATATTTATCCACTTCCACTTGGCCCATATCCAATGATCTGTCCTCCAGCACCTTGAGCAGAGGATTCCAGATTCACTCCCTCTGAGAGAAGACATTTCTCTGCACCCCAGTGTTAAATGACCAGCCCCTTCCAATCAGTCCAGGAGAAGAGGGGCTGCAGAAGCAATCAGGAAGGCAAGGGGAACAGTGGTAATGGGTGATCAAGAAGCGTAAAAAAGTCCAAAGTAGGGAAAGCTGAGCTGGGAAGATGTGGAGGAGATCGCCCCACTGTTGGGAGATGATGGAAGTAATCAAAGTTTATTTCTTCTCAGTCGTTCCCTGCACACCGAATAGTCAGCCATGATGATGGCTGGTGTTTAATGAGGTTAGTTTGCTTCCAATAGAGAAGGCACGATGCTGTTAGAGCGCGCTAGTGATCGGGACCGGGGTTCGAATCCCATGCTGCCTGAAAGGAGTTTTTATGTTCTTCCCGTGTGTGTGGGTTTCCTCCAGGGGCTCCGGCTTCCTCCCACCCTTCAAAACGTACCGGGGTGTAGGTTAAATGGGGGGATAATTTGGCGGTATGGGCTCGTGGGCTGGAACTGCCTGTAACCGTGCTGTATGTCTAAATTTAAATTTAAAATCCATAAATTATTTGTATATATATTAATTTTGGATCGTTATGTAGATACGTCATTTGTGTGCAGGGTGTACTGTGTGTCTGTACTTTGGAGATACACTGTTTCGTCAGGTGATAGATCAGATGACAATAAAGTTGAGGGACGGGAGACACGCTGAACTTCTTTAATCTGAAACATTAAAGGCATTTGCTGCATTTCCTTGACCATCGCATCAATGTGATTATCCCAGAGATATTTATTCCCAAGAGCTTGAAGCTGTCTCGGGATAGGTCTCTGTCCCATCTCCTGAAGTTAGTGATCTCCTTTTTCTTACTGATGCTGAGAGAGGTTGTTACCTTGGCACCCTACCACGAGACATTCAATCTCACGACTCATCACTATTTGATACCCGGCCCACTACTGTGGTATTGTCAGCAAATTTGTATCATCATGTTTAGAGAGTTACATTTGAGTTAATATAGTAGTTGTATTTTCTCAAGTTGAGCTTATTGTACAAGTGCAACCCAATGAAACAGTCATGTCCGGTCCTCGGTGTAAAACACACAGACACTCAACCAGACATAACACACACAGACAAATAATACACATGAAGGACAAGAAATCTTCCTTCGTGAAATCTCCCTTTCCCATGGGAAATTTCTCTGGAGTTTCAGAAAGTTCTTCCAAGACCAAAGATCTCAAGTTGATAGAGTGGTTAAGAATGCATGGGGTGTGCTGGTTTTCATTCATCGGGGGATTGAGTTCAGGAGCCACGAGGCGATGTTGCAGCTCTAAAACTCTGTTGAGACCGCACTTGGAATATCGTGTTCAGTTCTGGTCACCTCATTACAGGAAGGATGTGGAAGTTATGGAGAGAGGGTGCAGAGGAGATTTACCAGGATGTTACCTGGATTGGAGAGCGTGTCTTGTGAAGCAAGGGTTTTCTTTTGAATGTTTAATTTTTCCAAGACTCATAGAACATTATACATACATCATATGAATAGTATTTTAAAATTACAGCCTCTTTATGATTGCCCAAATCTCACCTTCTACCCCGCACCCCCCCCCCCCCCCCCCCGCCAACTGCTAAAATAAAACAGAAGGGGTGTTTGAGCATGTCTTCTTTATTTAGTCCATTATCTTGATCTTCAGAAATTCAACACTAGTAACCTAACAATGTTATTTAAACCTTTCTGGGAAAGTTAATTACATCTTTAAGCCAGGACAATTCAAATAAGGTTCCCATATTTTAACAAATATGTCCTATTTCTTTCCAAGATTATAAGGTGAGTGGCACAACTTTGCATTTCCACGTCGGGATGGCATTGACAAACACTACAGATACAGATTAGTTCAATATAATTTTTTACATCAATTTTATCTCACGCCACAGAAGTTAAATAGATTGAAGACAGACTTATCAGACCAGTGTTTTAGATGTGGCCAGGAGACAGGTACGTTTTTTGCACTCGGCCCTGCCCTAAAGTGAGACCCTTTTGGATAAATTTGGCAACTTTTTTAGAACAGGTTATAGATGTTTTCCCTAAACTTTGAAACCTCCTTAACCTCCTCAGAGTCGTGTGGTGAGGGGTGTCCTCTGGCCACCAAGTCTCCTTCTTCTTCCTATTTTTCCTTATCTCTCATTTTCTATGATTTTTCTTATTTCTTTCTTTTCTTGGGGTTTTGTTAAGGGGGGAGGTTTGGGGGTTTATACCATCATGTATAATGAACTTGATCTTAACATTTGATTATTGATTTTTACATTTGTCTATGATTACATGTATGGGAAATATTTTAAAATATAATTTATAAACAAACTTTGCATTTCCTTATTCCAGTGAGTAATAAGTAGGGGAAAGTCGGATTGTGATACATCTCCTGCCCACCGCTAGTGCAATCCTCACAAACTGGAGTTGATATTTTGAGAAGTTTTGGGCCAATAACCTGATTGATCAATAAATAGAGATCTGGTTCCAATGGAAAATCCAGTTCTATAACTTTTGTCAAAATTTCTGTCAAATCAGACCAAAAGGATCTTACTTATTTTCCTTTTCCCCAAGTCCGTCTCCCACCCTTCCATCGGTTTGTACGAGCCCGGTTTTGGGCAATAGGAAATACGTCGGAGATATAAATTTACTTTTGAAGAAGTCTCCCAGTCACTGCACGTGGACAGGGCCATGGCTGGTCCTAAACTTGCTCTTAGAAAAGACAGCAGAAGAAAGTTCTATTTGACAAATCATATCTATTTTTTAGCTGTTGAAATGTCATAAATTGTCCTTGTTCATAACAATCCTCGACACACTTGATCCCGTGGCGATGCCAAGTATCCAGGATTTTATTTTCTCATGTCACTAGTATTAACTAATTTTGAGACAAGGGTGATCCCCACTTTTAGACCTATACATTTATTAATTTGTTGCCCTACCCAAATGATGTGCATTAGAATGGGGTTATCTGTCTTTCCAGACAATAAGTAATTTCCCATTTGTAAATGAAATCTTCTGCCATCTTCTTATCCTCCAAGTGTCGACCAATTTGAACCCCAATCAGGAAACCCCTCTCCCTCAAAAACCTCATGAACTAAGATTGACAGAGCTGGGACTTTTCTTCGGAGTGACGAAGACTCAGAGGAGACTAACCATGTTGCCCCTGTTCAGCAGATCAATGGGAACAAGGGTGAGAAGAAGGCTTCTCTTTCTCTCGTACTGTAAGGGGCACCAGACTAATGACGACTCTTTGCCTTATGGCTGGCAGACAGAATTTCATATAACGTTCTGTACATGGCAGGGGTGGTGGTGGAGGCTGGAACAATAGGGGCATTTAAAAGACTTGGGCACATGGATGAAAGAAAAATAGAAGGGAGGGTTCAGTGTTTTCTCGATAGGTACATATCAGCTTGGCATAACATCATGGGCTGACGGCCCTGTACATTACAGGAGGCTGAGCAACAGGGAGATGGCAGAGCATGTATATCGCCCAGGGCAAGGAGATCAAATAAACAAATGGGCTGATCTGGGGGGTGGGGGGGGGTGAGAGGAGAATGAGACTGGATGAGGGGATTGATGCTGAGACTACATGTGGAGCCCTGTACTGTCTGATGGACCATGGGGAATGATAGCAAGGAGCTGGGGATTCACATGAGATTCAGAAGTGTTGGTGCCAGGATGCAGTGAACAGAATGGCTCTTGGGGATGCCTGAGGGATAGGGGCATCTTCACCAGGGATTCCTAGAGGGGATTCTGAGGATCCTTCTCTTGGAATGCTGTGGGACCTAGTGCATGGGGAGCGGCTGTTCAGGCCAGGGAGGATTTTCACAGTGACCGGCCTGTTCATGCACCCCCATGTAATCCCCTTTCCCCATCTCTCTGTCCTTTGCTCCACCCTACTCGTGCTGCACCCACCTGGGCCACGTCTCCCTCCAGTTGAGTATTCCAGCCGTGAACAGGACCGACAGGAATTTCCGGGTCACGATGATCCCGGGGGATGGAGTGGGTCCGGAACTGATGCACGTTGTTAAAGAGGTGTTCAAGGTAAGAGGAGGTGGGGTTGGTGGGCTCAAGGGAGACTGAGCAGGTAGCACCAGGATGGCATGAAACAGGCCCTTCGGCCCAATGTCCGTGCTGACCAAGTTGGTATTCTGGGCGAATCCCATTTAACTGCATTTGGATCGTACACTTCTGTATGTCTGTCCAACTGCTTCTACATTACCCTCAGGCAGCATATTCCAGATGCAGACCACCCTCTGAGGGGAAAAGTTACCCCTCAGGACCTCTGAAATCTCTCACCCTAAACCTATCCCTCTAGTCCTGGGATCATCTATCCGGGGAAAAGACTGAACATTCACTTTATTCATGCCCCTTATGATCACCCCCCCCCCCCCCCACCCCAGCCTCCTATACCCCAGGGAATGAGGACCCAGCCTGTCTATCCTCTCCCTATAACTCAGCCCCTCCAGTCCTGGCAACATCCTAGTGAATCTCCTCTGCACCCTTTCCTTCAGCTGGGCAACCAGAACTGAACCCATCATCTGTGTGGTCTCACCTTTACCTGGCCCAGCTGAATCACGTCCCAACTCTTGTCCTCAATACCCACCCAATGAAGGCCAGCATGCCAAACCCCACCTTACCCACCTTGTTCATTGGAGTCACCACTTACAGGGAATTTTGTTCCTGTAACCCTCAGTCTCTGTTCTACAGGGCCCGAGCATTCACTGTGTAAGTCCTGCCCGGGTTTGACTTCAACACCTCACACACTTAAATTCCATTTGCCACTCCTTGGCCCACCTTCCCAGCTGATCCAGATCCTGTTATAAACTTAAGCCTCTTTTCCACTGGCGCCCTGTCCCAGGAAATACTGTTAACTGGGAATTTATTGGGACGGGGTCCAGTGGAAAAGGAACACTGTCCGAACACTGGTGTCAAATGACATCTTTTCAGGCCAGGGATTGACCGCCTCAACCCCTACTCATATCCCCGGCGTTTGCTGACACCGGCATGCTGACAAAACAAGTGGAAAAGGGACAGCAGAAAGTTTCCAGTTGAACACTCCGATCCCCGGGGGTGAGGGTGTTCAGTGGAAAAGCAATGAGTGTCCTGGTGAAGGGTGGCCCAGGGGAAATTGCACAAAGGACTTCCTATCCCGGGACACTCCACGGCCAATTAACCGGGATGCCAGTGGGGAAGGGGTTAGAGTTATCCGTCCTCACTGTCCACCACACCACAAACTCAGGTCACTGGCAAATTTACCAATCTCGTTAACTACATTGCGGTCCAAATCATTAAAATGTAGACAACCAACAGCAGTGGAGCCAGTACCAACCCCTGTGGAACGTCACTGGTTTCTGGTCTCCAACCAGGAAATCATCACTCCACCACTTTCCTCTGCCTCCTTCCACTGTGCCAGATTTGGATCCAACCGACCAGCTCTGTTTGGAATCTGTGTGGTGTAACCTGCCAGACTACCCTTCCATGTAGCACATTGTCAGAGTAAAACACAATGGTGGAGAAACTCAGCAGGTCAAACAGTGGACTTTATATAGCAAAGGTAAAGATACAGAACCAACGTTTCAGGCTTGAGCCCTTCATCAAGGTTTGGAAAAATGTCGGCAGGTGCCCTACTGAGTTTCTCCAGCATTGTGCTTCTACTTCAACCACGGTGACTCTTGTTTTACCTTGTTCAAAGGGTGGTGAAGTTTGGGAGAGTTGATGGATTTGGTGGGGGGTGGGGGGGGGCATGTGGGAATTAGAGGTCTCAGGGGTGGGGTAGGGTCAGGGGGAGCTGTGGGTATCCTTTGGTTACATGTTATCCCCACCCCTTCCAACTCTCAAAAGGCGGCGGAGGTTCCGGTGCAGTTTGACGAACACCATGTGAGTGAGGTGCAGAACCTGGCGTCGAAGGAGAGATTGGAGCAGCTCCTCACCTCCATGAGGACCAACCGGGTGGCCATTAAAGGTGAGAGGGCGTGGGGGAAGGGTCAAAGGGTGGGTGCCAACCTTCCCCCACACCCTTTGCTCTGGACCCCCCATCCCCTTCCCTCCACCCCCACTCCGTCATTCTCCATCCCTATCACCCCCCCTCCCATGAATGACCCCTCTCCTGGTGACCTGCTACTCCCTGTTGACCCCTTCTCCCTGTGACTCCTCCTACTGGTGATCTCCCTGTAACTGACCACCCCCTCCCCCATCCTGTTTCAGGGAAGATCTATGCTCCGATGGAGAACAAGGGCGAGCTTTCTTCATACGAGATGAAACTGAGGTGAGGCCAGGGTCAGGCAGGGGTCGTTGCTGGGGTTGGGTGGGGGGGGGGGTCATCGGGTGGGGTGTCATCGGGCGGGGTGTCATCGGGCGGGGGTTGTTGCCAGGGTCGGGTGGAGATGCTGTTTCCTGATTGATGGGGAGCTGGCTCCTGATTGGCTGGTCCCTGCAGGAAGAAGCTGGACCTGTTTGCCAACGTGGTCCATGTGCGGAGTCTTCCCGGCTTCCCCACCCGGCACCACAACCTGGACCTGGTCATCATCCGCGAGCAGACCGAGGGCGAGTACAGCTCGCTGGAGCACGAGGTGACCCCCTGACCCCGGCCCCCGACCCATACCCCTGATCCCGACTCCAGTCCCGAACACTGATGTTCTGACCCCCGTCGCCCAACCTCCTTTGACCCCCCGACTCAGATCCCAACCCCCAGCTCTGATTCGATCTTGACCCTGATCCCCGACGTCCAACCTCCCCAGTTTCCCCATCTTGTTGGGGGCTGCAAGAGCAAGACGGTGACCTAGAGGAGGAGCGTTTACAAAGCAGTGGGAAAGATGGGTGCTTGTTTAAATCTCTCTGTCAGATAATTAGCTGTCGCCAATAAAGGGAAGGTAAGCTCAAGCAAAGCGGACAGTGTTGAAGTGGGAATCTAAGGCTTTGGTGAGAAGAGGTGGAGGTTCAGAAGCTGGGGCATGGTAAGGACAGGTTTTTCCAACTCTTTCCTCTTGAATAGTGGGAATGGCAGGCAAGGCAGGGGTCCGTGGGTCGCCAGGGAAGCCAGCAGTAACCCTGATGACTTCATCTGCGAGAGGTGCATTCAGCTGCAGCTCCTGACAAGCCAAGTTAAGGAGATGGAGCTGGAGTTGGATGAACTCTGGACCATTCAGGAGGCAGAGGGGGAGATAGACAGGAGTTACAGGGACATTATCACACCAAGGAGATAGGAAGAGGGTAGATGGGTGACAGACAGGAGAGGGAAAGGGAATAGGCAGGCAGTGCAGGGCACCCATGTGGCCATTCCCCTCAGGAACAAGTGTACCCCTTTGGGCACTGTTGAGGGGGATGACCTATCTGGGCAAGGCAGCAACATCTAGACCAATAGCAGCATGGTCAGCTCAGAGCCTGAGAAGGAAGGGTGAAGTTCAGTGGAACAATCGTCACAGGGTCTCGATAGTCAGGGGAACAGTAGGAGATTCTGCAGCTGCAAAAGAGAAAGTGCGTTGCCTCCCAGGTGCTCAGGTCCAGAATGTCTCTGAGCAGGTGCAGAATATTCTTAAAGGGGAGGGTGATTTTATTATTGGGCAATGAACATAAGGAATATGTTCTTAGAGTTTGGTAATAGAGATGACTGCCCCAATTGGATGGAAATAGAATTGAAATCCTTACGGGCGGTATTGGCCTCACCTTTACCCCTCTCTATTCCAAAACTAACAAAGAATTTTATAATGAGACAGATTGAAGATTTGGAGTCAATTAGGAAATTGTTTGGACTCATCCAATTCTACGCAATTGTTTACTCCAACTTGCCATTTTGGATGCAAATTATGAAGAATCGAATGGGCTAGGAATTAAAACTTTTAAGGATCTTTTTATCCAACAAAACTTTGCATCTTTACAACAGTTGATGATGAAATGTAATCTGCCAAATAGACACTTTTTAGATATTATCAAATTCAACGTTTTATTTGTTTCCATATCTTCTAGATTTCATGGGTGTAGGAAACAGGAAGGACTCATTAGAAGTACATGGTAGACTGAAAGGAGCTTAAGAAAGGACGTAGGTGAGCTCGAGGGACATGAGAAGGCCTTGGAATGTAGGATTAAGGTGAATCCAGAATGTTCTATGTGTATGTGAAGAACAGAAGGATGACGAGAATGAAGGTGGGGCCACTAAAGGATAAAGGAGGCCACATGTGCCTGGAGGCGGAGGAGGTCCTAAATGAATACTTGGTCAGTATTCACAAAAGGACCTTGATCAGGGTGAACAGGCCTGTGTGCTGGACAATATGGAGATTGAGGAAGTGTTGGATCTTAAAAACATAAAGATTGATAAGTCCCTGGGGCCAGACGTGATATACCCCAGGCTGCTGTGGGAAGTGAGAGAAAAAATAGCTATGATCTTTGAATCTTCTTTGGACACAGGGGAGGTGCCAGAGGATTAGAGAAAAGCAAATGTAGTTGCCTTGTTTAAAAAAGGTAATGGGGAGAATCCTGGGAATTCTAGACCAGTGACTCTTACGTCAGTGGGGTGTCAACTATCGGAGAGGATTCTTAAGGATAGGATCTGTGAGCATTTGGAGAAGTCCCGTCTACTCAGGGATAGCCAGCAGGGCTTTGTGAAGGGAAGGTCGTGCCTTATGAGTCTAATTGAGCTTTTTGAGGGGGTAACAAAAGAAATTGATGAGGGTCGGGCGGTAGATGTGGTCGACATTGATTTTAGCAAAGTATTTGACAAGGTCCTCACAAGAGACTCGTCCAGAAAGTCATGAGGGATGGGATCAGTGGAACCTTGGCCGTGTGGATAAAAAAATGGCTTGTAGGAAGAAAGCAGAGAGTAGTAGTGGAAGGAAAGGATTCTGCCTGGAGGTCGGGGACTAGTGGAGGGGCCGCAGGGCTCTGTTCTGGGACCCCTGCTCTTCATAATTTTTATAAATGATCTCGAAGAGACAGAAGTTTGTGGATGGGAGAGTTGTGGGTGGAGCTGAAGGTTATCGAAGGTTACAACAGGATATTGACAGGATGCAGAGTTGGGCGAAAATAGTGGCAGATTGAGTTCAATCTGGATAAGTGTGAGGTGATGCATTTTGGAAGGACAAGCCAGAAGGCTGAGTACAGGGTTAATGGCCAGTTACTTAAGAGTGTGGATGAACAGAGGGACCTTGGGGTTCAAATCCATACATCCCTCAAGGTCAGCACACAGGTTGATAGGATGGTTAAGAAGGCCTATGGGATGCTGGGCTTCATTAATAGGGGGATTGAGTTCAAGAGAGGTCATGTTGCAACTCTACAAATCTCTAGTGAGACCACACTTAGAGTATTGTGTTCAGTTCTGGTCACCTCATTACAGGAAGGATATGGAAGCTACAGAGAGGGTGCAGAGGGGATTCACCAGGATGTGGCCTGGTTTGGGAAACAAGTCTTATGAGGCAAGGTTAGAAGAGCTGGGACTTTTCTCTCTGGAGTGTAGAAGGATGAGAGGAGATTTAATAGAGGTCTACAAGATTCTGAGAGACATAGATAGGGTGGACAGTCAGCGCCTGTTTCCTCAGGTACGAATAGCGAACACCAGAGGACATATGTACAAAGTGAAGGTAGGGGAGACGTCAGGGGTCAGGAGTGTTGTGGGTGCCTGGGTTGCTGGGGGTGGTGGTGAGGGCTGGAACATGGAACAATAGGGGCATTTAAGAGACTCTTATACCCCTTTTACACAACCATTAAAAGACAGGAATTAACCACCTTTTAACTTCTTCACTTACCCGTGTGAACGTGATGAAACCGGGATGGGTTTCTGTCCAGTTGTTACCCGTGAAGGTAGGAAGTATCAGAGCCCATGCATGCAGGTTCAGCAAGCGGTGAAGGCGGCGAACAGGATGTTGGCTTTCATAAAGAGGGGATTGGAGTATAGGAGTAGAGAAGCCCTCCTGCAGTTGTACAGGGCCCTGGTGAGACCTCACCTGGAGTATTGCGTCCATTTCTGGTCCCCATATTTAAGAAAGGACATACTTGCTATAGAGGGAGTGCAGTGTAGGTTTACAAAGTTAGTTCCCGGGATGGCAGGATAGGTTAGAAAGACTGGGCTTATATGCGATGGAGTTTAGAGGGATGAGGGGAGACATGATTGAGGTATTTAGGATTATCAAAGAGCTAGACTGGGTGAAATCAGAGTACATGTTCCCAATGATGGGTGAGACTAGGACAAGAGGGCATAGTTTAAGAATACAGGGAAGGCCATTTAACACAGAATGAGGAGAATTTTTTTACTCAGAGAGTTATGGGTCTGTAGAATGCATTGCCACAGAGGGTAGTGGGGGTGGATTTTCTGGATAGATTTAAGAGAGAGTTGGATAAGGCTCTTGTGGGCAGGGGAGTTGAGGGTTATGGGGATAAGGCTAGGATTGGTTTATTAAAAGGGAAAGATCAGCCATGATCCGATAAATGGCGGCTGGCTCGAAGGGCCAATTGGCCTACTCCATTGTCTATTGCTATGTAAAAGGCTTTCCTGGGATGCCAGGTGTAATGCAGGCCCTGCCTCCTTTTGCACTGGGTCGGTATGTAAAAGGTCACAGTGACCCGGCTTTTCTTAGTGAACGACCTGAACTGGCTTTAAACACAGGTCGTTCACACCACAATTAAGTGGGATCTCTGTGTAAAAGGGTTCTTAGACAGGCATAATGATGGAAGAAAAATTAAGGGTTACAGGATAGGGAGGGTTTATTTAGTTTGTTGAATAGATTTATATAGGTTGGCACAACATTGTGGGTTGAAAAGCCTGCACTGTGCCGGAATGTTCCATGTACCCTGGACCTGGTCATCACTGAGCAGACTGAGAGCGAGTGCAGCATGCTGGAGCATGAGTTGAGACCCGGCCATGACCCCTGACCTCCGACCCCACCTCTCTGTCCCATACCTTGACCCGTCCAGCTCTGCCTCAGCTGGCTCTGACTGTATCTCCCTGGGTCAGAGTGTTCCGGGGGTCATCGAATGTCTGAAGATCATCACGAGGGAGAAGTCCCGGAGAATCGCCAAGTTCGCCTTCGACTACGCCACCAAGAATGGACGCAGCAAGGTCACGGCTGTCCACAAGGCCAACATCATGTCAGTGTCATCCTCAGCCCTTCCCTCGACCACCCCCAGCCTTCCTTCTCCCCTTGTCACTGTTCCTCCTTCCCTCTCCCTCCCCACTCCCCCTGTTCCCTCTAGCCCACCCCCCTTTTCTCGTTCCCCCAGCAATTCCCTCTCTTCCCCTCATCTCCCCAGTCCTTCCCCTCTTCCCCTCTTCACCCACTGGCCCTTTCCCTCCTATTCCTTTCCCCTGCACTCCCCCAGCACTTCCCCTTTTCCACCTGCCTCCACTTCCCCTTCCCTTCCTGCCCCCTCTTCCCCTTCCACCTCCACCCCTCCTTCCATCTTCCCCCTTCCTCTTCTCCCTCATTTTTACCTCCTTAGTATGGACCATAGAACATTACAGCTCAGAAACAGGCCCCTTCACTCCTTCTAGTCTGGGCTGAACCATTTTTTCTACCTCGTCCCACTGACCTGCACCCAGTCCATATCCCTCCATACCCCTCCCATCCATCTACCTGTCCAAACTCTTCTTAAATATTAAAATTTAGTTCATGTTCACCACTTCAGCTGGCAGCTCGTTCCACACTCCCACCACTCTCTTCATGAAGAGGTTCCCCCTAAACTTTCCCTTTCACTCTTAACCCATGTATCTCACCTCCCCTCAATCACATTCATTCAGGTGCCTTGCCTTTCGGCGTGGGCAATCATATCTCTCCATCTGTCATGATCTCTGCCTCTCTGAATTGTAGTTGTTGCCTCCCCTGTTCTCCTTCGGTGAAGGCTCTATCTTTGAGCTGAGACCGTAGTCGATGTTGAGTTCATAATTATATAAGGGAAAAACACTGAAGTGGTTTCCCGTTGCCTTCTTCAGTTGTAGTGTCCGTACTGGACGGGTAACCCTGGCCAGAGATCATCAGATTCATCTGCCCAGCGGTTTTAGTTTTACAACCATAAATTCCAGTTTGTAGAGTATGCTTGTAAAAACCATCTACAACCCATAGCTTCACATGACCCTGATTGGGGGGATAAACAGGTGCGACACCTTGTCCAAGGGGGGCCTGCAGGCTATCGGATGGTAGGAACACCTTACACCTCCTTTTGCTGAGATGTGCTGCAATGACACTGAAATAATTTAAATTTTAAATACCTCGATCAAATCTCCCCTCATTCTCCTACACTCCAGGGAATAAAGTCCTAACCTGTTTAACCTTTCCCTGTAACTCAGTTCCTGAAGTCCAGGCAACATCCCAGTAAATCTTCTCTGCACTCCTATCTTATTGATATCTTTCCTGTAGTTCGGTGACCAAAACTGCACACAATCCTCCAAGTTTGGCCTCGCCAATGTCTGATACAACTTTACCATAACATCCCAACTCCTGTACTCAATACTTTGATTTATGAAGGCCAAGATGCCACAAGCTCTCTTGACAACCCTGTCCACCTGTGACACCACTTTCAGGGAATTATGTATCTGTATTCCCAGATCCCTCTGTTCTACCGCACTCCTCAGTGCCCGACCGTTCACCGTGTACGTCCTTTCTTGGTTTGTCCTTCCAAAATGCAACAGCTCACACTTGTCTGCATTAAATTCCATCGGCCATTTTTCAGCCCATTTTTCCAGCTGGTCCAGATCCCTCTACAAGTTTTGAAAACCTTCCTCACTGTCCACAACGCCTCCAATCTTAGTGTCATCTGCAAACTTGCCGATCCAATTGACCACATTATCATCCAGATCATTGATATAGATGACAAACAACAATAGTCCCAGCACCGATCCCTGAGGCTCCACCACCAGTCACAGGCCTCCAGTCTGAGAAGCAACCATCGGCCATTGTCAAATCCAGTTCACTACTTCACCATGAATACCGAGTGTCTGCCCCACCTCCCATGTGGGATCTTGTCAAAGGCCTTATTAAAGTCCATGTAGACAACATTCACAGCCTTTCCTTCATCAGAATTTAAAAAAAAATAAATTAAACTTTCTTGGCAACTTCTTTGAAAAACTAAAAAATTGGTTAAACATGACCTAACACATACCTGCACCTCTTCCCTCTCCACTCTTCCCCCAGCCTTTTATCCCTCCTTTCTTGCCCCCCCCCCTTCTCCACCTGACCTCTTCTGTTCCTGTGCAGGAAGCTGGGTGATGGTCTCTTCCTGCAGTGCTGTGCAGAGATGGCCAATCTCTACCCCAACATTGAGTACCAGTCAGTGATCATCGACAACTGCTGCATGCAGGTAACCCAGAGGTCTGCTCCCTCCCTACACCCCAACACTCTCTCCTGTCCCACCGCCCCCACCCTCTTCACCAACCCTCCCTTCCCACCCCTTCCCTCCCTACCACCCGCCTTCCCCATTGCCCTCACCTGTTCTACCGTCCCCACCACCTCTCCTTCCCCACTGCCCACCGTCTCGCCACTACCGCACCCTCCCTCCTCCCTGCCCCCCTCCATCCCCACTACCCCTAGCCTTCTAATCATCGCCACCTTTCCCAACCCTCCTCCCCCACCCTCGACTCTGCCCTCTGCCCTACAGTGGTGTCAGATCCCATCACCTCCCACACCCCTGATTCTGCCCTCTGCCCTACAGCTGGTGTCGGACCCCCATCAGTTTGATGTGCTGGTGATGCCGAACCTGTACGGTAACATCATCGACAACCTTGCAGCTGGGCTGGTGGGAGGCGCTGGCGTCGTGCCGGGTGAGAGCTTCAGTTCCGAGATTGCTGTCTTTGAAACGGTGAGTGGCACCCCCCCCGGGTGGGGCCTGGCATCTCAGCCACACTACGGATTCATGCTGATGTTCCCAGGCCTGGTGGTGAGGGGAAAGGCAGGTGCAGTTCCCTCTGCCATGAGGGAGGCTAAGGCCCTTCAACCCAGTCTGATAATGCTGACCCAGATTGACCTACATTCCGCTGAACATTTCCTATCCCGTGGACCAGTCTAAACGCCTGTCACTGCCTCTACCCCTTCCCCCAGCAGCTCGTTTCTCACACACACACAACCCCCCCCCCCACCCTCTGTAGAAAAAAGGTGCTCCTCAGGCTCCTTTTAAACCTTGCCCTGTAATTTTAGACCCCTGACTCCAGGAAAAATCTCATGCCCCTCATGATCTCAGAAACAAGGTCCCCTCTCAACCTCCTATGGTCCAGGGAGAAAAGTCCCGGCCTCTCCCTCCTTGCAGTTTACACCAACAAGTCCAAACAACTCGAAAATAATCTCTCTGCCCTTTTTCTCTTCCTAGTGTTTGTGCTATAGCTGGGATCCAACTGGTACACAATCTCTTCTCCGTGTGGGAGGGAGTCCCACATTGATCCCTTACACCCCACATCTGTGTGGAGGGGGAGGTCCCAATCCCCCTTACACCCCACATCTGTATGGAGAGGGGGTCCCTCATCCCTCTTACACCCCACATCTGTATGGAGAGGGGGTCCCACATCCCCCTTACCCCCTACATCTGTATGGTGGGGGTCCCACATTGTTCCCTTACACCCCACATCTGTGTGGAGGCGGGGGGTCCCACATTTGTGTGGAGGGGTCCAACATCATTCCCTTACATCCCACATTTGTGTGGAGAGGGTCCCTCATCCTCCTTACACCACACATCTGTGTGGAGGGGATCCCTCATCCCCCCCTTGCACCGCACATCTGTGTGGAGGGGGTCCCTCATCCCCCTTATACCCCACATCTGTGTGGAGGGGGGTCCAACATCGTCCCCTTATACCTCACATCTGTGTAGAGGGGGTCCCACATAAATGACCTGGATGAAGGGGTGGAAGGATGGGTTAGTAAGCTTGTAAATGACACAAAGGGTGTTGAAGGTTACAGGGTGATATAGACAGGATGTAGGGATGGGCAAGCTCTTCAGCGCTTGACGTCCTGTTTTGCGGAAACTGCCAAAATGTTTGGCCTGGAAGTCAGCCTGAAGAAAACTGAGCTCCCCACCATGACTACCAGCCACCCCACATCTCCATCAGGCACACAGAACTCAAAATGGTCAACCAGTTTACCAATCTCGGCTGCACCATTTCATCAGATGCAAGGATCGACAATGAGATAGACAACAGACTTGCCAAGGCAAATAGCGTCTTTGGAAGACTACACAAAAGAGTCTGGAAAAACAACCAACTGAAAAAGCTCACAAAGATAAGCGTATACAGAGCCGTTGTCATACCCACACTCCTGTTCGGCTCCAAATCATGGGTCCTCTACCGGCATCACCTACGGCTCCTAGAACGCTTCCACCAGCGTTGTCTCCGCTCCATCCTCAACATTCATTGGAGCGCTTTCATCCCTAACGTCGAAGTACTCGAGATGGCAGAGGTCGACAGCATCGAGTCCACGCTGCTGAAGATCCAGCTGCGCTGGGTGGGTCACGTCTCCAGAATGGAGGACCATCGCCTTCCCAAGATCATGTTATATGGCGAGCTCTCCACTGGCCGCCGTGACAGAGGTGCACCAAAGAAAAGGTACAAGGACTGCCTAAAGAAATCTCTTGGTGCCTGCCACATTGACCACTGCCAGTGGGCTGATATCGCCTCAAACCGTGCATCTTGGCGCCTCACAGTTTGGCGGGCAGCAACCTCCTTTGAAGAAGACCGCAGAGCCCACCTCACTGACAAAAGTCAAAGGAGGAAAAACCCAACACCCAACCCCAACCAACCAATTTTCCCCTCCATCCGCTGCAACCGTGTCTGCCTGTCCCGCATCGGACTTGTCAGCCACAAACGAGCCTTCAGCTGACGTGGACTTTTACCCCCTCCATAAATCTTCGTCCGCGAAGCCAAGCCAAAGAAGAAAGAAAGAGAGGGATGGGCAGAGAAGTGGCAGGTGGAGTTCAATCTGGATATGTGTGAGGTGATGCATTTTGGAAGGACAAACCAGAAGGCTGAGTACAGGGTTAATGGTCGGTTACTTAAGAGTGTGGATGAACAGAGGGACCTTGGGATTTAAATCTATACATCCCTCAGGTTTATGGGATAATTAAGAAGGCCTATG
Source organism: Narcine bancroftii (assembly GCF_036971445.1). Lineage (NCBI taxonomy): Eukaryota > Metazoa > Chordata > Chondrichthyes > Torpediniformes > Narcinidae > Narcine > Narcine bancroftii. The sequence continues at coordinate 2,320,812 of NC_091471.1, read as the reverse complement.
GAATGTTGGGCTTCATTAACAGGGGATTGTGTTCAAGAGTCGAGAGGACATGTTACAACTCTACAAATCTTTGGTTAGACCACACTTACAGAATTGTGTTCAGTTCTGGTCACCTCATTACAGGAAGGATGTGGAAGCTATGGAGATTTACCAGGATGTTGTCTGGATTGGAAAATAAGTCATGAGGCAAGGTCTGTTTGGAGAGGGTCCCACATCATCCCCTTGCACCCTACGTCTCGAGCGTAGAAGGATGAAAGGAGACTTAATAGAGGTCTACAAGATTCTGAGAGGCATAGACAGGGTGGACAGTCAGCACCTGTTTCCTAGGGCAGGATCAGCAAACACCAGAGGACATGTGTACAAAGTGAAGGGAGGGATGTTTAGGGGAGACATCAGGTTGTTTCTTTATACAGAGAGTTCTGGGGGCCTGGAATGCCTTGCTGGGGATGGTGGTGAAGGCTGAAACTTTGGGTACATTTAAGAGATTCTTAGACAGACACATGGAGGCAGGAAAAATAGAGGGTTACGGGGTAAGGAGGGTTTAGTATTAAGGAACACTGTATAAAGGTCAGCACCACATTAAGGGCCTGTACTGTGCTGTCGTGTCCTATGTTCTATGAATCTCCCCTCTCAACCCTGCTTCAGAGTAAAGACATTCACAAAATATTCATTAAAAATGCACCTAAATGCTGGAAGAACTCAGTTGGTCTTTTCATCCATATGAGACAAAGATATATTGCTGACATTTGGACCTGAGCCGTTCAAGGAATAGGCAGAATGAGCCAGAAGCAGGAAATCCCAGAATTCAGTCAGTTCTGGCTGGGGGCAAAAGGTGTTAATTGGATATGATAGGGATGAGGTGGGAATTGATTGCGAAAGGAGATGGGGAAGGGGATGGGAGAAGAATGGGAGGGGGGTGGTTAACGGAAGCCAGAGAAGTCGATGTTAATGCCGTGTGGTTGGAGGGGGCCCAGTCGGAAGGTGAGGTGTTCCTCCAATTTGTGGGTGGTCTCAGTCTGGCCATGGATTCTTTGTACATGGTGCCAAACCCAGTTCCATTCTGTGCTGACTGATCCGATCAGGTTATGACTGGTTGAAACTGACCTGCCTTGCAGGTTCTCACATCCTGGGGTAGACATCGGTGTTGTACCTTAACTGGAACTGCTTGGGCGAGAGCCGCTGTCAGTTCTGGTGATGGAGTCACAGCAATGTGCAACACAGAAACAGCCTTGGTGCCTCGTTGTCCAGCTGACCACGACGAACACGAATCCCCTGTCCTGGGTAAACTTGTACCTCTCACTTTGTTCGTTTTAGATTGGTCTAGGTGCAAGGGAGACAGTGCACAGGGAGACAGCGCACAGGTACTCTTAAGCAGGGGATTGGAACTGGGTCGCTGGCACTGTGATAGAGTAATGTGAACCCTAGAACGTTACTGCACAGGAACAGGCCCCTTTGGCCCTTCTAGTCTGCGCTGAATTACTCTGCCTAGTCCCACTGACCTGCACCTAGACCATAGCCCCCCATACCCCTCCAATGCATGTAAATAAGCAAATAAGGGTGGATAAATCCCCAGGGCCTGATAAGCTATTCCCTCGGACCTTGAGGGAGGTGAGTGTGGAAATTGCAGGGGGTCTGGGAGAAATATTTAAAATGTCCTTCGCCACGCGTGTGATGCCGGAGGATTGGAGGAGAGCTCACGTTGTTCTGTTGTTTAAAAAAATGCTCCAAATATAACCCTGGAAGTTATAGGCCAGTGAGCCTGACGTCAGTAGTCGGTAAATTATTGGAAGGTGTTCTAAGAGATCGGATGTACATTATTTGGATAGTCATGGACTGATTAGGGAAAGTCCACATGGCTTTGTGTGGCATAGGTCGTGTTTAAGAGTTCTTTGAGGAAGTTATTATGAAAGTTGATGAAGGAAAGGCTGTGGATGTTGTCTACATGGACTTTAGGAAGGCCTTTGACAAGGTCCCACATCAGGAAGGTTCAGACGCTGGGTATTCATGTGAGGTAGTGAACTGGATTCGACACTGGCCGGACGGGAGAAGCCAGAGAGTAGTGGTGGATGATGCTTCTCAGACTGGAGGCCTGTGACTGGTGGTGGGGCCTCAGGGATCGGTGCTGGGGCCATCGTTGTTTATCTTCCTCTTTCTTTTTAAATTATTTTTATTGATATTCAATAGAAAAAAATGAACAAAACAATTATGATGTGTTGTGGAATGAGTAAAAAAGTTATAACTGATCCATTTGTAGAAATTGAGAAGTACAATGGCACAAACATAATGAACAAAAAAGAAAAAAAGAGATAAATTCGAACCCCCCTTCCCCTCAGCAAGGTTGAAGGTTGATGTTTTAAAAAATCCAAGTGGCATCACCTTGGAGAGAGAGAGCACGGTGCCAAGATTCCAAATCAACACCGACTCTTGAGGTGACCACCATAGTCCATAAATGAGCCCTGTATCGTTTGGAATTTGATATTTGAATCAATGACCGCATCTCCAATTATTCCAAGTTTAAACAAGACATAATATCCCTGAGCCATGGGCATGTGGAGATGAAATAATGCCTTTCCGTTTAACCACAATTGCATGTCTGGCCATTAACGAAGAACAGGATTGAAATGAAGTTACTATATTAGTATTCCAGAAAGAGCTAATCTGGACAGGTTCCATGACCTCACTGGTTGTTTTCCTGACTTCCCATGACTTTGTGCCTGTTTCCTGAGTAAAAAAAACATTTAAAATCTCCCCATCTCTTTTGTCTCCGTACAAAGCCGACCACTCTGATCTTCAACGGGACCAAGTTTATCCCTTACTCTCCATTTGCTCTGAATATACCTGTAGAAACCCTGAGGATTTTCCTTCACGTTGTCACCAAACCAACTTCACATCTTTTTTCCTTCCTGATTTCTTTCTTGAGGTTTTCTTGCATTTTTTATTCTCCTCCAGTCCCTCATTTGCTCCATGTTGCCTATACCTGTTCTACACCTCTCTCTTCTTCCAAACCTGATCCCAGTATCCCCCAAAAAAAAGGTTCCTTCTGCCTGCTAACCATATAACCATATATAACAATTTGCAGTACGGAAACAGGCCATATTGGCCCTTCTAGTCTGCACCGATTTACGTGAAACTCCACTAGTTCCACCTACCCACTCCCATCCCCATAACCCTCCAACCCCTCACATCCATGTACTCATCTCGCCTTTAATCCTGACATACAAACTCTGTACTCTCAAAATTTCCCCTTTGAAGATCCTCCACTTACTTCACACATCCTTGCCCGAAAACAACTTATCCTAATCCACACATTCTAGATCCTTCCTCGTTTCCTCAGAATTTGGCCTTTCTCCAATTTAGAATCTCAACCCGAGGCCAGACCCATCCTTCTCCATAATTAACTTGAAACTAATGGCTTTATGATCACTGGACCCAAAATGTTCCCTGACACATACTTCTGTCACCTGTCCTGTCTCCTTCCCTAGTAGGAGATCCAGAATTGCACTCTCTCTCGTTGGTACCTCTATATATTGATTTAGAAAACTTTCCTGAACACATTTGACAAACTCCAAGCCATCCAGCCCTTTTACAGTGTGGGCGTCCCAGTCAATATATGGAAAGTTAAAATCCCCGACTATCACAACCTTGAGTTTCCTGCAACTGTCTGCTCTCTCTCTACAGATCTGCTCCTCCAATTCTCACTGATCTGGTCGACAATACAACCCCATGAGTGTGGTTAGACCTTTTCTGTTCCTCAGCTCCACCCATATACCTTCAGTAGACAAGCCCTCTGGTCTGTCCTGCCTGATATTTTCCCTGATGACCAATGCCACTTCTTCCCCTTTCATTGCCCATCTGTTCTATTGTGGCTGTACACACAGAAGCCAGGAACATTGAGCTGCCAGTCCTGCCCCCATGCAGCAGTGGATTGGAACCGAGTGGCTGTGATAGTGTAGCTTGAACTACTATGTTAACTATGTGATCCATTGGCATCACCTCAGGGTGGGGGTACATTCCGTAACTGTCTGCGTCTCATTGCAGGGAGCGCGACACCCATTCTCACAGGCGATGGGAAGGAACATCGCCAACCCCACAGCCATGCTGCTCAGCGCAGCCAACATGCTCAAACACCTCAAGTAAGTGTTGGTGCCCCTTTCCCCATCCGCCGGACCCCTCCCTGTCTGCCAGATCCCCTCGAACCCTCCCCATCTACCAAATCCCAGGGACCCCTCCCCATCCACTCATCCTGTTCCCTGTCCCCAGGACCCTTCGCCAGGAACACCCATCTCCCCACCCGCCACTCTACCCGCTGTTGGAGGGAGGGTGCCAGGACAGAGGGTCCCCCCCAGCCCGCGTTGGGGAGCTGTGGTTTGGGGGATCTGATTGTCTCGTGTCCGTTACAGCCTGGATCTTCACTCAAGCCAAGTGTCCGATGCCGTGAGGAAGGTCATCAAGGAGGGAAAGGTGGGTGTGATGAGGGGGGGGGGGACTCAGTCCTCACCCTAATCGCTGTTTCCCCACCCCCCCCCCATCCCACATCCCCCACCCTGACCACTGAGTGCAACGGCAATCAAGGGTCGGAAAGAGGCGGGGAGCCATCACTGTGAAGGGAGCTTTATGGGGGGGTGGAATGTGTGGACAGGGGATGAACCACTGGGAGGGGGGGTTGTGTGGAAATGGGGGAGGAGGGACCTTTTTTCATTTGAAATCTTCCTCTTGTTTATATCTTGACATTTCAAGATCCCTTTACTGTCATGTAATAGCACAGAATGTAATATTACACAAGACTGCCTTCTCCCTGCTGTAAGGCAGTCTCCATGAGCATCGCCCAGCACCTCTTACAGAATGAGTAAAAGGGCGTCCCTTCAGAGTCACTGAGTGTCCGTAGATTTTCCTCCAGTTCTCCCGCAGCTAGACAATCTCCTGTTCGATCCATCGGCCGCCCGAGCTCCAGATCCAAACCTCTCTCACGGTCAGGAAGCCTTCAGCACCCGAGGCCCTTCGGGAGCCCTTCCTGCCCTCAGTGCCCTTTCGAAATCCAGCTCCAATACCTGGTTCCCATAAGCCAGTCTCCAGCAGCCCGTGCGGGTCCTCCCCCCACCACAAGTCGCCCGCAGCCCGTGTGGGTCCCTCAGCCGCTGAGCACCTCGCTGGCCCGTCGCTGTGGTCACCATCCCTGTAGGGTTGTCTGTTCTGCTTCTCCTTCTGAACGGAGGGGGTGGGGGTTGTTCTCCCCATTTCTGGTGCCCTGTGCTGGTCCACTCTTCCCTCGGTGTCTGCAACCCCTCATGGCCGCTGCCAAACACAAGCGACACCATCTTGAACACAGACCCCATGTTGACAGAATTTTACTCACAAACACCATTAGCTGCAGGCATTAGCACTGGGCGGTTGGACCCTGCAGAGCTGCAGTTTGTCTCTGCTCTTTTGGGTCCACACCAGTGGCAGCGCAGCACAAGGACGGCTTCATCCCCCATTGCCATCAGATTCCTGAATGATCAATAAACGAGGCACTGAATTATTTTGTAAGATCATTGTGAATATTTTCACTCCTGATACTGCTGCAAACACTAAATTTCAAAACGTTCATGACCAACAAATCCTGATTTTGAAAGTCCAGACCCCCACTGGCAGTGATCGATGGAACTCTTGCTGCAAATGCCCAACATCAGGAATATTTGTGATCCCAGAGTGTCCGTCTGGGTGCTGTGTGATTGCTCAGACAAGGGTCTGTCTGGGTGCAACCCTGTGGAAGTGAGGAATATTCATGACCCCAGGCCGCCCCAGGCTGTATGTGACTCCTCAGGGAAACCTTTGTCTCAACACAACCCTGCAGAAATGCGGGCTGCCCCCTGAGCTGGGACTTCGGGGAGGTGGTGTGGGAAGGTTGGCGGGTAGAAATGGGGGAGCTGCGGTTGCCATGGTGAGAGGTGCCCAAACACTCAAGTCAGAGGTTAGCATCTCCCACTGGCATGGGGATGGGGGTGAATGCTCCAGACCCACCCTCAGCTGGAGTGCTGAGCTCAGGGGGGTGTGGGCAGAACTCGGCTGCTGTTAACAGGCTTCGGTTCTGATCTCTCCACAGGTCCGCACCACCGACATGGGTGGATACTCAACGTCAGCAGAATTCACAGCGGCTGTCATTGCCAACCTTGGCACGTGAGCATGGTTGAAACCCCAGGACCATGACTCACTGCGCCCTATGACTGGAGCCCCAGGTCCACATCCCACCCCCATGGCTGGAACCTCACATCTCACCACAACAGCTGGAACCCCTTTTCCCACCCCCACCCCACAGGTGAAACCCCACGTCTCACCCTCACCCCATGATTGGAACCCCACAGTCCCACCCCACGACTGGAACCCCACGTCTCTCTCCCACACCCCCACCCCATGGCTGGAACCCCCCCCCCAAGTCTCTCTTCCAAGGCTGGAACTCCACATCCCACCCTCACCCCATGGCTGGAGCCCCACATCTCACCTCCACGGCTGGAACCCCAGAACCACATCCCACTCCCAGCCCGGTCCTGCTCTGCACCTTAGGAATTTAATCTCCAAAATGTTAATAAAACATGAGATCAACTCACTGCTTTACATGTGAACTTTAACATGTCGTGGGGAAGTCCAAAGTTCTTTAGATCACTGCTTGGTCTGGCAGTGGGGCCCTGGTCAGAGGTTATGGTTCTGCTATACACTGGGGTCAGTTGGTGGGCCCCGAGGTTAGAGGTTACAGCCCTACACACAGGTCAGTCGATGGGGCTGGAATCAGTGCGAGTTCCGTGACTGCAGGCGTGGACACTCACCCTGGGGAAATTATGGCAGAGTGGATGTGGGAGGAGGCAGGGCTCTCCACGAACGCCGACTGACAGGTCATCATGCGGGGGGTAAATGGCCTGTAGAAGGGACGGCTGCTGGAACATTGAGAAACCCAGAGAGGTCTGTGCCCAAGCAGAGAGCACCCATGGTCAGCAGCACAGCAATGAGGAGGACCAGTGGCCCCCACCAAGACGACTGGGAGAGGAGCCAACAGGGAGGAAGACCACAGCAGTGGACCAGTGCAGCCCTTGGCAGCTGGAGACTGGCTCAGGGGAACCAGGTATTGGTACTGGGAGCTGTGAGGGTCCCTGTGGTGAGCAGGGCTCCTGTAGGGTCTTGGGTGTCTGCAACCTCCTAATCGTATCTGGGATGAACCAGGAGCTCCACTTTTCCCCATCTTCGGGGTATCTGCCCCACGATGTCCAGCCTTAAGTTCAAAGTGATCACTATTCCTCAAAAACTCCCCAACTGGTATAGAATCTCACCCTCCCCCCTTTCTGGTTCGACTAATTATGTGCATATTCACAATTAAATTCTGCCCCATCTCAGCCCCTGACACCAAGGACCTCCCATCAATACTGGGGCAATTATAGTCCCCCAGAGCAACAACACTGGCACTTTAATAATCTATCCACACATTTGTTCCTCGGCCTCCTCGTGCCCTCCTGTAGTACAGCCCTGTCACAGTGCTCCCTGCCAGGAGATTGGTCCTTGTATGGTTAAAGTGCAACCCATCCCTCTTGAACAAGTTCCCCCTCCTCCCAGAAAGATCCCAGTCATCCAAAAACCTGAAACGCCGCCTCTACTCTTCAACCCCAAGGATTTATCCATCTGAATGTTTTTCATGAACTGTTAACCTTGATGTGCACAAGCACATTTGTCTACGTGGTTGGTCAAGTAGGAAAGTGCACACAAGATTCAGGAAGCAAAAATCCAGATGGGGCTCGAGAATTGGGTTAGCATCTGAGGAATGTTTGTCAGCTCTTGGACTGTACTTGTTGGAGAACATAAGGATGAAGGGGGAACTCCAAGACATTTTGAATGCTGAAAGGCCTGGACAGAGTAGATGTGGCAAGGTGGTTTCCCATGGTGGGGGAGTCCAGGACAAGGAGGCACAACTTCAGGTTAAAAGGGCGTCAATTTAAAACAGGTGCGGAGAAATTTCTTTAGGCAGGGTTGTGAAGTCAGTGGACCTTGTTGCCACAGGCAGCTGTGGAAGTGAAGTAATTGGGTATATTTAAGACAAATGAACAAGTATTTGATTGATTAGTCAGTATCATGGGTTATGGAGAAGAAAGCTAGGGAGTGGGGCTGAATGATAAAAATCAGCTCATGATTAAATAGCAGAGCAGATCTAATGGGCTGATTGGCCTACCTCTACTTTTATACCTTGTGTGAATTGCAAAGGGGCCAAGAAGGAACTTATGAAAGGACAGAAGGGGGCAGCAGAACCCTAGACCATGACAGCACAGAAACCGGCCCCTTCGGCCCTTCTAGTCTGTGCCAAACCATTTTTTTGGTCTCATCCCACTGACCTGCACCCAGTCCATGCCCCTCCCATTTATGTCCCAGTCCAAATTCCTCTTACTTTGGACACCTCAGCTGGCAGCTCGTTCCACTCTCCCTTTCACCCTTAACCCATGTCCTCTGGTTTGTATCTCACCCACCCTCAGTGGGAAAAGCTGATCTATATTTACTCTGTCCGTCCCCCTCATAATTTTAAATGCCTCGATCAAATCTCCATTATCATTTTCAAAGAGCTGAGCAGTCTTCTCTGGGAGGGTGTGCTTTGTTCTGAGAGGCATGCCATGCCTCACGAGCCTGATTTGGACATTGATGAGGGCAGGTCATTTGACAAGGTGTCGTTCTCCCCCCCCCCCCCCCCCCCCAACCCGCCCTGGTAGGCTCAGAGTCAAGAGATCCAAGGAACCTCAGCTGTGGATTCCAAATAGCCTTGACTTCAGAAAGCAGAGGGTAGTAGATGGAAGGTGAGTGACCAGTGGAGTACCACAGGGATCTGTTTTGGGTCCCCTGGTGTTTGTGATTTTTATAAATGACCTGGAAAGGAAGTAGATGGATGGGTCAGTAAGTTTGAAGAGGATATAAAAGTGAGGGTTGGCATAAGTTATGACAGGATGCAGTGTTGGGCAGAGGAGTGGCAGATGGAGGCCGACCCAAATAAATGTGTGATTTATAAGCAGGATTCTTAAAAGAGATCTTTGGGTCCAGGTCCATAAATCCCTCATGTTAAGGCTTATGTAGTGCTGGCCTTATCCTTGCTGCCCTGCTGGTGGGGGGGTTGGGGGGGGGGGGGGGAGTTAAATTGGGTGGCACCGACTCTTGGGCTGAAATGGCCTGTTAATATGCTGTGTATCTAAATAAAAAAATTAGCCTGTAGATTGAGTTCAAGAGCCATGAGGTAATGTTGCACCTCAAAAAAAACTGGTTAGACCACACTAGCCCCTTAAGCTGCAGCGCCTGAGTCACCCTCCTGGGACCCAGGTGTGATTACTGGGCAAAAGGTGCTGGCTGGAAACATTTTTTAAACTGCAGGGGGAAATTGACTCATTAAATTGCAAACCCGGTGATTTAAGGAGGGGATCTCACCCCGCAAGACCGTGTCGCACTCACTGGAAGTCCTGCCAGATGTTCAGATGCTGGTTGCCCGGTGACACACGCGCTATCACCAGAATGAGCAGATCGGCAATTTTCCTGTTCAAATCACCTGTCGACATGACCTAGGTAAGTTTAACTGACTGAGGTAGGTTTGGGACCCAGTTGGACCCTTTCAAACTGCCGCATAACTGGGATGTTAACCATGCAAATTGCCTGGTTAACCCCATTTTATATGGCAGTTAAAAAAAAAGTTCTGGTCACCTCATCACAGGAAGGATGAGGAAGCTATGGAGAGGGTGCAGAGGAGATTCACCAGGATGTTGGCTGGATCAGAGAACGTCATATGAAGCAAGGTTGCTAGACCTTTTCTCTGGAGCAAAGGATGAGGTGAATTTGGATCTTGACTTGGGATTGTGTGAACAAGCTATAAGTGAGGGTGGACCAAGCAAGTTTCAAGCAGATAAATCTTCATTGGGATTGGTAAGTCTTTTGGATCTCTCCATTGGCCAATGGAATCCATCCAGTAAAGAGGGGAAGCACAATCAGAGAGGTCAGTGTGTGAGTGGCTCAGGTTAGGAGTGGAATTTTGAGGCTTTAATGTGAGATGTTTCAATAAAGAGGAAACCTATTCGAGGTCAAAAAAGATTCAGCAGGTAGCCAGAGGTAAGGGCAGGTTTTATTTATTTATTTTTCCTCTAGTCAGGGCAGGGGAACGTGTAGAATGTGGGTTGTCAGGGAAGCCGGCAATATCAATGATGACTTCATCAGCGAGAAGTGCATCCAGCTGCAGCTCCTAACAAGCCGAGTTAAGGACTTGGATGAACTCCGGATCATTCAGGAAGCAGAGGGGGTGATAGACAGGAGTTACAGGGACACTTACACCAAGGAGGCAGGAGGATAGATGGGTGACAGGAGGGAAAGGCAGGCAGTGTAGGGCACCCCTGTGGCCATCCCCCTTAATTACACATACCATTTTGGATACCATTGGGGGGTGGGTAAGACCCACCACGGACAAGCTATAGCTGAAACCTCACCATCCCACCCTCACCCCATGGCTGGAACCCCACGTCACACCCCACTCCACAGCTGGAGTCCAGTCCTGTGCCTAAGAAGGGAAGAGAGAAGAGGCGAGCTGTAGTGATAGGGGATGCCATAGTTATGGGAACAGATAAGAGGTTCTGTGGAAGAGATCGAGTATCCTGGATGGGTTGTTGCCTCCCTGGTGTCAGAGTCTGAGATATCTCAGATAGAGTTCACGGCATTCTCAAGGTGAGCAGTCAGAAGTCGTGGTCTATGGAGGGACCATGTTGTGGGTTGGAAAGATGAGGAGGTCCTGAAAGGAGAGTTCAAGGAGTTAGGGGTTAGGTTGAAGGACAGGATCCCCAGTCCAACAGAGGTGCACCAAAGAAGAGGTACAAGGACTGCCTAAAGAAATCTCCTGGTGCCTGCCACATTGACCCCCGCCAGTGGGCTGATATCGCCTCAAACCGTGCATCTTGGCGCCTCACAGTTTGGCGGGCAGCAACCTCCTTTGAAGAAGATCGCAGAGCCCACCTCACTGACAAAAGGCAAAGGAGGAAAAACCCAACACCCAACCCCAACCAACCAATTTTCCCTTGCAACCGCATCTGACTGTCCCGCATCGGACTTGTCAGTCACCAACGAGCCTGCAGCTGACGTGGACATTACCCCTCCATAAATCTTCGTCTGCAAAGCCAAGCCAAAGAAAATAAAGCAAGAATAATGTCTGATCATTCCCCATTATGAATGGATTGGATTTTTATAAAAAACAGCAATTAGTATGTAGATGGAGATTAAATTCTGTTATTAAAAAGGAAAGATTTTCATGATTTCATAAGTCAACATATTAAACTGTTTTGTGATATTAATTTACAATCGATGGATGTTGTTTGGGATACATTAAAAGCATATTTGAGAGAACAAATAATAAGTTTTACTTCAAAAATTAAAAAGGCGTGGCGGCACACCATTAGGCAGGAGAACCGGCCCCGCATGTCACGCGGGGCAGCCGACCAAAGTGGCACCGTTGGGGGTTTCTTCCCGACCTCAGCATCGGGCTTAGAAGCCTGCAGTGTGCGGCCCACGTGACACTCTGACGACGTCAGGGCCCACGGCGCGGTTCTCAGCCAGGTCCGGGCTGGGAGTACAAGACCAGCCAGGCAGACCCCAATAAATCAGTTTTACTCACTGAACTCAACCCGTCTGGTTGTGCGATCCTTCAGTGAGCAGAATAGCTGCCGCTACATTGGTGACCCCGACAAGTTCAAATGTCTTTGAATCCAATATGAACGACTTCGATCAACGCTACAACCATCAAGCTTCCTGACTTCTGGGTTCAGGAGCCTGAGACCTGGTTCAGCCACACAGAAGCTCAGTTTCACCTCCGCCAGATTTAATCAGATATGACCAAGTTTTATCATGTGGTCGCCACCCTGGACCAGACCACTGCCAAACGAGTGCTGCTCCTCGTTCAGCACCCACCCGCAGAAGTACGGGACCATCAAGCAGGTGCTTACCGGCTCCCTCGGCCCCTCCAGGCGCCAGCGTGCTGCTCGATTGACTCATAACCTACTTAAGCCCCTCTAATTCTAAGTGCACATGTGTGTAATGTGTATCTAGGTTTAAATGTTATTTGGTTCCGTCCAACCTCACGCTTTACAGGCAATTCTTCTACTGTGGACAGAAGTTAGCATTAATTAAGTTCACCAGGTGCTTAATAAGGAGGGTTCTAATTGGTTTTTAGTTTTTATTCCAGGAGAGCCACTCCAGTGTTTTCATGATGAAACTTTCCCCCTTTCAGGGTTCTCCAGATGATAACCTTTCTTTCGGGTCATCAGAGTTCCTTCTGCATGTCCTATTCCAAGGGAAACATTGGCCAGCCAGTCTTCTCTCCGTTGACCAGGCCAGCTTGTCTCCTCACTCCTTCCAAAGCTTGTTCTGCTCCTGCCTGGAAATATCACATCCTCTTCCAGACAGCAAACTGTTTCAAACTGCTCGATGTTGCTATTGTTAGGTTCGATACAGATTACAGGAAGGTTAATTCAGTAACTAACAGTTCCATCTGGTTTTGGTACCAGAATATAATCTGAGTTCAAAGGTCTAATAATATCTCAACATATTTTCCACCTCCTGATCCATGATTTTACTCCTCTGAAGGTTTATTCTATATGCGGGGCTGTTTTATGAGATTTGCTTCTCCTACATCATGATAAATCACTGATGTCCTTTTTGGAACATTAGGGAAAAAAATTTATGTATTTCAGAATTAATTCTTTCAACTGCATCTGCCCTTGTAACTTAAGATGGCCCAACTTTTCTTCAAAATTTTCCAAAATTGCTAAATTAGACAGATGCACAGGAACCATGGTTTAAGGTTACCCTCAAGATTCTGTTTCCAAAATCTTATGATCCACAACTTCCTCAACCTTGTCAACAGCCAACATAGGAGAGTCGGCCAACAAAGGCCCATCGAGCCTGCTCTGCCATTCAATACGATCATGGCTGATCTAATTTATGACCCAACTCCACCTACCTGCCTTCTCCCCATATCCCCTAATTCCTCTATCATGTAAAAATTTATCTAACTGAATTTTAAATATGTTTAATGAGGCAGCCTCAACCACTTCCCTGGTTAGAGAATTCCAAACATTCACTACTCTCTGGGAAAAACTATTTTTCCTTATCTCTGTCCTAAATCTACTCCCCCGAATCTTGAGACTGTGTCCTCTCATTTTAGTTTCCCCGGCCAGCTCAAAAAACCTTCCTACATCTATCCTATCCATACCCTTCATAATCCTATGTTTCTATAAGATCGCCTCTCATTCTTCTGAACTCGAGTGAATACAATCCTAGACGATTTAATCTTTCATCCTAAGTCAACCCCTTCATCCCAGGGATCAACCTAGTAAACCTCCTCTGGACCGTCTCCAAAGTCAGTATATCCTTCCTCAAATATGGAGACCAGAACTGGACTCAGTACTCCAGGTGCAGTCTCACCAGTACCTTATACAGTTGCAACATGACCTCCCTACTCCTGATTTCAATTCCTCTAGCGATGAAGGCCAACATTCCATTTGCCTTCTTAATAACCTGCTGCACCTGCAACCTAACTTTTTGGGATTCATGCACAAGCCCTCCCAAGTCCCTCTGCACAACCGCATGCTGTAGTTTTTCACCCTTTAAATAATAATCAGCTTTTATTTTTCTTGCCAAAGTGGATCACCTCACACTTACTAACATTGTACTCCATCTGCCAGACCTTTGCCCACTCATCCAGCTTAACTCTCTCCCTCTGCAGACTCTCCACATCCTCATTACAATTTGCTCTTCCACTCAATTTGGTGTCATCCGCAAACTTGGCTCCACCACATTTTGTCCCCTCCTCCAAGTCATCAATGTAAATGATGAACAGTTGTGGGCCTAACACCGACCCCTGCGGCACCCCACTTACCACTCTCTGCCCACCTGAAAAACTCCCATTTATCCCGACTCTCTACCTCCTGTCAGACAACCAATTTCCAATCCAGGCCAATAGACTTCCCCGGACTCCACTTTCCTGTAACTTACTGAAAAGTCTCTTGTGCGGCACCTTATCAAACGCTTTCTGGAAATCCAAATAGACAACATCAACCTGTTCCCCTCTATCCACAGCACCCATTATATCCTCAAAGAATCCTAACGTTTGTCAAACAAGATCTTCCCTTTCTAAAACCATGCTGCATCTGCCTGATTGAACCCTTACGTTCCAAAAGTTTCACTATTTCATCTTTAATGACAGCTTCAAGCATTTTTCCAACTACAGATGTCAAGCTAATTGGCCGATAATTTCCAGTCTTCTGCCTATATCCCTTCTTATAAAGTGACGTGACACTTGCTGTCTTCTAGTCTGTCGGGACCTGCCCAGAGTCCAAGGAATTTTGGTCTTTGACCACCAATGCATCAACTATAACCTGCCATTTCCTTCAGAACCCTTGGATGCATATTATCAGGACCAGGTGATTTGTCTGGCTTTAGTCCCATTAGTTTCTCCATCACTACTTCCTTTGTAACAAATATTTTATCAAGGCCCTCCCCGACATTCGCATCCTTAACTCCCCACTTGGGCATGCTGGACGTGTCTTCCACCGTGAAGACTGACAAAATGTTTGTTCAATGCCTCGGCCATTTCCTAATTTTTTTGCTGCCAGTTTTCCTTTCTCATCCTCCAAGGGTCCTATGTTAACTCTGGCCACCCTCTTCCATTTTATATATTTATAAAATTTTTTGCTTTCTGTTTTTATATTTTGTGCCAATTTACTTTCATAATCCTTTTTTCCCATTTCTTATTACCCGTTTTGTAACCCCTTGTTGTCTCTTAAAGTTTTCCCAATCTTCCAGTTTCCCACTGCTCTTTGCAGCTTTGTACACCTGCGCCTTCAATTTTATACTCTCCTTTATTAACCACGGTTGATTTTTCCCTCTCTTGCTGCCCTTTTTCCTGACCGGAATATATTTTTGTTGAGCATTACCAAATATTTCTTTGAAAATCTTCCACTGTTCCATCAATGAGCTTGAGCTCCCAGTCCACTCTGCCCAATTCCTCCCTCATCCTATGGGAGTCACCCCTGTTTAAGGATAATATATTAATTTTAGATCTAACTATGTCCCCTTCCATCTGAATGAGAAATTCAATCATACTATGAGCACTATTTCCCAGATGGTCTCTATACATCATTTACTCATTGCACAACACCAGATCCAGGAGAGCATTTTTTCTTGTGGGTTCCTTAACCTGCTGCTCAAGAAAGCTATCGCGGATGCATTCTATGAAGTCCTCTTCCAGACTCCCACGACCAACTTGATTTTCCCAATCTATGACGACTGCTGTATCATTATTACATGCCTCACTTATCTATTTTTTTCCTGTGCCACTAAACTATTGTTTGGTGGGCGATAGATAACACCCACCAATAATTTTTTCCCTTTCTTATTCTTTATCTCTACCCAAATGGACTCAACATTATGCACTTTAGATCTTATACCATCCCTCACTACTGCCTGGAGCTCCTCTTTGATTAACAGTGCAACTCCACCTCTATTACCATCCTGTCTATCTCTTTGCACCACCTGATACCCTTGAAAGTTTAATTCCCACTTAGGGTCACCTTGTAGCCATGTTTCCGTGATGGCGACCCAATCATAGACATGGGTACCGATTTGGGCCTCAAGTTCACTAACCTTATTTCTAACACCTCTGATACAGACTGTTCTCCACTATCTTTATTCTCATACTGTTTTAACATATTTATGTGACAAACCTGAGTTTTATTCCTTCTATCTGGAGTGTTAATAACAGTTAACATCATTCAGTTTTTATTTAACTACGCATGGTCCAGGATTGTCATGTGTTGGAAAAATCAAAACTTTACTTCCTGTCTTAAAATTCCTCACTTGAGCTTTCCTGTCAAATAAACGCTTCATTTTACCCTGAGCCGTTTCTAAATTCTCTTGAGCCAAAGTCCACACTTTTTTATAACCTATTCTTAAATTTAGAAACATAATCCAGCAAGTCCAACGCCACATCCTCATTAACTTTTATCAACATTAAAGTCCTCTAACCTGATGTCCAAACAATTTCAAAAGGGCTGAACCCTCATGACTCCGGCACTCCCTTGCTGCAAACAACAATAAATGAATACCTTCATCCCAATCTTCTCCATTCTCCAGACAATAAATCTTCATCATATTTTTAAAGAGTAGAATTAAATCTTTCCAAAGCTCCCAGAGTTTCAGGATGATATGCAAATGAAGTGGTTTTATTCCCAACTCAAATCAATTGCTGAAACAACCCAGACAGAAAGTTAGATCCTTGTGGTGATCCAAAAACTGAAAAATCTTTCCAGAGCCTTTACCAGTTTTGGCTTTAATATTTCTCAATGGTTAAAGCCTCTGGAAATCTCGACACTGTACACATAATTGTTAGTAAGTACTGATTACCAGTTTTCAGTAGATACATAACCTACAATAACCCTCGTTGAAGGTTCTCCAACAACAGGAATAGGTTGTAATGAAGCTACTGGAGGACCCGATTAGGTTTCCCCACAACCTGAGAAAAATGACATGTCCAGCAGAGAAAAACCAGGCCAGAAAAATTGTCTCAATCTTATTCATGGTTTTCTTTACACCAAGATGACCACCCAAGTGTGTACTGTGGGGCTTGATTTAAAATTTAATTCCATTAATTTCTAGGAACAACTACCTGATGAATCACCCCCCCACCCTCCCCCCACTCTTCATTAGCAGGAATATCAAGAGGTCTCCCATTTTCTCATCAATTCCCTTTTAAATAATATCCACAAGCCATTTATTTAATATCCTGTTCAGTTACTTCTTTGTCCCTTAAGATAACAACATCTGAATCTATTTTCTGTGGCTAAATTAACTCTTTCGTTGACAAAGAGAAATCCTCACTCTCACAATTACCCTGTTCCCCCAAAACTATTTCAGAAGTACTGGGCAAGTCTCTATCAACTGGATCTTCTTCAGCTCTCATCATTTTCTTAGTCACAGACCGAGTTACTGCACATGCGGGATATATCTCACCATCCCTAACCTCATCCTTACTAGATCGAATTGTTAATCTCAAAACTGACCCAACTTTATCCTCTGTCAAATCATTCCCTATTAAATACGAGGCATCCTCATGGGCAACTTTGAAATTATTCCTATTACAACAGGTCCTTTAACTCAACCTTGTGAAGTGATGTTGATTGTACCTCACCTCCAACACCTTTAATCAAAGTTGTCAGTCCTTTGATCCACAGATCTGAATTGCTCAGCCTGTGACTGCCAGAATGGACAGGTCAGAATCTTCAAATTTTGGAAACAGCCCTCCCATCTGTCCTGCCCATTAGGTGAGGGTCACATAGCCAGACTGTAACATTAAGGTTGTGCTATCAATGGGGGCAGATACAGACGTGTCCACAGTCTCTGGCCTTCTGAGTCTCTTCACGCAGTTACTGCCCAAACAAGTTGCCGGGTGAAAAGGTCTCGCACTTTATTGAATTTACATATGTACAAGCTTTAAGGTGGATACATCAGTCTCTCGTCACAAAGGGGTCAAGCAAACACAGGGCTGGTGCCTACATTGGCAGGCAGGCCCAGCTTGGAGCAGTGCAAAAGAGGGGAGCAGCCACTGCAGCGCTCCGCTCCCTCTCCTTGAGGAGCCAACAGCACTGGGACCAGGCAGCTGCACTCAGGCCTCATGACAGTCACAGGGGGGAAAGGTCCTCCTCCTCCTCCTCCCTTGCCTTGTGCTTCTTCTTCTTCTTCTTCTTGCTGTTCACCACAGGGAGTTCGGGGGTGTCAGGCTCCAGGACCTCGGGGGAGTCGGGCACCACAAGCTGCCGACGTTTCTTCTTCCGGACAGGAGTCTCCTCCCCGTTTGCCACACCAACCTCCACAGGTACCTCCTCTGCTTCCTTTTTCTTTTTCTTCTTCACCACCTAGAGAGGGAGGAGTTGTTGAGTGTGAACAGTACAACCAGCAGGAGCACTCTTGCTGATGTCCTTACCTGGTTCTCCAGTTTCAGCTTCTTTGGAGTTGGTTCCTCGGCCAGATCTCCCTCGGCAGCAGCCTGTCCCTCTACCACCTCGCCCTCGGCAGCAGCCACTTCCAGTGCCCGCTTCTCCCTCTTCTTCCGCCTCTTCTCTTTTTTTTCCATTTTGCGTTTCAGTTGTGCTGCCACCTCGGCTGCCTGGAAAGCAGCAACAAGTGATCAGTGTCCTGCCAGCCAAAGTCACCCACATCACAGCCAGCCATGCCATCAGACCTATTGGATCAGTCTCATTAAATCAGCTTTTTTTTTAAACCTCCACACTACAACGTCAGGATAAATGTACATCATCTCCAGCAGGACCAGGATCATATAGACGTGACTCAAGGTGAACAACACCCACCTCAGCAGCTGCCTCCTTCATAACGTCAATATTTTTGCGGGGAGCCTCTCCAGTCTCATAGAAGGCCAGGCGCTCTTCAACTTGGTCTCGCAGTTTGTCTCCAAACACATTGGTGGGGGTTTCTGCAGACGACAAGGAGAGCATCAAGAGCTGGTTCCAGGAACAAGGAGCCATCGTACAGCAGATTAGCTCTGCTCAGGAAGTGGTTGTCAACATTCACAACAGTGAGATACGGTTGACGAAAAATAGAACATCAGTGCAGCAGTCTCAGCTCCACTGCAGCAGTGGGCAGGGGACTCTGCCCCAGCTCCACTGCAACAAACCCAGCTCCACAGCACTCACCTGAGAAGCAGTCAATTCTGGATGCTATCGTGCATTTGTTAGCCAGATAGCGGGAGATACGGCCCTTGTTTTTAGCAGCTGCTCTGCCGATGAAGGTGGAGTGGAAGATCAGGCCATACTTGGGAGTATTGCTCCTAGTCCTCAAGGCCCTGAATCACAACAGGAAGGAGGTCCAGGTTAAACTCATTTCCCCCCCCCCCCCTCAGATTACAGCAAAGTCTAAGACCAATTCCCTCAGATGCTTTGAGCATCTGAATGTTTACCAGTGTAACTAACCATAGAGTACATTTAAATGGCACAGGATCAGGGGCTGGAAGGACCTGTTACCATGCTGGACCTTGAAATTAAATGTGTAGGAATGTGAAGGCAAACAAGTCTTACTTTAGTGGTGGGCAAACTATTGGGCAATGGTCAGACAGGATTTACACCGTTGAAGATTCAATAAAGTTTTGAATGCAAGTCTTATTCAGAAAATGAAGCTTAGAATCCAAGGGGGCCTTGCTTTGGAATACAGAATTGGCTTGGCCATGGAAAGTTGTAGATGACTCATTCTGCATGGAGGTCAGTGATCAGTGGTGTTCTGCAGGGATATATTCTGCGACCCCCCCCCCCTTCCTCTTCAAATTATTTGGATAAGGAAGTGGAAGGGTGGGTAAGTTTGCAGATGATGTGATGGAATTGAGGATTGTCCGTAGGTTACACAGAGACATTGGTAGGATGCAGAACTGGGCTGTGAAGTGGAATACAAGTGTAAAGTGGTTCATTTTAGTAGGTCAAACTTGAAGGCGGAATACAATATTAATGGAAGCAGTCTGCAGTGTGGACAGAGAGATCTTGGGTTCCATAAGGCACTCAAAGCTGCTTCACTGGTTGAAAGCAGTGTCAAGAAGGCCTTCATCAACTATGGGATCACATTCAAGAACCACAAGGCAATGTAACAGTGATTCAAGACCTTGGAACCGACTTGGAATGTGGTGTTTCATTCTGGTCAACTTACTATGTGGGTGCTATTGAGGGTGTAGAGGACACTTTCAAGATCGCTGCCTGCATTGGAGAGCATGGCTTGAGGATAGGTTGAGTGAACATAGTCTTTTCTCCTTGGAACGACAGAGAATGAGGGGTGACCTGTGGAGGCATACATGAGAGGCATCGATAGCCTGAGACACTTTCCCAGAGCTGAAATGGCTAAGTAGAGGACAGATGCAAGTAAATTTTCTAGTGGTGGGTGCACGCAATAAGCTACCAGTAACTATGGTGGATGTATAATAGGATATTTTAAGCAACTATTAGATAGCTAAGAGCTGAAAAATATTGAGGGTTACATTGTCAGGAACTTCTAGGCAGTTTCAGTAGGTTAGTGTTAGCACAACTGAATGGCCTGTATTGGCAATTTCTATGTTCTATTTGGGGCGAGACAGGCAAGAGAGCACAAGAAAATTGGATGGTGGGAATGCTGTGATGTGAAGGGTTAAAGGACAAGTGGTGGGGAAGTATCGGAAAGGATAGGATTTAGGCATATTTGGAAAATCCAAGTCGGGTTAGTTTTTTTTGAGGTGACAAATCAAATTTTATATGGTCGGGCAGTGGTTATTGTCAGGTCGTGGCAGCTATCTCAGCCCTTGGTTCAACTTGGATTAGAGGGGATCTGTCATGCGGACATCGTGAGCCCAAGGACTTGTTCCTGTGCTATTCTGATCTATTTTGAGAACCTCATCTCAAAGACAAACAATTTAAACAAGGCTAGAGACTCGAGTGAAAAGGCAAATACCTAATCAGAGGAACGCAGCTCCAACCCGCACCCCTCAACAGTTAGACATTTCCCCAGCATGGCCACAGAGGGGATGGCTGCTCAGATCTGGGGTCTGTGATCATACACACTGCAGGCAGTGCCTCGACTCCGACTCCAGTCACCTGCCATCACCACAGCCATCCAGCAGTTGTACCTGAACAAAGCTTTCTCTGCACCCAGGATTTGGACAGTCGAGGCTGGGTACTTGGCCAGATTAGTCAGGCTGCCAGCGTGAGAGATAAGGC
The DNA here is from genome assembly GCF_036971445.1 of Narcine bancroftii. NCBI lineage: Eukaryota > Metazoa > Chordata > Chondrichthyes > Torpediniformes > Narcinidae > Narcine > Narcine bancroftii. The sequence continues at coordinate 2,300,050 of NC_091471.1, read as the reverse complement.
GGGCTCCAACCTGTGGAGAGAACAGCCATGTCAATTTTTGCGATCAAAAACTATCCCCCCACCAGCATTTAGCTGGGCCTTGCTCCTTTAACCCTGGGGGGACCAGCAGACTGCAGGTCATTGCATAGTGCACCCCCCCCCCCACCAGGTTCAGAATCCCTCAGTGTATTAGGGGATCAACAGCAGTCTCTGAGTACCCGAACCCAGGGAGATCCATTCACCACACACAAACAGACCCCTCAACACTTACCACCTCTCCAATCAGAGTAGCTAGGTTTGGTGCCACCTGATTCATCTTGGAACAAAGGTAGTCCTGGAGAGCTTTCCTGTACTCAGCGAGAGACACCACCCTGCTCGAGAAGCACTCGATATTAATGAGGTCAATGGGAGAGATATCCATCCCTGGCACAACAAGAGATGTCAGTTACTGTGAGGCAGGTGGGCCACTATTCCCACTGTTCTCTGCTCAGTGGTGCCACACCTCCCTCAGCAACACAAGTACCACAGGACAAGGCTCTGCCCAAAGCAGCAGGGATGTAATCCCAACAGTTCAAGGGAAGGAATACTCAGGAACCAGATTGTGGTCTACTGACCATCTGTTGTAAGTTCAGCAGTTGTTGCCTCCACAGGACCTGCTGCCAGCTCAGGAGCTGGACCAACTGGAAAAATCGGCCAGAAAGTGGCAGATGGAATTTAATGCAGAAAAGTGTGAGGTATCCTCTTTTGGAAAGCCAAACCAAGGTAGAACATACGTAGTAAATGATTGGGCAGAGGAGAGGAACAAAGGGATCTGGGGATTCAGATACACAATTTCCTGAAAGTAGTTGTAAAGGAAGCTTTTGGTATCTTGGCCTTCCTAAATTTAAGAATTGAGTAGAAGAGTTGGAATGTTATGAATTTGTCCAGGTATGTTATGCAGGACTAGACGTTACTACTATCCCTTATTGCACTCCTGAGACTTGCTGCCTAGACTCTGCAGGGTAGCCAAGTGAGTGGTGGCATCTTCTGGGTACCACACTCCTTCCTCAGTGTTTCGCTGATAGACCCACGACACCTCCGGAGGGATCAGCAGTGAATCCCAGTGTCTCCAGCTCACCTCCCGGTCCCATTCACTCACTTGGACGCCCAGGTGGAATTCTTTCTCCTCATCCAGAGCCACTAACTCCCCTTTTCAGACATTGGTGAGGTCAAATTTGGTACAGTTTTGGTCACCAAACTACAGGAAGGCTATCAGTAAGATGGAAAGAGCGCAGAGAAGATTTACTAGGATGTTGCCAGGTCTTCAGGAATTGGGTTACAAAATTAAACAAGTTAGGACTCTATGCCTTGGAGTGTAGTAGAGGTTTACAAAATTAATGAGAGGCATAGACGGTAACTGTGAATAGGTGCTTTCTACTTAGAGTAGGAGAGATAAATACAAGAGGACATGCATTTAGGGTGAAAGGGGAAAGATTTCGGGGGAACATCACTCAAGAGTGGACAGTGTGGTCTTAACAACTGGATCGATAATGGGAGTGTTCTGGTCAGTAGGACTAGCAGTATAATGTTTTGGCACTGACTAGAAGGGCCGAATAGCCTGTTTTCTGTGCTGTAGTGTTCTATGGTTCTACCTCTATCAAATTGCCCCTCATTTTTCTATGGCTGATGTATTTTTTCCTAACCCCATTCTCCTACCTTCTCCCCATAACACTTCAAGCTGCCAGTGGCAATGAATTCCATAGATTCATCACCTTCTGGCTGAAGATATTTCTCATCTCCCTTCTAAAAGGGTGTCTATTTATTTTGATGCCACAGCAGTGCAGCTTTTCCTTTATATTCTGCTTCCTGACAACTTGCCTTATTACAACATATAAGTTTAGAAAATAGCGTCTCTCTTTATTCTGGCGAGCCCACATCTTTCCTGCACTGTATTCCATCTACCACTTTACACCGACAGCCAGCCAGAAAGGACCCCACCTTGTTCAGACACCCGTCAAAGGCCCCCTGAAGTCCAAGTAACTACATCCACCAACTCTCCTGCCTTTAACATCCTCAAATCAGATTCGTCAGCTACGACTTTCTCTGAAGGCCAAACGCTGACTTTGGCTGATTTAAATTTGTGGTTTCAAGACACCCAAAATCTCATGCTTAATAATGGACTCTAGAATCTTGCCAACGACTGAAGTCAGCCTTACCAGGGGCACGAGGGCACCACCCAAACCAAGAGGCACGAGTCCGTCACCTTGGAATCAATACATCTTCCGCTCATACCAACTAAACTCCACTAACACCATCCACCCGACTGCAAAATTCAACTCATTTAAAGCAACTCTTGGCCGTGGAACAGAGATAAAGCAGTCGGCGCCAAGAACTCTGGATATGGAGGAGGCAAGGACAGTAAACCTCCCGAGTGGGGCAGTGGGAAATATTTGTTCATAGCATAGTGAACAGCCTGCCTCTCTCAGGATGACGTCTGCAACTTATTTTACTAACTCAGCATCCCCCAAGGCCCCCTCCCTCAAACTCACCCATGGAACTGCGCGATGCATCCAGGATTGCCTGTGCCTTGGCACTGTCCATCACAACCTCCTCCAGAGCTGGCAGACTCTCCTCTGACAGCTCCTTCCGGTTTCCAATCAGCTTTGCCAGTCGACAGTAAGTCTGATTCTCAGCTACAATCTTGATGAGCTCAGGAAAATGGTAACCGTACCACTCCCTGCAGAGAGGAAAGAAAGAAGTCAGGGATACTGATACAACACTCTCCAGGACATTGGTTAGTTCTGTCTCCCTGTCCACCATCCAGCCCAGGTCACAGGAAGAGCAGGGCTGAGTGTAATCGGGACTTCTCTTCTGCCTCCCCTTCCTGTACAGTCAATGCTGAATGAGAGCAGAGTCTGTGGTAAGCACAGGGAGACTAATCACCTGACTCCCATTTACGCTGAACCCCCCCCACCCTGCCCACAATCAGTACAGGTAATTCAACACTCAAGCCCCCCAGAGAACTACAGAAGAGCAGGGAGAAAGAGGTGAGAATAGCTGAGATCCATCCCCATTACCTGACTCTCATGGAGAAAGTGTTGATGTCCTTGTCCAGCTGGTCCAACAAGCTGATGGACTGGATGATCATGTTGTCTACTCGATTGACGTTGAACTTCACCTTGGCACGGGAGTAGCTGTGGCCCAGTCCCAGCTGAGCTTTGGCAGCAGAGAGCGCTGTCAGACCCTGAATCAGTGAGTGGAAATGAAGGCGGACACCTAGACCAGGACAAATATATAGAGTGAGAGACTCCATGACGTGTGTTACCAGGCAACCCCTGCCCAGCTAGCAAGTTTCCACCAGCCTGGAGTTTCACCATACAGGTGACATACCACAAGGAATGGGGAAGCTGGTCACACAATGATGCAGTTTGCAGATGAAGACTGTACAAGCTTGATACCGATTGTAATTATATTTGGGGGGGCTCCCACCCTATGCACAAAACTATTTTGACCATCTCCAATTCCTCCCTCTATCCAGTCTCTTAGAACATCTTCCAATAACTTGCCCACTACAGATGTCAGGGTCTCCAGCCGACAATTTCCAGAATTATTCTCAAGGTGCTTCCACACTTGCATCCCACTAAATTGGCCGTTCAGTGCCCAGGAAGCTTTATGTACAGCACAGTATGAGCCCTTCAGCCCGCTGTTGTTGTGCTAACCTATGTAAACATTTATAAGGGACCATGGGAAAGTGCTAGCAATAAATAGCAATAGCGGACAGTTTTTAAATAGGGTGAGAAAGTTGGTCGAGCTATTGCACACAAATTTATAAAGACAGTGGAGCAGTGGTACACTGCAGTGGAGTGGGCAGATCCAGTGTTAACAGCTCCCATCTAGACACAACAGCCTCTTATCTACTGGCAATTATCCATTACAGCCACGAGAGTGATTCAGCAAAACCCACAGGTCTATTGAGAAGCCCTGGCCTACTCAACGTAGCAATGTCAGGAGGTTGTTCGCACTTTAGATCATGACGCCAGGTCACATGTGTCTATATTAAGCCTGACAGCACATCAATAATGCATCTACTCCTCTCTGGCTGAGAAATTCAGGTGTTTTGTTATTCCTAACACTTCAACATGATGGGATACGAGCATAAACATCATCCGGCACACTGGTGTCCACGACAGTCTATCTGGTACCTAGACCTTACAGTGGACACTGCAAGCCCAAGCTAAAAGCTTCAACAAGAAGCAGCTTGCTTATAGAAACAGCAACGAGCCAGCAACAAACAATAGACTGCCTAACTCAGCTGACCCTAATATCGCACTGCCTCCAGTCGACCATGGCTACAATGGACTAGAAATCAATCAGCGTAACATCAGAGGTCAGCAAATAAATGACCAGGCCAACCACTTTTCCCTTCATGGTCAACTGAACGCACAGCAAGAGGCACAGCATTGTAGAAGGTAATTGTATGGAAAAACTCTAAACTTGCTATAGGTTTGAGTTTTTTTTAACTTGCCACTTTCGTGGTCTACTTTTTGTGCCTCATGAACAAAGCAACAAATCTAGCCAATGAGGTGCAATGTCTTAGAAAACACTTCCCACATTTCAAACTGTCTGCATACATCAAAAGGCTACGTGCATTTGCTTGACATAGCATAGCATTGAAGCCTCAGATTTCCAAAACATTAACGCACCCCAAACTCTAGTAAACTGATATGATCACATATCAGCAGGTTGCCTGCAGCCGACAGCAGACTTAAAACTTGCCTGTTCAAACTTCGGGAGGGGGTTTGCATCTCAGCAGGTGTGACCAGGGGAAGGCTCCCCATGTGACAACCATTTACTGCCCCAAAGACAAGACCACTCAAGCAGGGAACAACCAGTGACCCCTCCTCACGAGTGAAGAAGCCCACAATCCGGTGACCACCACTTACTCACCCAAGGGAAAGGTCATGCACCCCGAGGGGGCAGCCAGCACCCCCCCCAATTGAAGACTGAGACCCAGGTATTGACCAGAGAACCAAAACTTTTTAAAAATGCCACCTGTCGATGATGATTCCGAAACCTTTTCCTGCCGACAAGGCAGATTGCAACAGATTTTCCAGCCTCCCACTCAGCGCAGCACAGCCTATTGGCCCATTGGCCAGCCAGCGGACTTCCAGCAGTAATAGAGTCGCTCAGCACAGCGCCACCTATCAACTCCTGTATGACACTACAGATATTATGTAGCAAGACAGTCACTCCACAGAGCGCCACCTACAAGCTCCTGAGCGTCATTGCAGACGTTAGCAGCTCCTCGACTTTCTAGTTAACTCTTTTCGACCAGACGTTGAGATTAACACAACAGACTCTCAATTACCAAGAACCTGCTTACAGTATGGACTTTCAGTTTTGGTAATGCCTCTCAAATGTTTGATACTGTTCTGGATTTCTCACGTACCTTATCTGTAATCAACTCTGACCTTTTGCGGGAGGAGTCACGTGATGGAGTAGTGGCTGGACGGTGAACTCCAGCCCTCTCCAGAAAAGTCGGGAAAAACAAGAGAAAACACAAAGGCACAGAAATAAAAGTTACAGAAAAGTGAGTATAAAGGTGGAAAGAAGATGGCGACAAAAAAAGAAAAATCGAAAGCAACGGTAAGAAGAGAGGAAGAGAAGACAAAGGAGGAAAAAGGTGAAGGCCTTACCTGTCCGAAGAGGCCCGCTGCGGAGAGAGAAACCCGCTCCCTCAGGTCGGTAAATAATGGACTACAAAAATGGCTCGCAGAGCCGAGTAAAAGTGCGCAACCGCGCATGAAAAAAAACACACCGACGGGAGGGGGGACCAGCTGGGGAGTCGATCTCCACAGCCGGCAACGACAGCTGCAGAACATCTGCAGCAAGAAGAGAACACAGAAGACAATGGCAACAAGAAAGAAGAGAAGAAAAGGACAACAAAGAAACAACAGATGGCCAACCCAGAGGAAGAAGAAGAGGAAGAGTATGGTGAAATAGAAGAAGAAAAGAAAGGCAAGGTAAAGGATATACTTGCTCTTATTAAAGGATACATGGAGTCATTTAAAGAATGGCAAACACAGGAATTTAAGGATTTAAGAAAAAGAATAAACAACACAGAAGAGAAAATAAATAAAATGGAGATGACCTTAACAGAAATGGGAAAAAAATGGACAAGATGGAAGAGCGGGCAGTAGCAGCAGAAATGGAGGTAGAAGACTTAAAAAAGAAATTGGAGAAATCTAATAAAAAAAACTAAAGAGACACAAGAACTACTAGCTCAAAAAATAGATACAATGAAAATCATAACAGAAGAAATAACATAAAGATAGTGGGCCTTAAGGAAGATGAAGAAGGCAAGAATATGAGGGAGTTTATAAAAGATTGGATCCCTAAGACCCTAGGATGTCCAGAACTACAGCATGAAATGGAAATAGAAAGGGCACATAGAGTATTGGCCTCTAAACCACAACCACAACAAAAACCAAGATCTATTGTAGTAAAATTCCTAAGATATACTACAAGAGAAAAGGTACTGGAGAAGACAATGGAAAAAGTAAGAGAGGGCAACAAACCACTGGAGTATAAAGGGCAAAAAATCTTCATTTATCCAGATATAAGTTTTGAACTCCTAAAGAAGAGAAAAGAGTTCAATACAGCAAAGGCGATTTTATGGAAGAAAGGGTATAAATTTATACTAAAGCATCCAGCGGTATTGAAAATATTTATTCCAGGACAACAAAACAGACTATTCTCGGATCCAGAAGAAGCACGAAAATTTGCAGAACAATTACAAAAATAGACTGAGGGAGGAAGACGGGTAATGAGAGTTAAAATGATCACGATTGATATGTATGTGGGTAAAGACAAAAATAGACTGAGGGATGAAGACGGGTAATGAGAGTAAAAATGATCACGATTGATATGTATGCGGGTAAAGAGGTAAAAGAGTGAATAGAGACAATGTGCATACGTGAATGTATCTGTACTTAGAGGAAAATATAGATAGTATAGACAAGAATTAATAAGGGAAGGAAATGGAATAGAGAGAATAAGGAGGGAATTAAAAGAGTGACCTTTGTGACATATGAAAAGTGAAATCTTTTCTGGGGGGGGCGGGGTGGGGGGTAATAGCGGTCACTGCAAAATCAGTTGACGCTTGCGAGTGGATTCGCAAATCCAAATGGAGAGGGGAGATGTGGTTGTCCGACAAGGGATAAAGGACAACTCAGGAGGTGAAGGGGAGATTGGGGATAAATAAGATAGAAATAGGAGAATAAGGAAAATGTTGGATGTTGTAGGAATGTTGTCTTATAAAGAGTTGAAAATAAGAAAACAGAAATGGAAAAGGAGGAAAGGTAATGATGGAAAAACGGAAAGAGAAGATAAACAAAATATAAAAGGGCTACGCTGAACTATATGACTTTAAATATTAATGGAATACATAACCAAATTAAAAGGAAGAAACTACTAAATTTAAATGAATAAATGTATTCCATTAGAAAAAATAACATATAGGTTAAGAAATAATATTGAAATATTCGAACAAGTATAGGAGCCTTACATTAAATACAATAGCGAAAACCTACCGGGGACAAACATTACCTAAGTTGATGGAAGGAGAAGGAAAGAAAAGAATGGACTCAGTAGAATTTCTGGTGTAATTTTGTTGAATGACAACATTGTCTGACTGGCTTAATGCAACCTAGATTGTATACCTAAAATGGATGAGGGGGGGGGGTGGCTTGGGAGGAGGGAGGAGGGGGAGAAAAAGTCACTGTATATGTGTGAAAAAGAAATAGTGTATACCATGGCTAATGTGATTTATGGTGTGAAAAATAAAAAATTAAAAAAAAACTCTGACCTTTTGCAACAGCCTGTGATTGCCTTTTGCAGACATTAAGTGTCTCACATGATTCCTACTATAATTTATTCGTGTTGTCAACTGTTGTATTTTGGCTTTCCACTTGATTGGGCACTGTTAATGTGTTTGGTAAATATCACTTCCTCCCCCAGCAGCCTTTAATATACAATGCTTCAGTATGGCGCCATGAATGGCAAGTCGGTTTCCCTCTTCCTGCATGGCTCTGCGCAGAACATCCACATTAGTTTAGAACCGCGGAACCAATGGGTCACTTACCGCTTGTTCTGGGGGAAGCTGTGTAGCGGGACACTTGGAGGGAGTGGGCAAAACCAGCGCTAACTGCTCCTGTCTTGTGACAGCTAGACACAACAGCCTATCTACTGGCAATTACACCCACAAGGCATAGTGATTCAGCAGAACCCACAGGTCTACTGAGAAGCCCTGGCCTACTCAATGTAGCTACAAGAAGTAGTTTGTACTTCAGATGTCATGATGCCAGATCACGTTATTAGTCTATATTAAGCCTGACAGCACATCAATGCTTCTACTCTTCACTGGCTGACAACTTCAGGTGTGGTCTCATCATTCCTACTACTTCAACATGGTGTATGATAGCGAAATACCGTGGGAGAAAGTGATGGTGGATCTGCCCTCCCAGAATGCCATGTGGCAGCAAAAGGCCTGTAGGCACTGAGCACTCGTGGAGGAGTTTCTCTGCCGCATGGCATTCTGGGAGGGCAGATCCACCACCACTTTCTCCCCCGTGATCTTTATAAATTGTACATTTACAGCACTACCAACTTTCCCATGCTTGTTTAAAAATGGTTTGCTATTGTTAGTTCCGCTCTCTCCTGCTGCAACTTTCCCAAAGCAAAGTTTATAACTTCATTTTAATCTTTTCTTCATGTTCCTGCAGTCCAGCAAAAACTTGGGTCAATTCAGATCCTCAATGCAATTGCCGGATCGCAACGCCAGCGATTGTATTAGGGGTCGAGGTGGCCAATCCCCAGCGTGAGATGGAGTTGTCTGACACCGGCATTGAGACAATTTTCCTTTCACGCTGGACACTTTAAAAGCCAATTGGCTGTTAATTCCTGGGACTACTAGCAAGTGTGAAAGTTTAAACAGAAAAGAGCTACCTTCCAATCCTCTGGCACCTCACCTGTGTCTAAGGACATTTTAAATATTTCTGCCAGAGCCCCTACAATTTCTACACTAGCCTCCCTCAATGTCTGAGGGAATATCTTGTCAGACCATGGGGATGGTTCCACAATCATGCTGAATGATGCAACAGGCTCAAAGGGATGAATAACATTTTCTTTAAAATATTTTAAATAATTTGATGGGGATATATTACACCTATATATTGTTTAGATATTATAGCTTTAAAAAATGTGATACAGAATGAGTCATAAACATTATACATTTATAAATTCTCAAAAAAAGTGAAATATCCTTAAGGAATTCACCTTGTTCTAAAATTGAGATCTACATTTTGATTATCTAAACAGATCAATCTCTTCCAATGTAGAAAATTAAAAATAACAAAAGAAATAAGCCACCCCCCCGGTACCAATCTAATCCCTCCCACTAAACACAGTCACCAACAAATCAACTGCATTGTAAAGAATAGGCTCTCGGACATCGGATAGAAACCCCCCCAGAGAAGCCCTGCCTAAGTCAACAAATTATGATTACGGCGCATGGATGGGCTCCAGATCTTGTCAAATTCAAACTTGATCTCTGTAACATAAGATCTAATTTTTTCGCCCAAGTCAAGCAAGACATAACATCCTGAACCCATTGCATATGAGGTGGTGTTCTGCTGCCTTTCCATCTTAACCCAATTGCTCATGAATGGCACTCTGCTCAGCAACCCCCCCCTCTCCCCCCGAAGGACCTCATGCCCCGCTCTCGACCCCCCCCGAAGGACCTCATGCCCCGCTCTCGACCCCCCCCGAAGGACCTCATGCCCCGCTCTCGACCCCCCCCGAAGGACCTCATGCCCCGCTCTCGACCCCCCCCGAAGGACCTCATGCCCCGCTCTCGACCCCCCCGAAGGACCTCATGCCCCGCTCTCGACCCCCCCCGAAGGACCTCATGCCCCCCTCCCTCGTCCCCGAAGGACCTCATGCCCCCCTCCCTCGTCCCCGAAGGACCTCATGCCCCCCTCCCTCGTCCCCGAAGGACCTCATGCCCCCCTCCCTCGTCCCCGAAGGACCTCATGCCCCCCTCCCTCGTCCCCGAAGGACCTCATGCCCCCCTCCCTCGTCCCCGAAGGACCTCATGCCCCCCTCCCTCGTCCCCGAAGGACCTCATGCCCCCCTCCCTCGTCCCCGAAGGACCTCATGCCCCCCTCCCTCGTCCCCGAAGGACCTCATGCCCCCCTCCCTCGTCCCCGAAGGACCTCATGCCCCCCTCCCTCGTCCCCGAAGGACCTCATGCCCCCCTCCCTCGTCCCCGAAGGACCTCATGCCCCCCTCCCTCGTCCCCGAAGGACCTCATGCCCCCCTCCCTCGTCCCCGAAGGACCTCATGCTCCCCTCCCTCGTCCCCGAAGGACCTCATGCCTCCCTCCCTCCCCTCAAAGGACCTCATGCTTCTCCCCTCCCCTCAAAGGACCTCATGCCTCCCTCCCTCCCCCGAAGGACCTCATGCCTCCCTCCCTCCCCTCAAAGGACGTCATGCCTCCCTCCCTCCCCTCAAAGGACGTCATGCCTCCCTCCCTCCCCTCAAAGGTCGTCATGCCTCCCTCCCTCCCCTCAAAGGTCGTCATGCCTCCCTCCCTCCCTCCCCTCAAAGGACATGCCTCCCTCACCTCGAAGGACCTCAGCCACCACCCCAGACGTCTGGCACTGGATGCCAAGCTCCTCCAGAATGGCTGCACCCAGCTTCTGATCGGATACTCCAAGGATCACCGACCTCTTCTTGCCAGGAGCTGGCATGTGTGTCTCCAGCAGCAGCCTCAGGTCCTGGTGGACGATGCCTGGGAGAAACAGAAATGTGGGAACAGAAACAGTAGCGCTCGCCCACGCCCAGCGCCCGCCCACGCCCAGGCCCAGCGGAATCAGGGGAATATATAATGGGGAATAAGGAAATGGCAAACCAATTAAATTCTTACTTTAGTTCTGTTTTTACAAGAGAGGATACAAATAACCTCCCAAGGATGTTGGGAAACATAGAGACTAATGCAAGGGAGGAACTGAAAGAAATCAGTATCTCTAAGGACATGGTCTTGGGGAAATTGATGGGATTGAAGGCAGATAAATCCCAAGGGCCTGATAATCTACATCCTAGGGTACTCAAGGAAGTGGCCATTCAGATAGCAGATGCTTTAAGAATTATTTTCCAGAACTCGATAGACTCACGATCAGTACCCATGGATTGAGGGTAGCTAATGTTACCCCACTATTTAAAAAGGGGGTAGAGAAAAAGCGGGGAATTATAGGCTGGTGAGCCTTACATCAGTAGTGGGCAAAATGATGGAATCCATTATTAAGGATGTAATAGCGGAGCATATGACTAGCAGAGAAGGGATCGGACGGAGTCAACATGGATTTACAAAAGGTAAATCGTGCTTGACAAATCTATTGGAATTCTTTGAGATGGTGACAGGTAAAATAGATGGGGGAGAGCCAGTGGATGTGGTGTACCTGGACTTCCAAAAAGCCTTCGATAAGGTCCCGCATAAACGACTGGCTTCCAAAATCAAGGCTCATGGGATTGGGGACAAAGTATTGATGTGGATTGAGAACTGGCTGGCAGGTAGAAGACAGAGTTGGGAAAAACGGCTCATTTTCTGAGTGGCAGGCGGTGACCAGTGGAGTGCCACAGGGATCTGTACTGGGACCCTAGCTGTTCACAATTTACATTAATGATCTGGATGAGGGGATTGGATGTAATATCTCCAAATTTGCAGATGACACTAAGCTAGGAGGGGTTGTGTGCACGGAAGAGGGGGTCAGGAAGCTCCAGTGTGATTTGCATAAATTGGGGAACTGGGCAGGTATATGGCAAATGTACTACAATGTGGATCAATGTGAGGTTATCCACTTTGGTCATACAAACCAGGGGGCAGATTACTATTTGAATGGCAATAGATTAAGAGAGGGGAAGTGCAGAGAGACCTAGGGGTACTTGTACATCAGTCTCTGAAGGCGAGCATGCAGGTACAGCAGGCGGTTAAAAAGGCAAATGGTATGTTGGCCTTCATATCAAGAGGGTTTGAGTCTAGGAACAAGGATACCTTACTGCAGCTGTACAGGGCCTTGGTGAGACCCCACCTGGAGTATTGTGTGCAGTTTTGGTCACCTTATCTAAGGAAGGATGTTCTTGCAATGGAGGGAGTGCAGAGGCGATTCACCAGGCTGATACCTGGAATGGCAGGAATGACTTGAGGAAAGATTGCACAAATTGGGATTGTACTCGCTGGAGTTTAGAAGATTGAGAGGGGATCTCATAGAGACCTATAAAATTCTGGCAGGACTGGACAGAATGGATGCAGATGGGATGTTTCCAAGGACGGGAAAATCCAGAACCCGGGGCCATGGTTTGAGGACCGAGATAAGGAGGAATTTCTTGACCCAGAGGGTGGTGAATCTGTAGAGTTCATTGCCACAGAGGGCAGTAGAGGCAGGTTCATTTAATCTATTTAAGAGGGAATTAGATCTATTTCTTCAGTATAAGCGTATTAAAGGTTACGGAGAGAAGGCGGGGACGGGTACTGAACTTTAAGATCAGCCATGATCTCGTTGAATGGCGGAGCAGGCTCGAATGACCTACTCCTGCTCCTATCGTCTATGTTTCTCACCCACACCCAGTGCTCAGCCCACACCATCACTTCACAGGAGGTCAGTGGATTGACAGATTTGATGGAAGTCATCATTGCACTGAGTCATCAAAGCCCTTCCCACATAATTTACCACCGGTGGGATTGAAGGAATGCCAGAATTAACAATCCCTGAAATGGCCACCTTAACCACTCAGCCAGCTGAGCAGGAGCTGAAAGCAACCCCCACGACCTAGGAATAACTACACATACCACAGCCATGGCCAAGGCAATTTGGCAGCAGTTCACGGTTGGAATCCCAGAGTCCCCAGAAAGGTCCTCACTCTCAGCCATAAGATAACAGCAAGCCCACACCACAAATAACTTCACTCACCCTCAGAAATAGCATTGACATTTTCCAAGGCACTCTGCGCAGATTTAAACGGAGAAAACGCCACCAATTTAACAATGTTGTTGAACTTCCCGATGGTCAGAACGTTGTCAGCCAACTTAAAGAGAGGAAATAAGAAGTCAGTGAGATCTGGGCCACTTTGACTGAGAGCATAAGCACGTCCACAGCAAGGTGAACGTGAGCAGGAACCAGCCCAATCAGACTAGTCCACCGCTGCCCATTACTGCCTCAGCTGCTATTTCCCATAACCGACTGCCCCAAATGCCAATCAATAAATTCAGGGTGAAACAAAAGTTTGAAGACACTATTGATTGTAGTAAAAACAAACCAAAATGCTGGAGGAATTCAGCCAGTCTTGACAACATCCATAAAAAGCAAAACTAGATTGTCATCATTTCAGACTTGAGGCCTTCTTCAGGATTAGTGTTGTCATGAACAAGCCACCTAATTTGTTGTTTTGCAGTGGCGTCACAGTACAAGGATTCATATAAACCACCTTTCAACACTAAATTTGAAAAACCATGCACGAAATTTAAAAAACTCAGGATTTCTGGGGTTGAGTCTGAATAGGAATATTTGATCATTCTTGTCACATCACAATAAATCATCATTTTAGGAACAGATTATGCAATAAGTAGAATGAGCCAGAAGCAGGAAAAATCAGGAAGTTTCAGAATTGAAGTTGTCTTCATGGACTTTTGACAAAGTCCCATTCAAGGATCAGTGCCAGGACCATTGTTATTTCCCATCTACATGATAATGTGGTCAATTGGATCAGCAAGTTTGCAGGTGACACTTAAGATTGAAGGTGTTGTCGGACAAGGTTTTCAAATCTTGCAGATATTGGGACCAGCTGGAAAAATGGCCGATGGAATTTAATGCAGGCAAGCGTGAGGTGTTGCATTTTGGAAGGACAAACCAAGAAAGGACAAACACAGTAAATGGTAGGTAACTGAGGAGTGCGGTAGAACAGTGGGATTTGGGGATAGATACATAATTACCTGAAAGTGGCATCACAGATGGACAGGGTTGTAAAGGGAGCTTTTGGGATATTGGCCTTCATAAATCAAAGTATTGGGAACAGAAATTGGGATGTTGTGTTCAAGTTGTATAAATAAAATAGTGGTGAGGCCAAATTTAGTGCAGTTTGGTTACAACTAAAGGAAAGATATCAATAAGAGAGCAGCCCTGTTACAGAGTTACAGGGAAAGTTAAAACAGTCTAGGACTTTATTCCTTAAGCGTAGAATAATGAAGGCAAATTTGATCTAGGTATTTAAAATTATGAATGGGATAGACAGGGTTTTCCCACTGAGATTAGTTGAGATACAAACCAGAGGACATGGGTTAAAAGTTAAAGGGGAATGTTTAGGGGGAAACATGAAGGGAACTTCTTGAGAGGGTGGTGGGAGTGTGGAATGAGCTGCCAGCTGAATTGGTAAATGCAGGCTCAATTATAACATTTTAAGAGGAACTTGAACAGATACATGGATGGGAGAGTTATGAAGGACTATGGACTGGGTGCAGGTCAGTGGGACTAGGCAAAAAAATGCTCAGCAGAGTAGAAGGGCTGAAGGGGACAGTTTCTGTGCTATAATGATCCCTGGTTCTAATGGAGGCGGGGGGCAGAATCCAGACTAACAAAATGTGTTAATTGGGTATGAAAAGGGAATTTGTTTGTGCAAAAGACAGGAAAGAGAGACATGCCTTTTGTCACTCCCGGGCCGTTCCAGGAAATCATTCCCAATTTCCAAGAACAGTCTGTGTAAAAAGATCAGAAGTAAGGGACTCAGTCCTGATCTGAAATTTTACCTCCTGGACTCCTCGTCCATTTTCCAGAACACCTGCAGTCTAAAGTTAGCGACAGGTATTCTGGAATAATGGGCTAATGAATATCACATATTTGCAAGTCCCACCTTTTTACTTACTACATTTCCAGCATTCAGTGTAAACTTGTGCAAGGAGAGATTTCAAGTTTTTGGTTGATCATGTGCGAACAGCCACTCCAGAAGGTAGGAAAATATTTTTGAACAGAAAAAATTAAATTCTATGTAAAGAAAAATGCTAGGGGAAGGGGACAGGGGAGGGAGCTGGGTGGGAGTCAAGTACAGTACTCAAAAGTGCTGGTCAAACTACTCATCCCCTCTAGGCATTATGCACATTTTCAATCAGACCATCCATTTTCCCAAGCCCAACACAATTTCTCCTCAGATCTACAGACCCACCACCACAACAATTCACTCTCACTAGAGCAAATCTACTTTAAGGAGCCTGTTACACAACCCTGGCCATGTATGCAAGGGAACTTGCCAGATAACCCACCCAGAGCTTCAGCTTCCTTTGTTCAGATCAAACATCATGGCATCAGTTGGAACCACAGATTTCTAAATGAATTGTTCACTCAGCCACCTTCCCAGCAGCCTCTTCTCAAAATTAATGTTTGCTTTCTGCGTATTATCACTACTACAGCACCAGTAACCGGTGACCATTGTGCATGGGTTTTAGCTTCAGGGAAGTCATCAGAGTGGTGGGTGCCTGGAATGCATTGCAAGGGCAGTGGTGGAGGATGGTACAATGGAGACAACTCTTCAAGCACATGGATGTGAACTAAAGAGGGTTAGGAGTATGAAGCAGGGAAGGGTTATTGTTATGGAATATGTTCCCATAGTTCAGCAAAGCATCTGAGCCGAAAGGCCTGTACTGCGTGGAACATTCTAGTTCTCCGGTTTCTTCCCACCTGCATGGGGTTGGTTAATTTGGGTGTAATTGAACAACATGGAAGGGTCCTGAAGGGCCTTCTGCCACACGACCATTGAAAGGATGCTGCTCATCCAGTCCCTCAGCACTATGACTGCTGGTCCAGATGCACTATGTCCAGTTGCAATGCAAGAACCGAGGGCACGTGGACCAAGCAGTTGGGAACGTGGCAGGCTGCAACACTGAAAACATAAATTATACAAGAACACTGACCCATGCTGGGGCTGAGTGCAACAGACCAGCACGTTGACAGGAAAGGTCCAGAGGAGTATGGGCAGTCTGTGGCCAATGGAATTGCAGTGAACTCGACCAACTAACCACACAACTTTCTTAAAAGAATGAATCAAACAGATTTATTCTTCATCACCCACGCAACCTTTTAGAAGCCAGATCACCTGCTTGAGCCATGCTGACATGATTATACAATATCACATGGTCGGTTCGATGCCTTCTGGGAATTGTAGTGCCGCCATAGTGCTGTTGTCAGTTAAATGGAGTTTGGGTAGGCAACTGGACCAGAGACACACTCACTGAAACGGTATCCTCCTATAAGAACAAGGGAGACAACACCAACCCACCCCCCCCTCCCAAACCCACATCATTTGTCATGCCTACATACTGCATCTACTGCAGTCTTGACCCAAAATGTCACCCCCCAATCCCCCACAAGCTTTCCTCTAGCAGATTGTTTTGGCCCTGATGCCAGCATCTCACTTCTTGTGTTCCTTGAACCACCATACTTGAAGTTCATCTTTAACACCACTGCCCACCTTTTTCTCCGCCCTTCTTGTCCAAACACCCCAAATATTTACTCCCACCCAGTTACCTTGCAGCCACCATTCTGTAATGTCAATGAGATAACACGACCCAAATGCCACTAAATTCGGCCTTCAATTCTCCAGTGGTTGACTACTTGATTATTTAACCTTTCAGGCAAAATTAAACCCTCCCTGAAGGATGAGAAGCACACTCCTCACTGCAAATGTAATGGTCCCAAACCTTTCGGTCGTGTCTGCCATCCAATGTAGAAACTGTCACGAAAACCCAATTAGAGCTTTCCCTCACACACCATTCCTCCACCAGGCCAATCCCGACACCACCATCTTTAACTTCTGCTCACCAAGGCTCCAGAGATACAGTAAATGAGCAGCCTGTTGTTATTTCATGAAGAGTGGAGCACAGCTCACCAGGACAGATAACTGGCACCTGCCTGGATTCACAATGACATTCCACATTGGTGGATCAATTCTGGGACACCTACAACTTCCAGGAGACATCACGATTCAAAATGCTCCTTTAATGGATTGACATTCTAGAACGATACATGTCGCATGTATGATATTTAACCTTGTACTGTGCAATAAAACAAGGAGCAATTCTTAATTTTACAAAATCTGTTTAATAAGACTTATGCATAGTAAAAAAATCAATGCTGGAGAGTTTGTGGGTCACTGCACATCATGTATCTCAAGCCTAAAATGTGTTATTTATCTTTATGACAAGAAGTAGTTGGACCTGCTGAGATTCTCCAGCATTCTATTTTTACTGCCACTGCAGACTTTCACTCCTCTCAACCATGCACAATATTGCATGAGCTTGGAGGAGTTGTAAAAAACACCTTATATGAAGCTTGGGTCTGGGTAAATGCATTAATTAAATTAATAGATTTGAAGTCTTTCCCTCGTTACAATCTCAACAAACATGAACCATAGAGGGTTTGGAAATTCTACAGAAACATTCAGGTTTTCTGCAGGGGGGGGGAAAGAGAGAACAGGCAGAGGACATCATCACGGAAACATTCTGTGTGGCAGAGCCGAGGAGTATGGGAGGCCTGCAGAAGCCCTGATCACGGTGATGCGAGGGCCCTCACCTGCGGTAGCAGCATGCTGATCTCCTCCATCTCCTTCACCGCCAGCAGAGCATAGCCAGCGGCGTGTTCGAACAGCACGTGTAACAGTACCTGCGGCGTGGAAGTGCAGTCAGAGACACTGAACAGCAGGCCCGAACGGGCACTTCCTTCCCTGGGAGCTGCACTCCGCAAGGTCACCATCCCCCCCTCCCCACCCGGTCCTCAACCGCCCCCCCCTCCCCACCCGGTCCTCAACCGCCCCCCCCTCCCCACCCGGTCCTCAACCGCCCCCCCCTCCCCACCCGGTCCTCAACCGCCCCCCCCTCCCCACCCGGTCCTCAACCGCCCCCCCTCCCCACCCGGTCCTCAACCGCCCCCCCCTCCCCACCCGGTCCTCAACCGCCCCCCCCCTCCCCACCCGGTCCTCAACCGCCCCCCCCCTCCCCACCCGGTCCTCAACCGCCCCCCCCCCCCTCCCCACCCGGTCCTCAACCGCCCCCCCCCTCCCCACCCGGTCCTCAACCGCCCCCCCCCTCCCCACCCGGTCCTCAACCGCCCCCCCCCTCCCCACCCGGTCCTCAACCGCCCCCCCCCTCCCCACCCGGTCCTCAACCGCCCCCCCCCCTCCCCACCCGGTCCTCAACCGCCCCCCCCCTCCCCACCCGGTCCTCAACCGCCCCCCCCCTCCCCACCCGGTCCTCAACCGCCCCCCCCCCCTCCCCACCCGGTCCTCAACCGCCCCCCCCCCCTCCCCACCCGGTCCTCAACCGCCCCCCCCCCCCTCCCCACCCGGTCCTCAACCGCCCCCCCCCCCCTCCCCACCCGGTCCTCAACCGCCCCCCCCCTCCCCACCCGGTCCTCAACCGCCCCCCCCCCTCCCCACCCGGTCCTCAACCGCCCCCCCCCCTCCCCACCCGGTCCTCAACCGCCCCCCCCCCCCTCCCCACCCGGTCCTCAACCGCCCCCCCCCCTCCCCACCCGGTCCTCAACCGCCACCCCCCCTCCCCCACTTACCACCCCCACACCTCCCCCCCACCCGGTAACCACCCCCACACCTCCCCCCTCACCCACTTACCACCCCCACACCTCCCCCCCACCCACTTACCACCCCCACACCTCCCCCTTCACCCACTTACCACCCCCACACCTCCCCCCTCACCCACTTACCACCCCCACAAACTCCCCCCCACCTCCCCCCCACCCGGTAACCACCCCCACACCTCCCCCCTCACCCACTTACCACTCCCACACCTCCCCCCTCACCCACTTACCACCCCCACACCTCCCCCCCACCCGGTAACCACCCCCACACCTCCCCCCTCACCCACTTACCACCCCCACACCTCCCCCCCCACCCACTTACCACCCCCACACCTCCCCCCCACCGCCACCCCCACACCTCCCCCCCCACCCACTTATCACCCCCAAACCTACCCCCCCACCACCCACTTACCACCCCCACACCTACCCCCCCACCACCACCCGGTAACCACCCCCACACCTCCCCCCCCACCCACTTACACATACCCCCCCACCACCACACCTCCCCCCTCACGCACTTACCACCCCCACACATACCCCCCCACCACCACCCCCACACCTCCCCCCCCACCCACTTACCAGCCCCACACCTACCCCCCCACCACCCACTTACCACCCCCACACCTACCCCCCCACCACCACCCCCACCCAGTAACCACCCCCACACATACCCCCCCACCACCACCCCCACACCTCCCCCCCCACCCACTTACCACCCCCACACCTCCCCCCCCACCCACACCTACCCCCCCACCACCACCCCCACCCGGTAACCACCCCCACACCTCCCCCCTCACCCACTTAACAACCCCACACCTACCCCCCCACCCACTTACCACCCCCACACCTACCCCCCCACCACCACCCCCACCCGGTAACCACCCCACACCTCCCCCCTCACCCACTTACCAACCCCACACATACCCCCCCACCACCACCCCCACACCTCCCCCCCCACCCACTTACCACCCCCACACCTCCCCCCTCACCCACTTACCACCCCCACACCTCCCCCCTCACCCACTTACCACCCCCACACCTCCCCCTTCACCCACTTACCACCCCCACACCTCCCCCCTCACCCACTTACCACCCCCACAAACTCCCCCCCACCTGGTAACCACCCCCACACCTCCCCCCTCACCCACTTACCACCCCCACACCTCCCCCCTCACCCACTTACCACCCCCACACCTCCCCCCCACCCAGTAACCACCCCCACACCTCCCCCCTCACCCACTTACCACCCCCACACCTCCCTCCCCACCCACTTACCACCCCCACACCTCCCCCCCACCCGGTAACCACCCCCACACCTCCCCCCTCACCCACTTACCACCCCCACACCTCCCCCCCCACCCACTTACCAACCCCACACCTCCCCCCCACCGCCACCCCCACACCTCCCCCCCCACCCACTTACCACCCCCACACCTCCCCCCCACCGCCCCCCGGTCCTCAACTTCTCCTACCCCCACGCCAGGTCCTCTACCTCACCCCCCACTTCCACCAAGAGCTGCGGCCCGGGCTTCCGTCCTCTCTCGTCGGCCCCCAGCCCATCGGGGCCCTCAACACTGCCCCGGCAGGGCCTTGCGTTCCCCACCCATCCTAGGCCCGACGTCCGACCCGAGTCCCGCGACCCAACTCCCGGAAACCCCGAGATCGCGCCCACCCACCCGCGAGCGAAAGGCCTGAGGGAAGGATTGCAGCCCAACTCGTGGCCGCGCTGCCTCACCATGACGGACGAGCTCCCAACGCCGCCCTCACCATCTGAGACACGGGGCCTCGTGACGCAGGGTTTTATACCGGGCTCCTCGAAACAAGCCGAGTCCTCATTGGCTGCGCGGATCAGCCCCAAGCCGAATGGAGCCCGGCGGGGAGCGTGAGTGGCCGTGATGACGTCAAGGGCGAGCAGTGAGCGTGAGTGGCCGTGATGACGTCAAGGGCGAGCAGTGAGCGTGAGTGGCCGTGATGACGTCAAGGGCGAGCAGTGAGCGTGAGTGGCCGTGATGACGTCAGGCCGAGGGGGCTTGGCTACTTTGCCATGTCTGCGGCGTCGGGGGGAAGGAGGCAGAAGGAAACATTCAACGATCGCACTTGGTTCTGACCGTCCACGGAGGCGGGGATCACACGGGGGCCGCCATTTCACACCAGGCCCCGACAGTGGCCTCCTACAGGGCCTTCCTCGACCACCCATTCCCCAGAAACTCCCCCCATGGTCACTGCCTTCCTCGACCACCCATTCCCCACAAACTCCCCCCATGGTCACTGCCAGCCTGGACCACCCATTCCCCACAAACTCCCCCCATGGTAACTGCCTTCCTCGACCACCCATTCCCCACAAACTCCCCGCATGGTCACTGCCAGCCTGGACCACCCATTCCCCACAAACTCCCCGCATGGTCACTGCCTTCCTCGACCACCCATTCCCCACAAACTCCCCGCATGGTCACTGCCAGCCTGGACCACCCATTCCCCACAAACTCCCCCCATGATCACTGCATTCCTGGACCACCCATTCCCCACAAACTCCCCGCATGGTCACTGCATTCCTGGACCACCCATTCCCCACAAACTCCCCCTATGGTCACTGCCAGCCTGGACCACCCATTCCCCACAAACTCCCCCCATGGTCACTGCATTCCTGGACCACCCATTCCCCACAAACTCCCCGCATGGTCACTGCCTTCCTCGACCACCCATTCCCCACAAACTCCCCGCATGGTCACTGCCAGCCTGGACCACCCATTCCCCACAAACTCCCCCCATGGTAACTGCCTTCCTGGACCACCCATTCCCCACAAACTCCCCCCATGGTCACTGCCAGCCTGGACCACCCATTCCCCACAAACTCCCCGCATGGTCACTGCCTTCCTCGACCACCCATTCCCCACAAACTCCCCCCATGGTCACTGCCAGCCTGGACCACCCATTCCCCACAAACTCCCCGCATGGTCACTGCCTTCCTCGACCACCCATTCCCCACAAACTCCCCCCATGGTCACTGCCAGCCTGGACCACCCATTCCCCACAAACTCCCCCCATGGTAACTGCCTTCCTCGACCACCCATTCCCCACAAACTCCCCGCATGGTCACTGCCAGCCTGGACCACCCATTCCCCACAAACTCCCCCCATGATCACTGCATTCCTGGACCACCCATTCCCCACAAACTCCCCGCATGGTCACTGCATTCCTGGACCACCCATTCCCCACAAACTCCCCCTATGGTCACTGCCAGCCTGGACCACCCATTCCCCACAAACTCCCCCCATGGTCACTGCATTCCTGGACCACCCATTCCCCACAAACTCCCCGCATGGTCACTGCCTTCCTCGACCACCCATTCCCCACAAACTCCCCGCATGGTCACTGCCAGCCTGGACCACCCATTCCCCACAAACTCCCCCCATGGTAACTGCCTTCCTGGACCACCCATTCCCCACAAACTCCCCCCATGGTCACTGCCAGCCTGGACCACCCATTCCCCACAAACTCCCCCCATGGTCGCTGCCTTCCTCGACCACCCATTCCCCACAAACTCCCCCCATGGTCACTGCCAGCCTGGACCACCCATTCCCCACAAACTCCCCGCATGGTCACTGCCAGCCTGGACCACCCATTCCCCACAAACTCCCCCCATGGTAACTGCCTTCCTCGACCACCCATTCCCCACAAACTCCCCCCATGATCACTGCCTTCCTCGACCACCCATTCCCCACAAACTCCCCCCATGATCACTGCCTTCCTCGACCACCCATTCCCCACAAACTCCCCGCATGGTCACTGCGAGCCTGGACCACCCATTCCCCACAAACTCCCCCCATGGTCGCTGCCTTCCTCGACCACCCATTCCCCACAAACTCCCCCCATGATCACTGCATTCCTGGACCACCCATTCCCCACAAACTCCCCCTATGGTCACTGCCAGCCTGAACCACCCATTCCTGACAAACTCCCCCCATGGACACTGCCTTCCTGGACCACCCATTCCCCACAAACTCCCCGCATGGTCACTGCGAGCCTGGAACACCCATTCCCCACAAACTCCCCGCATGGTCACTGCCAGCCTGGACCACCCATTCCCCACAAACTCCCCCCATGGTCGCTGCCTTCCTCGACCACCCATTCCCCACAAACTCCCCCCATGATCACTGCATTCCTGGAACACCCATTCCCCACAAACTCCCCGCATGGTCACTGCCAGCCTGGACCACCCATTCCCCACAAACTCCCCCCATGGTCACTGCCTTCCTCGACCACCCATTCCCCACAAACTCCCCGCATGGTCACTGCGAGCCTGGACCACCCATTCCCCACAAACTCCCCCCATGGTCGCTGCCTTCCTCGACCACCCATTCCCCACAAACTCCCCCCATGATCACTGCATTCCTGGACCACCCATTCCCCACAAACTCCCCGCATGGTCACTGCCAGCCTGGACCACCCATTCCCCACAAACTCCCCCCATGATCACTGCATTCCTGGACCACCCATTCCCCACAAACTCCCCCTATGGTCACTGCCAGCCTGGACCACCCATTCCTCACAAACTCCCCCCATGGACACTGCCTTCCTGGACCACCCATTCCCCACAAACTCCCCCCATGGTCACTGCCAGCCTGGACCACCCATTCCCCACAAACTCCCCCCATGGTCACTGCCTTCCTGGACCACCCATTCCCCACAAACTCCCCGCATGGTCACTGCAAGCCTGGACCACCCATTCCCCACAAACTCCCCCCATGGTCACTGCGAGCCTGGACCACCCATTCCCCAGAAACTCCCCCCATGGTAACTGCCTTCCTGGACGACCCATTCCCCACAAACTCCCCCTATGGTCACTGCCAGCCTGGACCACCCATTCCTCACAAACTCCCCCCATGGACACTGCCTTCCTGGACCACCCATTCCCCACAAACTCCCCGCATGGTCACTGCCAGCCTGGACCACCCATTCCCCACAAACTCCCCCCATGGTCACTGCCAGCCTGGACCACCCATTCCCCACAAACTCCCCCCATGGTCACTGCCTTCCTGGACCACCCATTCCCCACAAACTCCCCGCATGGTCACTGCCAGCCTGGACCACCCATTCCCCACAAACTCCCCCCATGGTCACTGCCAGCCTGGACCACCCATTCCCCACAAACTCCCCCCATGGTCACTGCCAGCCTGGACCACTCATTCCCCACAAACTCCCCCCATGATCACTGCATTCCTGGACCACCCATTCCCCACAAACTCCCCCTATGGTCACTGCCAGCCTGGACCACCCATTCCTGACAAACTCCCCCCATGGACACTGCCTTCCTGGACCACCCATTCCCCACAAACTCCCCCCATGGACACTGCCTTCCTGGACCACCCATTCCCCACAAACTCCCCGCATGGTCACTGCCTTCCTGGACCACCCATTCCCCACAAACTCCCTCCATGGACACTGCCTTCCTGGACCACCCATTCCCCACAAACTCCCCGCATGGTCACTGCCAGCCTGGACCACCCATTCCCCACAAACTCCCCCCATGGTCACTGCCTTCCTGGACCACCCATTCCCCACAAACTCCCCCCATGGTCACTGCGAGCCTGGACCACCCATTCCTCACAAACTCCCTCCATGGACACTGCCTTCCTGGACCACCCATTCCCCACAAACTCCCCGCATGGTCACTGCGAGCCTGGACCACCCATTCCCCACAAACTCCCCGCATGGTCGCTGCCTTCCTGGACCACCCATTCCCCACAAACTCCCCCCATGGTCACTGCCTTCCTGGACCACCCATTCCCCACAAACTCCCCCCATGGTCACTGCCAGACTGGACCACCCATTCCTCACAAACTCCCTCCATGGACACTGCCTTCCTGGACCACCCATTCCCCACAAACTCCCCGCATGGTCACTGCGAGCCTGGACCACCCATTCCTCACAAACTCCCTCCATGGACACTGCCTTCCTGGACCACCCATTCCCCACAAACTCCCCGCATGGTCACTGCCAGCCTGGACCACCCATTCCCCACAAACTCCCCCCATGGTCACTGCCTTCCTGGACCACCCATTCCCCACAAACTCCCCCCATGGTCACTGCGAGCCTGGACCACCCATTCCTCACAAACTCCCTCCATGGACACTGCCTTCCTGGACCACCCATTCCCCACAAACTCCCCGCATGGTCACTGCGAGCCTGGACCACCCATTCCCCACAAACTCCCCGCATGGTCGCTGCCTTCCTGGACCACCCATTCCCCACAAACTCCCCCCATGGTCACTGCCTTCCTGGACCACCCATTCCCCACAAACTCCCCCCATGGTCACTGCCAGCCTGGACCACCCATTCCTCACAAACTCCCCGCATGGTCACTGCCTTCCTGGACCACCCATTCCCCACAAACTCCCTCCATGGACACTGCCTTCCTGGACCACCCATTCCCCACAAACTCCCCGCATGGTCACTGCCAGCCTGGACCACCCATTCCCCACAAACTCCCCCCATGGTCACTGCCTTCCTGGACCACCCATTCCCCACAAACTCCCCCCATGGTCACTGCGAGCCTGGACCACCCATTCCTCACAAACTCCCTCCATGGACACTGCCTTCCTGGACCACCCATTCCCCACAAACTCCCCGCATGGTCACTGCGAGCCTGGACCACCCATTCCCCACAAACTCCCCGCATGGTCGCTGCCTTCCTGGACCACCCATTCCCCACAAACTCCCCCCATGGTCACTGCCTTCCTGGACCACCCATTCCCCACAAACTCCCCCCATGGTCACTGCCAGACTGGACCACCCATTCCTCACAAACTCCCTCCATGGACACTGCCTTCCTGGACCACCCATTCCCCACAAACTCCCCGCATGGTCACTGCGAGCCTGGACCACCCATTCCTCACAAACTCCCTCCATGGACACTGCCTTCCTGGACCACCCATTCCCCACAAACTCCCCGCATGGTCACTGCCAGCCTGGACCACCCATTCCCCACAAACTCCCCCCATGGTCACTGCCTTCCTGGACCACCCATTCCCCACAAACTCCCCCCATGGTCACTGCGAGCCTGGACCACCCATTCCTCACAAACTCCCTCCATGGACACTGCCTTCCTGGACCACCCATTCCCCACAAACTCCCCGCATGGTCACTGCGAGCCTGGACCACCCATTCTCCACAAACTCCCCGCATGGTCGCTGCCTTCCTGGACCACCCATTCCCCACAAACTCCCCCCATGGTCACTGCCTTCCTGGACCACCCATTCCCCACAAACTCCCCCCATGGTCACTGCCAGCCTGGACCACCCATTCCTCACAAACTCCCTCCATGGACACTGCCTTCCTGGACCACCCATTCCCCACAAACTCCCCGCATGGTCACTGCGAGCCTGGACCACCCATTCCCCACAAACACCCCGCATGGTCGCTGCCTTCCTGGACCACCCATTCCCCACAAACTCCCCCCATGGTCACTGCCTTCCTCGACCACCCATTCCCCACAAACTCCCCGCATGGTCACTGCGAGCCTGGACCACCCATTCCCCACAAACTCCCCGCATGGTCACTGCCAGCCTGGACCACCCATTCCCCACAAACTCCCACCATGGTCACTGCCTTCCTGGACCACCCATTCCCCACAAACTCCCCCCATGGTCACTGCGAGCCTGGACCACCCATTCCTCACAAACTCCCTCCATGGACACTGCCTTCCTGGACCACCCATTCCCCACAAACTCCCCGCATGGTCACTGCGAGCCTGGACCACCCATTCCCCACAAACTCCCCGCATGGTCACTGCCAGCCTGGACCACCCATTCCCCACAAACTCCCCCCATGGTCACTGCCTTCCTGGACCACCCATTCCCCACAAACTCCCCCCATGGTCACTGCGAGCCTGGACCACCCATTCCTCACAAACTCCCTCCATGGACACTGCCTTCCTGGACCACCCATTCCCCACAAACTCCCCGCATGGTCACTGCGAGCCTGGACCACCCATTCCCCACAAACTCCCCGCATGGTCGCTGCCTTCCTGGACCACCCATTCCCCACAAACTCCCCCCATGGTCACTGCCTTCCTGGACCACCCATTCCCCACAAACTCCCCCCATGGTCACTGCCAGCCTGGACCACCCATTCCTCACAAACTCCCTCCATGGACACTGCCTTCCTGGACCACCCATTCCCCACAAACTCCCCGCATGGTCACTGCGAGCCTGGACCACCCATTCCCCACAAACTCCCCGCATGGTCGCTGCCTTCCTGGACCACCCATTCCCCACAAACTCCCCCCATGGTCACTGCCTTCCTCGACCACCCATTCCCCACAAACTCCCCGCATGGTCACTGCGAGCCTGGACCACCCATTCCCCACAAACTCCCCCCATGGTCGCTGCCTTCCTCGACCACCCATTCCCCACAAACTCCCCCCATGATCACTGCATTCCTGGACCACCCATTCCCCACAAACTCCCCGCATGGTCACTGCATTCCTGGACCACCCATTCCCCACAAACTCCCCGCATGGTCACTGCCAGCCTGGACCACCCATTCCCCACAAACTCCCCCCATGATCACTGCATTCCTGGACCACCCATTCCCCACAAACTCCCCCTATGGTCACTGCCAGCCTGGACCACCCATTCCTCACAAACTCCCCCCATGGACACTGCCTTCCTGGACCACCCATTCCCCACAAACTCCCCCCATGGTCACTGCCAGCCTGGACCACCCATTCCCCACAAACTCCCCCCATGGTCACTGCCTTCCTGGACCACCCATTCCCCACAAACTCCCCGCATGGTCACTGCAAGCCTGGACCACCCATTCCCCACAAACTCCCCCCATGGTCACTGCGAGCCTGGACCACCCATTCCCCAGAAACTCCCCCCATGGTAACTGCCTTCCTGGACCACCCATTCCCCACAAACTCCCCCTATGGTCACTGCCAGCCTGGACCACCCATTCCTCACAAACTCCCCCCATGGACACTGCCTTCCTGGACCACCCATTCCCCACAAACTCCCCGCATGGTAACTGCCAGCCTGGACCACCCATTCCCCACAAACTCCCCCCATGGTCACTGCCAGCCTGGACCACCCATTCCCCACAAACTCCCCGCATGGTCGCTGCCTTCCTGGACCACCCATTCCCCACAAACTCCCCCCATGGTCACTGCCTTCCTGGACCTCCCATTCCCCACAAACTCCCCCCATGGTCACTGCCAGCCTGGACCACCCATTCCTCACAAACTCCCTCCATGGACACTGCCTTCCTGGACCACCCATTCCCCACAAACTCCCCGCATGGTCACTGCGAGCCTGGACCACCCATTCCCCACAAACTCCCCGCATGGTCGCTGCCTTCCTGGACCACCCATTCCCCACAAACTCCCCCCATGGTCACTGCCTTCCTCGACCACCCATTCCCCACAAACTCCCCGCATGGTCACTGCGAGCCTGGACCACCCATTCCCCACAAACTCCCCCCATGGTCGCTGCCTTCCTCGACCACCCATTCCCCACAAACTCCCCCCATGATCACTGCATTCCTGGACCACCCATTCCCCACAAACTCCCCGCATGGTCACTGCATTCCTGGACCACCCATTCCCCACAAACTCCCCGCATGGTCACTGCCAGCCTGGACCACCCATTCCCCACAAACTCCCCCCATGATCACTGCATTCCTGGACCACCCATTCCCCACAAACTCCCCCTATGGTCACTGCCAGCCTGGACCACCCATTCCTCACAAACTCCCCCCATGGACACTGCCTTCCTGGACCACCCATTCCCCACAAACTCCCCCCATGGTCACTGCCAGCCTGGACCACCCATTCCCCACAAACTCCCCCCATGGTCACTGCCTTCCTGGACCACCCATTCCCCACAAACTCCCCGCATGGTCACTGCAAGCCTGGACCACCCATTCCCCACAAACTCCCCCCATGGTCACTGCGAGCCTGGACCACCCATTCCCCAGAAACTCCCCCCATGGTAACTGCCTTCCTGGACCACCCATTCCCCACAAACTCCCCCTATGGTCACTGCCAGCCTGGACCACCCATTCCTCACAAACTCCCCCCATGGACACTGCCTTCCTGGACCACCCATTCCCCACAAACTCCCCGCATGGTAACTGCCAGCCTGGACCACCCATTCCCCACAAACTCCCCCCATGGTCACTGCCAGCCTGGACCACCCATTCCCCACAAACTCCCCCCATGGTCACTGCCTTCCTGGACCACCCATTCCCCACAAACTCCCCGCATGGTCACTGCCAGCCTGGACCACCCATTCCCCACAAACTCCCCCCATGGTCACTGCCAGCCTGGACCACCCATTCCCCACAAACTCCCCCCATGGTCACTGCCAGCCTGGACCACCCATTCCCCACAAACGCCCCCCATGATCACTGCATTCCTGGACCACCCATTCCCCACAAACTCCCCCTATGGTCACTGCCAGCCTGGACCACCCATTCCTCACAAACTCCCCCCATGGACACTGCCTTCCTGGACCACCCATTCCCCACAAACTCCCCCCATGGTCACTGCCTTCCTGGACCACCCATTCCCCACAAACTCCCCGCATGGTCACTGCAAGCCTGGACCACCCATTCCGCACAAACTCCCCCCATGGTCACTGCGAGCCTGGACCACCCATTCCCCAGAAACTCCCCCCATGGTAACTGCCTTCCTGGACCACCCATTCCTCACAAACTCCCCCCATGGACACTGCCTTCCTGGACCACCCATTCCCCACAAACTCCCCCCATGGTCACTGCCTTCCTGGACCACCCATTCCCCACAAACTCCCCGCATGGTCACTGCAAGCCTGGACCACCCATTCCGCACAAACTCCCCCCATGGTCACTGCGAGCCTGGACCACCCATTCCCCAGAAACTCCCCCCATGGTAACTGCCTTCCTGGACCACCCATTCCCCACAAACTCCCCCTATGGTCACTGCCAGCCTGGACCACCCATTCCTCACAAACTCCCCGCATGGTCACTGCCAGCCTGGACCACCCATTCCCCACAAACACCCCCCATGGTCACTGCCAGCCTGGACCACCCATTCCCCACAAACTCCCCCCATGATCACTGCATTCCTGGACCACCCATTTCCCACAAACTCCCCGCATGGTCGCTGCCTTCCTGGACCACCCATTCCCCACAAACTCCCCCTATGGTCACTGCCAGCCTGGACCACCCATTCCTCACAAACTCCCCCCATGGACACTGCCTTCCTGGACCACCCATTCCCCACAAACTCCCCCCATGGTCACTGCCTTCCTGGACCACCCATTCCCCACAAACTCCCCGCATGGTCACTGCGAGCCTGGACCACCCATTCCCCACAAACTCCCCCCATGGTCACTGCGAGCCTGGACCACCCATTCCCCAGAAACTCCCCCCATGGTAACTGCCTTCCTGGACCACCCATTCCCCACAAACTCCCCCTATGGTCACTGCCAGCCTGGACCACCCATTCCTCACAAACTCCCCCCATGGACACTGCCTTCCTGGACCACCCATTCCCCACAAACTCCCCCCATGGTCACTGCCTTCCTGGACCACCCATTCCCCACAAACTCCCCGCATGGTCACTGCGAGCCTGGACCACCCATTCCGCACAAACTCCCTCCATGGTCACTGCGAGCCTGGACCACCCATTCCCCAGAAACTCCCCCCATGGTAACCGCCTTCCTGGACCACCCATTCCCCACAAACTCCCCGCATGGTCACTGCCTTCCTAGACCACCCATTCCCCACAAACTCCCCCCATGATCACTGCATTCCTGGACCACCCATTCCCCACAAACTCCCCGCATGGTCACTGCATTCCTGGACCACCCATTCCCCACAAACTCCCCGCATGGTCACTGCCAGCCTGGACCACCCATTCCCCACAAACTCCCCCCATGATCACTGCATTCCTGGACCACCCATTCCCCACAAACTCCCCCTATGGTCACTGCCAGCCTGGACCACCCATTCCTCACAAACTCCCCCCATGGACACTGCCTTCCTGGACCACCCATTCCCCACAAACTCCCCCCATGGTCACTGCCAGCCTGGACCACCCATTCCCCACAAACTCCCCCCATGGTCACTGCCTTCCTGGACCACCCATTCCCCACAAACTCCCCGCATGGTCACTGCAAGCCTGGACCACCCATTCCCCACAAACTCCCCCCATGGTCACTGCGAGCCTGGACCACCCATTCCCCAGAAACTCCCCCCATGGTAACTGCCTTCCTGGACCACCCATTCCCCACAAACTCCCCCTATGGTCACTGCCAGCCTGGACCACCCATTCCTCACAAACTCCCCCCATGGACACTGCCTTCCTGGACCACCCATTCCCCACAAACTCCCCGCATGGTAACTGCCAGCCTGGACCACCCATTCCCCACAAACTCCCCCCATGGTCACTGCCAGCCTGGACCACCCATTCCCCACAAACTCCCCGCATGGTCGCTGCCTTCCTGGACCACCCATTCCCCACAAACTCCCCCCATGGTCACTGCCTTCCTGGACCACCCATTCCCCACAAACTCCCCCCATGGTCACTGCCAGCCTGGACCACCCATTCCTCACAAACTCCCTCCATGGACACTGCCTTCCTGGACCACCCATTCCCCACAAACTCCCCGCATGGTCACTGCGAGCCTGGACCACCCATTCCCCACAAACTCCCCGCATGGTCGCTGCCTTCCTGGACCACCCATTCCCCACAAACTCCCCCCATGGTCACTGCCTTCCTCGACCACCCATTCCCCACAAACTCCCCGCATGGTCACTGCGAGCCTGGACCACCCATTCCCCACAAACTCCCCCCATGGTCGCTGCCTTCCTCGACCACCCATTCCCCACAAACTCCCCCCATGATCACTGCATTCCTGGACCACCCATTCCCCACAAACTCCCCGCATGGTCACTGCATTCCTGGACCACCCATTCCCCACAAACTCCCCGCATGGTCACTGCCAGCCTGGACCACCCATTCCCCACAAACTCCCCCCATGATCACTGCATTCCTGGACCACCCATTCCCCACAAACTCCCCCTATGGTCACTGCCAGCCTGGACCACCCATTCCTCACAAACTCCCCCCATGGACACTGCCTTCCTGGACCACCCATTCCCCACAAACTCCCCCCATGGTCACTGCCAGCCTGGACCACCCATTCCCCACAAACTCCCCCCATGGTCACTGCCTTCCTGGACCACCCATTCCCCACAAACTCCCCGCATGGTCACTGCAAGCCTGGACCACCCATTCCCCACAAACTCCCCCCATGGTCACTGCGAGCCTGGACCACCCATTCCCCAGAAACTCCCCCCATGGTAACTGCCTTCCTGGACCACCCATTCCCCACAAACTCCCCCTATGGTCACTGCCAGCCTGGACCACCCATTCCTCACAAACTCCCCCCATGGACACTGCCTTCCTGGACCACCCATTCCCCACAAACTCCCCGCATGGTAACTGCCAGCCTGGACCACCCATTCCCCACAAACTCCCCCCATGGTCACTGCCAGCCTGGACCACCCATTCCCCACAAACTCCCCCCATGGTCACTGCCTTCCTGGACCACCCATTCCCCACAAACTCCCCGCATGGTCACTGCCAGCCTGGACCACCCATTCCCCACAAACTCCCCCCATGGTCACTGCCAGCCTGGACCACCCATTCCCCACAAACTCCCCCCATGGTCACTGCCAGCCTGGACCACCCATTCCCCACAAACGCCCCCCATGATCACTGCATTCCTGGACCACCCATTCCCCACAAACTCCCCCTATGGTCACTGCCAGCCTGGACCACCCATTCCTCACAAACTCCCCCCATGGACACTGCCTTCCTGGACCACCCATTCCCCACAAACTCCCCCCATGGTCACTGCCTTCCTGGACCACCCATTCCCCACAAACTCCCCGCATGGTCACTGCAAGCCTGGACCACCCATTCCGCACAAACTCCCCCCATGGTCACTGCGAGCCTGGACCACCCATTCCCCAGAAACTCCCCCCATGGTAACTGCCTTCCTGGACCACCCATTCCTCACAAACTCCCCCCATGGACACTGCCTTCCTGGACCACCCATTCCCCACAAACTCCCCCCATGGTCACTGCCTTCCTGGACCACCCATTCCCCACAAACTCCCCGCATGGTCACTGCAAGCCTGGACCACCCATTCCGCACAAACTCCCCCCATGGTCACTGCGAGCCTGGACCACCCATTCCCCAGAAACTCCCCCCATGGTAACTGCCTTCCTGGACCACCCATTCCCCACAAACTCCCCCTATGGTCACTGCCAGCCTGGACCACCCATTCCTCACAAACTCCCCGCATGGTCACTGCCAGCCTGGACCACCCATTCCCCACAAACACCCCCCATGGTCACTGCCAGCCTGGACCACCCATTCCCCACAAACTCCCCCCATGATCACTGCATTCCTGGACCACCCATTTCCCACAAACTCCCCGCATGGTCGCTGCCTTCCTGGACCACCCATTCCCCACAAACTCCCCCTATGGTCACTGCCAGCCTGGACCACCCATTCCTCACAAACTCCCCCCATGGACACTGCCTTCCTGGACCACCCATTCCCCACAAACTCCCCCCATGGTCACTGCCTTCCTGGACCACCCATTCCCCACAAACTCCCCGCATGGTCACTGCGAGCCTGGACCACCCATTCCCCACAAACTCCCCCCATGGTCACTGCGAGCCTGGACCACCCATTCCCCAGAAACTCCCCCCATGGTAACTGCCTTCCTGGACCACCCATTCCCCACAAACTCCCCCTATGGTCACTGCCAGCCTGGACCACCCATTCCTCACAAACTCCCCCCATGGACACTGCCTTCCTGGACCACCCATTCCCCACAAACTCCCCCCATGGTCACTGCCTTCCTGGACCACCCATTCCCCACAAACTCCCCGCATGGTCACTGCGAGCCTGGACCACCCATTCCGCACAAACTCCCTCCATGGTCACTGCGAGCCTGGACCACCCATTCCCCAGAAACTCCCCCCATGGTAACCGCCTTCCTGGACCACCCATTCCCCACAAACTCCCCGCATGGTCACTGCCTTCCTAGACCACCCATTCCTCACAAACTCCCCGCATGGTCACTGCCTTCCAGGACCACCCATTCCCCACAAACTCCCCCCATGGTCACTGCGAGCCTGGACCACCCATTCCCCAGAAACTCCCCCCATGGTTACTGCCTTCCTGGACCACCCATTCCCCACAAACTCCCTGCATGGTCACTGCCAGCCTGGACCACCCATTCCCCACAAACTCCCCCCATGGTCACTGCGAGCCTGGACCACCCATCTCCACAAACTCCCCCCATGGTCACTGCCAGCTTGGACCACCAATTCCCCACCCCATTCCCCCTGACATGTTCCTTCATAATCACTACTAGACTGAGACTACCAATTCCCCACCCCAATCTCTTCCTGACATGTTTTCCCACCCCCCCACATGGTCGATGCCAGACTGTGACCACCAGTCTGGGGGCTGCGGTATCCTCCCACTCTCCATACCATATGGGCTTGTAGGTTCATTTGGAATCGGCTTCTACTGTCTGTAAATTTAAAAGAATCCAATCTAACTTCAGCCACATGATTCAACAGCTTTCTTTCCATTGTTACCAACATCCTCAGATAATCCTGGCTTCCTTGTCTCCTGTGGTGGATTTTATTTCCAGCCAGTTGTTCAATCTTGCTCTGTTCATACCTTAGTTTGTATTCATTGGGATTTCATTGAGATGTATAAAATTCTGACATGTTCGGATAGGTTATATGTGGGAAGATTGTTCCCAATGTTGGGAAGTCCAGAAGAAGGGGTCATGGTAAAAGGAAAATGTTGAAGACATTGGGGACTGAGACAATTAGAAACTTTTTCACTCAGAGAGATTTGAACTAGTGGTACTCCCTCCCACAGAAAGCTATTGAGGCCGGTTCATTAGATGTATTAAGAAAGGAGTTGGATGTGTGTCCCATTGGTGAAAGGATTGAAGGGTGTGGAGAGAAAAGAGGAAGGGGAGACTGAGGTTACATGATCCATCATGTAACCTGTTGAACAGGTTAGCACAATGTTATCGCAGCGCCAGTAACCTAGCTTCAAATCAGACAGAAGACTGATTCCAGTCATTTTAAACCTGTGCTGTCCAATTAAACCCAAATTAATATAACCCTGTACATCTTACAGATAGCACCGGATTCCTGGAACACTATAGCACAGTACAGGGCCATCAGACCTTGATGTTGTGCCTACCTAAAAATGTACTAATCCCTCCCTACCTTGTAACCCTCTATTTTTCTTCCATCATTATACCTTCTTCTCTTTTTTTTTCTTTGGCTTGGCTTTGTGAATGAAGATTTATGGAGGGGTATGTCCACGTCTGCTGCAGGCTCGTTGGTGACTGACAAGTCTGATGCGGGACAGGCAGGCACGGTTGCAGCGGTTGCAAGGGAAAATTGGTTGGTTGGGGTTGGGTGTTGGGTTTTTCCTCCTTTGTCTTTTGTCAGTGAGGTGGGCTCTGCGGTCTTCTTCAAAGAAGGTTGCTGCCCGCCGAACTGTGAGGCGCCAAGATGCACGGTTTGAGGCGATATCAGCCCACTGGTGGTGGTCAATGTGGCAGGCACCAAGAGATTTCTTTAAGCAGTCCTTGTACCTCTTCTTTGGTGCACCTCTGTCTCGGTGGCCAGTGGAGAGCTCGCCATAGAACACAATCTTGGGAAGGCGATGGTCCTCCATTCTGGAGACGTGACCCACCCAGCGCAGTTGGGTCTTCAGCAGCATGGATTCGATGCTTGCGGACTCTGCCAGCTCGAGTTCTTCGATGTTGGTGATGAAGTCATTCCAATGAATGTTGAGGATGGAGCGGAGACAGCGCTGATGGAAGTGTTCTAGGAGCCATAGGTGATGCCGGTAGAGGACCCACGATTCAGAGCCGAACAGGAGCGTGGGTATGACAATGAGGCTCTGTACACACTGATCTTTGTGTGTTTCTTCAGGTGGTTGTTTGTCCAGACTCTTTTGTGTAGTCTTCCAAAGGCGCTATTTGCCTTGGTGAGTCTGTTGTCTATCTCTTTGTCGATCCTTGCATCCGATGAAATGGTGCAGCTAAGATAGGTAAACTGGTTGGCCGTTTTCAGTTCTGTGTGCCCGATGGAGATGTGGGGGTGGGGGGGGGGGGGGGCTGGTAGTCATGGTGGGGAGCTGGCTGATAGAGGATCTCAGTTTTCTTCAGGCTGACTTCCAAGCCAAACATTTTGGCAGTTTCCGCAAAACAGGACGTCATATGCTGGAGAGCTGGCTCTGAATGGGCAACATTTAAGAGTCTCTTAAATGTCCATCATATTTCAGCTTCCAAAAACCACAACCCTGGCGAGGCATTTCAGGCACCCACAACTCTCTGTATAAACAACTTACCCCTGATGTCTCCCCTAAACTTTCCTCCCCATATTTGCGTGGGTTTCTCCTGGGTACTCTGCTTTCCTTCCACCCTCCAAAAATCATATGGAGATGTGGGTTGATTTGGGTGTAATTGGATGGCGTGGTGCCGAGTCATGGGTCCTCTACCGGCACCACCTACGGCTCCTAGAACGCTTCCACCAGCGTTGTCTCCGCTCCATCCTCAACATCCATTGGAGCGCTTTCATCCCTAACGTCGAAGTACTCGAGATGGCAGAGGTCGACAGCATCGAGTCCACGCTGCTGAAGATCCAGCTGCGCTGGGTGGGTCACGTCTCCAGAATGGAGGACCATCGCCTTCCCAAGATCGTGTTATATGGCGAGCTCTCCACTGGCCACCGTGACAGAGGTGCACCAAAGAAAAGGTACAAGGACTGCCTAAAGAAACTCTTGGTGCCTGCCACATTGACCACCGCCAGTGGGCTGGTAACGCCTCAAACCGTGCATCTTGGCGCCTCACAGTTTGGCGGGCAGCAACCTCCTTTGAAGAAGACCGCAGAGCCCACCTCACTGACAAAAGGCAAAGGAGGAAAAACCCAACACCCAACCCCAACCAACCAATTTTCCCTTGCAACCGCTGCAATCGTGTCTGCCTGTCCCGCATCGGACTTGTCAGCCACAAACGAGCCTGCAGCTGACGTGGACTTTTTACCCCCTCCATAAATCTTCGTCCGCGAAGCCAAGCCAAAGAAAAATTGGATGGCATAGATGCACTTTCCTAGAATCGGCTTCTACCATGCTGAGAATAAAATTTAAATGTAAAATTTAACAAGCCCAATGGACAATGGCTTCTGCTGCACCTCGTTTCCATAGCCCTTTTCACACTTGCAATTTGTTGCAGGAATTAATAGCTAATCGGCCTTTAAAGTGTCTAGTGGGGAAGCAAAGTCAGCTCAACACCGGCATCATATGATGTCATCTCACACTGGCGATTGATGGCCTCAACCCCTAGTACAATCCCCAGCGTCTACAGACGCCGGCATTACAATCAGGCAAGTTGCATTGTGGGATTTAAATTATCCAAGTTTTTGTATGAGTGCAGGAACCATAGAACATTACAGCACAGAAAACAGGCCAGTCCACCCTTCTAGTCTGTGCTGACAAATAAAACTAGCTAGTCCCACAGCACTCAATGTATATGAATTCCCAGATCTCCCTGTTCCTCCACACTCCTCAATGGCTGACCATTTACTGTACATCCTACCCTGATTCACTCTTCCAAAGTGCAACACATCACACATGTCTGCATTAAATTTCATCTGCCATTTACTGGCCCAATTTCCCAGCTGGTCCAGATTCCTCTGCAAGCTTTTTATTGAATACTTTATAAATATATATGTGGTATATATAATCCAATCTCCAACCCACCCTCCCATCCCCCATCCCTAAAAGAAAAGAAAGTCCAGAGAATTCCAAGAAAATAAAACATTTATACAATAAAGTCCATTGGAGATTACCAAGAAGTGAGGTCTTCAGAGAATCCAATCATACATACAAACCAAAATTTTGTAAATATATGCTCCATATTTTCAAAAAAACATTTATCTTACAGATTATAAGTAGTTTTCTCTAATGGTATATGACTGCGAAGTTCTGCATACCATCTATCCATGCCTAAATCTATTTCTGACTTCCATGATATTGCTATACATTTCCTAGAAACTGCTAAAGCAATTAACACAAGTTCAACTTGATAAATATTTAATTTAAATTTTGGCCTTATAGCCTTAATATTACTCAATAAAAATAACCAGATCCTGTGGGAATTGACCCCCGTAATTCATTCCTAAAAATTACCTACCCCTAACCAAAATTGTCAAACTTTAGGACATTGCCAAGTTGAATGGAAAAAAGTTCCAATCTCAGACCTACACCTAAAACATAAATCTGATACGGCAGGATTTAATCTATTTAATTTTTGTGGAGTCATATATTGTTGATGTAAAAAATTATATTGAACTAACCTATATCTTACATTTATGTTTAGTCATACACAAATCCATCCAATCCTTTTCATTTATTTGTGTATTTAAATCTAATTCCCATCTTTTTTTTTCCATGGGTAGGAATTTTTTTTAATATATAAAAGAGTTTGCAGACCAAACACAGACAAATGGAACGAGCTTACGTAGACTTGGTCAGCATGAGCAAGTTGAGCTGCAGGGTTGTTTCAGTTCTGTAAAATTCCACAACTCTACTCTTGAATACTAATAGCTTAATCAAATCACAGAAGCAAATCTACAACCGGAGGCAAATACACAACTAAAAAACATGTAGAATCGTGTAATTTGGATGAGGAACTGCTTAATGGCTGGATCTACACCTCTATAAAAGACAGAAGACAAAAACTGTAGCAAGGGAGAATTATTTGGCCGTTACACTGATGCAAACAGCTACATACAGTACTATTTTAAACATAGCCAGTTCTCTCCATTTCTTTCTTTTATTTCACAAGATTTACTCATGATTCACTAAGAAAAGATTTCATCTCCAAGATCCGAAATATAAATACCAAATCTGCAGTATGAACTCAATTCCTCAGAATTGAGCTTGAATTATTTTTTTTTAATTTTTATTTTTTATTTTTTATTTTTTATTTTTCACACCATAAATCACATTAACCATGATACACACTTTTTCCTTTTCACACACAGTGCCATTTTCTACCCCCCCTCCTCCCATCCCACCCTCCCTACCTCCCCCCTCCCGTCCATTTAAGATATAAAATCTAGGATACATTAAACCAGTCAGACAATGTTGTCATTCAATAAAAATACACCAGAAATTCTAATGAGTCCATTCTTTTCATTTCCTTTTCCTTCCGTTAACTTAGGTAATGATTGTCCCCGGTAGGTTTTCGCTATTGTATTTAATGTAAGGCTCCCATATTTGTTCGAATATTTTAATATTATTTCTTAAACTATATGTTATTTTTTCTAATGGAATACATTTATTCATTTCTATATACCATTGTTGTATTTTCAAATTATCTTCCAATTTCCAGGTTGACATAATACATTTTTTTGCTACGGCTAGGGCTATCTTAACAAATCTTTTTTGTGCACCATCCAAATCAATTCCAAATTCTTTGTTTTTTATGTTACTTAGGAGGAAGATCTCTGGATTTTTTGGTATATTGTTTTCTGTAATTTTATTTAATATCTGGTTTAGATCTTCCCAAAATTTTTCTACTTTCTCACATGTCCAGATTGCATGAATTGTTGTTCCCATTTCTTTTTTACATCGAAAACATCTATCAGATACTGTTGGGTCCCATTTATTTAACTTTTGAGGTGTAATGTATAGCCTGTGTATCCAGTTATATTGTATCATACGTAACCTCGTATTTATTGTATTTCTCATCGTTCCGGAGCATAACTTCTCCATTGTTTCCTTTTTTATCTTTATATTTAAATCTTGTTCCCATTTTTGTTTAGTTTTACCATTTGTTTCCTCATTCTCCTTTTCTTGCAGTTTAATATACATATTTGTTATAAATCTTTTGATTATCATTGTATCTGTAATCACATATTCTTTTTTTTTTTTTTTTTTTTTTTTTTTTTTTTTTTTTTTTTTAAATTTTTTATTTTTCACACCATAAATCACAATAGCCATGATATACACTTTTTCTTTTCCACACATTTACAGTGACTTTTTCTCCCTCCCCCCTCCCTCCTCCCAAGCCACCCCCCCATCCCTCCCCCCTCTCATCCATTTTAGTTATACAATCTAGGTTGCATTAATTCAGTTAGACAATGTTGTCATTCAACAAAAATACACCAGAAATTCTACTGAGTCCATTTTTTTCTACTCTTCTCCTTCCATCAACTTAGGTAATGTTTGTTCCCGGTAGGTTTTCGCTATTGTATTTAATGTAAGGCTCCCATACTTGTTCGAATATTTCGATATTATTTCTTAAACTATATGTTATTTTTTCTAATGGAATACATTTATTCATTTCTATATACCATTGTTGTATTTTCAAATTATCTTCCAATTTCCAGGTTGACATAATACATTTTTTTGCTACAGCTAGGGCTATCTTAACAAATCTTTTTTGTGCATCCTCCAAGTCAATTCCAAATTCTTTATTTTTTATGTTACTTAGGAGAAAGATCTCTGGATTCTTTGGTATATTGTTTTCTGTTATTTTATTTAATATCTGATTGAGATCATCCCAAAATTTTTCTACTCTCTCACATGTCCAGATTGCATGAATTGTTGTTCCCCTTTCTTTTTTACATCGAAAACATCTATCAGATACTGTTGGGTCCCTTTTATTTAACTTTTGCGGTGTAATGTATAGTCTGTGTAACCAATTATATTGTATCATACGCAGCCTCGTATTTATTGTATTTCTCATCGTTCCAGAGCATAACTTCTCCCATGTTTCCTTTTTTATCTTTATATTTAAATCTTGTTCCCATTTTTGTTTAGTTTTACCATTTGTTTCCTCATTTTCCTTTTCTTGCAGTTTAATATACATATTTTTTATAAATCTTTTGATTAACATTGTATCTGTAATCACATATTCAAGGTTACTTCCCTCTGGTAAACTCAAGTTGCTTCCTAATTTATCTTTCAAGTAGGATCTCAGTTGGTAATATGCCAGCGCTGTATCTCCCGTTATATTGTACTTATCTCTCATTTGTTCAAAGGATAAGAATCTACTTCCTGAAAAACAATTTTCTATTCTTTTAATCCCTTTTTTTTCCCATTTTCTAAAGGCAAGGTTGTCTATTGTAAAAGGGAGTAGCTTATTTTGCGTCAATATTAGTTTTGGTATTTGGTAATTTATTTTATTTCTTTCTACATGTATCTTCTTCCATATATTGAGGAGATGGTGTAATACTGGAGAAGTTCTATGTTGTACCAATTTTTCGTCCCATTTATATAATATGTGTTCAGGTATCTTTTCCCCTATTTTATCTAATTCTAGTCTCGTCCAGTCTGGTTTTTCCCTTGTTTGATAAAAATCTGATAGGTACCTTAATTGTGCGGCTCTATAATAATTTTTGAAGTTTGGCAATTGTAAGCCTCCTTGTTTATACCATTCTGTTAATTTGTCTAGTGCTATCCTCGGTTTCCCCCCTCTCCATAAAAATCTCCTTATTATTTTCTTTAACTCTTTGAAGAATTTTTCTGTCAGTTGTATTGGCAATGCCTGAAATAAGTATAGTATCCTTGGAAAAATGTTCATTTTAATACAGTTTATCCTTCCTATCAGTGTTAGTGGTAGCTCTTTCCAATGCTCTAAATCATCCTGTAATTTTTTCATTAGTGGATAATAATTGAGTTTATATAGTTGGCCGAGATTTTTGTTTATTTGTACACCTAGGTATCTTATTGCTTGCATTTGCCATCTAAATGCTGATTCCTTTTTAAATTTTGAGAAATCCGCATTATTCATTGGCATTGCTTCACTTTTATTTACGTTTATCTTGTAACCCGACACTTCTCCATATTCCTTCAATTTCTTATATAATTCTTTTATTGATAGTTCTGGTTCTGTTAAGTACACTATAACATCATCCGCAAATAGACTGATTTTATATTCCCTGTCTTTTATTTTTATTCCTTTTATATTATTATCTATTCTTATCAATTCTGCTAGTGGTTCTATAGCTAGCGCAAACAATAAAGGTGATAGTGGGCATTCCTGCCGCGGTGACCTGCTTAAGTTAAATTGCTTTGATACATGTCCATTTACTGTCACTTTCGCTAATGGTCCCTTATATAATGCTTTAATCCAATTAATATACTTCTCCGGTAAACTGAATTTTTGCAATACTTTGAACAAATAATTCCATTCTACTCTGTCAAAGGCCTTCTCTGCGTCTAAAGCAACTGCTACTGTAGGT
This sequence comes from Narcine bancroftii, assembly GCF_036971445.1. Classification (NCBI taxonomy): domain Eukaryota; kingdom Metazoa; phylum Chordata; class Chondrichthyes; order Torpediniformes; family Narcinidae; genus Narcine; species Narcine bancroftii. The sequence goes on along the minus strand of NC_091471.1, from coordinate 2,258,038 downwards.
GCTTTATTCCCTTCTACTGCATGAATTAAGTTAATAAATTTACAAATATTGTCTGTTGTGCGTCTTTTTTTGATAAATCCAGTTTGGTCTAAATTTACCATTTTCGGAACATACTCTGCTAATCTGTTTGCTAATAGTTTAGCTATTATCTTATAATCTGTGTTAAGTAAAGATATTGGTCTATATGACGCTGGTGTGAGTGGATCTTTCCCTTGCTTTAGTATTACTGTAATTATTGCTGTTTTACATGAATCTGGTAAGCTTTGTGTTTTATCAATCTGGTTGATTACTTCCAGGAGGGGCAGAATTAATAAGTCTTTAAATGTTTTGTAGAATTCTATTGGGAATCCATCCTCTCCTGGTGTCTTATTATTTGGTAATTTTTTTAATTATCTCTTGTATTTCTACTATTCCAAATGGCTCTGTTAATTTATTTTGTTCCTCTATTTGTAGTTTTGGTAGTTCAATTTTAGTCAGAAATGCATCTATTTTCCCTTCTTTCCCTTTGTTTTCAGTTTGGTATAATTGTTCATAGAATTCTCTGAAGTTTTCCTTAATTTCTTTTGGATTATATGTAATTTGTTTGTCTTTTTTCCTTGATGCCAATACCATTTTCTTAGCTTGTTCTGTCTTAAGCTGCCATGCTAGAATTTTGTGCGTTTTTTCACCTAGTTCATAATATTTCTGTTTTGTCTTCATTATATTCTTCTCCACCTAAAATGTTTGTAGTGTTTCATATTTTATTTTTTTATCCGCCAATTCTCTTCTTTTAGTTGTATCTTTCTTCATTGCTAATTCTTTTTCTATATTAACTCTTTCCCTTTCCAACTGCTCTGTTTCCTGATTATAGTCCTTCTTCATCTTGGTTACATAACTTATTATTTGCCCTCTTATGAACGCTTTCATTGCGTCCCATAGTAAAAACTTATCTTTCACTGATTCCGTATTTATTTCAAACTACATTTTAATTTGTCTTTTAATGAATTCTCTAAAATCCTGCATTTTAAGTAGCATGGAGTTTAATCTCCATCTATACATTCTTGGAGGGATGTCGTCTAACTCTATTGTCAATATTAAGGGTGAATGGTCCAATAATATTCTAGCTTTATATTCTGTTTTTCTTACTCTATCTTGCATACGAGCTGATAACAAAAATAGGTCTATTCTTGAGTATGTTTTATGTCTAGCCGAGTAATATGAATATTCCTTTTCCTTTGGGTGTTGTTTCCTCCATATATCCAAAAGTTGCATTTCTTCCATCGATTTAATTATAAATTTGGTTACTTTGTTCTTTCTGTTAATTTTTTTCCCAGTTTTGTCCATATTTGAATCCAAATTCAGGTTGAAATCCCCTCCTATTAATATGTTCCCTTGCGTATCTGTGATCTTCAAAAAGATATCTTGCATAAACTTTTGATCTTCTTCGTTAGGTGAATATACATTGAGTAGATTCCAAAACTCCGAATATATCTGACATTTTATCATTACATATCTCCCTGCTGGATCTATTATTTCCTCTTCTATTTTAAATGGCACATTTTTACTAATTAATATAGCTACTCCTCTTGCTTTTGAATTATACGATGCTGCTGTTACGTGTCCTACCCAATCTCTCTTTAATTTCTTGTGCTCCAATTCAGTTAAATGTGTTTCTTGCACAAATGCTATATCAATTTTTTCTTTTTACAGTAAATTTAGCAGTTTCTTCCTTTTAATTTGGTTATGTATTCCATTAATATTTAAAGTCATATAGTTCAACGTAGCCATTTTATACTTTGTTTATCTTCCCTTTGCGTTTCTCCATCATTACCTTTCCTTCTTATCCATTTCTGTTTTCTTGTTTTGAACCCTTTATAAGACAACATTCCTAAAACATCAAACATTTTCCTTATTCTCCTATTTAAAACTTCTTTAGCTCCAATCTCCCCTTCCCCTCCTGAGTTGTCCTTTATCCCTTGTCGGACAACCACATCTCCCCTCTCCGTTTGGATTTGCGAATTCACTCGCATGCGTCAGCTGATTTTGCAGTGACCGCTATTACCCCCCACCCAGCCCCCCCCAGAAAAGATTTCACTTTTCATATGTAACAAAGGTCACTCTTTTAGATCCCTCCTTATTCCCTCTATTCCATTACCTTCCCTTATTAATTCTTGTCTATACTATCTATATTTTCCTCTAAATACGGATACATTCATGTATGCACATTATACATATACACACATATACCTCTTTACCCACATACATATAAATCGTGGTCATTTTTACTCTTATTACATATCTTCATCTCTCTGTTTGTTTTGTAGTTGTTCTGCAAATTTCCTTGCTTCCTCTGGATCCGAGAATAGTTTTTTTTCCATAAGATCGTTTTCGATGTATTGAACTCCTTTCTCTTCTTCAGGAGTTCAAAACTTATGTGTCTTTTTAGTTCTCAGTCTTTTGTACTCTCGTTACACGTCTTCATCCCTCAGTCTATTTTGTAATTGCTCTGCAAATTTTCGTGCTTCCTCTGGATCCGAGAATAGTCTGTTTTGTTGTCCTGGAATAAATATTTTCAATACCGCAGGATGCTTCAGTGTAAATTTATACCCTTTCTTCCATAAAATCGCCTTTGCTGTATTGAACTCTTTTCTCTTCTTTCGGAGTTCAAAACTTATATCTGGATAAATGAAGATTTTTTGCCCTTTATACTCCAGTGGCTTGTTGCCTTCTCTTACTTTTTCCATTGTCTTCTCCAGTACCTTTTCTCTTGTAGAAAACTCAAAACGGTCAACCAGTTTACCTATCTCGGCTGCACCATTTCATCAGATGCAAGGATCGACAATGAGATAGACAACAGACTCGCCAAGGCAAATAGCGCCTTTGGAAGACTACACAAAAGAGTCTGGAAAAACAACCAACTGAAAAACCTCACAAAGATAAGCGTATACAGAGCCGTTGTCATACCCACACTCCTGTTCGGCTCCGAATCATGGGTCCTCTACCGGCACCACCTACGGCTCCTAGAACGCTTCCACCAGCGTTGTCTCCGCTCCATCCTCAACATCCATTGGAGCGCTCACACCCCTAACGTCGAGGTACTCGAGATGGCAGAGGTCGACAGCATCGAGTCCACGCTGCTGAAGATCCAGCTGCGCTGGATGGGTCACGTCTCCAGAATGGAGGACCATCGCCTTCCCAAGATCGTATTATATGGCGAGCTCTCCACTGGCCACCGTGACAGAGGTGCACCAAAGAAAAGGTACAAGGACTGCCTAAAGAAATCTCTTGGTGCCTGCCACATTGACCACCGCCAGTGGGCTGATAACGCCTCAAACCGTGCATCTTGGCGCCTCACAGTTTGGCGGGCAGCAGCCTCCTTTGAAGAAGACCGCAGAGCCCACCTCACTGACAAAAGGCAAAGGAGGAAAAACCCAACACCCAACCCCAACCAACCAATTTTCCCTTGCAACCGCTGCAATCGTGTCTGCCTGTCCCGCATCGGACTGGTCAGCCACAAACGAGCCTGCAGCTGACGTGGACTTTTTACCCCCTCCATAAATCTTCGTCCGCGAAGCCAAGCCAAAGAAAGAAGATAAACAAGGAGGCTTACAACTCCCAAACTTTAAAAATTATTATAGAGCCGCACAATTAAGATACCTATCAGATTTTTATCAAACAAGGGAAAAGCCAGATTGGACTAGATTAGAACTAGATAAAATAGGGGAGAAGATACCTGAACATATATTTATATAAATGGGATGAAAAATTGGTACAACGTAGGAGTTCTCCAGTATTACATCATCTGCTCAATATTTGGAAGAAGATTCATGTAGAAAGGAATAAAACAAATGACCAATTACCAAAACTAATACTGACGCAAAATCAGTTACTCCCTTTTACAATAGATAAACAGTGGTGCTGTGGAGTGGAAGGAGGCCCAGAGGATGAGTCATGGTCTGGAGGACAGTTTAGAATGTTGGGCATTTTTAAAGGGATGAACATTCCAAAGGCAGCCAGAATGATCCAGACCAAGCCAGTGGTTCCTCTCTCTGTGAGCAACACAAGACAACTTCAAATTTTGTGCTCTCTCTCTCTCAAAGATCTTTTGGCTTCAGTTTACCAAACAAACTAAATTTTGTTTTTGATCTTTGCTTCAGTTGAGATCAAAGTTTTGTGTCTAAGTTTTTCTGTGGGCTGGTTGTAAATATAACTTTGGCTTTAATTACATATGTTATATTTAGGCTGGGGAATTTATTAGTCTTATACTGTTATAGAAATTTGCATAGTAACCAGTGGGCATTGTTATAAAAGGGAGGAGTTTTAAGGTGAACTTCTGTGTTATTAAAATAATTGATCATCTTTACCCCTGTGAGATCTGCCTTCTTTGTGGTTGCTGGTTTGATCTTGTAACATAATTTGGGGGAATCATCTGGGATCAAACCAATTTGGGGGCATCATCTGGGATCAAACCAATTTGGGAGCTTTAGGAGCGATTACAGGGAAAGGTTGTGCAGACTGGGGCTTTTTTCTATGGAGCGTAGAAGATTGAGAGGGGACTTGATAGAGGTGTTTAAGATTTTAAAAGGGACAGACAGAGTAAATGTGGATAGGCTTTTTCAATTAAGAGTGGGGGAGATTCAAACTAGAGGGCATGGTTTAAGATTGAAGGGGGAAAATTATAAGGGGAACATGAGGGGAAATTTCTTTACGCAGAGGGTGGTGGGGATGTGGAATGAGCTTCCGACAGATGTGGTCGAGGCGGGATCATTGGTTACATTTTAAGGAAAGACTAGATAGTTACATGGATAGGAGAGGACTGGAGGGGTATGGACCGGGTGCTGGTCAGTGGGACTAGGATGGTGGGGATTTGTTATGGCATGGACTAGTAGGGCCGAACTGGCCTGTTCTGTGCTGTAAGTGGTTATATGGTTATATGATTGAGTCTGAGTCGTCTGAGTTTGATTCAATCTCCAGCTTGAAATTAAAAATAAATGATGAGTGTATAAATGACCAGCAGAAAAACCAGCAACTATGAATATTGACCAGTTCATCGCTAACCTTTCAGTGGTTAATTTAAAAATGGCTAAAAAGACAGAACTGATGGTTATAGTTGGCAAGTAAAAACTTCTTACAGTAAGAACTGGGATGAAAAAAAAGGAAATTGCCCCAAATATTGTTAAGCTCTATGTAGGAAAGGGGGCATTTGAAGAAGCTGCATTAGAACAGTTTCCAAAGCAGAAAACTTGGCTTTGAGAAAACTAGAGTGAGAGAAAAAAAGAGAGGCAGAAAGGAAAGCCGAACGGGAAGCAGTAAGGCAGACAGAAATGGAGGAGAGAGCAGCCACAAGGGAGGAGAGAGAGAAAGAATGGAAACATGAGCTAGAACTAGCTAAATTAAAGTTGACCAAGGAGAGGGATAAGCCCAAAACCACGTGCAAGTCAGGGGGAGAGGTTTCTGGTCAGTAGAGAAGTGAGGTTAGTTCCTCCATTTGAAGAAGCTGAAATAGACCAGTATTTTCAGCATTTTGAGAAAGTAGCTGTAAATTTAAAATGGCCACCAGACCAGTGGTCACTCCTGCTACAAAGTGTTCTTAAAGGGAAAGCCCAGCAGGTGTATTCGTGGCTCGCTTTACAACAAGCAGCTGATTATGAATTTGTAAAGCAGACTATACTCCGATCTTATGAACTAGTCCCAGAGGCTTACAGACAAAAATTCAGGAGTTTAAAAAACACAGCAACCCAATCTTACCTGGATTTTGCTTATAGGAAGGTTGTGTGTTTTGATCAGTGGTGTGCCGCAATGAAAGTAGAAAATAACTTTCATTTATTGAGGGAAATCATTCTGATTGAGGAGATTAAAAATTGTGTTCCTGACGATATTCAAGTGTACTTGGCAGAGAAAAATATAAAAACTTGGCAAGAATTGGCTAAATTTGCAGAGGAATATGCTTTAACCCACAAGTCTAAGTGGACACTAGGGAAAACCTTTCAAAGAAATACTGCTGATAATCCACGTAGAGTAGAAAGAAAATCTAAAAATGAGGTTAAAGGAAGAGAGGAAGAGAAATGGGTGAAGGAAAAATTATCGAGTGTTATTTGCCACTGTTGTAAGAAGCCAGGGCACATAATAGCAAATTGTCCTGTACTGAAAAGGAAGAAAGAGAAAGGGGTGGTACCAACTGCCTGTGTTCAGAGTGAGAAAGTTAGGGATATTTTTCAACCATTCATGACTGAAGGTTTCATTTCGGTTAAAGAAGGATCCAATCAAGTGCCAGTTAAAATCCTGCAGGATACTGGAGCAGCCCAATCGCTTGTATTAAGCAACCTTTTGAATTTTGGTGAGGAGACCGATACTGGAGATGTGAATTTAATTAAAGGGATTGGTGGTGAAGCAGAGCCTTTACCTTCGCATCAAATAGTGATGAAATCAGACTTAGTTAATGGCCCGGTTACGATAGGGACAAGATCAAGTCTGCCGGTGGATGGAGTTTCTCTTTTGCTAGGAAATGATTTAGCAGAGGGTAAAATCATACCTGCAGTGAAACTCACAAATAAGCCATTGGTTTATGAGTCCGAAAAGGATTTGGAAATCTACCCTGCGTGTGCCATTACTAGAGCCATGTCTAGAAAAAAGGTAGAGGTAGAGAAAGTCTGTGATGATCCTGTAGTGGAGACGAGCAGTGAGGACAAACCTAAGGATCCAGCTTTGCTGTTGTCAAGAGAAGAATTAATAGCTAGACAAAAGCATGATCCTGATTTTGCTGGGATAAGATCTAACCAGGAAATTGAAACTGTGCCAGTAGGTTACTTTGTTCAAGAAGGAATATTGATGAGAAAATGGAGACCAAAAGTGATACCTGCCAGTGAAAGTTGTAATTTGAAAGTTGCCTGCCAGGTAAGTTGTAATTCCCAAAACTTACAGGAATTAAATATTAAAGTTGGCTCATAGTACACCTTTAGGAGGTCATCTTGGAGTGAAGAAGATGGTAGAAAAGATAAGGAAACAGTTTTATTGGCCGAAATTAAGAAAGGATGTTGTGAACTTTTGTAGAACCTGTCATACTTGTCAACTGGTGGGCAAGCCTAATCAAGGACCACCAGTGGCACCTTCACAACCCATCCCTGCTTTCGGGGAGCCCTTCTCAAAAGTGATAGTGGATTGTGCTGGCCCATTGCCAAAAACCAAAGCAGGAAATGAATATTTGTTACCGCTCATGTGCACAGCTTCAAGGTTTCCAGAGGCTATTCCCCTGAGAAACATTAAAGCAAAGACGATTGTGAAGGCTATGCTAACATTTTTCACACTGTTTGGCCTACTAAGGGAAATTCAATCGGACCAAGGGAGTAATTTAATGTCTGGAATATTTCAACAGGTGGTGTATGAATTGGGAGCCCATCAAACTGTGTCATCTACCTATCATCCTGAAAGTCAAGGGGCCTTGGAAAGGATCAATTTAACTGTGAAAAATATGATGAGGGCTTATTGCGTGGAAAATAATAAGGATTGGGATGAAGGAATCCATTTGTTATTGTTTGCTGTTAGAGAGGCATCTCGGGAGTCTCTTGGCTTTAGTCCATTTGAGTTTGTGTTTGGTCATGAAGTCAAGGGTCCATTACTATTGTTGAAGGAACAGTGGATACATAATGATATACAATCAAATCTGTTGGATTAGGTTTTCAAATTTAAAAACAGATTACATCAGGCTTGCGAGATGGCAAGGAAAAATTTAAAAACTGCTCAGGGAAAAAGGAAAATTCGGTACGATCAAAAAGCAAAAATTAGGGACATTAAACCTGGTGACAAAGTATTGGTTTTGTTTCCAATGCAGTCAAACCCTTTGAGAGCTCAGTTTTCAAGTCTATATAAGGTGAAATCAAAACTTAAACAGGTCACCTATGTCATTGAGACACCTGATAATCGAAGAGAGACACAGGTCTGTCACGTGAACATGCTTAAACCTTACTTTGAGAAAATGACTGAGGAGGAGTCTAGGATTCCAACCAAGGTGCTAGTTATAGAGGAAAGTAAGGAGGAGATAAGTTTTGTGGAAGGTCATGGAGCACAGAAAGTGATAAGCCCTAGGGTGGAAAATTCTATAGTTTTGCAAAACTTAGACACCAATATAATGCATTTGACTAAATCAGAAAGTGAAGAAATGAAAACATTACTTATGAAATTTAAGAATATATTCCCAGATGTTCCAAGAAGAACTACTGTGGCTTGTTATGATCTGGAGGTCAGTGATGCTAAGCCTATTAAGCAGCATCCTTACTGAGTTAATCAGGAAAAGAGCAGATTGTTGGATCAAGAGGTGGATTATATGCTCAAAAATGGCATCATCCGAAAATCAAGTTCAAATTGGAGTTCACCCTGTGTTCTGGTGCCTAAGCCAGATGGCTCAATTAGGTTTTGTACAGATAATCGAAAGGTAAACATGGTGACAAAGACTGATCTATTCCCTGAATAGATGATTGTTTAGATAAGGTGGGGAAGGATAAGTTTCTTACAAAGATTGATCCCTTAAAAGGATACTGTTGTGTTCCTTTGACAGAGAGAGGTAGGGAAATTTCTGCATTTGTTACACCATCGGGATTGTATGAGTATAATATTATGCCTTTCCAGATGAAAAATGCACCTGGCATTTTTCAGAGAATGATTAATGCAGTAATTCAGGGATTAGAGCACACAGGAGCCTATATCGATGATTTAGTCATTAGTACGGATACATGGGAAGAACACATGCTTGAATTAGAGCAGTTATTTCAGAGACTGGTGGAAGCGCACCTCACAATGAATTTGCACAAGAGTGAGTTTGGACATGCCGCTGTGATTTATCTGGGTTATGTGATAGGACAGGGACAGGTGGCACCGGTTGGAGCAAAAGTATTGGCTATCACTGCGTCCCCTATCCCTGGTAATAAGAAAGCTCTTCAGAGATTTATAGGTATGATTGGCTACTATCGTAGATTTTGTAAAAACTTTGCAGAAATTGCACTTCTATTATCAAAACTACTTGGAAAGAAAGAAAAATTTTTCTGGTCAGATGCATGCCAGGAAGCGTTTCTGAAGGCCATTTTATGCCATCAGCCTGTACTTTTGTCCCCTAACTTTGAAAAGCCATTCTATTTAGCCGTGGACGTCAGTGATGAAACGGTTGGTGCTCCACTGTTACAGAAGAAGGATGGTGATGGAGTAGAACATCCTATTTCGTACTTCTCAAAAAACGACCATCAACGAAATTACTCGACCATGGAGAAGGAGTTATTAGCGCTTGTTTTAGTGTTGCAACATTTTGATGTGTATATTTGTACAGCTCAAAAACTGTTAATAATATATACTGATCATAATCCATTAGTTTTTTCTGTCTAAAATGAAAAATAAGAACAGACGTTTACTGAACTGGAACTTAATGTTACAAGAGTATGATTTAATTATTCCACACATAAAGGGGAAAATTGTTTGTCAAGATGTTAATCTGGGTAGATATGAATCTAATCACATACTTATTGTAAAAAAAAATGGAGTGTTTATTTAATTTAATTTATGAAATACTTCCATTAATTGTTAGAAATTTGTCTAGTGGACCAAATTTTTTTAAGCAGGGGAGGTGTTACAGAGTTCTGATTTGTGTATTGGCCTATGTGTTGTGTGGTTTTATGTTAAAAAGTGACAGTTTGCCTGAGAGAGCCAAGGTGAAGGTGGACTGCTGAGAGAGTGGGAGACGGACTGAGCATGAGCAGAAAATGATCGAAAGATTTCTGGACTTGGACGATAAACAGTGGTGCTGTGGAGTGGAAGAAGGCCCAGAGCATGAGTCATGGTCTGGAGGACAGTTTAGAATGTTGGGCATTTTAAAAGGGATGAACATTCCAAAGGCAGCCAGAAGGATCCAGACCAAGCCAGTGGTTCCTCTCTCTGCGAGCAACACAAGACAACCTCGAATTTTGTGCTCTCTCTCTCAAAGATCTTTTGGCTTCAGTTTACCAAACAAACTGAATTTTGTTTTTGATCTTTGCTTCAGTTGAGATCGAAGTTTTGTGTGTTTTTTGTCTAAGTTTTTTTGTGGACTGGTTGGAAATGTAACTTAGACTTTAATTACATATGTTATATTTAGGCTGGGGAATTTATTAGTTTTACATTGTTATAGCTTTACATAGTAACCAGTGGGCATGTTATAAATGGGGGGATTTTGAATTAAAGTTTGAAAGTGAATTTTTTGTTAATAAAGTAATTGTTCATCTTTACCCCTGTGTGATATGTTTTTTTTGTGGTTGCTGGTTTGATCTTGTAACACTCATGACATCACCAGTAGAAGATAGAACAGTCCTAACCCTAGGAATGGCTCCTTGTATGTGTGAAAGTGTTCAGTGTCCCAGTTAAGAGTGGCCAAGTGTGAAAAGCCTATCCTGGGATACTGAAGGGCTGATTTAGTGGGATGCAAGATGTCAGGCATGCTCCAGGTCTATTCTCTGTCCCCAGAAGCCCCTGAAGGAATTCGTCTACTGGCTGGAGTGCTTCCAGCCACACAAGATGTCTTCAATAGTCTCCAGAGATCTGTTCTTCTCTCTTGAGTCAGCCCCAAGGGTTTTACTGTCATCAGGGACTGTGCAACTTACAAGTCTGCCATAGAAGACTTGAAGGCCCACTACATGAGGCCTCAGAACAGCGTGCTGGCAAGACACCGGTGAATTGCTGGACAATTATGTTCTTGAACTCTGGGCTTTGACTAGGAAATGCCACTGTGAAGTGGTCACGGCCCGGGTGAGAGAGGAGGAACAAATCTGGGACATTCTTGTGGTAGGAGTGAGGTCGAGCTACGTGAGGCAGCGACTGCTAGAGTTGTGGAGGAAAGACTTGGCCAGCACCCTGGAGTGGGCGAAAGCACTCGAGCAGGCTCAACTGGAAGATGACGACCTCACGGGCGAAAGCGTTGCCTTTTCAAAAGATCAGGTCAGTGGGGCGCCGGTGACCCCCGCATCCTCAGTGCCAACTGCTGTGGCCACGTGCAACCAGGGATGCTACTTCTGTGGACAGGCACAGCACCCCTGTGTCCCTAGCCCTGCGTAGGACACCATGTGCTCAGGATGCGGTAAGCGAGGGCACTGGGTGAAGGTCTGCAGGGCCCCAAAGAGGGCAACCGCATGTGCGACCCCTGAATCAGTGTTTGACCCATGCCAGAGTCCCAATGTTCCTGCCCCAGCCTCTCCATGCTGCTTGCTGTCGGCATCTTGTTGTGCCTCATTGTGAGACCCACCACCAAAAGTGAAACATCGCGGGGAGCAATGGCGGCCATCTTGCTGTGCCTCATAGTCAATGCCACCTTGTCCTCCCTCAGATCAAGATGGAGGTGGCCACCTTGCCACGCCTCGTGGTTGACGTCATCTTGTCTGCCCACGGGCCAAGAGGAGAGAGTCGACATCGACATGAGGAGCAATGGGGTTTCTGGAGCACTAGCCTTGGTTGTCCTGGATTAGACAATATCTCACCAATTGAATAACTCAACAATGGAGGTAAGGGTAAACAGACATTTGACTGATTGCTTGGTAGACACTGGTTCCACTGAGAGCTTTATAAACTCTGCGACTGTTCTGCGGTACAACTTAAAAGTGTACCTGACGGACTATCACATTTTCCTAGCTTCGCACTCGCACTCTGCGATGATCCAGGGGTATTGTATAGTACATCTAACTGTGAAAGGGAGGGGGGGGGAATTTTGTAAGTTCCATTTGTAGGTACTGAAGGATTTGTGTGCTCTGTGTTGCTGGGCCTGGACTTCCTATGCTACCTTAAAAGCGTGACCATGGAGTACTCTGGCCCACTTCCTCCAATCATAGAGTGGAAAGGAGGGCACCAAAAGCCGCATGTGGTCTCTCCACCCTAAATATTGATTCCCTCCCCCCACCAACTGTTCTGAACCTGACTCCCGATAGCCACAAAGAACAGGCGATACAGTGTGGGGGATTGAGAATTTATTAGAGCTGAGACGCAGTGGCTGCTTAAAGAAAACATCATTGAACCCAGCAACAGCCCATGGAGAGCCCAGGTAGTGGTTGTGAAAGGGAAGAAAAGTCCAGGCTAGTGATTGACTACAGCCAAACAATTAATCGCTCCACACTCCTGGACGCGTACCTCCTTCCTCGAATTTCGGACATGGTAAACAAAATTGTGCAGTATCGGTCTATTCGACCATTGACCTAAAAGCTGCATACCATCAGTTACTGATCTGTTCTGAGGACTGCCCATACACAGCATTTGAGGTAGATGGACCATTTTATCAGTTCTGGAGGGTCCATTTTGGTATCACTAATGGGGTCTCAGTCTTCCAGATACAAATGGACAAAATAGTCAATGAATACGGGTTAAAGGCCACCTTCCCTTATCTTGACAATGTCACCGTTTGTGGACACTCTCTGGAAGACCATGACTCCAACCTCCAGAAGTTTCTCTACACGGTCAAATCCCTGAATCTCATGTACAACTCCAGTAAGTGCGTGTTCCAGACTAGACATCTGGTAATTCTGGGCTATATGGTGGAGGATGGTGTCATTGGTCCTGACCCCGATCTAATGCGCTTCCTGTTAGACACCCCGATCCCAAAGACCATGAAGGCCTTAAGGAGGTGCCTGGGCTTCTTATTATGCACAGTGGATCCCTCACTGCGTGGATAAAGCTGCCCTCTCTCAAAGTCCACCTCCTTCCCATTATCAACTGAAGCCCAGGTGGATTTTGACTACATTTGGAGCTACATTGCAAAGGCCACCATGCATGCGGTGGACAAGAACGCACTGTTTCAGGTGGAGAGTGATGCCTCTGGCGTCACTCTGGCCGCTGCCCTTAACCAGGCGGGCAGGCTGGTTGCCATTTTTTCCCACACTCTACAAGGCCACGAGCTTCAGAACCCATCAGTGGAGAAAAAGGCCCAAGCCATTGTAGAGACCATCAGGCACTGGAGGCATTACCTGGCCAGCAGAAAATTTACACAGCTCACCGGCCAGTGATCAGTGGTATTCATGTTTAATAATGCAAAAAGGGGTAAAATAAAGAATGATAAGATCACTAGGTGGAGGATCGAACTCTCCACCTATAACTATGACATACAGGCCAGGTGTCCTCAATGAGCCTCTAGATGCCCTGTCAAGAGGAAGCTGTGCCTCTACACACACCGGCCAGTTGCGGTCACAGCAGAATGAGCTTTGCTACCCAGGTATCACCCGCATGGCTCATTTAGTCAAGGCACGCAACCTGCCTTACTCCATTGAGGATATCAGGGAAATGACCAAGTCCTGCCAGGTCTGCGTGGAGTGCAAACCGCACTTCTAACGCCCAGACAAGGCATACCTGATCAAGGCATCCGACCCCTTTGAACAACTCAGTGTCAATTTCAAGGTCCCTTCCATTCCACCGACAGAAATGTGTACTTCCTCAATGTCATCGACGAGTATTCACATTTTCTGTTCGTCATCCCCTGCCCAGACATGACCATCGTCACGAACTTCAGGGCCTTGCTCTCTATTTTCACCTTGTTTGGGTATCCCAGTTATATCCATAGCGAACGGGGCTCATCATTTATGAGCGAAGAGCTCGTAAGGTATTGCCTCAAGTAGGACGACGAGCTTCAATCCCTGGGGGAACGGGTAAGTTGAAAAAGAGAACGTGACTTTATGGAAGGCCGTGAAATTGGCTCTCCAGTCCAAAGGCCTTCCATACTCACACTGGCAAGAAGTCCTACAACGGCGCTCCACTCCACAAGGTTGCTCCCCTGCACTGTATCCAATGCAACTCCTCATGAGCTTATGTTCACGTTCCAGAGGAAATCCACATCCAGGACTACTCTCCAGGCTTGGCTAATGGCACTGTGGCTAGTCCTGCTGAGAACGCACGTGAGGAGGAGCAAGACAGACCCCCCCCCAATCAAGAAGGTGCACCTGCTGCACACCAACCCAACATATGCCTACATGGCATACCCTGATGGCAGAGAAGACACCGTCTCGATTAGAGTCCTGGCACCTGTTGGAACTGAGGATCTGATGCCCCAAACGAGCCAGGAACTATTGAGTAACCCACTCAGGATTGCGAACGACACTGCTCGGGAAGTGGTCTAATCCACTCCACATTCCCAGACATTGGGAAGATGTGACAAAAGGTGTGAAACTGGAACCTTGGACAGGATGGGTGGGGTTGGCGAGTGCTCTAAAGGGTCATGGAGCTCCAGCACACAAACAGGCCCTTCGGCCTACATGTCCCTGCTGACCCAACAAGTCCCGTGGGGCTGTGGGCGGGAGTGTCAGGGACTGCAATTCCTTCCTGGGATGGTGGGGAGGGGGTGTAAAGTGCAATTCAAGGCCCCTACCCACCATTGTTTCCCATTAACATCATCACAGAACAGCACAGGGCAGAAGACCCTTCAACCCATCCTGCCATGCGGACAAATAGAAAGAGCCTCCAAATGGCCGCCAGCCCAAACTTCATGTCTTGTTTCATTTGCTTTCTGCCCTCACCTCCCCTCCCCTCCCATTCACCCCACACCTCTCCTCCCCAAACCTATGCTCCTCATGCTTCCCTTTCCTTCCTCTCCCCTCCTCTCCCATGCTTTCCTCACACCTCCCCTCACCTCTGCTCCCACACTTCACGTTTCTTCCTCTCCCTTCCCCCGCCTCCTCTCCCTTCATCTCCCCTCCCACGCCTCTCTCAGCCCCGCTCCTGTTCTCCCCTTGCACTAGTTGGAGAGAGTTTGGAACAGTGGGAACAGTCTCTCTGGACTCCTGTGAGGGGAAGGGAAGGTAAGGACATTTAAAAGACTATTTGACAGCCACTTGGATACAAAAAAATAGGGTTACAGGTGTGAGGGAGGGAAGGAGGAGGTTTATATTGTTTGGCACAGCATGGCGGGCTGAAGGGCCTGTACTGTGCTGGAATGATCTAGGAAGGTGTATTTGGTGTTGAAGATGACAGAGGAGAACCTGTTGGATGTGGGGTGTGAGGGGACGAGGCTGAACACTCTTCGTCCTGCTCTTTCCCTGACCTGAGCGATCCGAGGTGAATTCAGCTCATCCCGAACCCCTCACTCCCAATAACTCCCTGGGTGGGTGGTACCAGGACAACCGTTGGCACCAGGGGCAGGTAGATTCCCCCCACCCCCCCAGAAGGAGGGTGCTTGGCACTGACCAATGTTCTCCCAGCAGGGCTGTGAGTGCCAAGGCAGAAGCTCATGGAAACCCAGAGAGTGAGTGCATAGGCTGCTGGGGTTTTAAGCAAGCCAGCAGGTTGCACTGTTTGTTCATGTGGACACCGCCTGCTCCCGACCTGACCAGACCTGCTCCCACAGCTTCCTTCTTTCAATTCCTCTTCCTACTTTCTGAGAAATTGAGAGATGGCAGAATTGTTGGGAATGAAAGACTGACACAGGCAACAACAAACACCGACTGGGAGCTGAAGCAGTTCCAAGGGGTATCCTGTAAACAGGAGGCAGCCAAAGGGAGAGAGAGAGGGGAAAGGCTGCAGACACTGGGGGTGTCGTAAAAGCACAGAAATGCGGGAGGAATCCAGCCGGTCTCGCAGCGTCCACAGGAGGTAAAGATACACTGTACTACCGATGTTTCGGGCCAGTTCTTGAACGGAGCAAAGGAGAGAAGGAGAATGGAGAACTGATTGAGAACAGAGTTGAGGAAGGCGGGAGAGAGGGAGGCGGCCAGCTCAGAGACAGGGGGGTACAGGGGGAGGAGCTCAAAGGGGGCATTCGGGGGGACGGGGCGCTCAGTGAGGTGGAGGGGGACCTCAGAGAGGGGGACGGGGGGGCAGTGAAGGGGACAGAGGGCTCAGTGAGAGAGACGGGGGCTCAGTGAGGGAGACGGGGGGCTCAGTGAGGGAGACGGGGGGCTCAGTGAGGGAGACGGGGGCTCAGTGAGGGAGACGGGGGGCTCAGTGAGGGAGACGGGGGGCTCAGTGAGGGAGACGGGGGGCTCAGTGAGGGAGACGGGGGGCTCAGTGAGGGAGACGGGGGGCTCAGTGAGGGAGACGGGGGGCTCAGTGAGGGAGACGGGGGGCTCAGTGAGGGAGACGGGGGGCTCAGTGAGGGAGACGGGGGGCTCAGTGAGGGAGACGGGGGCTCAGTGAGGGAGGGGGGGCTCAGTGAGGGAGACGGGGGGCTCAGTGAGGGAGACGGGGGCTCAGTGAGGGAGGGGGGGCTCAGTGAGGGAGACGGGGGGCTCAGTGAGGGAGATGGGGGACCTCAGAGAGGGGGACGGGGGGCAGTGAAGGGGACAGAGGGCTCAGTGAGAGAGACGGGGGCTCAGTGAGGGAGACGGGGGGCTCAGTGAGGGAGACGGGGGGCTCAGTGAGGGAGACGGGGGCTCAGTGAGGGAGACGGGGGGCTCAGTGAGGGAGACGGGGGACCTCAGAGAGGGGGACGGGGGGGCAGTGAAGGGGACAGAGGGCTCAGTGAGAGAGACGGGGGGCTCAGTGAGGGAGACGGGGGGCTCAGTGAGGGAGACGGGGGGCTCAGTGAGGGAGACGGGGGGCTCAGTGAGGGAGACGGGGGCTCAGTGAGGGAGACGGGGGGCTCAGTGAGGGAGACGGGGGACCTCAGAGAGGGGGACGGGGGGGCAGTGAAGGGGACAGAGGGCTCAGTGAGAGAGACGGGGGGCTCAGTGAGGGAGACGGGGGGCTCAGTGAGGGAGACGGGGGGCTCAGTGAGGGAGACGGGGGGCTCAGTGAGGGAGGGGGGGCTCAGTGAGGGAGACGGGGGGCTCAGTGAGGGAGACGGGGGCTCAGTGAGGGAGACGGGGGCTCAGTGAGGGAGACGGGGGGCTCAATGAGGGAGAAGGGGGGGCTCAGTGAGGGAGACGGGGGGGCTCAGTGAGGGAGACGGGGGGCTCAGTGAGGGAGATGGGGGACCTCAGAGAGGGGGACGGGGGGCAGTGAAGGGGACAGAGGGCTCAGTGAGAGAGACGGGGGCTCAGTGAGGGAGACGGGGGGCTCAGTGAGGGAGACGGGGGGCTCAGTGAGGGAGACGGGGGCTCAGTGAGGGAGACGGGGGGCTCAGTGAGGGAGACGGGGGACCTCAGAGAGGGGGACGGGGGGGCAGTGAAGGGGACAGAGGGCTCAGTGAGAGAGACGGGGGGCTCAGTGAGGGAGACGGGGGGCTCAGTGAGGGAGACGGGGGGCTCAGTGAGGGAGACGGGGGGCTCAGTGAGGGAGACGGGGGCTCAGTGAGGGAGACGGGGGGCTCAGTGAGGGAGACGGGGGACCTCAGAGAGGGGGACGGGGGGGCAGTGAAGGGGACAGAGGGCTCAGTGAGAGAGACGGGGGGCTCAGTGAGGGAGACGGGGGGCTCAGTGAGGGAGACGGGGGGCTCAGTGAGGGAGACGGGGGGCTCAGTGAGGGAGACGGGGGGCTCAGTGAGGGAGGGGGGGCTCAGTGAGGGAGACGGGGGGCTCAGTGAGGGAGACGGGGGCTCAGTGAGGGAGACGGGGGCTCAGTGAGGGAGACGGGGGGCTCAATGAGGGAGAAGGGGGGGCTCAGTGAGGGAGACGGGGGCGCTCAGTGAGGGAGACGGGGGCTCAGTGAGGGAGACGGGGGGCTCAGTGAGAGAGACGGGGGCTCAGTGAGGGAGACGGGGGCTCAGTGAGGGAGACGGGGGGCTCAGTGAGGGAGACGGGGGGCTCAGTGAGGGAGACGGGGGGCTCAGTGAGGGAGAAGGGGGGGCTCAGTGAGGGAGACGGGGGCTCAGTGAGGGAGACGGGGGGCTCAGTGAGGGAGACGGGGGGCTCAGTGAGAGAGATGGGGGCTCAGTGAGGGAGACGGGGGCTCAGTGAGGGAGACGGGGGCTCAGTGAGGGAGACGGGGGCTCAGTGAGGGAGACGGGGGGCTCAGTGAGGGAGACTGGGGGCTCAGTGAGGGAGACGGGGGGCTCAGTGAGGGAGACGGGGGGCTCAGTGAGGGAGACGGGGGCTCAGTGAGGGAGACGGGGGGCTCAGTGAGGGAGACGGGGGCTCAGTGAGGGAGACGGGGGGCTCAGTGAGGGAGAGAAGGGGGGCTCAGTGAGGGAGAGAAGGGGGGCTCAGTGAGGAAGACGGGGGCTCAGTGAGGGAGACGGGGGGCTCAGTGAGGGAGACGGGGGGCTCAGTGAGGGAGACGGGGGGCTCAGTGAGGGAGACGGGGGGCTCAGTGAGGGAGAGAAGGGGGGCTAAGACACATCAAATTAAAAGACGGGTTTCACTGAGGCACTTGGACGAGCTGCCAACACTCCCCATGTTTGCCCGCAGGATGCGCCTGCTGTTCCTGCTCTGGTGCCAGCTTCTGAATGGATGGGAGGGAGAGAATGGCGAGAGTGGCCGCGCTGAGGGACTGGCTGTCAGAGGTGTCTCCGGGATCGGGACCGGCAGCCACTCACCCACAGGAGTTGGAGACACAGGAGACATTATAGGTGAGGAGGTGGTCGAATCTCAGCCCATGATTACAGTGCGGGGAACGCTGGGGGGGGGGGGGGTTGCAATGTTGGGAACGCTGGGGGGGGGGTTGCAATGTTGGGAACGCTGGGGGGGGGTTGCAATGTTGTGAACGCTGGGGGGGGGTTGCAATGTTGGGAACGCTGGGGGGGGGGTTGCAATGTTGGGAACGCTGGGGGGGGGGTTGCAATGTTGGGAACGCTGGGGGGGGGGTTGCAATGTTGGGAACGCTGGGGGGGGGGGGTGTTGCAGTGCGGGGAACGCTGTGGGGGTCGCAGTGCAAGGAACGAATTCCACAAATCCACGACCTTCTGGCTAAAGAAATTTCTCCTCATCTCTGATTTCAATGGGTCCCTTCTCATTCTAAGACCGTGCCCTTTTGTCCTGGATTCACCCACCAAGGGAAACATCTTATTCACCTACTCTGTCCAATCCTTTCAGCATTTGAAGTTTCTCTATGATCCCTCTCATTCTTCTGCTTAATTAATTCAGGCGAAGAGCTGCAAAGTGTTTCTCAGACATAAGACCCTGCATCCCAGGAAAATTCCTGGTAAATCTCTGCACCTTCTCCAATATCATTACATCCCTTCTAAGGTAGGGGCCCCAAACTGCACATCGTTCTCCAAATGAGGTCTCACCACTGCCCTATAGAGCCTTGCAACTTATACAACATTCCTCTTGAAATGAACGCCAACATAGCATTCGCTTTCTTTACTGCCGATCCAACCTGGTGGTTAACCTTTAGGTTATACTGTACAAGGACCCCCAAGTCCCTTTGCACTCCCGAATTTTGAAGTTTTTCCCCATCCAAATAATTTGTTAACGTTTATTTTCTCTTCTAAAATATACAACCATACATTTCGTAACATTATATCACATCCACCATTTCTTTGCCCACACTCCTAAACTGTCCAAGGCTCTCTGCAACATTTCGTTTTCTTCAACACTTCCTACTCTCCCACCCATCTTGGTGTCATCTGCAAACTGCCACAAAATCCATAATCTAAATTATCCATATGCTTGTAAAAAGAAGTGGCCCCAACACCAACCCTTGTGGAACACCACTAGTCACTGGCCTTCGACGAGGTCCCACATGGGAGGTTAGTTCAGAAGGTGAAGACACGAGTTATCCATAGAGGGGTTATAAACTGGATTGAAATTGGCTGTGTGGATGAAGACAGAGAGTGGTGGTGGATGATGCTTCTCAGACTTGAGGCCTGTGACTAGAGGGATGCCTTAGGGATCTATTCTTGAACCACTGTTGTTTATCATCTATATTAATGATCTGAATGATAATGTGGTGAACTGGATCAGTACATTTGTTGTGGACAGTGAGGAAGATTTTCAAAGCTTGCAGAGGGATCTGGACCAACTGGGTGAATGGGCCAGTGAATGGATGATGGAGTTTAATGCAGATAAGTGTGAGGTGTTGCATTTTGGAAGAGCAAATCAAGGAAGTACATCAAGGGGGCACTGAGGAGTGTGGAGGAGCAAAGAGACCTGGGGATACAGGTACATTGTTCTCTGCAAGTGGTCAGGGTTGCAAAGAAAGCTTTTGGCATCTTAGCCTTTATAAATCAAAGTATTGACAATAGGAGTTATGTTGAAGTTAAGACATTGGTGAGGCCAAATTTAGAATATTGTGTGGAGTTCTGGTCACCAAACTGCAGGAAGGATATCAATAAGATTGAAAGAGTGCAGAGAAGATTGACTAGGATGTTGTCAGGTCTTCAGGAACAGAGTTACAAGGAAAGATTAAACAGGTTAGAACTTTATTCCTTGGAACAAAGAAGAATGAGGGGAAATTTGATAGAGGTTTACAAAATTATGAGGGGGACTGACAGAGTAAATGTGGATAGGCTCTTTCCATTTACATTGAGAGAGATAAATATGAGAGGTCATGGCTTTAGGGTGAAAGGGGAAAGATTTAGGGGGAACTTCTTCACTCAGAGAGTGGTTGGTGGGTGGAATAAGCTGCCAGCTGATTGGGGGGGGGGGTGGTGTGGACTCGATCTTGAATTTTAATATTGGTGCTGGGACCATTGTTGTTTGTTGTCTATATCAATGATCTGGATGATAATGTCAATTGGATCAGCAAGTTTGTAGAATGTGCACATGCCTTGTAGTAGTTTTTGCCAAAGGTACTGGCTTGGGCCAATTGGTCAGCTGATCGACCATGGTCAACAAATTACATGCATCCTTGGATATTGGTAGGAGGCCCACAATGTCTATATGCACGTGGCTGAACTGTCAGCGTGCTGGCTCGAAGGACTCGGGGTGGGGGGAGGTCCTTAATGTGTGTTTGAACCTTTGATGCCTGACATTGCATGCATGTTTTGGCCCATCAAATGATGTCTTTCTGGAGGCTGTGCCAGCCATATCTACTAGCCACCATATTTACTGTTGCCCTGATGGCAGGGTGAGCCAGATTATGGACAGAATCAAACACCTGCCTTTTCCCTGCGGCCAGAATGACGGGGTGAGGCTGACTGGTCGAGGTATCTTACAGCAGTGTCCAGGTACCTGGGGCGATTTGGATGTCCTCTAGTTGGAGGCCGGTGAGTGCCATCTGGTACACTGGGATGTTGGGGTCCGCTTGCTGTGCTTCAGCCAAGGCTGCTTGGTCGATGCCCGGGCCGGGGGCATGATGCCTGGGGCAGGGGGCATGCACCGCGAGTGCAGTCAGTCGTAAAAGAGCCTCGGCTACCAAGTTGGACTTGCTGGCAATATGCTCCATCTCCATTGAGAATTCAGAGAGAGAGGACAGGTGTCGCTGTTGCCTGGCTGACCAAGGGTCTGAAACCTTTGTTATGGGCCCAGAGGAACCCAAAATCCAGCAGCAATAGAAATTTATCAACAAATGGTTACTTAAACAAAAGATGCTTTTAATTTTCTTTAAACATAAAAAAGGTTCAAACTTTAACTTATTACTATTAACTTAACCTAATATAACCCCTTTCTAATTCAAAGTGCACATGTATGTCATGTGTGTGTAAGTTCAGGAAAATTCTTTGATTCACAGTTCAATCTCACTCCTCCAATTCACCGATATCAGGCAATTCTTATACTGTGCACAGAATTTAACATTTATGAATTTTCACCAGGCTTAGGAAGATCTTGTTGCTTGTTGGACACAAATTGATTCCCTCCAATCAGCCACTTCAGTGTCTTGGCGAAGAAACTTGCCCCATCAGGGTTTTCCAAATGCTAACCTTTTCTTCTGCAGGTCACCATAAAGTTCCTCTTGTTTCCCTTATTTTAGGAAAACACTCTAGCCAACCATTTCCTCTTGCATGAACCACAAGGGATTTCAACAGGCTGAACTCAGAACTCACAAACTGTCTTCAAAATAGGGGTTCCAACAAGCTGGCAAGCTTGTGGAAAAACTCCATTTGGAAGATGGGTTGTTTTAAACAAGTTTGCCAGCTTGTCCTATTCCAGTCCCAGCTGCTGATGCTGAACTGTAGAACTGAATTCTCTCTCTCTCTCTCTCTCTCTCTCTCTCTCTCTCTCTCTCTCTCACACTTACTCAGAGAAAACCACATGGCCCTCTTAGAACAGCCAACTGCATTCAGATAGAATGCGGCTCCAGACCCAATCTTCAGAGTTCATTCATCTTGTTGCTTTCAAAACAATAATCCACAGCATGTCCAATTATCACCTACATGTGAAATCTCTAGAGTTTGGGTTCTACTATTTTCACCTCCTTATGAAAACTTTAGCAAAAGAGTTTTTATTTTCTTTACAAAGGCCCTGGGCCCAGTGTGTCTGGTTTGAGCAAAGTTCTTGCAATTTAAATGAGATCTGTTTGGTGACCTACATTAGACCCCCACAATCTATCTCCTAAAAACATATCTATATACAATATAAAATATGATATCATCCGTCACTCCATACCTGCGAACTCTTGCAGGCCCTTCACAGTTGATAGGGAAGGGTCAAATAGTGCCCACTTTTTCAGGCTATGGCCTGGCTCCATGTTGGTCAATGTGATGCCCAAGGGAATCATTTGTCTCTCAGCCAAACTGGCACTTGGCCGGATTGATGGTTGAGCCAAACTCACTTAGTGTGGATCACAATAGTCTTCAGTGAGTGGCGTGCTCAGTACCGTTGCAGCTGGTTATCAAAATATCGTCTAAATAAATGAAGACAAATTGCAGATCCCGGCCCATTTTGTCCATTAACCTCTGGAAGGTTTGAGCTGCGTTTTTTATCCCGAAGGGCATGCGGAGGAACTCAAACAAACCAAAGGGCGTTATAATGGCCGTCTGTGCAATGTCATCAGGCTGGACTGGGATCTGATGATAATCCCTGATGAGGCCCACCAGAGAGAATATCCATGCCCCTGACAGATGAGCAGTGAAGTCCTGGATATAGGGCACGGGATACCTGTCGGGCGTGGAGGCCTCGTTGAGGCAGTGGTAGACTCTGTGGGGCCTCCAACCTCCTGCAGCCTTTGGTTTGAGTGAATTCATTATCGGCAGTAATCACCGAGTGCAGGAGGGGGGCAGTAACTTCAGTGCCATTGAGTGAGAGGGTTTGAAAAGTCCAGAGGTGTATCAGCTGATGACCCTTAATGTCCACCCTCAAGGAGTTGGCCCAAGGAAGTTGGCCCCCAGTAACAGTGGCTTCACGACTGCCACCGTGAACTTCCATGTGAAACATTCATCCCTGAAGCAAAGGGGAATTGTGCGGGTTCCGAATGTTTGGATATTAGAGTCGTTGGCCGCCTGTAGTTCTTAGTCCACCTTCCTGCTGCGTGCCTCAAAGCTTCACGGGGGAAGGATGCTGATTTGGGCCCCGTTGTCAACCAGGGATGGCCCGACAGGGAGTCCTGGATGTGGAGGAGGCTGTGTAGTCAGCCGGTCGTTGCAGCCATTAATGACAGTTGGCCTGGGCGTTTCCCTGGAACAAGCAGGGGGAAGGACATCAATGGGCCTTGGAAGCCCACCATTTATGATATAAACAGTACTGCCCACCGATGGGGTCCATCGCTTGGGTGGTCGGTCGGTCAGTCAGTCAGTCGGTCGGTCTGCGAGCTTCCTGGCTCATTGTCGAGGTGTAACCTGTTCCAGCGTAGCACAGGCATCTCTCTTTGCTGCCTATAGCACGTCTGCTCGGGCAGCTACCTTTCTTGGGTTGTCGAAATCCTCTTATTGCGATAAGCAGCCGGATGTCGTCAGGCAGCCACTCCAGAAAGATCTGCTGGAACAGCGGGAAAGAGGTGTGGCCATCGTCAAGAGCAAACATGTCGCCTCTGAGGGAGGAAGGGGCCCTGCCCCCCAAAACCGTCAATGTGCAACAGTCGGGCCATGCGCTTGCGCTTCGAGAGCCTGAAAGCATGGGTTGGTAGCTCCTTGATGGCCACATACTTCCCTTGCTCTGGGGGCTGCTGGAGGAAGTCGATGATGTGAGCTGCGGTGTCCTGCTTGAGGGTGCTTAATACATAGTAGTAGTGCGTGTCGTTGGAGGAGATCTGATGAATGGTGGACTGTGCCTCGGCCTGCTGGAACTACACCCGTGGTTACGCTGTGTTGATTGCAGGTTGATCTCCCATCATTGAGACCAAAGCACCGTTTGGACCAGTCGGGGTCACACAGTACCACACTGCTACGGTTACAACTCAGGGTTATTGATCGAAGAAATAGGCTCACACCGAGAGAGTGCAGTCGATACTGAGTTTATTCGGCTATCTGCTCCACCTTTTATAGGCTGTCTGCCACATCACCACGGGCACGGCTTGTGATCTGCCGGCCGCGGACTGGTCCGCTGCAGGTGATTGACTGGTTTAGCCCTGCTGTTGTGGCTTAACGGGCCACTCAGCTCAGATGTCATCTGTTCGATCACTGTGTTCGACGGCCGTTTCTTGTGTCGTCCTATGGAGCGGGCCACTACAAGGAGTACAGACAGAGTAAATGTAGGTCGGCTTTTTCCACTGAGGAGAGGTGAGATACAAACCAGAGGAGATGGGTTAAGGGTGAAAGGGGAAAAGTTTAGAGGGAACATGAGGGGGAACCTCTTCACACAGAGAGTGATGGGGGTGTGGAACGAGCTGCCAGCTGAGGTGGTGAATGCGGGCTCAGTTTTAACATTTAAGAAGAATGTGGGCAGGTCCATGGATGGAAATGGTATGGACTTCAAAAGACTGGGGTGCAGGTCAGTGAGACTAGGCAGTAAATGTTTGGCACAGACTAGAGGGGCCGAAGGGCCCTGTTTCTGTGCTGTAGTGTTCTATGGTTCTCTGTTAAGTAGCCGGAGAGTCTTTTCCCATGTGATGGGTGGGGGAGATGTTTGGGAATGGGACAGGATGGGTAACTGAGGCATGGTCAGTGGGAAGAAGGGGGCCATCCGTGCGGGGAAGGAGCTCTCAGCATCTGACAGGGAGGGGCTGTTTGTAGGTAATGTAGGGGTCTGCAATGTGGAAGGCTGTTCACAGAGATTCAGGGAGAGTCCAGGGACACATTCCTGTTGGACTGAAGGGCAAGATTGTCAGGAATAGGGAATCCAGGTGGCCAGAGATAGGGAAGATCTGATGAAGAGAAAAGAGGTGCTTGTCAGGGAAAGACAGATGGGTCGTGAATCCTGTGTGCAATGTAGAGCAGTCATACAGTGGGGGCCCTACAGCCGCCCTGGGGGCCACAGCACACATTGAAGTAAAAGCCTTGTTTTCTTTTCATGTAGTTAGGAAGAGAGAAGTACGGAGAAACCCAAAGGTGATTGATGCACAGGGAAGGGAGCCCATAAAGTTTGGTCAGGGTCCGAGGGGATGGGGGCTGTAGCTGAAAAAAGGATGAGAAAGGCTGGTGTAGAAGATGGAGGAATTCATGAGAGGGCAATCAGCAGGGATGAGCTGGCTCTAGCAGATAAGGAGAATCCTCGATCCTGTTCGTTTATGATCATTGGGTGGCCCTGCTAGTGTAGCAGTCAGCGCAACCCTAATCCCGGGACCGGGGTGCCCATCCTGTGCCGGGGTTTTCCCCAGGGGCTCCAGTTTCCTCCCACTGTTCGAAATGTACCGGGGGCTTGTAGGCCAGTGAGGTGTAATTGAATAGCATAGACTTGTGGACCAAAAGGGCCTGTTACTGTGCAGTTTGTGTAAATTTAAAAATATTTAAAATGTAAATAAACCATCTGACTGTACATGTACAACCTCACGGAACAGCCTTTCCCTGGACTCTGGTGAACACACATGCACAAAACATGTACAGCACAAATAAGTACATCATTTATCATTCAGGTGCCTGGCCGTTCGGCGTGGGCGATCAGGTCTCTTCATCTGGCACAATCTCTGCCCCTCCAAAATGTAGTTGTTGCCTCCCCAGTTCTCCTTCAGTAAAGGCTCCATCTTTGAACTGAGACCGTAGTCGAGGTTGAGTTCATGATTATACAAGGGAAAAGCACTGAAGTGGTTTCCCGTTGCCTTCTTCAGTTGCAGTGTCCGTACTGGACGGGTCACCCTGGCCAGAGATCACCCCAGTGATCTTCTCGGCACTTTTGATGATCCTCTGTATTGACCTTTGATGGTTTGCAGCTACCGTCCCACACAGTGATGCAGCCGGACAGAACATTCCTGTGTGTATGAGGGCAAAAGACTAACCAGGAGAGATGAGACTCCTTAACGTTCAACAAAGTTGTCTACGAATGTAGCCACAGGTGATGGGCAAGCACGTCAACAATTATTTCTCCTTTTTAGTAACCCTGGCATGGAGGCTGGGGAGTGGAAGTCAGGGGAGAAAGCACCGTAACCTCAGCACTGCCACTGACGGAGACCCATGGTGTCCAACTGCCATCAGCTCCGTGCAGTCTAAACAGCCCATTAAAGGAGCCAACGGTGGTTTTTAAAAATTCTGTGACCGGGGGGGTCTGCGCCCAAGATGACAACGCCTGAGATCGGCAGCAGCCAGGGGATTGCAGACTCCAAGGAAGCAGAGTACTAATGCAGGGCACCATAGGGAAGACCAGAGGGAGGGACCACTCCTCCCCTTCCCCCCCCTCACCCCAGCTGAGAAGGAGAAGCAGAGGAGATGGTGATCATGGTACAGACCAGTGATAGGTACTGAGGAGAAGAACCCAAACGGCAGGCTGTTGGTGACTCAAGGAACCCACGCAGGCCGCGGGCTGCTGGAGACTGAAGGGCTAGCTTGTATCGGAACTGGGATGCAAGAGGGCACTGAAGGGCTCCCGACCATGTCGGAGGCTTGGATCTGGAGTTCAGGTTGCCGACGGTTGGGACTGGACTCTGTGGTTGTGGGGGCTACAGAAACGCTGTAGGCGAATCCATGGACACGTTGAGTCTGGGGGACTCCCTTTTGCTTCCTTTTCTCTGACTGTAAGAGGCACTTCAGGCAATTTCTGCCGATGGTGAATCTGTCTGCCTTAAAGCAGGCAAAAGGCAATTTCATGTAATATGACACAAGTTTTCATTACCTGACAATAAACTGAATTTTGACATGTCCCATGGCAATGTGAGAAATGGAGAAAAAAGTTGCAGAGACCCTGGCAGAGATACCTGCTGCATCATTGAACCCAGGAGAGGTGGCAGGAATCACAGCAGGGTGGAGGAACAGAGAGATCATGTAGTCTAGAGTATGGGATGCTGGACTTCATTGGTCGAGGGATTGAGCTTAAGAGTCATGTAGTAATGTTGTAGCTCACAATACTGGGAGAAAGGATGTGCTGACGTTGGAGAGGGTTCAGAGCAGGTCACAAGGATGAATACGGGAATAAAGGGGTTATCACACGAGGAGGGTTTGACAGCTTTTGGCCTGAACTCGTTAGGATTTAGGAGAAAGGGGGTGGGGGGGGGGAATCTCATTGACACATGTGGTGTAATGACATACCACCACATTCAACCCCCCCCTTAAAAAATTGTGACTGACCCTCACCCCTCTCTCTTTGCACCCATTCATAAGTCCAGTATTTGACATGGTTTCCGCTTCCTTATGGACCTTCGGGGGGCCGAGGCAGGGGAGGTGGGGGGTGCCAGGGCCTGGGGGTCTTGGTGAGGGTATGGTGAGTGGGTGCAGGGCTTTCCGCCCATGGGGGTGTGTTTGTCTGCTGCTCTTCATGCTGCTCCATGGGGGTCCGCGACCCTCCCACATTGACCGTGGTTCCTTTCTGCTGATCCTCCGGAGCCTGTGGTGCTCCTGTGTCGTCTGCCATCCCGTCCTGCCGATCTGTAGGGGTCTGTAGTTCTTCTGCATTGCCTATGTCTCCTGCTGGTGCAAGGACCCTGGTGGCCACTGAGTCTTCACGTCCATCCTCGAATGCAATGTAGGCATAGTGAGGGTTCGCGTGCCTCACTTCCTCAGGCTCCCCCAGCGGGTCCGTCCTGTGGCATTGCAATGCTTGCGGAGGAGGGCCGGTCCTGGCGACATCAGCCATCTAGGTAGCACGGTGCCTGTCACAGCTTTCCTCGGGAAAGAAAAGATATGGTCATGTGGTGTCACGTTAATGGCGGTACACAATAAAGAGCGTATGGATTGCAGAGCCTCCGGTAACACATCTTGTCACCTTGCTACTGGTAGGTCCTTTGCTTTGAGAGTTAGCAGGACCGTCTTCCAGATGGTGGCGTTCTCCCTTTCTACCTGCCTGTTCCTCCTAGGGTTATAACTCGTAGTGCGACTGGTCACAATGCCTCAATCCCTGAGGTACTGTTGGACCTCGGTGCTCATGAAGGCAGCACCCCTATCTGTGTGTATATAGCTAGGGTACCCACACAAGCTGAATATAGATTGCAGGCACTTTATTACTGTGGCTGAAATGACATCAGGACATGGAATAGCAAAGGGGAAGGGTGAGTACTCTTCGATAGCGTTTAGGCAATAGATGCTCCTGTCGAAGGACAGGAGCAGGCCTTTGAAGTCAAGGCTAAGCCGCTCGAAAGGCCTGGTAACTTTTTTTAAGGGGACGTTGCCTGACCAGTGGAACTGTGGTTTACACTCCGCACAGATGGGGCAACCCCTGTTTACTATCCGTACCTCCTCCACTGAGAACCTTCACTGAGGTTTTGGGCCCTGACAAAGTGGAAGAGCCTTGTGACTCCCGGGTGGCCCAGCTCGTTGTGCAAGCCCTGCAGCTGGGACATGTGATTAAGGGCCGTATAAGTGCCCCTGGACAATGGATCTGAGGGCTCATTGAGCCTCCCTGAATGGTATAGGATGTCGTAGCTGTATGTCGACAATTCTATCCTCCAGTGCAAGATTTTATCGTTCTTTATCTTCCCCCTGTCTGGTTATCAAATATGAATGCCACAGATCGTTGGTCCATGAGAAGGGTGAAGCGTTTAAAGGCCAGAAAATGTCTCCAGTTCCGCACTGCTCCCACAATGGCCTGGGTCTCCTTTTCCACTTCCGAGTGTCTTACCTCGGACCCCTAGAGGGTCTGCGAGAAAAAAGCCACCGGCTGCCCCTCTTGATTCAGGGTGGCAGCCTGAGGCGTCGGTCTCAACCTGAAAAGGGACCGTCTTGTCAATGGATCGCAGGGTTGCGTTCACGATCAGATCCCTGATTTCTTCGAAGGCTTTGATAGCAGCAGGGCTGAGGGGAAAAGTTGAGGTCTTTATGAATGGGTGGGCCCTGTCGGCATAATTGGGGACCCACTGCGCATAGTATGTTTTTTGAGAATGAGGGATGGGAGGTCAAGCAGCAGTAAGTTTGGAAGAAGTTCAGCCTACCTTGGAGTTGGAACCAGGTACCTCGAGTATTCCCTCTCCTCACATCCAGCGTCAACGGCCGATGACCCCGACGGTGATGCAAGCGCGTGGATCGTGGAGTCCTAGACAAGATGCTGCGCGATGATCTACTGAAGCTGAACAACCTGTGCGCAAGCGCACTATTCCAAGTGTCTTCCACTCCGAGGGGGAGGGTGTGGTGCTCATCGATCCAATGAGTCTGGATCGGCAGAGAGCAGGTCTCAGATCCGAGGGGAGGAGGAGAAAAAAGTTAAAGTAGTCAAAGAAGGAGTTGAAGGAGCTGGAAAGGTGAGAGAGGAGAAGCAACAAGAGACCAGCTCTGAAGATGACATTTAAGATAAGGTTGGATGTGTAACTGGGGTGTAAAATGTAAAAAGCGAGGGGGAGGCGGCAGCCCCGGCCTCGGCAGAGTGAGGCAGGCGGAGGCCCCGGTCTGGCCTCCGAATCTTGGGTCCTCTACTGGCATCACCTACGGCTCCTAGAACACTTTCACCTGTGTAATCTCCGCTCCATCCTCAACATTCATTGGACCAACTTCATCTCCAACATCGAAGTACTCGAGATGGCAGAGGCCGACAGCATCGAATCCATGCTGTTGAAGATCCAACTGCGCTGGGTAGGTCACGTCTCCAGAATGGAGGACCATCGCCTTCCCAAGATCGTGCTATATGGCGAGCTCTCCACTGGCCACCGTGACAGAGGTGCACCAAAGAAAAGGTACAAGGACTGCCTAAAGAAATCTCTTGGTGCCTGCCACATTGACCACCGCCAGTGGGCTGATATCGCCTCCAACCGTGCATCTTGGCGCTTCACAGTTTGGCGGGCAGCAACCTCCTTTGAAGAAGACCGCAGAGCCCACCTCACTGACAAAAGGCAAAGGAGGAAAAACCCAACACCCAACCCCAACCAACCAATTTTCCCCTGCAACCGCTGCAATCGTGTCTGCCTGTCCCACATTGGACTTGTCAGCCACAAACGAGCCTGCAGCTGACATGGACATTTACCCCCTCCATAAATCTTCGTCCGTGAAGCCAAGCCAAAGAAAAGAAGTAAATTGGCAAATGTTATGGAAGATATTTCAACTGTTAAAGCTGATGTAGCGAATTATGCAAAAGTGGTGGATAAAGTTCGAGAAAAAGTTAAGAAGATGGAAGATTGTGTTTGAGATATTGAACAATGTCAAAAAATTTGACTCGTAGGATGATTCTTTTCCAGGATGGAGGATTGAGAAAGCAGATCTATTGAATAAAATGGATTCATTGGAGAATTAGAGCTGTAGGATTAATGTGAAGATCATGGGATTAACCCGAAGACTTTGAAGGGTCAGAAGCGGTTAAATTTTTTCAAAAATGGATACCGGATGTGTTAGGGGCTGAAATGTTTCCAGATGGTTTGGAATTGAACAGAGCGCATAGAGTTTTGAGAAAAAAAAAAATGATGCCTGGTCAACCACCTCGATCTGTTTTGATCAGGTGTCTGAGATATCAGGATAGAGAGTTAATTTTAAGATTGGCAGTTCAGAATGCAAAGCAACATGGAGGTTCGCTGATGGTTCAAAACAGAAAAGTTTTTTTCCATGCGGATCTTAGTCAAAATATTATTAAAAGACGTAAAGAATTTAATTCAGTGAAAGCTGTTCTTTGGCAGAAAGGTGATAAATTTGCTTTCAGATTCTCTGTGGTTTTAAAAGATTTTTATGGGGGAGTAGGAATCTTTCGAAAGGTCGATCTTCGTCACCTCAAATGTTGAAAAAGAACGGAAATGGGGTTCAGAAGGGAAAAAAAGAAGGAAGGGAGGAAAGATCGGTTGGAAGAGTCACAGCAGCAGGATTCAAGTGATTCTGAAGAGGTTTTGATGGATGAATAAAGATCCGGAGGAAGCTTTATCGTACTTGAAGCTGTGGACTCATACAACGTGGTGAATCTGGGGGAGACGCAAGGCCTCATTGGAGCTCAGCCGACACCGTCACTCGCCGAGTGGCTTGGGTCGCTACCCGTGTTTTAGGGGGAGTAGTACTTGGTACTTAAAAGAGGAGGGAGGTTTGGGGTTTAAAAAAAATAGGTATTTGTATTCTTTTTTCTTATTCTTTGAGGAGAGGTGTTGTTTTATTTTGTTGAGATGGAGACCTGGCTGCATGGATTATGGCGATTAGAGAGTAGATGGCTAATTTAAAGGTTGCTCCATTCAATGTGAATTATCTGATTAAACGCAAAGGGGTATTAACTTATATTAAGAAATTTAAAGTTAACCATAAGAGGTTGGGTAGGACAGGTCATGTATTCTCTTAATTCTAAAGCTAGAGGGGTGACGATTTTACCTTTTACTTTGGAGTCGGTGTATGAGTCAGTTGAAAGGGTATTGATAGTCAATTGTAAAGATTTTTCACAATCTTGGACTTTGATTGAATATTTATTCACCAAATGTGGTCGATGAGCTGTTTCTTTCAGGATGTTTTGATTAATTTGTCATATTCTAAAGATCAAATTATAATAGGGGGTGACTTTAATTGTTGTTTAGATCCTTTGGTTAATAAGTCGGGTCAAGTGATATTTTGGAAGAAGATGGGTAAGAAATTGTTTTTGATGAAGGAATTTAACTTAGTTGATGTATCGAGGAAGTTGAATCTAAAAGAGATTATTCGTATCATTCAGCTCAATATGATACATTCTAAAATTGATTTTTTTTGTTACCAACTCAATTAATGAATAATGTAGTTTTGCTTATAAATATGAATCAAGGATCTTGTTGGCTCATTCATTGGTTTTATAAACATATGCGGGAACAGACAAGATGATTTATCGCTGGAGATTTAATTCTTTGTTGAAAAATGATGAATTTTGTAAATTTATTACTGAACAAATTCAACAGTTTTTTGATATAAATATGGATTTGGTGAATAGTAAGTTTGTTTATGGGATGCTTTAAAAGCCTTTTTAAGGGGTCAAATTATTAGTTTTACAGTTAAGTTGAAAAAACAATACTTAGTGGAAGTAGGTAAGTTGGAAAAAGATATTAGTGGTTTGGAAAAAGAGTTACAGAATGGTAAATTAAATTAGGAGAAAAATCCTAATCTGGATTCTATGAAATTGAAATATAATACATTACAAACTTATAAGGTTGAACGTTTATTTCAAAGATCTAATCAGAAATATTATGAGTTAGGGGGGAAAAGCGCATAAAATTTTGGCATGGCAATTGAAATCTGAATCAATGTCTAGAATGATAAAGGCAGTTAAAAACCAGAGTCGATGTAGAAAGGTTGTTTCCCACGGTGCGAGAGTCGAGGACAAGAGGACACAACTTCAGGATTGAAGGGCGTCCACTTTGAACAGAGACGTGGAGGTATTTCTTCAGCCAGAGGCTGGTGAATCTGTGGAATTTGTTGCCACAGGCGATTGTGGAATCCAGGTCACTGGGTGTATTTAAGGCAGAGATTGACAGGCTCTTGATTAGCCAGGGCGTCAAAGGTTATGGGGAGAAGGCCGGGCAGTGGGGCTGAGTGGGGAAATGGATCAGCTCATGATTAAATGGTGGGGCAGACTCGATGGGCCGAATGGCCTGTTTCTGCTCCTATATTTTGTGGTTGGACCACACTTAGATTATTGCGTTCAGTTCTGGTCGCCTCATTACAGGAAGGACGTGGAAACTATGGAGAGGGTGTAAAGGAGATTTACCAGGAAGTTGCCTGGATTGGAGAACATGTCATGTCTTTCTTTGGAGTGACAGAGAATGAGAGAGATGAATGGAACTTTATAAGATTATGAAAGGCCGAGCTTGGGTCTTTGTTTCCAACTCCAACACCCAGGCTGCTTGGTGTTCAGTGTTCCCTGGTGCTGAGACTGGCCCGGCCCGAGCAACGAGAACCTTGTGCATTGAGTGGCGTGATCTCCACTGAAATGCTGGTTTTTCCTTTGTGTCTGCACTAGACGAGCCATACCACACACAGAGGCTTCTGGAGGAGCTGACGGATTACCGAGTGGTGTTCCCGTACGTGATGTCTGGGAAGACCAAGCGGAGTTTAGCAGCCTTGTCTCAGGTAATTCACGGGGCAGCTTCCACGGGCTGTCAAGGGGCCCGAGTGGACACGGGTCCACCCCAGCAGGGAGAGTATCATGGACGTACAGTCCTTCGGCCTGTGTGACTGTACTGACCCATCCACACAGATCATGTCTTCCAGCACAGTTGTATCTGTTCCATCACTATCCCCAGCCTGATCCAGGTGCCCACCACTCACTGTGTAAAATATTTGGCCCACACATCTTCCCTGAACCCTGCCCCTCACCTTAAATGCATCCCCCAGTGTCTGACACTTGTGCCGTGGGGGTAAAGATTCTGTCCACCCAGAGAATACTACAGCACAAAAACAGGACCCATCGAGTTTGCTCCGCCATTCCATCATGAGCTGATCTATTCTCCCACTCAGCCCCATTACCTGGCCTTCTCCCCATAATCTTTCATTCCCTGACTATTCAATCTCGACCTTAAATACACCCAACGACCTGGCCTGCACAACCGCCCATGGTAGCAAATTCCAAGGGTTCACTGCTCTCTGGCTGAAGGAATTCCTCCACATCTCTGTTTTAAATGGGCACCCTTCAATCCTGAACTCTAGTCCTAGACTCTCCCACCCCACAACCCCCTCCCCCATCCCCACTCACCATGGGAAACAACTTTGCCACATCTACTCTGTCTTGGCCTTTCAACATTCAAAATGCTTCTGTGAGATTCCCCCCTCATTCTTCTGAACTCCAAGCACTCCAGACCAAGAGCCGTTAAATGTTCCTCATATGCTAATCCCTTTGTTCCAGCATTTTCTGAACCTTCTCCATCACCAGCATTTGCTTTCTTAAATAAGGAGCCCAAAACTGAACCCCATTCTCCAAGTGAGGCCTCTCCAGGGCCTTATAAAGCCTCAACATCACATCCCTGCTCTTGTATCCTATCCCCTCTAGATATGAATGTCAACCCTGCATTCGCCTTCTTCACCACTGACTCAACCTGGAGGTTCACCTTTAGGGTTCGTGCATGAGGACTCTCAAGTCCCTTTGCACCGTTGAATTTTAAATTTTCTCCCCATCCAAATAGCAGTCGGCCCTTTTTAGTCCTTCCACCAAAGTGCACGACCGTCCACTCTCCAACATTATATTTCATTTGCCTCTTCTCTGCCTGTTCTCCTTATCGATCAAAGTCTGTCTGCAGCCTTTCCATTTCCCCTTACTATCTGCCCCTCCACCTATCTCTGTATCCCCTGTGGTACACCACTGGTAACCAGGATAGACCCCTTCATTCCCACTTTGTTTGTTGCTGATCAGCAATGCTGTATCCCAGGGTTGGGGGGGGGTTGGGGGGGGGTGGGGGGGGTGGGGGGGGGTGGGGGGGGGTGGGGGGGGGGGGTGGGGGGGGTTGGCCATTCAACGCTGACTGTTCATATCCAGCGCTGGATGCTATCTGATCTGCTGAGGCCCATTCTCCCCCCCCCCCCCCCCCCAGCAGCTCAGTGTTTCCCCCAGAGCCCAGACCACTGACCCTTCTCCCTCATCCCTCCACAGGAGAATCACCCAAACCGCATCAGCATTGGGGTGGAGTCTGCAGGAGAGGAGTTCATCCTGGATCTGAGCAGGAACACGTGAGTCAGGCCTGCTGTGTAAAAGAAAGTAACTCTCATCAAACCTTTGTGCTTGAGCTGAAGTGTCTAACCTTCCCAAATCCAGTGAGGATTCCTCTGTTGAGATGAAGGAGCTAGCCAATTGAAAGAGGCTGTGACAGGACAGAGTGGAGGAGATTTTTATCACATGATGCTGGTTCAGGGTTACTGCCGTTCCATTTTGATTCACCTGCCTGTCTGCAGCACCCTGCCTGTTTCAGCGTGAGGCCTCTGATGTTCCTGACATCTATGGCCACCCTCACCCATCTCATGGTGCCAACCCTCGGCTGCTCTGCAATGAGCCCTCAGAAAGCTTGGGGTTCAAATCCACACATCCCTCAAGGTTGCCATGCAGGTCGATAGGATAGTTGAGAAGGCCTATGGGGCGCTGGGATTCATTAATCGGGGGATTGAGTTTGAGAGTCGAGAGGTCATGATACAACTCTACAAATCTCTGGTGAGACCACACTTAGAGAATTGTGTTCAGTTCTGGTCACCTCATTACAGGAAGGATGTGGAAGCTGTGGAGAGGGGCCAGAGGAGATTTACCAGGATGTTGCCTGGATTGGAAAGTAAGTCTTATGAGGCAAGGTGAGCAGAGCTGGGACTTTTCTCTTTGGAGCGTAGAAAGATGAGAGGAGACTTAATAGAGGTCTACAAGATTCTGAGAGGCAGAGATGGTCAGCTTGTTTCCCAGGGCAGGATCAGCAAACACCAGAGGACGTGTGTATAAAGTGAAGGGGAGACATTAGGGGTATGTTTTGACACAGAGAGTTGTGGGGGCCTGGAATCCCTTGTCAGGGATGGTGGTGGAGCCATTTAAGAAACTCTTAGACAGACACATGGATGAGAAAAAGTAGAGGGCTATGAGGTAGGAAGGGTGTACTGGACAGAGCAGGCAGACCCACACAGACTCCACACGCAGCACCTTCCACACCCATGCACCAACAGGATCTGTATGTGTACGGGACAGAGCAGGCAGACCTACACAGACCCCACACAGCACTTGCACACCCATGCACACCAGTTGGGTTTGTACATTTAAAAATTTTTAAATTTAGACATACAGCAGGGTAACAGGCCCTTCCGACCCACAAGCCCGTCCCACCCAATTGAATGGTGGGATGAAACCAGAGCACCTGGGGAAATCCCACACAGACACGGAGAGAGTGTGCAAACTCCTCACAGACAGGGAGGGATTCGAACCCTGATCCCAGTCGCTGGTGCTGTAACTGCTACATTAACCATGCAGGTTGGAGTATGCAGACTGACACAGACCCCCTAGTCAGGTCCTTCCCTCCACACCTCTTCTCCCAGCTGGACGGTTAAGGGCAGCAAAAGTAGAATTGATTAAGTCCATGCTTTTCCAACTGTGTGGAAATCCTTTCACAGGTTCACCTACAGAAACCTTGCCCCCTCCCACCCTCCCCCCCCCCCCCCCCCAAGACTGCATTTCACCTGTTGCTGTGAAGGGTGTGATGGGTCCTTCAGTGGGTCGGCTGCCTTTCCCAGGGAGCTGGACGTGTAAATGCAGACTGTGGATGGGAAGGAGGTTTGCGTGATGTTCTGAGCTGCTCCGATCTTGAGCAAAGCCGGTCCCATCCCACACTGTAATGCACTCAGTAGGTCTGTTCTCAATGGTTTTGATCTGGTAGAGGTTGATAACATCATGTGGGACCAGTTCCAACGAGGCAGTTTGCATCAGAACTGGAAGCCAACTAATATCCTTGCGGGAAGGTTTGCTGGTGCTCTGGGTTTTGAATTAGATTTGCAGAGGGGATGGGATCCAGAGTGCCCGAGCGGAAAGAGGACTGGAGGAGAGAAAAGATGATTTCATTGAAGCATTCAGCGCGGTAACAGGCCATTTCAGCCATGAGTCTGTGACACCCAATTTATACCCCATTAACCTACGTTTCTGACGGGTGGGAGAAAATTCAGAGCCCCTGGGGAAACCCATGCAGACACAGGGAGAACGTACAAACTCCTTACAGACAGCACGGGATTTGAACCCCGGTCCTGGTCGCTGGCGCTGTAACAATGTTGCATTAACAACCACGCCTACCTATGATGTGAAACCTGGATCCAGAAGCAAGAATCAAATGGTTATACAGTGGGAATAAGGTTCAAGTGCATGTACAAGACGGAACATGGAGACTCACATAGACCGCACGGACAGCACCTCCCCACTACATACATTAGATATAAGAAGCATGGAGTTAAGGAGATGTTTGAAAGATGCATTGAATGTAAGAGGAATCTTAAGAGAGGAATTAGGAAAGCTAAAAGAAGGTACGAGGAAACTATGGCAAGCAGGGTGAAAACTAATCCAAAAGAGTTCTACAAATATGTTAATGGTAAAAGGAAAGCTAGGGACAAAATTGGTCCCTTAGAAAATCAGAGCGGAAAACTGTGTGTGGAGCCTAGAGAAATGGGGGAGATATTGAACAGTTTCTTTTCTTCGGTATTCACTAAGGAGAAGGATATTGGGAGATGTGAGATAAAAAAAGCAAATTGGGTAAATATGGGGAATATAGAGATTACAAAAGATGTAGTTTTAGGGCTTTTGAAGAATATAAAGGTGGATAAGTCTCCGGGACCAGACGGGATCTTCCCCAGGACATTGAGAGAAGTGAAGGAGGAAATAGCAGAGGCTCTGGTGGTAATTTTCCAAATGTCATTAGATATGGGGATAGTGCCGGAGGATTGGCGCATTGCGCATGTGGTGCCGTTATTTAAAAAGGGTTCAAGGAAGAAGCCTGGCAACTATCGGCCTGTAAGTTTGACGTCTGTGGTAGGTAAATTAATGGAGAAAATTCTTAGAGATAGTACTTATAAACATCTGGATAGACAGGGTCTGATCAGGAGCACTCAACATGGATTTGTGGGAGGAAGGTCATGTTTGACCAATCTGATTGAATTTTTTGAAGAGGTGACTAGGAATGTGGATGAGGGTAGCGCAGTGGAATTTGTCTATATGGACTTCAGTAAGGCCTTCGATAAGGTACCACATGGAAGGTTAGTTAGGAAGGTGCAGTCTTTAGGTATAAATTTTAAGATAGTCAAATGGATTGAACATTGGCTGAAAGGGAGAGGCCAGAGAGTGGTAGTGGAAAATTGTCTGTCAGGTTGGAGGCCGGTGACCAGTGGTGTGCCTCAAGGATCTGTATTGGGCCCATTGTTGTTCGTTATATACATTAATGATCTAGATGATGGGGTGGTGAATTGGATTAGTAAATATGCAGACGATACTAAGATAGGTGGAATAATGGATAATGAAGAAGGTTTTCAAGGATTGCAGAGGGATTTGGGCTGCTTAGAAAAGTGGGCTGAAAAATGGCAGATGGAATTTAATGCTGATAAGTGTGAGGTGCTTCATTTTGGTAAGAAGAATCAGAATAGGACATATGTGGTAAATGGGAGAGCATTGAGGAATACAGAAGAGCAGAAAGATTTAGGAGTGACGGTACATCGTTCCCTGAAGGTAGAAACTCACGTGAATAGGGTGGTGAAGAAGGCTTTTAGTATGCTGGCCTTTATCAATCATTGCATGGAATATAGGAGTTGGGAGGTGATGTTGAGATTGTATAAGACGTTGGTGCGGCCTAATTTGGAGTTCTGTGTGCAGTTCTGGTCGCCTAATTATAGGAAGGATATAAACAGAGTGGAGAGAGTGCAGAGAAGGCTTACCAGAATGTTACCTGGGTTTAAGCATCTAGAGAATAGGGAGAGATTGGACAGATTAGGTCTTTATTCTTTGGAGCGTAGAAGGTTGAGAGGGGATTTGATAGAGGTATTTAAGGTTATGAAAGGGATAGACAGAGTTGATGTGTATATACTCTTTCCGTTAAGAGTAGGAGAGATTGAAACAAGAGGACATGAGTTAAGAATTAAGGGGCAGAGGTTTAGAGGTAACATGAGGGGGAACTTCTTTACTCAGAGAGTGGTAGACGTGTGGAATGAGCTTCCGGGAGAAATAGTGGCGGCGGAGTCAATTGTATTATTTAAGAAAAGGTTGGACAGGTATATGGATGAGAAGAAGATGGAGGGTTATGGGCATTGTGCAGGGAGGTGGGACTAGAAAGGGGTGTTTGGTTCGGTGCGGACTAGAAGGGCCTAATGGCCTGTTTCCGTGCTGTAATTGTTATGTTATGTTATATATATATATATATATATATATATGTATACACACACACATATATATATATATATATGTATACACACACACACACACACACATATATATATATATATATATATATATACATATATATATATATACATAGGACGGAGCGCATAGACCCCAGGGACAGCACTTCCCCACCACGTATATGTACTGCAGGGTTTGTATATGTACAGGACAGAGTGCACAGACCCCATGCACAGCACCTCCTCACTATGTACATGCACCAGCTGGGTTTGTTTTTTATAAGCCCAGAGGACCCCAAAACCCAGCAGCAATAAAAATTCACCAAGACAAATGGTTACTTCAATAAAAGTTGCTTTTAATTATCTTTAAACATGAAAACAGGATCAAACTTTAACTTATTACTATTAACTTAACTAACCCAACTTAACCCCCTTCTAATTCTAAGTGCATGTGTATGTAATGTGTACGTAAGTTCAGAAAAGATCTTTAATTCACAGTCCAATCTCACTTCTCATTCCTCCAAGTTGACTGGTTGCAGGCAATTTTTATACTATACACAGAATTTTACATTTATAAAGTTCACCAGGCTTTGGTGCTTGAAAGGCAAATGGTTACCACTCTGGAAGGTTCTTGTCAGTTTTCAGAGAGATTTGTTGTTCCTTTTACTTCCATCAGCCACTTCAGTGTCTTGCTGACAAAACTTGCCCCATCAGGGTTCTCCAGATGATAACCTCTTTCTTTCAGCTCACCACAGAGTGCCTTTTTGTTTCTCTTATTTCAAGTGAAACATTATGAAGCCAGTCCTCTCCTCTTGCATGAACCACAAGGGCTTTGACCAGGCTGAACTGAGCACACAACCCATCTTCCAAAATGGGGGTTTTCCGCAAGCTCGCCAGCTTGTCCTGTTCCAGTCCCTGCTGCTGTTGTTGAACTGTAGAACTGTGGAACTGACACACACGCACACACACTCAAAGAAAAACCTGTTTGACTCATTCTGCTTGAAAAACCACATGATCCTCTTAGAACAGCGAACAGCACACAGCACTCCCAGACAACCTGCAGCACTGAACCTACTCCTCCGAGTTCTTTCATCTGTTGCTTTTCAAAACAACAATCCGTGAGTGAAGTCTCTTTGGCACTCTCCAAAGATTTGCCAAGGCCCCCAGGAGCTGCCCTGCTGGCTTGAGCAGAACTCCAGTATTTTAAATAAGATCTGTTTTAAAGTGTTTGTATGTGACTTACACTAAAAAACCTGCCCCAATTTATCGCCCAAAAAACATATCTGTATACAATATAAAACACGATATATTCTGTCACTGTATATGCACAAGACAGAGCACGCAGACTTCACAGACAGCACCTCCCCACCACGCACAAACACCAGGAGGGTGTGTACATGTACAAGATAGAATGCACAGACCCACACACAGAAGCTGGAACTCACCACGAAGAAGGGAGCAGGAAGTAGAATGGGGAAAAGATCAGCATTTGAAGGATGGGATGGGGAATGGGAGGCAGGGGATTGTTGTACAGAGAGGCAGCATGAACAAGATGGTTGAGTGGCCTTCAGTTCTGCAGCAGACACAGCTGATGTAATATTTACTCCTGTTTGTATGCAGCATTCTCCTGCCCAGGGGCTTCCAGGTGTCCCATTACAATTCCAACGGGACCCTGGTCACAGAACAGCACTGGCAACAGGTGAGTGCTCTCGGAGTTCCCAATACCTTCTCTCTCGCACACGCACACGCACACGCACACATCCACATCACTCTCTCACACACACATCCACTCACACACACACACATCCACTCACTCACACACACACACACCCACCCTCACACACCCACCCTCACACACCCACCCTCCCGCCCCCACCCTCCCGCCCCCACCCTCCCGCGCCCCCACCCTCCCGCGCCCCCAGCCCCCCGCGCCCCCAGCCCCCCGCGCCCCCAGCCCCCCGCGCCCCCAGCCCCCCGCGCCCCCAGCCCCCCGCGCCCCCAGCCCCCCGCGCCCCCACACACATACACCCACCGAGCCAGGTACACCATGTGGGAGGAACTCAGCAGGTTGAGCAGTTTCAGTCGGAGAAAGGGAACGGTGAAATTTTCAGGCCAGACTGAGGGAGCTGTGCTCGAGCAGCGAATCAAGGTGAGGGTGGGAGAGGAAGGAACAAAAGAGGGGAATGGGTGGGAAGCTGGCTGGACATGGATAGTAAAAGGGACATAAAGTGAGGGGAGGGGAAGAGCAGCAGGGCCCCCAAAGTGGGGCCACTCATTACCTAGATTTGGAGAATTCAATTTCTGACTATTGCCCAGGTTGGATATTTACATTTAAATATTTAAAAATGTTATTTTAAATTTTAGACATACAGCATGATTTCAGGCCATTCGTCCCACCAGCCCATACCGCCCAATTACACACAATTGACTTTGAACCCCCTGTATGTTTTGAAGGGTGGGAGGAAACCAGAGCCACTCGGGAAATCTCATGCAGACTTGGGGAGTATGTGCAAACTCCTTACAGACAGCTGGTGCTGTAATAGCGTTGCTCTAACGACTGTGCTAACCCTCCTGCCCGTGGGAGAGAAGAGTTGTTCCTCTGGTGTACGTTGGGTCTCAGTCTGGCAGCAGAGAAGGCCCAGGACAAACCGGTTGGTGTGGACAATGGCAAGTGACCGGGAACTCAGGGAAACCATTGCAGACAGCACAAATGCTCTGTGGCGTCTGATGACCTGGTCCACGTTTGATCTCACTGAGGTAGAGGTGGCTGTCTCACCTGGAAGGGTCGTGTGTGTGTGACCCTAGGCAGTGGTGAGGGAGGAGTTGTCAGAACATAGAATACGGCACAGTACAGGCCCTTCGGCCCTCGATGTGGTGCCGACCCATATATTTCTTCCTTAAAAAAAGTACTAAACCCTCCCTGCCCCGTAACCCTCTATTTTTCTTCCATCCATATGTCTAAGAGTCTCTTAAATGCCTCCAATGTTCCCCCACAACTCTCTTACCCCTGTGTCTCTCCTAAACTTCCCTCCCTTCACTTTGTATAGACGTGCCCTGGTGATTTGCTGGCGCCAAACCTCCTGCAGTGCCAGGGATGACAGAAAAGTGGGTGGGGAGGGTCGAACGGACAAACAATCACTGAATGACTGATTCCTGCGGATGCCAGGAAGGGGTGGGGAGGGGTGAATGTGTCTGGCGGTGGGTTTAGTCTCTGCAGTGGATGTGACAGAGGATAATGTGCTGAATGTGGAGGTGAGGGGAGGGGGGACTGTCGTGTTTGAAGGGAGGGCTGGTGACAACGGAACCGACAGATGGAGGAAATGCAGCAGGTGGCTCTATTGTCCACAGTCTAAGGACGCCAACTTGGACAGGCACAGACAAGCTGGACTGAATGGCCTGTGTCCATGCTCAATACACAATTGCCTGCATTGAACTGCATGTGCCATTTCTCCACTACATTTCCAGCTGATCCATAGCCTACAGGGATGTGGGTGGTAAGGTTAGTGCAGCGGTTCACATAACACTGTTACAGAGACTGGGTCTGGGGTTCGAATCCCGTGCTGTCTGGAAGGAGTTTGTACATTCTCCCCGTGTCTATGTGGGCTTCCTCTGGGGGCTCCGGTTTCCTAAAATGTTGCCTGGTTTACAGTATCTAGAATACAAAGAAAGATTGAATAGACTGGGACTTTATTCATTGGAGCGTAGAAGGTTGAGGGGGGATTTGATAGAGGTATTTAAAATTATGAGGGAGATAGATAGAGTTGATGTGAATAGGCTCTTCCCCTTGAGGATAGGTGAGATTGGAACGAAGGGTCATGAGTTAAGGGTTAGGGGGCAAGAGTTTAGAAGTAACACGAGAGGGAACTTCTTCACTCAGAGAGTGGGGGCTGAGTGGAATGATCTGCCGGAAGAGGTGGTTGCAGCAGGGTCAATTTTGTCATTTAAGAGGAGGTTGGATGAGAGCATGGATGTGAGGGGGTTGGAGAGTTATGGACAGGGAGAGGGTAAATGGGACGAGGGGAGATCACCTAAATTGGTGTGGACTAGAAGGGCCAAGATGGCCTGTTTCCGTACTGTAATTGTTATATGGTTTTTTTATATTGGTTATCTTCTTCGTCTGGAGAAACCTCTTTCCCCCCACCCACCCCAGGCAGGAAGATTTTTAAAGTTGCTGGATATAGTTAATACAAACCCAATACCTTTATTTTTATAAAAGTTTTTTTTGCCAAATTGAATTCTTCCATCTTTTTACCAAATTCCACACCTTTAGCCGGGAAAGAAAGATCCTTTTCCCTCTCAACTTCTAATGGGCCCCCTTTTTGTTCTGCGCCCACCGCCACCGTGCGCCGTTTCTCTGGCTGGTTTTTGACTATCTCGGGTGTCTGAGAATCATGTTTATGCCCTACTCTGCATCACCTGATCCCCTCATGTCTAAATTTAAAAAATTCCAAAGTGTTTCTCAACCTTTTTATGGGCATTGGGCCCTTGCGCCAGTTTCTATATCTTTCCCTCCGGTGGCCGCTGCGAGACCTGCTGAATTCCTGCAGCATTTTGGTCTTTTTTTCTGCATTCAACAGCATCTGCAGGATGTTTCTGTTTCACTCTAGAAAATCCTGGGGATGTGTTCAAGTATCTGGGTGGTTACCAAACACAAACTGCTTCAACCTACACCTTGCCAACAGCTCGGTAAGCGAGGTGTGATTGCCAAAGGTTGACATGACATGAAAATTAGATGGCTCAACCCTTGTGTTCCCTCCCTCTCATCTCCACACTTTGGATACAAAGGAACAACACACAAGTTTGGCCAAGCCGTCATTATATCACCTCCTCCATTTGTTTGGCCCCGTTGCCCGATGACACAGGAAAACTGTGCTCCACGAGGCTCAACGCAGTATTTTAAAAATTTTTAATAAAAAAAAATTAGACAAACAGCACAGTAACAGGCCATTTTGCCC
This sequence comes from Narcine bancroftii, assembly GCF_036971445.1. NCBI lineage: Eukaryota > Metazoa > Chordata > Chondrichthyes > Torpediniformes > Narcinidae > Narcine > Narcine bancroftii. The sequence continues at coordinate 2,214,175 of NC_091471.1, read as the reverse complement.
AATGAACACCCAACTGACCTACAATCCCCAGTACATCTTAAACTGTGGGAGGAAATCAGAACCTCTGGTGAAAACCCATGCAGAATGGGAAGAATGTACAAACTCCTTACAGACTGCATCAGATGTGAACTCGGGTCCCAATCGCTGGCGTTGTAACAGCGTTGCGCTGACCGTGACTGCTATGAGGACCGAGCTGCCCTTGCATGGCGTTTACACACCTACAAGTGGAAGTGTGGGGTGAACAGCTGTGGCACCTTTCACAGGCTGGACCACCTGTCCAGATGTGCTGTTGTTGTGTGAGGTGGGACCACAGCACTTTCCTGCCCCTCACCATTGACTCGCAAGTGCAGAGAGGTCACATGAACACACACCTCTTGCCCCGATCCCACCAGCACCAAAGCCTCCCTTCTGCTGAGCCCCGAACTCGGTGGTCACAGTTCCTCTACCCCAACAGGTCACTGCGTCCTTCCCCACACGGTTTTCATTCTCCATTGCTCATAAAACAGAGCACGACAGCATAGTACAGGCCGTTCAGTCCTTGACATTGTGCGACCCATATATTCCTTAAAAAAAAGTATTAACCCTCTCTACCCTATAACCCTCTATTTTCCTTTCGTCCAAGAGACCCAAGAGTCTCTTAAATGCCCCCAATGTTCCAGCCTCCACCACCACTCCCGGCAAGGCATTCCAGGCCCCCACAACTCTGTGTAAAAAGACTTATCCCTGATCTTTCCCCTCAACTTCCCCCCCTTCACTTTGTCCACACGTCCTCTGGTGTTTGCTGATCCTGCCCGAGGAAACAGGTACTGACTGTCCACCCTATCTATGCCTCTCATAACTTGTAGACCTCTATTAAGTCTCCTCTTGTCCATCTATGCTCCAAAGAGAAAAGTCCCAGCTCTACTAACCTTGCCTCATAAGATTTGTTCTCCAATTCAGGCAACATCCTGGTAAATCTCTTCTGCCCCCTCTCCGTAGATTCCTCATCCTTCCTATAATGAGGTGACCAGAACTGAACTCTGAGTGTGGTCCCTCTAGAGATTTGTAGTGTTGCAACATGACCTCTCGACTCCTGAATTCAATTCCCCTATTAATGAAGCCCAGCATCCCACAGGCCTTCTTATCAACCTGTGCAGCAACCTGAAGGGATGTATGGATTTGGAACCCCAAGGTCCCTCCGTTCATTCATACTTTTAAATCTTTTCTTTGGCTTGGCTTCGCGGACGAAGATTTATGGAGGGGGTAAAAAAGTCCACGTCAGCTGCAGGCTCGTTTGTGGCTGACCAGTCCGATGCGGGACAGGCAGACACGATTGCAGCGGTTGCAAGGGAAAATTGGTTGGTTGGGGTTGGGTGTTGGGTTTTTCCTCCTTTGCCTTTTGTCAGTGAGGTGGGCTCTGCGGTCTTCTTCAAAGGAGGCTGCTGCCCGCCAAACTGTGAGGCGCCAAGATGCACGGTTTGAGGCGTTATCAGCCCACTGGCGGTGGTCAATGTGGCAGGCACCAAGAGATTTCTTTAGGCAGTCCTTGTACCTTTTCTTTGGTGCACCTCTGTCACGGTGGCCAGTGGAGAGCTCGCCATATAATACGATCTTGGGAAGGCGATGGTCCTCCATTCTGGAGACGTGACCCATCCAGCGCAGCTGGATCTTCAGCAGCGTGGACTCGATGCTGTCGACCTCTGCCATCTCGAGTACCTCGACGTTAGGGGTGTGAGCGCTCCAATGGATGTTGAGGATGGAGCGGAGACAACGCTGGTGGAAGCGTTCTAGGAGCCGTAGGTGGTGCCGGTAGAGGACCCATGATTCGGAGCCGAACAGGAGTGTGGGTATGACAACGGCTCTGTATACGCTTATCTTTGTGAGGTTTTTCAGTTGGTTGTTTTTCCAGACTTTTAAATAACCGACCATTAACCCTGTACTCAGCCTTCTGGTTTGTCCAAATTGCATCACCTCACACTTACCCAGATTGAACGCCATCTGCCACTTTTCCGCCCAACTCTGCATTCTGTCTATATCCTCTTGTAACCTTAAACAACTTTTAGCTCCATCCACAACTCCCCAAACCTTTGTGTCCCCATAGACCTCCAGAGTAGAGCACAGCTTGGATAACGAGTTTGCTGGGACTGTCAGATAAGTCATCGGCAAATAAATTAGTTTTATGTTCTTCCTGGTCTACTCTAAATCCCTTGATGTCTGGATCCTGGCAAATGGCTTTGGCCAGTGGCTCCATGGCTAGTACAAACAAAGCTGGAGGTATTGGGCACCCTTGTCTATTTGATCTCGTCGATGGGAAAGCTGGAGAAATGTGTCCATTGATCACAACTTTAGCCTTGGGTGCATGGTACAGCATCCTTATTCAATTTATAGAAGTTCCCCCTAGCCCCAACTTTTCCAGCACTTAAAATAAAAAATCTCACTTCAATCTGTCAAATGCCTTTTTCACATTCAGGGCCATAGCTAAAGCCCTCTTGTTTCTGGTTTGCGCCAGATGCATTATACTCAACAGTCTGCCAATGTTATCCACTGCCTGCCTTTTTTGCACAAAGCCCACTTGATCTTTATTTATTAGTTTTGGAAAATGTTTCGCCAATCAATTCACCAAGGCTTTGGCCAGTATCTTATAGTCTGTGTTTAGCAGTGAAATGGTTCTATAAGAAGATAGCATTAGCGGATATTTGTCTTTTTTAAGGATCATCGTAATGATTGCTGTTGAGAAAGATTCCAGGAAGGTATGAATCTCCATTGCCTGGTCTACCACCTCCAATAAATCCTTAAATTCCTTATAAAACTCAGGTGGAAACCCATCCTCTCCTGGAGACTTATTGGTCTTCAGTGAATTCAATGCTTTCCCTATGTCTTCTTCCGTAAAGGGAAGATCTAGGTCTTCTTGTTCTTCTGGGTCTAAATTTGGTAACTCTAATTTAGACAGGAACTCACTGGATTTATCAGAACTCCCTGTCAATTCTGATTTAAATAAACCCTCATAGAACTAACTCCCTGAAGGTCTCATTAATCTCTTTTGTGTTGCATCAGCCGATCCTGCCCGTCCTCCAGCCAAGTCTCTGTAATAGCCACAACATCGTGGTTCCACATACTGATCCAAGTTCGAAGTTCATCCCCTTTATTCATAATACTCCTAGCGTTGAAATACACATTCCAACCACTCTGACTGTCTCCCTTTATGTTTTGTTCCCTGCCTGTTCTTGCTCACCAACTCAGAACACACCACATCCTGCTTTTGTCCTTCTGCCCTAATCTCTGCCCTCACATTCTGATTCGCACTCCCCGCCAAACTAATTTAAACCCTCCCCAACAGCTGTAGTAAACCTGCCCACCAGGATATTGGTCCCCCTCTAGTTCAGGTGCAACCCGTCCTCATCTGAACACACAGACGGTCTTTCCTTCTCCCACTTGCTGTTTGTTCGAATGCTCACACCACCACCACCTTCCGCTAGAGCGACAAATCCTGCTGGGCAGAGTACCCGATCTGGACTGACACTTCTTCTCTTCTAAAAACTGTTTGGGCCACCAGGATCCAAATGCAAAGTTATTAGCATCTGCAAGGAGTTACGATGGGTTTCCCCAGAACACAAAAGGGGGGGGGGGGGTGATGGTGTGTGAGGAGAAAGGGTTAGATTGATGTGGAATGGGTTTCTATAAGTTGGCACAACATCATGGGCCGAAGGGCCTGCAGAGAGCTCTTGTGTCCTATCTCTGAATTGTGTGGGGATATGGAGAGGCAGTAGGGTTAATGCTGACCTTGAACCCTGTCCCGCAGAATCAGTGTTTCTACGAGGGCTCCGTCAGACACTCGCCAGGATCCACAGTCTCTGCCAGCACCTGTTCGGGCCTCAGGTAAAAAGGACTGCGATTTTCCTGTTGCTGGAGGTTGTGAGGGAGGGGATGGTGGTTTAACGGCACACTATGTGCTCCTGCTACAGGTTGCTCACAGTCCCACTGCTGGTCGCTGATCCTTTTGTGACCCCCGACCCATCTGAGGCCCCCAACGCTTCTCACTAATGGCCCCTGACATGTCTGTGACCCCGACCCGTCTGTGGCCCCGACCCGTTACATATTTGCCCTCTCTCTCACCCTACAGTGCACTGGTTGTCCTCTGGAATCGGACTTACGTCATTGAATGCCTTGGGAATCCTGAGGACGGACAGCACTTGATGTATACACCAGAAGATCTCAAGTCGGTGCCCAGCAGATGTGGGGTTACTGACACGGCCCCTGAACCCACCCTGGCAGAGGAGCTGCAGCACCTATTCCGGGTGAGATGGTGGGGGAGGCAGGGCGAGACACTCACAAACTGTACAAACTTTCTGACAGAGAGCTGTCAGCTCTCGATGATGTTTCCCAGCCTGTCCAGCCCTAGTGGCAGGCAGAGAATGATTGTGGAGTCCTGCGACCAGTGGGGTGGGACAGGGGTTGGTGTATTAATAATTTAGACCAGACGGCAGGCCTATCAAGGTTGCAGACTATGCCTCAGTTGATGGTTCAGTGGAAAGGGGGAGAGTTGGCTGAGGTTCCTGCAGGATATGGATCATCTGGGTATTGATCAAAGTATGAGGTAAATGTAGACAGGTCCTGTGTCCTTCATGTAGGTTATGTACACATAACCAATGTTTCAAGCTTGAGCCTTTCATCAAGGTTTGGAAAAATGTCAGCAGGCACACGGTTCTGGTCCTCCTGAAGTCCATGATCATCTCCTTTGTCTTGTCCATTTTAAGATTCAGGTTGTTCCTCTTGCACCGTTTCACGAGATTTTCTGCCTATTCTCTGACGAGGCCGACGACTGTTGTGGCATCTGCAAACTTGATGACTCTGTTGGAGCTGGATCTGGTGATGCAGCCGTGGGGTCTGTATCGTGAACAGGAGTGGGCTGAGTACACCGCCCTGAGGGTCGCCAGTGCTCATTGTGATGGTTCTTGATGTTCTGCTACCAACCCGGACAGACTGTGGTCTTTCTGTAAGGAAGTCCAGGATCCAGTTACAGAGAGGTGTGTTGCGTCCCAGTGTGGACAGCCTATCCACCAGCCTCTGGAGAATAATGGTATCAAACACTGAGCTGAACTCAATTATAACAGCCTGCCATATGAGGCATCTTTCTCCAGGTGGGGCCAGGATGGAGTGAAGCGACAAGGCTGTTGCATCATCTGTGGAATGGTTTTATCTGTAAGTAAATTGAAATGGGTCCAGGGTCCCTGGGAGGCGCTTTGATGTGTTCCATCACCAGAAACTCGATGTATAAGATTAAAGAGGTGTTGATGAAGCTCTATGGGGCACTGGTGAGACCTCACTTGGATACTGTGTATACATTTGGGCCCTTATCTTAGAAAGGATGTGATGTTGTTGGAGAGGGTGCAGATGAAATTTATTAGGATGATTCCCGGAATGCAGGGGCTAACGTACGAGGAGCGTTTGGCAGCTCATTGGAGTAGAGAAGAATGAGAGGAGATCTCGTAGAGACATTTCGTATTTTGAAAGGTTTAGATAAGTTGGATGCGGGTAAGATGTTTCCCTTGGGTGAATCGAGGACAAGGGGGTCATAATCTGAAAATGAGAGGTTATCCATATAAAACAGAGATTAGGAAGAACTTATTTAGCCAGGTGGATCTGTGGAACTCGCTGCCTCATACAGCAGTGGAAGCCAGATCACTGGGAGTATTTAAACAAGAAATATACAAGTATCTCATTAGTGAGGGCATCAAGGAATATGAGGAAAAGGCCGGAAATTGGAACGAGTGTAGAGTAGTTTAGTGTAGATTTACGGAACAGACTCGATGGGCCTAGTGGCCTGGTTCTGTTCCTTTGTCTTGCGATCTTGTGATTTCATAATGGTGGAGGCCAGTGGCGCAGGGTGGTCATCACTGAGGCCTGTTATTGTTTCCTCTTAGGTACCAGGATTGAATAATTTGGTATCATTCCCCAACTTCAAGATCTAGGTCTCAGTTTTCCCTCTGCAACCAGATCTGTGACCTCCTGTCTAACAGACCACAGTCAGTAAAGATGGGGAAACAACAGCTCCTCCTTGAACACACATCACTGATGTGTCTCGCAGATATGTTCAACACTCCCTCTACACCCTGACTGAATGTCTAACTCCATTCTCAAGTTCACAGACAGTGGTGGTCCATGTACCAAATATCAAGGAGGCAGAACACAGCACTGGCACCATGCCAAGATAACAACCTCTCTCAAGGTCAGTGCAGTAGGAGAGAGGGCAGAGCTCAGATCCCTGTCCACATCCATAGGGCTGATGTGCAAGTAGATGGCTTCAAGATCTAAGGATTGAAAATCTCCATGGACCTGAGTTGAAGCAAGACACTGATGGTCCAGAAACACCTACACCTCCATTTTCTGAGAAGAGAGTTGGGACTGTTTGCTTGGCCTTCCACAGTTCTATACATCGAAGGCAGACTTGCAGGACACATCCCAGTGTGGTGCGGGAAGTGATCTTCAGTGGACAGCCCCTTTCCCACTGGCATCCTGGTTAATTGGCTGTGCAGTGTCCCGGGATAGGAAGTCCTTTGTGCCATTTCCCCTGGGCCACCCTTCACCAGGACACTCATTGCTTTTCCACTGAACACCCTCACCCCCGGGGATCGGAGTGTTCGACCTTCAACTGGAAACTTTCTGCTGTCCCTTTTCCACTGATTTTGTCAGCATGCCGGTGTCAGCAAACGCCGGGGATATGAGTAGGGGTTGAGGCGGTCAATCCCTGGCCTGAAATGACATCATTTGACACCAGCGTTCGGACAGTGTTCCTTTTCCACTGGACCCCGTTCCAGTAAATTCCCAGTTAATTCCTGGAACAGGGGGCCAGTGGAGAAGAGGCTTCAGACAGTGAGTATCAGCAGGTTTAAAAACAGCTTGGTGCCGGAGCAATCAGGCTCCTGAACGAATCCCACTGCTCATAAAACAACCCTTCTCACTGTTCTGTGTACAATGTGACCAATGCACTTCAACACAGACAGTCCTGTCTGTCCCACGGCCGGGTCTGGGTCACATGCACCCCACAGCGGGTCCCGTCCGCCCCACGGCCGGGTCAGGGTCCCATCCGCCCCACGGCCAGGTCTGCGTCACATCCACCCCACAGCTGGGTCCCGTCCGCCCCGCGGCCTGGTCAGGGTCCCGTCCGCCCCGCGGCCTGGTCAGGGTCCCGTCCGCCCCGCGGCCTGGTCAGGGTCCCGTCCGCCCCGCGGCCTGGTCAGGGTCCCATCCGCCCCACAGCCAGGTCTGGGTCACATCCATCCCACAGCTGGGTCCCGTCCGCCCCACGGCCAGGTCAGGGTCCCGTCAGCCCCACGGCCTGGTCAGGGTCCCGTCCGCCCCGCGGCCTGGTCAGGGTCCCATCCGCCCCACAGCCAGGTCTGGGTCACATCCATCCCACAGCTGGGTCCCGTCCGCCCCACGGCCAGGTCAGGGTCCCGTCAGCCCCACGGCCTGGTCAGGGTCCCGTCCGCCCCACGACCTGGTCAGGGTCCCGTCCGCCCCACGGCCTGGTCAGGGTCCCGTCCGCCCCACGGCCTGGTCAGGGTCCCGTCCGCCCCACGGCCTGGTCAGGGTCCCGTCCGCCCCACGGCCTGGTCAGGGTCCCGTCCGCCCCACGGCCTGGTCAGGGTCCCGTCCGCCCCACGGCCTGGTCAGGGTCCCGTCCGCCCCACGGCCTGGTCAGGGTCCCGTCCGCCCCACGGCCTGGTCAGGGACCCGTCCGCCCCACGGCCTGGTCAGGGACCCGTCCGCCCCACGGCCAGGATAAGAATGAAGAATCATAGTAAATCCTACTGCAAAGAAAGGGACAGGCAAGAGTGTGGACGGTGCTTTTGTGTTGTGGAAGCAGTGGGTGATTAGTTAAGGGGGCAGGTTCTCTGCCAGGAGTGAGTCCCTGGCAGAGCAGGTTTCTCCAGTTTTTGCACAGAGCTGAGTGATGCAGAGAACTGCAGATGTTGGGACCTGGAGTGAACAGGGAGGAGCTGGAGGTTTGTTCTAGCAGTTCGACAGTCATTCAGCAAACTCAAGTCAAGTTCATTGTCATCTGATTGTACAAGGAGGAAACAGTGTTCTCCGGTCATCGGCAACCAGACATAACACACGTACAGACAAACAATTCATATGCAGGACAAGTATTCATCAATACAAATAAATATTGTTTCATGAATATGAGACCCTCGGAAGGTGAGCCAATAATTTCTTGGTGCAGAATCGTCCATGATAATTACAATGTCTCTACATACAAAATTGCATTTAGCTTTAGACCATTTTTGTCTTTCTTGTAACAACAAAAGATATTCTTTAACCCATCTTTTCCAAAATAAATCTGCATAAACTTTTTGTCTCCATCTGCATCTTCCATAAAAAATCTTCTTTCTGAAATTGACCCGGAGGCATTAAAGGTTTAGATTTAAGATGTAAGAGATGATTCGGTGAAAGTGCCTTGATGCCATTTGAATTGATAAAAATAATTTTGCTATTGGAAAATTATTTAAAATAGCTTCAGTTTCACACAAAACTGTCTGAAGATTGTCATCATTCAGAATTTGATTATTCAAAATGGAATTAAGAATTTTCTAGGTTGATCTCATCATTCTTTCCCACACACCCCTATGATGTGATCCTGTGGGTGGGTTAAATATCCAACTAATTTCTTTCATTAGTAATATCCTTGACAGACCGAGGCTTCAGGGATTAGAGTTGGACACAGTTAAGATGACTAGAGAAATTCTGCTCAGTAAATGGAATGGATTAAAGATAAGGTACACTTGCAGATTTTGAAAGAGGTGACTTTTCAGTTTGTGGATCCATTGGTGACAATCTTCCAGAAATCACTGTCTCTGGCGTGGTTCCAGGGGATTGGAAGGTTGCAAATGTGGTTCCACTGTACAAGAAAGGCTGGAAACAGAAAAAAGGGAACTATAGATCTATAAATCTGACGTCGGTGGTTGGGAAGATATTAGAGTCAATCTTCAAGGATGAAGTTATGAAATACCTTGAAATGCATGACAGGATTGGTCCTAGTCGGCATGGTTTTTTAAAGGGTAGATCCTGCCTGACCAACCTATTAGAGTTTTTTGATGAAATCTCAGGTAGGATAGACAAAGGGGAGACTCTGGATATAATATACTTGGATTTTCAAAAGGCTTTTGATAAGGTGCCGCATATTAGGCTGCTAAATAAGATGAAGGCCCATGGAATTACAGGGACGTTATTAGACTGGATAGAGAAGTGGCTGATAGGCAGAAAGCAAAGGGTTGAAATTAAGGGATCTCATTCTGGATGGCTGCCTGTAACCAGTGGTGTTCCGCAGGGGTTGGTTTTGGGGCCGTTGTTGTTTACAATTTATATTAATGATTTGGATTTGGTAGGATATTTAACCCACCCACAGGATCACATCATGGAGGTGTGTGGGAAAGAATGATGAGATCAACCTAGAAAATTCTTAATGATTTTGTGGCCAGATTTGTGGATGACACTAAGATCAGTGGTGGAGCAGGACGTGTTGAAGAAACTGTACAATTGCAGAGAGATGTAGACAGACTGGGAGACTGGGCAAAAAATGTGGCAGATATAAACAAAATAGAGAGAGTGCAGAGAAGGTTCACGAGAATGTTGACAGGATTTCAAGGTTTGAGTTACAGGGAAATGTTGTGAAGACTAGAGCTTTTTTCTCTGGAGTGTAGAAGATTGAGGGGGGACTTAATAGAGGTGTTTAAGATTTTAAAAGGGACAGACAGAGTCAATGTGGATAGGCTTTTTCAATTAAGAGTGGGGGAGATTCAAACTAGAGGGCATGGTTTAAGATTGAAGGGGGAAAATTATAAGGGGAACGTGAGGGGAAATTTCTTTACGCAGAGGGTGGTGGGGATGTGGAATGAGCTTCCGGCAGACGTGGTCGAGGCGGGATCATTGGTTACATTTAAGGAAAGACTGGATCGTTACATGGATAGGAGGGGACTAGAGGGGTATGGACCGGGTGCTGGTCAGTGGGACTAGGAGGGTGGGGATTTGCTACGGCATGGACTAGTAGGGCCGAACTGGCCTGTTCTGTGCTGTAAGTGGCTATATGGTTATATGGTTAAGTACAATGTTGAGAAGTGTTTGGTTCTACTTTTTGGCAGTGGGAATAAACAGGCAAAGAACTTTCTGGATGGGGAGAAAATTCAATCCTCGGAGATGCAAAGGGACCTGGACGTTCTTGTGCAGAGAAATCTAAAAGTTAATGCCCAGGTGGGGTTGGTAGCAAAGAAGGCAAATGCTATGTTCGCCTTCATTTCAAGAGGAATTACCCCCTCCATAAATCTTCGTCCGCGAAGCCAAGCCAAAGAGTGTATAAGAGTAGAGAGGGGTTAATGAGACTCTATGGGGCACTGGTGACACCTCATTTGGAGAACTGTGTAGAGTTTTGGGCCCCGTATCTTAGAAAGGATGTGATGTTGTTGGAGAGGGTGGAGAGGAGATTTACTAAGGCGATTCCTGGAATGCAGGGGCTCGCATATGGGGACCGCTTGGCAGCTCTTAGGTTGTATTCGTTGGAGTTTAGGAAAATGAGACATTTCGACTATTGAAAGGTTTTGACAGTGAATGTGGATAAGATGTTTCTCTTGGTAATCAAGGACAAGGGGTTATAGACTTAAAATTAGAAGTTGTCCAATTAAAACAGAGAGGAGGAAGAACTTCTTTAGTCAGAGGGTCGTGGATCTGTGGAACTCAAAGCGGTGGAGGCCAGATCACTGGGAGTATTTAAACAGGAAATGGGTAAATATCTGATTAGTGAGGGTATCAAGGGATATGGGGATAAGACTGGAAATTGGAACTAGGTGTGAGCATAGTTTAGCTTGGTGTAGAATCACGGAACAGACTCGATGGACCTAATGGCCTGCTTATTCTCTAACTTGTGAACTGTGAACTTGTGAATACATCATGAATTAGATTTTGTTTCCAATTTTGAATTGCTTTTTGTAATTCTAGTTGAGTTCCTGTAAAGTTAGATCCATTATCAGGCTGTAATTCCTTTACTTGACCACGTCTGGTGATAAAACATCGAAGAACATTGATTAAAAAGTCTGTATCAAGCGATGATGCTACTTCAATATGAATTGCTCTCATAGTTAAACAAGTAAAAATAGCCCCCATATCGTTTTCAATACTTTTTCCTCTTTTACTTGCCAAGGACCAAAATAATCAACTCTCGTGTATGTAAATGGGGGGGGGGGGGTTCATCTGTCTTGTGGCAAATCCGCCATTTGTTGTTGTCCAGGTTTAGCATTTGCATGTTGACAATCAACACATTTGATATAATTGTTTTGATCAATGTTGAAGCACCAAGTATCCAATATTTTTGGTGTAATTCTGATAACATGTGATTACAACCACCATGACTCAGGAAATTCCTTCGCTAATATAATTGAATGTTTCACTTCTGGCATTTTTGCTTTCTCCAATCTTCCTCCTATTGTAGCCGCGCATTACTTGAAAGAAGACAGACACGTAGTGTAATCAGGTTAAGCTCTGAGTTTTATTGGGGCTCAGGCCCGACTTTTATACTGCACCGTTCCCACCGTGGCCCCCCTTTGGCTGACATCACAACATGCATAAGAAAAGCGGGTACTTTCCTGCATAACAATGCCCTTCTTTCCCGTGCACTGTCCCCGTCTGTTGGCTGCGCCGCAAGGCCAACGCAATTTTGGGGTCACTGGCCTTTAAGCTGCCCTTGCTGTTCACCTGCTGGTTCGCTTGACGGGGCCGATGCCGTTGCGCAGGCTGCTGGCCTTTGGTTGTACTTAATCATCGCCATCGCGGGCTCCCACATTACCCATACCCCCCCAAGAATCGGTGATATTGTCCTTGGTGTCCGAGGACAAAGTCTCTGCAGCCTTCGGTGGCCTGCCTCTTCAGCGTGGTGCTAGGGTCTCCACCGGGCATGCCAGGTCCAGGTGTGCCAGCTTCAGCCTGTCTGTGGTGAAAACCTCCGTCTTGCCTCTGACCTCAAGCTCGAACGTGGCCCTGTTGTCGCGGATGACCTGGAACGGACCCTCGTTTGGCCTCTGAACTGGTGGACGATATGGACCCCTGTGAATTAAAACATACTCGTAATCTTGCAGGTGTTTGGGTATGTTGGTCCTCACGTGTCCATGCCTGGAAGGTGGAATCGGGGCCAGGTTGCCGACTCTTTCCCTCAGCCTGCTGAGGAATGCTGCAGAGTCATCCTGCTGTCCACCTGGGGATGGTATGAATTCTGGGACCACCAGTGGAGCTCCATAGACAAGATGTGTATTGAGGCCCTCCTTGGGTGCCGCGCAGATGCCCAACAGTGCCCATGGTAGCTTGTCTACCCAGATGGGTCCTTGGAGTCTGGTCATGAGCGCAGTTTTGAGGTGCCTGTGGAAGTGCTCCAACAACCCATTGGACTGTGGGTAGTAAGCTGTTGAATGATGCAGCTGGGCAGCCCACAGGCAGGTGAGGTCAGACCACAGACTGGAGGTGAACTGGGTCCCTCCGTTGGATGTGATGTGGGATGGTAACTTGAACCGTGCCACCCAGGATGAGATAAGGATGTGGACGTGTCTGCCAGCTGGACTGCTTCTGGCAGTCGACGATCGTGAACAGATAGCAGAAAACCTGGGATACTGACAAGTGTTAGGTCTGCTTTGTTCATGAATGAGTGAGACAAACACCAGGCTGAGTCGAAATCAGGGTTCTTTGTTCTTTATTACCGGATTGTAACACTTGCGACTAACAAAGTTAGTCGGAGAATGCATTCTGCCGTTATCAGCAAAATGGTGATTTTTTATACCCTTGGATACATGCTTAGAACATCATCATATCATTACTTGTCCAATGACTAAAACTGTTGCTATCCTTTCCCTGCTAGCTTCCTGCCTCTCAATCCATCAATGTCTCTCTTATCTTGTAAGTACAAGGATGCATTCTGTTACTCCTTAGTACTGGGTGACTCCTTCTCCGGTCCCATCTCATGATGTTTTACCTAACAGGAGTACAAGGACACCTCCCCTTCTTGTTACTTCCCTGTACAGGGTAACTCCCTACACATTCCCATCTCATGATGTTTTACCTTACAATCCCTCCTTTGTCCTCTTTAGAGGACAATCTCGCCCTGACTATGCTACCACCGCGTTACATTAGTTCGCCTATTATTGCCAAGCTCTATACGGGTTCTGTTCACAGGGCAGTTCGGCTGGTGGGCGAGGGCTCCCCCAACCCTCCTTTGCGTACACCCCCCATCCGTCACCCCGATCCCATTGCCCGTTTACAAGTTTCATCCCATTTGCCCCCAAGCAAAAAACTAGCTAACCCCCCGTACATTAGTAAATTCCCAAGTTAACATATGGTCTACAATCTAATTCATAATACTTGTTCTACAATCTGATTAATAATGTTTGTGTTACAATCAATGTTATAATATTTGTTCTACAATCAAGGTTATAATATTTGGGTTACAAGCAAGGTTAAAATTATATGTGTAACAATCTAATTCACAATCCCTCCTTCCCATCACATTCCCCTTCAGACTCCAGATCGATCTCAGCAACTTTCTCCGCCTCCTGTAATGTGAGATAGTCTTGCTCCACAGCCTGCACAGCTTGATATTTCGGAGGCAGTTCATCACGGTCAGCAAAGGCTCTCTCTATGGTCCTCGTGACCAGCGTTCGAATGCATGGAATACAACAACAGCCACAAGTGATAAAAATTGATACAGAAATGAACAAACCCAGCAAAAGTTGTCCTAACAATGTGCTCCATCTCCCAAACACTCCCTGTAACCAGGATAAAACAGGATTGGAGACTCCAGACTGGGCTTTTAATTCTTTCGCCAATGCCCTAAGTTTCGTTAACCCCTTAGTGAGTGATCCATCTGGCCCTGTGTTATTAGAGATAGAAGTGCAGCATAGATCTCCAAACATAGCACACACTCCACCTTTCTCTGCCAGGACCATATCAATCGCTATCCCATTCTGAAGTGTCATAAGGGAAGTTTCTGACAGTTGTTGATGTATTGCCTCAACAACGTCCCTGGTCAAATTTGCAAGGCGCTGGACATTATAGTGAATAAGGTTGATCCTATTAACATTTTTATTTACAGTGATGGGAAAAATTGCACTAAAAACAGGAAAGCTTTCAAACCCAGCTGCAATCTCATCGGCTAATTTAAATTCGTCCGGAATATTCCGGGCTTGGCCACTGGCATCAATCCATACCCCATCAGGGTTCCTTCCTCCCGGCCCCAAGAGTCCAACACTCCTCCTTTTTCTCCACAGCCAACTCTCTGTGTGGCGCAATTCTAGGGAATCCTCGTCTCCCTCCTGCATTTTGAACATCAGCACTGGCGCATTAAGGGTTACAAGAGCACACCGACCATCCCAGTTAGCGGGGAGCCAGTTGTACAGCACTCTTCCTCCACAAAACTCATCTGTGTAGTCATTCAATCTGCTACAAGTCTCCTTAGTTTCAGATTCATTTTTTTTGTTATGGGACCTCAAAATCATCCCCTGTATATGTTCATGATAACCAGTAACCTGTTTGGCTGCCCTGTCAGGCACCCATGTGGCGTTTTCCCTGCTAATAGTAGGTCGTCTACATACTGAATCAGTGTAACATCTTCCGGGAGCTTTAATTTCATTAGGATTTCGCTAAGGGCCTGATTGAACAGTCCTGGACTGTCCTTATAACCCTGAGGTAATCTAGTGTATGTGTACCGATGTGCTTGGTAAGTGAAAGTTAACCAGTCTTGCCATTCCTCAGCTAAATTCAAGCAGAAGAATGCGTTTGCCAGATCAATGACAGTATAGTATTCGTGCTCCGGACTCAGAGCCCTAAGTGCTACATATGGGTCTGGGACTGGTCTCCCGATGGTCTTGGTAGCAAGTTAATCTCCGGAGGTCGTGTACCATCCTCCAGTCTTTTCTACCCGGTTTGGGAACAGGCATGATGGGCGTGTACCACATACTGTCAGGTGCCGCCCTTAAAACCCCTGACTCCATTAACCCTTCTATCGTTCCTTTAATACCCTCCTCCTGACTGGGCGACAAGCGGTATTGTTTCTCCATATTGGTTTCTGCCGGGGTTGGCCAATTCTAGAAATACCTCTCCTTTTATTACTCCCACATCATAGGGCCCCCGTTGTCCATATATGTGGACTCAGATTAGAAAGATATTTGTCTGAGTCTCTGTGATCAATATTTTCTCCTTCTATGGCTCGGTCTCTTTCTACTTTCTCATTCACTACCTGGTCCCATGCTTCAATATTCAGTCTGACAAATTTTCCTCCTCCGAGGTGGAATATCCCGGGGATTTCTGTCTGCCTGTATTCACACCCTATCGCTTCCTTTACCATCGGACCCAGCTGTCGAGCGTGATGATCTTTGTCAATACCCAAGGTCACATGAGGCACACTTTCTACTCCTAAGCAGAACCACTCCATTTGTTCTTCTGTCATGACAACCATAGCAGCTATTCCCTCCTTACCTACAAAGATAAATGGACAATGTATCGTTTCTGTCTTCCCTTCTTTTAGAGAGTCCCACCTCTCCTCATATTCTGGTCCGGGTGGATGTGTAGTTTAATGTAACATGCATAGGATCTAGTGGATAATGGTAATCCCCATACCGAGGAATACTGGCCCTCCACTCAAAAAACTGTTTAATCAGCCCTGGGCCTGGTTCATCATACAGTAGCCGACTCCAGAAAATACTAACCTCCACAGAGTCTTCTGAAGCGTTAGATGGGGTCATTACTATAAACTGTCCTCCCCTTCTTATTGTATCCCCTGGGTATGTTAACCGAAGGCCCTTCTCAGAACATTGTATGGTTATTCCTAGTTTGGTAAGAATGTCCCTTGCTAATAAATTAATGGGGCAACTTGGCACAACCAGGACAGGCGTTTTAACCCTTTGTCGTCCAAATGTCATGTCGATGTTATCTGTATAGGGCTGTGTTTCCCTTATTCGGAGAATCCTATTGTAGATAATGTTTTGCCCGAAAATGTGCTCCCTGGGGGCTGTTTAATCACGGTCGTAACCGCTGCCCCTGTGTCAACCATAAATTCAATTTTTTCTCCATTTACCGTCCCCCAAATTTTTGGTGGCTCCCAGGGAGGCGTGATTTTTGATTCTCCTGGGCACCGTCAATAATCAAATTCAGCACCTTCCTCAATATAGTCATTACACTGAGGTGCCTGGACTTGTTGATCACTCTGCCACCCCCCGATTCTCTGGGGCCCATCAATGTGTCCACCCCTACCCCTTGCTTGTCCTCTTAAGTTTCCTCCTCTTCCCCGATAGCCTCTCATAGAGGGTAATCTTTTTCCCCTTGCTCTCCCAGCCTCCGGACAGTTCCGCTGGTAGTGTCCAGGATTTTGGCAGTACCAGCATACTACATGTTCCCCTCTATACATTGTACCTAGCTGTCTTTCCCAACCATTTCTTACTTGGGGTCCGGATTTATCACTGGCCCCATGACCTGTGGGACTATCTGTTGGGCCGCTAATTTAACCCTATATGTTCTATGGCTCTCACCAATTTATCGGTTGTCTTGTCCACCTCCTTCTGGGACGCACTTTCTGACTTAGCATGCTCTGATTGACGATGTCGTTTGATTGCATGTGTCAGGTGTCTTTTCCACAAATCCTCTGACATTGTCTCTAATCCCACAATGTCCCTTAATTTTGCTTGAACCGTAGCAGGTAGTCCGTTTATTATCCCATTACGAAAGTGAGCCCTTCCTAAGGGGCTGTGGTCGGGTCTTTCTCCAGTCCCTGTTTCCCATAAGTCCCATGCTCGAGTGAAATACTCGTGTGCAGTCTCTCCTTCCTTTAGTTGAAGGGTTACCAAGGCATCCAAACTATAGGGTGTAGGAAATGTTTCTCTAAGTGCTTCCCAAAATTTATTCCGAAGTGGGTTAAATTCTATTTCATCCCCCAATTTACTGCTTCTTACAATTCTCTCTATTTGCTTTCAGGGCCCCTTCTGCCTTTAATTTTATCATGATAGTTCTGACATCTGCGAGTGCTAATTGTTCTTGGCAGGTTTCTCGCTCAAAACAAGAAATCCATGGACTAGCCCCCATTACTCAACGGAGGTAGTTTTTTCATTAAACTCTCTAAGTCCATTCGTGACCAGGGTACATATTTTTGAGTTCCCCGTCCCGTGATCAGTAATGGGCATTGATATCTCAATTTTGGGGATTTCTGCTCCTTCTTTACTCTTGGCATGCATTTATTTATCCACCTTGTTCTGACTCTTCTTCGTCACTGTCACTGTCCCTATCAGCTTCCAATGTCTCAGGGTCAAAGGTATATTGGTCACGTTCATCTCTAAGATAATCTTTTCGGCCATAGTTTAGTTGTTTCACATCTTTCTCTTTTGTTCTAACTATGTCCAGGTAGGCATGTCTATTTTTCTCCCTCCCGAGTCTTTTCCTTTTACTTTCCTCCATGGTGGATCGTATCTCGTTTCTCATCTGTACTACACTTTTTGTCCTTTACTCCTATTACCATTCCTTCAGCTTAATTTCTCCTGACAGTGTTGTAGTTATCTTTTCCACTTCCTTAAATACACCTACCATTAATTCTTTTTGATCCTCACTGATCTGCCCCAGCACATTAATATCTCTGTTTAAGTTTTTAATGTTATCCTGAACCTTTTTCATGTTCCATTTCTGTATCTCTAACTCCTTTTCTATTTTCTTGGACTCCAGAGGGGTCTCTACATCTATTACTCCCCTTCTATTTTTATTAAAGGGGCCTGTACCTCGTCTGATGTGTCCCTATTCCCGTGGTTCTTGTCACACCCAGTGTCTCAATATCTGAATATAAGGGACGTGACTCCAGTGTCCCATCTGGGGTGCCAGAGAGAGAGAGAGAGAGAGAGAGAGAGAGAGAGAGAGAGAGAGAGAGAGAGAGAGAGAGAGAGAGAGAGAGAGAGAGAGAGAGAGAGAGAGAGAGAGAGAGAGAGAGAGAGAGAGAGAGAGAGAGAGAGAGAGAGAGAGAGAGAGAGAGAGAGAGAGAGAGAGAGAGAGAGAGAGAGAGAGGAGAGAGAGAGAGAGAGATGAGAGAGAGAGAGAGAGAGAGAGAGAGAGAGAGAGAGAGAGAGAGAGAGAGAGAGAGAGAGAGAGAGAGAGAGAGAGAGAGAGAGAGAGAGAGAGAGAGAGAGGAGAGAGAGAGAGAGAGAGAGAGAGAGCATAGCGAGAGAAAGAGAGAGCATAGCGAGAGAAAGAGAGAGCATAGCGAGAGAAAGAGAGAGCATAGCGAGAGAAAGAGAGAGAGAGGCAGATACACAGAGCACAAGAGATAGAGAGAGAAAATGCCTTGCACTGGCCCCACTGGGAGAAAAAGTCTTCAGATTAACACTTTCGTTTCAAAGGTTTTAAAAGGTTCTCATCCTGTGATCACTGGTCTGGATCAGATTGGGTCTCCCACCACTGGGAACTATCACTCCTTCCTTCCTCCCACCTCGAGTGAGCTACACGTCAGCCCACAATGTCTGCCCTGATCCCGCAATGGTGGGGGTGCGGGAAAAAGGGAGGGAGAGAGGATAAAACAGGATCCCATTTGATGCGGAGCTGGAATTGTGGGCACAAAATTAAAACCAAATTGTATTTCTCTGCCCTGCCCAACCTGGGGATTTCAGGGCAGCACCGCCACAGATTGGGATTGGGAGGGGGAGTGGGTGAGAGAGGAGGGGGGGGAAGAGAGAGAGAGGGGGAGAGAAGAGAGAGGGGGGAGGGTGAAAAGGAGGGAGGGAGAGAGCAAACCCGGACACTTCGTGGCTGGAAACTGGAAACAGGCACTTTTCCTTTCCCTTCTGTGTTTTGTTTCTTCCAGCTTATCTAAGACACTACGTTTAAAAATTTTTTTTTCTCTCACCTGTCAGGAACATCTCAGTGCCCCCGGGTAACCAACCCTCTTCCTCCAGCGGTCTACACATTTTCGGAGCATTTTTTGTTTTTCCAATGCCGCATTACTGGTATTTCGCTCCTCTAATTCCTGATTAATTTCCTTAATAACTTGGTCAAAAGTCTTAGCAGGCAACTGTACAGCCATAGCTGCGGGACCGCTTTCTAATGCCTGTTTTAATTTAGGTTTTTGTCTGTTTAGGGGATCTATGTCAACGAAAATTGCTTTTAAAAATGTCCCCTTGCAAGCTGGATGACTAATATCTTTTAAAAGAACAGTCTCGAAGTCTTGTCCTCCAATTGACTTCAGACTGTCCTGTATACTCTGATTGCTCGTTTTCCACTCTCTGTTTTCCCAAAGGGGTCTGAAAGTTAAATTACAACTAGAAAACCAAATATTTGGGCTATACTTTTA